>NC_073269.2:35333333-35977500 GCF_029289425.2 Pan paniscus
GAAAGGGGTGACAGACTGCACCTGGAAAATCGGGTCACTCCCACCCTAATACTGTGCTTTTCCAATGGTCTTAGGAATCGGCACACCAGGAGATTAGATCCTGTGCCTGGCTCGGAAGGTCCTACACCCACGGAGCCTTGCTCATTGCTAGCACAGCAGTCTGGGATCAAACTGCAAGGTGGCAGCGAGGCTAGGGGAGGGGCACCCACCATTGCTGAGGCTTGAGTAGGTAAACAAAGCGGCCAGGAAGCTCAAACTGGGTGGAGCCCACCACAACTCAAGGAGGCCTGCCTGCCTCTGTAGACTCCACCTCTGGGGGCAGGGCATAGCCAAACAAAAGGCAGGAGAAACCTCTGCAGACTTAAATGTCCCTGTCTGACAGCTTTGAAGACAGTAGTGGTTCTCCCAGCATGCAGCTTGAGATCTGAGAACGGACAGACTGCCTCCTCAAGTGGTTCCCTAACCCCTGAGTAGCCTAACTGGGAGGCACACCAGAGTAGGGGCAGACTGACACCTCACATGGCCGGGTACTCCTCTGAGACAAAACTTCCAGAGGAACGATCAGGCAGCAACATTTGCTGTTCAGCAATATTCACTGTTCTGCAGCCTCCACTGCTGATACCCAGGAAAACAGGGTCTGGAGTGGACCTCCAGCAAATTCCAACAGACCTGCAGCTGAGGGTCCTGAATGTTAGAAGGAAAACTAACAAACAGAAAGGACATCCACACCAAAACCCCATCTGTACGTCACCATCATCAAAGACCAAAGGTAGATAAAACCGCAAAGATGGGGAAAAAAACAGAGCAGAAAAACTGGAAATTCTAAAAATCAGAGCACCTCCCCTCCTCCAAAGGAAAGCAGCTCCTCACTAGCAATGGAACAAAGCTGGATGGAAAATGACTTTGATGAGTTGAGAGAAGAAGGCTTCAGATGATCAAACTTCTCTGAACTAAAGGAGGAAGTTTGAATCCATGGCAAAGAAGTTAAAAACCTTGAAAAAAGATTAGATGAATGGCTAACTAGAATAACCAATGCAGAGAAGTCCTTAAAGGACCTGATGGAGCTGAAAACCATGGCACAAGAGCTACGTGACGAATGCACAAGCTTCAGTAGCTGATTCAATCAACTAGAAGAAAGGTTATCAGTGATGGAAGATCAAATGAATGAAATGAAGTGAGAAGAGAAGTTTAGAGAAAAGAGAATTAAAAAAAATGAACAAAGCCTCCATGAAATATGGGACTATGTGAAAAGACCAAATCTACGTCTGATTGGTGTACCTGAAAGTGATGGGGAGAATGGAACCAAGTTGGAAAACACTCTGCAGGATATTATCCAGGAGAACTTCCTTAATCTAGCAACACAGGCCAACATTCAAATTCAGGAAATACAGAGAACACCACAAAGATACTCCTCGAGAAGAGCAACACCAAGACACATAATTGTCAGATTCACTAAAGTTGAAATGAAGGAAAAAATGTTAAGGGCAGCCAGAGAGAAAGGTCAGGTTACCCTCAAAGGGAAGCCCACCAGACTAACAGCTGATCTCTTGGCAGAAACTCTACAAGCCAGAAGAGAGTGGGGACCAATATGCAACATTCTTAAAGAAAAGAATTTTCAACCCAGAATTTCATATCCAGCCAAACTAAGCTTCATAAGTGAAGGAGAAATAAAATCCTTTACAGACAAGCAAATGCTGAGAGATTTTGTCACCACCAGGCCTGCCCTACAAGAGCTCCTGAAGGAAGCACTAAACATGGAAAGGAACAACCGGTACCAGCCACTGCAAAAACATGCCAAATTGTAAAGACCATCGATGCTAGGAAGAAACTGCATCAACTAATGAGCAAAATAACCAGCTAACATCATAATGACAGGATCAAATTCACACATAACAATATTAACCTTAAAGGTAAATGGACTAAATGCTCCAATTAAAAGACACAGACTGGCAAATTGGATAAAGAGTCAAGACCCATCAGTGTGCTGTATTCAGGAAACCCATCCCACGTTCAGAGACACACATAGGCTCAAAATAAAGGTATGGAGGAAGATCTACCAAGCAAATGGAAAACAAAAAAAGGCAGGGGTTGCAATCCAAGTCTCTGATAAAACAGACTTTAAACCAACAAAGATCAAAAGAGACAAAGAAGGCCATTACATAATGGTAAAGGGATCAATTCAACAAGAAGAGCTAACTATCCTAAATATATATGCACCCAATACAGGAGCACCTAGATTCATAAAGCAAGTCCTTAGAGATCTATGAAGAGACTTAGACTCCCACACAATAATGATGGGAGACTTTAACACCCCACTGTCAACATTAGACAGATCAACGAGACAGAAAGTTAACAAGGATATCCAGGAATTGAACTCAGCTCTGCACCAAGCAGACCTAATAGACATCTACAGAACTCTCCATCCCAAATCAACAGAATATACATTTTTCTTAGCACTACACCACACTTATTCCAAAATTGGCCACATAGTTGGAAGTAAAGCACTCCTCAGCAAATGTAAAAGAAGAGAAATTATAACAAACTGTCTCTCAGACCACAGTGCAACCAAACTAGAACTCAGGATTAAGAAACTCACTCAAAACCACTCAACAACATGGAAACTGAACAGCCTGCTCCTGAATGACTACTGGGTACATAACGAAATGAAGGCAGAAATAAAGATGTTCTTTGAAACCAACGAGAACAAAGACACAACATACCAGAATCTCTGGGACACATTTAAAGCTGTGTGTAGAGGGAAATTTATAGCACTAAATGCCCACAAGAGAAAGCAGGAAAGATCTAAAATTGACACCCTAATATCACAATTAAAAGAACTAGAGAAGCAAGAGCAATCACATTCAAAAGCTAGCAGAAGGCAAGAAATAACTAAGATCAGAGCAGAAGTGAAGGAGATAGAGACACAAAACAACCTTCAAAAAAATCAATGAATCCAGGAGGTGGTTTTGTGAAAAGATCAACAAAATTGATAGACCACTAGCAAGACTAATAAGAAAAGAGAGAAGAATCAAATAGACACAACAAAAAATGATAAAGGGGATATCACCACCAATTCCACAGAAATACAAACTACCATCAGAGAATACTATAAACATCTCTAAACAAATAAACTTGAAAATCTAGAAGAAATGGATAAATTCCTCGACACATACACCTTTCCAAGACTAAACCAGGAAGAATTTGAATATCTGAATAGACCAATAACAGGCTCTGAAATTGAGGCAACAATTAATAGCTTACCAACCAAAAAAAGTCCAGGACCAGATGGATTCACAGCTGAATTCTACCAGAGACACAAGGAGGAGCTGGTACCATTCCTTCTGAAACTATTCCAATCAATAGAAAAAGAGGAAATCCTCCCTAACTCATTTTATGAGGCCAGCATCATCCTGATACCAAAGCCTGGCAGAGACACAATAAAAAAGGAAAATTTTAGACCAATATCCCTGATGAACATTGAAGCAAAAATTCTCAATAAAATACTGGCAAACCGAATCCAGCAGCACATCAAAAAGCTTATCCACCATGATTAAGTGGGCTTCATCCCTGGGATGCAAGGCTGGTTCAACATATGCAAATCAATAAACGTAATCCAGCATATAAACAGAACCAATGACAAAAACCACATGATTATCTCAACAGATGCAGAAAAGGCCTCTGACAAAATTCAACAACTCTTCATGCTAAAAACTCTCAATAAATTAGGTATTGATGGGATGTATCTCAAAACAATAAGAGCTATCTATGACAAACCCACAGCCAATATCATACTGAATGGGCAAAAACTGGAAGCATTCCCTTTGAAAACTGGCACAAGACAGGGACACCCCCTCTCACCACTCCTATTCAACATAGTGTTGGAAGTTCTGGCCAGAGCAATCAGGCAGGAGAAGTAAATAAAGGATATTCAATTAGGAAAAGAGGAAGTCAAATTGTCCCTGTTTGCAGATGACATGATTGTATATCTAGAAAACCCCATTGTCTCTGCCCAAAATCTCCTGAAGCTGATAAGCAACTTCAGCAGTCTCAGGATACAAAATCAATGTGCAAAAATAACAAGTATTCTTATAAACAGATAACAGACAAACAGAGAGCCAAATAATGAGTGAACTCCCATTCACAATTGCTTCAAAGAGAATAAAATACCTAGGAATCCAACTTACAAGGGATGTGAAGGACCTCTTCAAGGAGAACTACAAACCACTGCTCAATGAAATAAAAGAGGATACAAACAAATGGAAGAACTTTCCAGGCTCATGGGTAGGAAGAATCAATATCATGAAAATGGCCATACTGCCCAAGGTAATTTATAGATTCAATGCCATCCCCATCAAGCTACCAATGACTTTCTTCACAGAATTGGAAAAAACTACTTTAAAGTTCGTATGGAACCAAAAAAGAGACCGCATTGCCAAGTCAATCCTAAGCCAAAAGAACAAGCTGGAGGCATCATGCTACCTGACTTCAAACTGTACTACAAGGCTACAGTAAACAAAACAGCATGGTACTGGTACCAAAACAGAGATATAGACCAATGGAACAGAACAGAGGCCTCAGAGACTATGCCATATATATACAACTATCTGATCTTTGACAAACCTGACAAAAACAAGAAATGGGGAAAGGATTCCCTATTTAATAAATGGTGCTGGGAAAACTGGCTAGCCATATGTAGAAAGCTGAAACTGGATCCCTTCCTTACATCTTATACAAAAATTAATTCAAGATGGATTAAAGACTTAAACGTTAGACCTAAAACCATAAAAACCCTAGAAGAAAACCTAGGCAATACTATTCAGGACATAGGCATGGGCAAGGACATCATGTCTAAAACACAAAAAGCAATGGCAACAAAACCCAAAATTGACAAATGGGATCTAGTTAAAATAAAGAGCTTCTTCACAGCAAAAGAAACTACCGTCAGAGTGAACAGGCAACCTACAGAATGGGAAAAAATTTTTGCAGTCTACTCATCTGACAAAGGGCTAATATCCAGAATCTACAAAGAACTCAAACAAATTTACAAGAAAAAACAAACAACCCCATCAACAAGTGGGCGAAGGACATGAACAGACTCCTCTCAAAAGAAGACATTTATGCAGCCAAAGGACACATGAAAAAATGCTCATCATCACTGGCCATCAGAGAAATGCAAATCAAAACCACAATGAGACACCATCTCACACCAGTTAGAATGGTGATCATTAAAAAGTCAGGGAACAATAGGTGCTGGAGAGGATGTGGAGAAACAGGAACACTTTTACACTGTTGGTGGGACTGTAAACTAGTTCAACCATTGTAGAAGTCAGTGTGGTGATTCCTCAGGGATCTAGAACTAGAAATACCATTTGACCCAGCCATCCAATTACTGGGTATATACCCAAAGGATTATAAATCATGCTGCTATAAAGACACACGCACACATATGTTTATTGTGGCACTATTCGCAATAGCAAAGACTTGGAACCAACCCAAATGTCCAACAATGTTAGACTGGATTAAGAAAATGTGGCACATATACACCATGGAATACTATGCAGCCATAAAAAATGATGAGTTCATGTCCTTTGTAGGGACATGGATTAAGCTGGAAACCATCATTCTCAGCAAACTATCACAAGGACAAAAAACCAAACACCACATGTTCTCACTCATAGGTGGGAATTGAACAATGAGAACACATGGACACAGGAAGGGGAACATCACACACCGGGGCCTGTTATGGGGTGGGAGGAGGGGGGAGGGATAGCGTTAGGAGATATACCTAATGTAAATGACAAGTTGATGGGTGCAGCACACCAACATGGCACATGTATACATATGTAATAAACCTGCATGTTGTGCACATGTACCCTAAAACTTAAAGTATAATTTAAAAAAAAAGTTTGCACTGGAAGTTCTAGCCAGGGCAATTAGCCAAGAAAATAAATTTTAAAACATAAAGATTGTAAAGGAAGAATTAAAACTATATCCATTTATAGGTGGCGTGTGTGTGTGTGTGTGTGTGTGTGTATTGGAAACAACTAAGGAATATGTATAGGGAATATATTTAGGGAATATTTATATATATATAAATCATATATATATGTTATGTATATAACTTGTGTGTATGTGTTTGTGTGTTCCTTAGGAATTCCATATATATATACACACACACACTCACACAAATATAAACACACACACATATATATACCACTTATATATAAGTTAAAATATATGTGGAATTTAACAAATATATAAGATAGATATAGATAGACAGACAGATATATATGAAGTTCCTAAATAATACACACACATATACACACAAATAAAACTATTAGAGTTAATATATGAATTCAGCAAGTTTGCAGGGTGATATGGTTTGGCTTTGTGTCCCCACCCAAATCTCATCTCGAATTGTAATCCCCATGTGTCATGGAAGGGACCTGATGGGAGGTGACTGGATCATGGTGCGGTTTCCCACATGCTGTTCTTTTGATAGTGAGTGAGTTCTCATGAGATCTGATGGGTTTAAAGTGTTTGGCAGTTCCCCCCACCCCCTCTCTCTCCTACAGCTTTGTGAAGAAGATTCTTGCTTCTCCTTCACCTTACGCCATGATTTTAAGTTTCTTGAGGACCCCCCCAAGCCATGCAGAACTGTGAGTTAATTAATCCTCTTCTCTTTATAAATTATCCAGTCTCAGGTAGTTTTTTATAGCAGTGTGAAAAAGGACTAATACATGGGGTATGAGATCAATATACAAAAATCAGTTGTATTTCTATGTGCTATCAATAAACAATTGAGAAGTGAAATTAAGAAAACAATGCAATTTATCTCAGCATCAGAAAGAAAAAAATGCTTAGGAACAAATTTAACAGAAGACGTATAAGGCTTATACACTGATAACTACAAAACATTGTTGAAAGATTTAAATATCTAAAAAATTGAAAGACATCCTGTGTTCATGGATTATGAGACCTTGTATTGTTAAGACACCAAGCTGATCTGCAAATTCAATGTAATCTGTATGAAAATTACAACTGCTTTTTTAAGAAGTTGAATCCTAAAATTTATATAAAAAGGCAAGGGATTCAAAATAGTCAAACAATCTTGAAAAGAAAAACAAAGTTGGAGCACTCACAATTCCCATTTTCAAAGCTGAACACAAAGCTAGATTAATCAAGACAGCATGGTTTGACATATAGATCAAATGAATAGAATTGAGAGTCCAGAAATAAACCCATACATTTATGGTCAATTGATTTTTAACAAGGATGCCAAGACAATTTAAAGAATTGTCAAAGAATAGTCTTTTTAACAAATGGTGTTTGGACAACTAGATATCAAAATGAAAAGAATGAGTTTAGACCCCTACAGCATGCCATATAAAAATGAACTCAAATTTACATGTAAGAAGTAAAACTATGAAATTCTTAGGAGGAAACATAGTTGCAAACTTTTTACCTTTGATTTGGCAATGGTTTCTTAGATATGACACCTAAATTAAAGCACAAGCAAGCAAAGAAAAAAAAATAGATTAGACTTCATCAAAATTTTTTTAAATGGTGTGTCAAAGGATGACTCTACCAAGAATATAAAAAAGACAACTCATCAAATGGGAGAAAATATTAAGCAAATGATATATATTCCCCTCTCCCAAGTGGGCACAATATCAGAAGACAAAAATCCCCCTGTGCCCATGGTGTCTACATGAGGAAAAAAGAACTAGAGGAGGTCATTCAGCTTCCCTGGCACTTGAATCCTTTCTAGGAAGACCACTGTGGTCTTACCTCACTGGAGGTAACAGCATGGCTAGACATCCAAGGGTCAGGTAAAAACAAAGAAAGGAAACAGAGTTCATAGTGACCAGTGTGTAGATATTCGTCATAACTCTGTGTTTCTCCTAGCTTTGGTGCCCAGTTGAAGATACCAGCCAACTGCATAGCCCACTCACAAAGCTGAACTGGTCACTTTCAGAAGCATGGTGGAAAGTTTAACTTGGCCTGAGTCCCTAGATGGGTAGACTTTACACCCAGATTCAATGCCAACCCCAATACTCCCACCCAGGCCAGGAGATGCCTACCTTTCCCCATTTTAGAGAAGCAAAGGAACTAGATCTGTTTGGCCTGAGAGTCCAAAAGTGGCTCAGTTTAACCAAAAGCCCATGTCACCCAGGCAGTGAGACGTTCACCTTTGCCCATTTTGGAGAAGCGTAGGGACTAGACCTGCTCAACCCAGGAGATCAAACAGCAGCTCAACTCAATCAAAATCTTGCCCCTTTGCTTTGCCCAAATAGGTAGGCAATCTTCAACTGTGCATTTCTAAAGAGCATAGTCTCTGATCCCACCCGTCTTGAGCAGCACCCTCACCTAACCTCAGAGCCCAGCTTGCAGACTTGTCCAGCCACAAATTCCAAATAACAGAACCATCCAACAAAGGAATATATCCTGCAACCAGCCTGACAAGAGGCTATTACAGTACCAAGCTAACAGTTTCAACTAATAGCAAAGCCCAGCAACTAATCTCTCCAGATAGGGGAACCCAGATAGAAGCCCCACCAAACATCAGAGCAAAGTTTCCCAGCCAACTAGTGAACCCACAACAAGCTCTGCCTACCAGGGGTTGTCACTAGCTGCTCCTTCCAGAATTATAGTCTATACTAAATATTGAAGATCTAGCCCCACCATAGAACACATAAGGATTATGGAAAATCAAGGAAGTTTTGATTGACACCTTCAGAAAGTACTAATAAAGATACAATAATGAATCCTAAAGAAATTGAGATCTATAAAATGACTGGCAAAAAATTTAGAATAATTATCTTACAGAAGTTCAATGAATAACAAAAATGTATGGGTAAAAAAGTTAAGCAAAATTTAGAAAATACACAAAGCAAGAATTTTCACAAATAAATAAAAACAGTTTAAAAAATAGACATTCTAGGGATGAAGAATAAACTGCCTGGACTGAAAATTTCAATAGAAAACTTCAAAGCAAATGAAATCAACCAGAAGAAAGAGTCATTAAGCTCAGAGACAAAACATTTGAAATTATCCAGTCAGAAGATCAAAAAGAACAAAGAATAAAAAAGAATAAAGAAAGCCTACAGGAATCATGGAACACCATCAAGAGACCAAATCTTTATATAGTAGGATTTTCAGAGGAGAAAAAAAAATAGAAAAAGGGACAGAAATGATATTTTTAAAAAACAATGGCCACATAACTTTTTAATCTGGGCATAGATCCCAACATTCTAGTACAAGAAGGTGTAGAGGTCTCCAATCAAATTTAACCCAAAAAGGAGTTCACCAAGACATATAATCAATCTATCAAAAATCAAAGACTAAAAGTTTTGAGATCAGCAAAAGATAAGAATCAGGTTGCATATGAAGGAGTGTCAGCATAACTCTTTGCAAATATCTTAGCAGAAACCCTGCAGGTCAGGAAAAAGTGGAATAATATATTCAAAATGATGAAGGAAAATACCTGATAACCAAAAATACTTTACCTAGCAAAGTTGTCTTTCAAAAATGAGGGAGAAATAAAAACTTCCCCAAATGAACTAAAGCTAAGGGAGTTTATAACCACTAAACCTTCCTTAACAGGAATTGCTAAAGGGAGTTCTTTAAGCTGAAACAAATGACCACTAATTAATAACATGCAAAAGCACAAAATTCAATGGTATTAAAAAAAGAGGCATATTCAGAATATTCAAGAACTATAATTATGGTGTGTAAAGCAATCTTATTCTTAGTACAAGGGTTAGAAGACAAAACTGTTAATAACTAGTATAGCTGAAATGAGTAGACAAGGGATACACATTACAAAATGATGTAATTTCTGACATTGGAAACAAAATGGGTGGGAGAAATAAAAATGTAGAGTTGTTTTATGTAATCAAAATTAAGTTGTTATCTGCTTGAAATAGGCTGCTTTAAGTATAAGATGTTCTATGTAAGCCATATGGTAACCACAAAACAAAAAATATTTAGTAGAAACACAAAACAAAAATTGAAAGACTTAACAGTATACCACTACAGAAAACTATCAAGCCACAAAGAAAAATAGCAAGAGAGGAAGAAATAAAATATCATAAAACAACCAGAAAACAGTTAACAAAATAGTAGTAAGTCCTTATCTATTAATAATTACCTTGAATGTAAATGGACTAAGTTCTCCAATGAAAAGACGGACTGACTGAATGGATTTTTTAAAAGACAAGACACAACTATACGCTGCCTAAAGGAACTCATCTCACATAGACTGAAAATGAAGGGATAAAAAATGATTTTATGCAAATGGAACCAAAAGAGAGCAGGGATAGCTACACTTATATCTGACAAAATAGACTTTAAGTCAAAGACTGTAAAAATAGACAAAAAACATTATATAATGATAAATGAGTCAATTCACCAAAAGGATACAAAAATGTAAACACATACGCACCCGATATTAGGACAGCAAATATATAAAACAAACATTAAAGGATCTGAAAGAAAAGATAGAGGGCAATACAATAATGGAGATTTCAATATCCACTTTCAACAATGAACAGATCATCCAGACAGAAAATTAAAAAGAAAACATTGGACTTGAACAGCACTTTTGACCCATGGACCTAAAAGACATACACAGAACATTGCATTCAATAGCAAAAGAACACACATTTTTCTCAAGCCATACATGGAATATTCTCCAGGATAGATCACATGTTAGATCATAAAAACAGCCCTTAGCATATTTAAGAAGATGAAATCATGTGAAGTACTTTATGACCACAATAATATAAAACTAGATAACAAAAACAGAAGGAATTTTGGAAAATTTGCAAATACATAAAAAATAAACAACATGTTCCTGAATAATCAACTGGTCAGTGAAAAAATTAAAAGAGAAATTTAAAAATACCTTGAAACAAATGAACATAGATACACAACATACAAAAACTTATGGGATACAGCAAAAGCAGTTATGAAAGAAACAGCAAAAAATGCCTATATCAAAAAAAGAAGAAAGATTTTAAATAAACAACTTGATATTACTCTCCAAGTTACTAGAGAAAAACTAATCCCAAAATTAGAAAAAAAGAAGGAAATAATAAAATAATAAAAATCTGAGCAGAAATAAATGACACAGAGACAGAAAAAAATACAATCAAAAAAGAAAGAACTTTTTTTTTGAAAAATTAACAAAATCAACAAACCTCTAGCTTAACTAAGAAAAAAAGGGAGAAGACTCAAATAAATAAAACCAGAAATGAAAGAAAAGACATTATATCTGATATCACAGAAATGCAAAGAATCATAAGAAACTACTATGAACAACTATATGACAACAAATTGGATAACCTAGAAAAAAAAAAGATACATTTCTAGACACATGTAACCTACAAAGACTGAATCATGAAGGAATAAAAAATCTCAACAGACCAATAATAAGTAAGGAGATTAAATCAGTAATAAAGAGTCTCCCATTTGAGAAAAAGCCCAGGGCCTTATGACTTCATGGATGAATTCTACCAAATATTTAAAAAAAGGAGCTAACATCAATCTTTTTCAAATGCTACCCCCCAAAGAAATGGAGAAGAGGGAATATTTCTCAACTCTTTTTTATAAGGCCAGCATAACCCTGACACTAAATCCAGATGAGGACATTACAAGGAAAGTACAGGCCAATATTCTTGATGAACATAGATGCAAAAATCATCAACAAAATACTAGCAAATCAAATTCAACAGCACATTAAAATGGTCACTCACCATGATCAAGTGGGATTTATCCCTTGGTTACAAAGATGGTTCAATACATGCAAACCTATAAATGTAATACACCATATTAACAGAATGAAGGACAAAAACCATACGATCATCTCAATAGATGCATAAAAAGAATTTGACAAAATTCAGCATTCTTTCATGATTAAAAACTGTCAAGAAATTACGTATAGAGGTAATGTGCCTCAGCACAATAAAGGCTATATATGACAAGCCCACAGCTAACATTATACTCAATGTTAAAAAGTTGAAAACATTTCCTCTAAGATCTGGAACGAGAGAGTTATGCCCACTTTTACTACTTCAACTCGACTGAGTATTAGAAGTTCCCATCAGAACAACTGAGCAAGAGAAAGACGTAAAAGGCATTCAAATAGGAAAGGACAGAGTAAAATTGTCACTATTTGCTGGTGACATTATCTTATATATAGAAAACCCTAAAGACCCCACCAAAAACCTTTTAGAACTAATAAACAAATACAGTAAACTTACAGGATACAAATTCAACATTAAAAAATCAATAGCATTGGCCGGGTGCAGTGGCTCACACCTGTAATCCCAGCACTCTGGGAGGCCAAGGTGGGCCGATTGAGGTCAGGAGATCGAGACAATCCTGCCTAACATGGTAAAACACCATCTCTACTAAAAATACAAAAATTAGCCAGGAGTGGTGGTGCATGCCTGTAGTCCCAGCTACTCAGGAGGCTGAGGCAGGAGAATCACTTGAACCCAGGAAGTGGAGGTGGCAGTGAGCCAAGATCATGCCACTGCACTCTGGCCTGGGCTACAGAGGGAGACTCCGTCTCAAAAATATATATATATATTAATAGCATTTCAGCCAGGTGGGGTGGCTCACACCTGTAATCCCAGCACTTTGGGAGGCAGATTGCTTGAGATCAGGAGTTTGACACCAGCCTGGGCAACATAGTGAGACCCCCATCTCTACTAAAAATACAAAAATTAGCCGGGTGTGGTAGTGTTTGCCTGAAGTCCCAGCTACTCAGGAGGCTGAGGCACAAGCATCACTTGAACCTGACAGGTGGAGGTTGCAGTGAGCTGAGATTGCACCACTGCACTCCAGCCTGGGCAAGAGAGTGAGACTCGGACTCAAAAAAAAAAAAAAAAAAAAAAAAGAAAGAAAGAAAGAAAACAAAAGAAAAAAAAGAAAAGGAAAAAAAAAGAAAGAAAAGAATAAGAAATCAGTAGCATTTCTATACACTAACAAGGAACTATCCAAAAAAAGAGAAATCCCATTTACAATAACTACACACACACACACACACACACACACACACACGTAATACTTAGAAATAATGTTAACTAAATAGGTCAAAGACCTTTACACTGAGAACAAAACATTTATAAAACAAATTAAAGAATATACAAATAAATAGAAAGCTATTCAGTGTTCATAGCTTGAAAGAATTAATACCATAAAAATGTCTATTGTACTGAAAGTGATCTACAAATTCATGCAATCCTATCAAAATTCCAATGTCATTTTTCACAGAATAGAAAAAAAATCCTAAAATTTTGTATGAAACAACAGAAAAACCCAAATAGCCAAAGCAATCATCAGCAAATAGAACAAAGCTAGAGGCATTACACTACATGATTTTAAATTATACTACAAAGCTATAGTAACTAAAACAGCAGGGTACTGGCATAAAAATAAAGACATTGACCAATGGAACAAAATAGCCCAGAAATAAATCCATACATGTACAGTTAATTAATTTTTGACAAAAGTGCCAAGAATACACCATGGGAAAAGGATAGTCTCTTCAGAAAATAGTGCTAAGAAAAGTGTAAGTCTACATGCAAAAGAATTAAATTGGACTCTTTTCTGACACCATATATGCAAATCAACTAAAAATGGTCTGAACACTTAAATGTACACTGAAAACTGTAAAACTGTAAAAAGAAAATACAGGGGAAAAACTACATAACATTAGTCTTGGTGACGATTTTTTAGATTTGGCCCAAAAAGCAAAAATAGACAAATAAGATTACAACAAACTTAAAAATTTCTGCATAGTGAAGGAAACAATTAACGATGTGAAGAGACAGTCTGCAAATTGGGAGAAAATATTTGCAATCCATACACTCAATAAGGAGCTAATATTCAAAGTGTATAAGGAATTCAAGCAACCCAGTAACAAGAAAACAAATAATTCAATTTAAAAATGAGCTGGGTGCGGTGGCTCACGCCTGTAATCCCAGCACTTTGGGAGGCCAAGGTGGCCAGATCATGATGTCAAGAGATTGAGACCATCCTGGCCAACATGGTGAAACCTCGTCCCTACTAAAAATACAAAAATTATCTGGGCATGGTGGCACGCACCTATAAAAATTAGCTAAGCATGGTGGCGCGCACCTATAGTCCCAGCTACTCAGGGGGCTGAGGCAGAAGAATCACTTGAACCAGGGAGGCGGAGGTTACAGTAAGCCCAGATCACACCACTGCCCTCCAGCCTGGCAACAGAGCTAGCGAGAATCCATCTCAAAAAAAAAAAAAAAAAAAAATGAGCAAGGGGACTAAACACACATTTCTCAAAAGATATACAAATGGTCAAAAGGTATTTGAAAAAATATTCAACTTAAGTAATCATCAGGAAAATGCAATTTAAAACTACAATGAGCTATCATCTCACACCAGTCAGAATGGCTATTGTCAAAAAGACAAGCAATAAGAAGTGTTGGTGAAGATGTAGAGAAAAGTAAACCCTTGTACACTGTTGGTGGGAATGTAAATTAGCATAGTCTTTATGGAAAACTGTATGATGTTCCTTTAAAAATTACTAATAAAGCTTCCATGTGATCCAGCAATCCCACTTATGGGTATTTACCCAAAAGATTTGAAATCAGTTTATTGAAGAGACATCTGCACTCTCATTGTTATTGCAGCACTATTCACAATAGCCAAGATATGGAATCATCCCAAGTGTCCATCAATGGATGAATGTGTAAAGAAAATGTGGTGCACATATACAATGAAATATTATTCATCCATAAAAAAGAATAAAATTCTATCATTTGCAGCAACATTGCAGGACCTGGAGGGTATGCTAAGTGAAAGAAGCCAGACATGGAAAAACAAATACTACCTGATCTCACTTACGTGTGGAATCTAAAATGTTAAAGAAGCAGAGAATGGAATGGTGGTTACCAGGGCCTGGGGTAGGAGTAGGGGAATGGAAAGACTTTGGTCATAGGATACAAAATTCCAAGTAGACAGGAGGAATACATTCAGGAGATCTATTGTACAGCAAGGTAATTATAGTTATATAATTATGGAGTATAATTATATACTCCATAATTGCTAAGCGAATAAGTTGATTTTAAATTTTCTCACCACAAAAAAATAAGTATGGGAAGTAATGAACATGTTAATTAGCTTGATTTAGTCATTCCATAATGGATACATATCTCTAAACATCAATTGAAAAATAAACACGTAAATAGTAAAATAGAAATAAGTTAATCCACACATGCACACCACATTTCACCTGGCAGTTCTACTCAATCTATTATATAACGTGCATCATCTAATATTTTAAACAATGTGCCACATCTAATATGTTATACAATGTGCTTCTTTATCTCACTGTGCTTTTCCCACTAAAATGTAAGCTTGACAAAGGCAAGGATTTTTACCTTTTTTTCCCTGTTGTGTCTCTGGCCACTCTTACAGTTGGGCACTAAATAAATATTGAACGAATAAGTGGATGGAGAGAGGGAAGGAAGGGAGGAAGGAGGGAGGAAAAGAAGGGAGGGAGGACGGGAGAAAGAAAGGAGAAGGAAGAAAGATAAAGAAAGGAGGGATAGAGGAAAGGAGATGAGAGTGTTATGTGCTCCTGAGTATGAGGATGACGATACGACATCTCGTGTTTGGGTACTGAGTTGGATTTTAAAATCGCGTGGTGCAGTAGCACACAGCAAACATTCAAAGACGGTGTGCTGCCTTAATGAACAAGCTTCCCTAACTTGCGTCTTCCGCTTGCCTTAATTACTGCAACCTCCTCTTTTTCCTCCAACCAGAGAAAGTCTGTAATGGAATTCTTGTGCCTTCAGGGGGCCACAGGACAAAATCTGCAGCTGGAGAATCACTTCCTATCTCTACTTCCTCCTGGCAGAAGGCAGAGCAAGCCCCCTGAGCATTCCAAGCCCCTGCTCCGATGTACCTTGTCAGGGTTAAAAGCACAGCAGGTTGGTGTGTGCAGAGACCGGTAAATAAGAAACAATGGCTTTGGTTTTTGGAATGTAGAAAAGCTGCTCAAATGGCTCAGGTGGGTGCTCTGTGAAAGTAAACTTCCATTGGTTCCAGTTTTATTTCATCTTGCCTGTAAGTGCGAGGATTGTTTACAGAGGCATGCCCACCGTCCTAGGCCCATAGTAAGACCAAAATGTTGATGCTGAACATTTTTGTTTTCTATGTTTGCTTTAACTGGGGAGTTACAAGTTCAAACAGCCACAAGAACCAATCCTGGGGTGAAGAGTAGGCTGTGTTGGGGACTGTGGTAAACTAGACGGCTCATGCTGACACCCAGTTCCACTGAGGGTGGCCACGGATGTAGGGTTGCCAGAGTTGTCACATCTCCATCTCTCTCTCTCTCTCTCTTTCTCTCTCTCATTCTCTCTTTCTCTCTCATTCTCATTCTTCCTCTATCATTCTCTCTCATTCTCTGTCTCATTCTCTTTCTCTCATTCTCTCTCTCATTCTCTTTCTTTCTCATTCTTTCTTTCCCACTCTCTCTCAGTCTCTGTCTCATTCTTTTCTCTCATTCTTTCTCTCTCCCATTCTCTCTTTCTCTCTCTCATTCTCATTTTCTCCTTTTCTCTCTCTCATTCTCTCTCTCACATTCACTCTTTCTCTCAGTCTCATTCTCACTCTCATTCTCCCTTTCTCTCCCTCATTCTCTCTTTCTTCTCATTCTCTCTCACTGTCATTCTCTCTTTATCATTCTTTCATTCACTCTCCTCTCTCATTCTCTCTCTCAGTCTCTGTCTCATTCTCTCTCATTCTCTCTTCCTCTCTCTCATTCTTTCTCCCCAAGATAAGCTGAATGTCTGAATTTTCTGTGAAATGTAATTTTTAAATGCTAGAAAATGACCCGATTTGCTTTGAAACACCTATATTTAGATTCTGTATTGTTCATTTATTTATGTATACAGTACAGAGTTGTGCAAGCATCACCAGAATCTAATTTTGAGTACATTTATATCATTTCAGTAAGAAATAATGTGCCCCTTAGTGGTCACCCCCTCATTTTTCTCCTGTCCCCCACCAAGCCTAGACAATATTTTCTGTCTGTATAGATTTGCCTATTCTGGACGTTTCATATAAATGAAATAATACCAAACATGGTCTTTTGTGACTGGCT
The DNA here is from genome assembly GCF_029289425.2 of Pan paniscus. Lineage (NCBI taxonomy): Eukaryota > Metazoa > Chordata > Mammalia > Primates > Hominidae > Pan > Pan paniscus. The sequence continues at coordinate 35,350,492 of NC_073269.2, forward strand.
TCTTTCACTTGGTGTAGTGTTTCGGGAGTTATCTTTGTTTTGGCCTATATCAGAACTTTATTTCTTTTTGTTGGTGGTGGTAAATAATATTCTATTGTATGGCTACATGACATTCTGTCTGTTTATTCATTAGCCATCAAACAAGCATATCACAGGCTGGTCCCAGCCCTGGGGGACCCATTTTTCACCATGCAACAGCCTCCTGGCCGGTGTCCCCATCTCCTGTTCAATGCCCCCGCCCTCTGCTGACACAGGGTGTGCATGCAACCAGCCAGACAGCCCAGGGTAGAAACATTGGGACAATTTTTCTAAACCAAGGCTTTGAGCATGTCACTCTCCTCCATCCCCACCTTTATGCTGAAATCACCCTCCTCTCTTGGCTTCAGAGTGGAGCTCCAGCCCCTTAGTCCAACACAAAAACTTTTGCAAGAGCTGGCCCCACCACCCTCCACACCCTTCCCTGCTCACAAACCCTGTGCTCCAACACACCATGTCACCCTCTCCTCTCGAAGCCTGAGCATGTCCAGTCCTCTGTCCCCTTGCTCATGCTGTGCCACTGGTGTGTAATTCACCAATTGTGGGTCATTCTCCTCCACTGACTGGGGAACCGTTCTGGAAGGAGAAGGGGTATTCTCTGTCCTCAGGACTTGGGACAAAGCAGGTACATCATGAATGTCTGATGGTGGAATAGACACAGGCCATTCCTCCATCTAAAATGCCCTTCCCTACATTGTCCATCTCACATTTGACAGCAGCTCTCCTTGCTCACCCACACCTGATCCAAGCACTGATTATCTAGTTCGTCTCTGTGCTCATGCAGCACCTAGCTCTGTGTGTGCGTGCATGTACGTATGTGTGTGCGAGCGTTTGCGTGACTTCATGAGATTTCAGTTCCTTGGGGACAAGCTTTTCCCCATATTGTTAAAAATTCAGTCCGTGCAATAATTTGTTGAGGCCTAATTTGCATGCACTGAGATGCAACCATTTAAGTGTATAGTTTGATGTGTTTTAAGAAATGTTCACCCGTGGATTATGTTCATGTAGCCACAGCTGCCATCAAAATATAGAACATCCCCATCACCCCAGAAAGCTCTTCTGTGCCCCTTCCAGGTCAATGCCCTCACGCCCCATCCAAGGCAACCACTGATCTCTCCTGACACCACAGCTCAGCGTTTGCGGCTGTGGGGCTTCATAGGCACGGACTGAGGCAGCACACAATCTTGCGTGTCTGTCTTCATTTGCACGGCGCAGCATCTGTGAGATTCAGCCGTGCAGTCGGGTCTGTCATGAATTCACTTTTTGCCCCATTCCCAGCACAGTGCCTGAGTGTCAAATCGAATAGACTTCAATTGCTGTGAGGTGATTAATAGCAAATTGTGTGTTTTTCATGAATAAAGAAAAAAGATGCAACGTGTTCTGGGAGGTGGAAAAGAGAAAGAAACCCACCCCGACGCTGCCTTTCTGTTCTCACCTAACGAAGTCTGGAGTTCAGCAAGAAAAGGTGTGAGGGGGTTTTTCAGGAAACAGATGGGCCACCAGGGTCCAAATCAGAGGTAGAGTGGCACATCCAGCCCAAACGGAAACAAACGATGCAAGCCTATGGCTTAAATCAGAAATTAAATCTCTACTGGTAGTTTCCATGAACTCTTCTCCAGGTAAACGTCACATGTAAAAGTAAGTTCCTGTCATTATAGTATAATTAGATTATAAGAACTAAATTTACAGTGTATACTACTTTGCATTACTGCAGAATTGTAGAAATTATGCAACCCAGTCCTTAACAGAATTAAATGGGAATCTATATTTTTTCTCAGTAAGTCTTTATTGAATGAATGGAGTTATATTCTGTTTGTGTTTTTCTGTGCTTTTGCAATTTCTCAAATTAAAGATAAATAAACGGTCGCTTCTTGGCCTCGTGGCTAAGATCAAGTGTAAAGATAAGTAAATGGTAGTTGAATGAAAGAAACCAGGAAAAGTTATTTTTGGAGTGTGTAGGGTGTGCCTCGCCTCCTTGGACCCACCTCGTTTCTCCCAAGAGCAGACCCAGATACACTAACTGGGATCTGCCTCCCGCCTCCTCCTTCTGCTTTAATCAACTGTGGGTCCTGCTCTCTTCAATGCCTGCGTGTCAGCTAAGTTTGCAATCACCCCGTTTACAGCTTGAAAATGAAGCCCTGTCTTTTCTGCAAGTAAGAATCTTCCTGAACCATGCATCCAAATGTCACATTTCCAAACATGTTGTGAGCTGAGGACTCCAAGTCACAAACTTCAAAGCAAGTACTTGTAATGGGAATTCTGACTGACAGTCCCTTAATTACAGTCTTTAAATATGCACAGTCCCTGACGGAGCCAGGCTTTCTGAGGAAAATTCCTGCCTGACTGGTTGAAAATGTGAACAGTGGGGTATAATTCCCTGAGCTGCAAGGAGCCACAGATCAGAGAAAATGCAAGAGAAACTCTAAAGATCCTTGTAGGATGAATTTTGTCTTTTGCAGGGGGTATGAAAACCGAAAGAGGGGAGACAACTGGGACAAGGAGAAACAAATATTTCCTGTGCTTGAAGCTGACACACATGGTTTATTTGCCGGTGTTTGGAGAGGTTAGAAAGCAAAGATAGCAGAGGAAGAATAGGTTTATCCTTGAGGACAGAACATGCATGCTGGTGAGTGGGAAGGGACTAAAAACAAGGTGGCTGGGCCGGGAGCAGTGGCTCATGCCTATAATCCCATCACTTTGGGAGGCCTCGGAGGGAGGATCACTTGAGGTCAAGAGTTAGAGACCAGCTTGGTGAAACCCCGTCTCTATTAAAAATAAAAAATTAGCTGGGTGTGGTGGCTCGTGCCTATAATCCCAGCTACTACTCAGGAGGCTGAGGCAGGAGAATTGCTTGAACCCGGGAGGCGGAGGTTGCAGTGAGCCTAGATGGTACCACTGCACTCCAGCCTGGGCAAAAGAGCAAGATTTCGTCTCAAACAACAAACAAAAAATGACAGGGTGGCCCAAAAGAAGGCAGTCCCACTGATCACGGACTCCAGTGACATTAAGAGAGACCAGGGGGTCATGGTTGCCCCTGTGTGCCCTGGGCCACATCACAGCCACTCCTTATTGGCCCTAGCCACAGGATGTGCTATGTCTCAGGCAGTGGCGTGTGTGCAGGTGACTTCTCCATCAGAGCCCCAGAAGGCAGCATGGCATCAGGTTTGGCAGTCCTATGCCACGTTGAGATCAGAGACCTTGTTGTTTTATTCACACAGGGTGCTCAGCCAACAAGAATGTCAAGCTGGTGTTTTTGCTACCACAGCCCCAGTTTAATGACAGAGAGTAACCTTGATATGTAGTTTGGTGACCAGTTAGACCAGTTAGGCAGGAAATTGATGGCAAAACACAGAAATGACCACACTGGAGTGGATTTAAGTCCTGATGCTGCCAATTAACAGCTATGTAGCTTTGCCCTTGGGCCAGAGTTACCAGGTAAAACACAAATATCCAGCTAAATCTGAATTTCAGATATATAACAGATAATTTTCCACATATAACACATACTAAAACATTATCCATTGTTTACCTAAAATGCAAAGGTAACTGAGTGCTCTGATTTTAATTTGCTAAATCTGGCCAACAACCTTCTCTTGCTGAACCTCATTTTCCTACTGTTTCCAAGTGGACAGCAGTGCATGTCTCAAGAGGGTTTGAGACCAGCTGAGATGCTGCTGGCCCAGCACAGGGTTCCTACGCCATGAGGGTGATCAACTGAGCTCTCAGTGCTTCTTCTCCCTCAGGATCTTTGTCTGCCTTTTAGCTCTTTCCAAATGTTAAACTTTCCATAAAGGCCAATGTTATGTGTCCCCCATGGCTGAACATTTCTTTTCTCACCATAGAAATCAATTTATTGTATATTTCAAAATAACTAAAAGAATGAAACTGGAGTGTCCCTAACACGAAGAAATACTCAGTGCTTGAGGTGATGGATACCCCAGTTGCTCTGATCTAATCACAACACATCATATGCTTGTATCAAAATATCATCTGTACCCCATAAACATGTGAAACTATTATGCATCCATGATTAAATATAAAAGTGAATAAAAAAGAAATTACAAGAAACTCAGGGTCAGAGGTAGGAAAGGAAGGCAGGACTTGAAGGTGACCTTGATGTCTCCTCAATCCCAAGACTTATCTGATGATACTGCTCTTCCCCCACCCCATGGTTCTCTTTTTGGCTGTCAAATAGCATTCTGAGCCAGGCGTGGTGGCTCATGCCTGTAATCCCAGCACTTTGGGAGGCCAAGGCAGATGGATCACCTGAGGTCAGGAGTTTGAGACCGGACTGGTCAACATGGTAAAACCCCATCTGTACTAAAAGTACAAAAATTAGCCAGGCGTAGTGGCATGCGCCTGTAGTCCCAGCTACTAGGGAGGCTGAGGCAGGAGAATCACTTGAACCCGGGAAGCGGAGGTTGCAATAAGACAAGATGGTGCTATTGTACTCCAGCCTGGGTGACAAAACGAGACTCCGTCTCAAAACAAACAAATAAGCAAACAAACAAACAAACAAAGAGTGTTCTGTATATCTCTTTCAGAGCCAGAAGATGTGATTGGTGTGTCTCTAATCAAGCTCCCTGCTTTTGAAAGGGCCAGGGAGGGAAATATTGCCGACGAGATCCACTCGGAAGTGGAAATATGCACTGAGCTCCTCCCGCCCACTCGCCTTGCACACTTTGGCCAGGGAGTCCCACTAACCATTGTCAGCAAACACAGCTTCAGAACAGCTCCAGCCACGTTTTACCCCATTCTGCCGCATCCAACATAATGTCTAACTACATACGTGCATCAATAATCTTTTATGACATCATAATGCATTTTAGTGTGTGGATGGTTATGATCTTTTAGAGGCCCCTATTTAGATTTATGGAGCAAAATAGGAAAGTTTTTAAAAAATGTAATCTAATTAATCTAAGCGCACTTGGATGCCTATTAAAATTCACCTGTCCAGGATTTTCCATTTATCATAATAAGGGAACAGCCATTCTGAGAAAGGGGCTGCCTCTTCATTTAATACAAAATGATGATATATTATCCTGATGCTTTTAGGAATGGTTTAGACATAATGGATAGGTCTGTGTGACGAATTCTGTGAATTGACGCTGTACAATTAGACATGTTGTTCTTTCATGCAGAACACACCTCCGAGATGGCCGGGAGACACAGATCATGGAGTGTGGACAAAATGGCCCCATGGAGCCACCAGCAGGGGAAGGGAGACCGTCCCTTAGGTAGCTGGCAGGTGGGCAACCTCTCTTTGATTATAGATGGCAAGGCCACTGGCCCCCAAACAGTGCCTGCGTCCCTCTGTGAAGCTTGGCATCACCCGGCATGGCCTGGGGAGATGCGTCTTTTGAGCTATCAATTCCCCAAGATTGGTACCCCCTGCTCCAGAATTGAGACAGAAGAATAGGGTCTGGAGACAAGCCTAAAGCCAACCTGAGGGTGGCTTCTTGGAATTGGACCAAAAGGAAAACCCCACCTCTCCATGCCCAAGTGACAAGAGGTCAGAGACCCCCCCCTCTACGAAACACCGTCTCCTCTACATCACAAACAGGAAATATCTGATTGATCATGGGCCAATCCTTCATTTGCATAGAGTGTAACCAACTGGAGGCCTCTAAAGAGTATCTAGGGGTGTTACCAAATTCTTCTAGCTTAATAAAAACCCTAAAGAACATTCCAATCGGGGCTTTTGAGCCACTTGCTCGAGTCCACTCCCACTCTGCAGAGGGTAGTTTTGCTTTAATCAATCTGTGCTTTCGTTGTTTCATTCTTTTATTGCTGTATTTGTGCATTTTGCTCAATGAAAAAACTCACTGTCAAGACTTTTCAGCCAGTAACAGAAGGAGGTGCTTCCTTTCATGAGTATAAGCAGCAGGCACTTGCCCTGGGGCCTCCTTCCCTTATTGGGCCTAGGGAGCAGCTTTCCTATTCAACCACACCCGAGGGCAGCATTGCTCATCTGGGAGTCCACTTCCCCTCAACCTGCAAACCCTGCAATTGGGAGACAGAACCCTGATGCTAAACTGAGCAAACCTGCCAGGATATCACCAGGAAGGGAGTTGCCAGGGACCTGGGGGTCCCCAGAGATGAGAGGCCAGACCACATGGATGCACGCAGTCTCTTTCCAGACCCCTGCCAAGCACCACAGAGTGCCGAGCCTCCCCTTGTCCCGCCTGCAGACAGGAAGGGCCGGCATGTCCAATGGAACTGGCCCAGAGCAGCAAGCCCTGGATCTGCCTGGGCCCTCTGCAAGGTGGAGGCATTTCTCGGGTAAAGCAGTCCTTTACTGCCTTTGTCGGGCCAACTGTTCTCCCCTGCATGGCACAGGGCTCCATCCTCAGTAACCACAGCCCTGAAGCGTTTAGGAAATGCCCCCAACACTTCACCCCCACTGAATTTGTTGTGATGGGGCTTCCATGTGGCCTGGGAACGGCCTCTGTGTGGCCTCTGGGCTCCCCCAGGGCGCACAGAAATCAGAGCATCCCAGAAACAGACCTTGGGTCAGCCAGAGGGGTGGACCCAGAAATCCCACAGGTACCAACACCTGCATCCCCCTGTAGCTGCTGAAGTGTGAGGGGGACAGAAAAACCCAAGTGGCTGGAGCTCCTGGTCCGTGTGCTGGTTGGGGAAGACCCAGGAGAAAGAAGGAGGTGACCAGATTGTAGGTAACAATGTGGCCTGGCCTACCTGCAGCCGGGCTATTCTTCAACATTGGTGTCTGAGTCAGGGACGGGCTGTCTCTCCATCCAGCCTCCTTCCTGGCCCCAGGCCTTTCACTCTCTCCATCATCCTGATAAAACTCCCATGACGCACCCTCTCTATGCAGTGGCTGTCAGGTGTGAGGGCTGTCAGGCTGTGATGAGAAACACAAACTCTCTGCCCTCGAGAAGTGTGAAAGGCGGCTTCATTCAACTCAACATCCAGCCCCACAGGTGTTTTATGTCTGCTAGGCACAGTTTTTTCTTTCTTTTCAATTGAAACACAGGTATGGCTTGCCCTCCAGGTTTATCCCAGCCCCCATGCTCCCCTGCAATAAACTCCTGGTCCACAGGACTTGGTATTTGTTATTTGACTGGACCCTTCAGGCTTTTGAGTGGGGAATCTCTGATCCTAAATTGCAGACACAGACCCAGTGCCAAAGAGCACACAGTCCTGGGGGTTGGGGTGGTGGGAAGGCCAAGGCACATACAACCAACTCCAGCACCAAACAGACCAAATAGCCCCCACTCTAGGGGCACAAGCCATGTGCCATGAGGAAGCAGAGGGAGGGCCCATGGAATCCACTCGAATGTGCAGGAGGGCTTCCTGGAGAAGGAGACATCAGAAACAAGCCCTGAGGAATGACTTAGTATCTGAGCACTGGCGATCAGGGCACACTGCATAATCCAAGCATGGTGTGTTCAGCATTAATGAGGGTCCTTGGCAGGACTCAGTGTCCAATGAGTTCACAAGACCAGTGACTTCGGCTGGGCTCCCCAGAGAAAGAGACTGATACAAGGATTCCTAGCAAGATGTGTGTTAGGAGACGATCCCAGGGCCCACAGATGACAGAGTGGAGGGTGAGATAGGGAGGAGCAGAAAGCCCACAGAGGGTGCATTAGTGAGCAGTTACTGCTGTGGGCAGCCAGAGCACAGTCTTGCTGGGGACCACACCTCACAATGGCTGCACGCAAGGGGCAGAGGAGCTGGGTCGTTTGTCCACCGACTCTTGCCAGCATTAATTGAGGGCTGCTCCTGGATGTGTTGATTCCAGGACAGTTCTAGCCAGCCATGCATGCAGGTAGCAAAGCAGGTTCCTGCAGCCAGAGAAAAGGCTTCGGCAGAGTCTTGGCACTTATGGCAGGAACCACATCATGTGTGCATGGTGCAGGCCAAAAGGGATCTAGAAGGGGCATGCGATAGCATCATCTGCCACAGGGGAGAATGCACGGGCAGATGGGCAGGACCGTCAGAGAAGCTCTTTTTTTCCTTTTTTTTTTTTCTTTTTCTTTTTTTTTTTTTTTTGAGACAGAGTCTCGATCTTTCACCCAGGCTGGAGTACAGTGGCACTATCTTGGCTCACTGCAACCTCCGCCTCCCAGGTTCAAGTGATTCTCCTGTCTCAGCCTCCCGAGTAGCTGGGATTTACAGACATGCATCACCAAGCCCAATTAAATGTTTTATTTTTAGTAGAGACGGGGTTTCACCATGTTGGCCAGGCTGGTCTCGAACTCCTATCCTCAAGTGATCTGCCCGCCTCAGCCTCCCAAAGTGCTGGGATTACAGACGTGAGCCACCGCGCCTGGCCCAGACAAGCCCTTCTAAGTGAAGTGCAGGCAGGACTTAGCTCACTAGGTGCAGTGGGAGGAGAGGAGCATGTTGCTTGTGCCTGGTGTGAAGCACCCCCATCTAGGGCCATAGGGACTGCTAAGCAACCCCGAAAGTTTCCATAGGCAAATCTCTCAAAGTTTCAATACATACAGGATGGCCCCTGTGACAAGTTGACCCATGGCATCTGGGTGGTCCTAGGTGGGAAGTGTGTATGGAGGTGGAGGGAGTGTATCTGGTCTTCCGACAGCATCACTTGCCTTATGTTTGTTCCTGTCTAGCCTGTCCTAATCCTGCGGTCCTAGAGTTAGAAGGGGAGGTGGCTGGGGAAGCAAAGTGTGGATGTGGAAAGTGTTTCAAGGTAAACATAAGCAGATAAGAAGCATGGCGTCTACTGGCCTCGAGCTACAGACAGAAGGAAGACGCAAAGCTTAGGCGGCACCTGTGACAGTGACCCCCACACACACCCCACCAGGGTGAAGCATTTGGTGAAGGTCCAGGTCAGATTCATCCTAGAAGTCATCAGAAGTTGCTAAAACACCTATGGAGCCTAGCACATAGTATGTATTTAATATATATTTATATAACATTTCATTTTTAAAATGCTTAACATTCAATCAAACCAGCTCTTTGGCCTTGAAGATCAAATAAGATTTGACCAAATTCAACCCTTTAATTTGTTTTCTGAGCTCTATTTCCCAAAAACAATGTTTTAGCAAAGGACAGATATGAAGTTGAGAAGAATGATTTCATAAACTTAGGAATCAGGTTATTTATACATAAGACAATAGAGGCTCATCACTGGTCAGTTAGTTAGACCCCACATCAGCATCTTTGGGAGTTGACTAGTCCTGGATCCCTAACACAAAATCCAAACATTCCTGCAGTTATTGACAGGCATAGATAGCCTGAGTCAAGACAATGCATCACATTAATTATTTTTATTTTTATTTTTTTGAAGACAGGATCTTGCTGTGTCACCCAGGCTAAAGTGCAGTGGTGTGATCATAGCTCACTGTAGCATTGACCTCCTAGGCTTAAGCCATCCTCATCCTCCCACCTTAGCCTCCTGAGTAGCTGGGACTACAGGTGTGTGCCACCACTCCTGGGTAATTTTTAATTTTTTTCTAGAGACACGGTCTTACCATGTTGCCCAGGCTGGTTGCAAACTCCTGGGCTCAAGGGATCCTCCCACCTTGGCCTCCCACGGTGCTGGAATTGCAGGTGTGAGCAACCACACCCAGCCACATCTCATTTATATTCAAAGGATTATTCCTGACAATTGATTTTTAAGTAATTATTCTTCCCACCCGTTAGCATGGAGCTTGGACCCAACAGCAAATATCTGCCACCTAAAATTGAGATACAGCTCAACCCTCCAAATCCTTTGCATACCCTCACCAAGGAGCCCCTCCATCCCTGCGTACACCACTCTTTCAAAGCCCAGGGCCTGGAAGGGCCTGGCTTTCACCCTGAGCTGCTTCCTTACAGAACACAGACCTGGGTTACCAACAGAGCCTCCACCATCTCCATCCTACCTCCGACCTCAGAGAGATGCCAGTAAGATGAATGCAAACTTTGCCAAGGGAAGGTCTTGAGAAAGTCAAATGCCATCATTATTAATTCCCCGCTGTTTGGCTGGGATGGAAGCCACTGGTGCACCGATGGAAGAGGCTTGACTCCAAATAAATAAACACACATCCTTTGGGCAGATGTCGGGCCAGCTCCGGCTGTTAACTGATGGCCCCGCACTGTGGCAGCTAGCGCAGTGTGGGCAGGCGAAGTGACACTGGCAGCGCGGAGTCTTCCGCCTCATCGCAACAAGCAGTCTGGAACCTTGGCCACATTTCCAAATCCATCTCTTTGAACCGACACAGACAGCTTAATGAAGCAATATTTATGGAACTGATACTACTGGGGAGATGGCTGCTCCTTCTCTCCGTCTCCTATTTTTAATATTTGATCTGGCAAACGTATTATTAAAGGAATATTTCATCTGATTACTCTTCTGTTTGACTGCGCGTCTTATTCACGCATGCTGGGTGCCAGGGGAAATTATACCGACCAGTTTGGGAGTTCTATTATGTCATTCTTCCAAACAGCCCTTTGCTCCGAGTATAATTACCATTCATGTGCAAGGCTGTGGGCGCTCTGGCTGACCTGGACCACCTCCTTTTAATCACAATGGCCTCCTCCTTCTCCTCCAGTCCCACTCGAGGCCCTTTCAGGACTCTTTTCCTGGGGACCAAGAACTTTCTTTCTTGCTGGGGACGGTGACTCCATGCCTGTAATCCCAGCACTTTGGGAAGCCGAGGTGACCAGAACACGAGGTCAGGAGTTCAAGACCAGCTTGGACAACATAGTGAAACCCTGTCTCTACTAAAAATACAAAAATCAGCCAGGTGTGGTGGCAGCGCATACCTGTAATCCCAGTTACTGGGGAGCCTTAGGGAGGAGAATCAATTGAATCTAGGAGATCAAGGTTGTAGTAAGCTGAGTTCCTGCCACTGCACTCCAGCCTGGGTGACAAAGCAAGACTCTGTCTCAAAAATAAATAAAAAATTTTTAAAATGAACTTTCTTTCTGAGAGTGGTCTATCTGGATATCTGAAAAGTTGCCTTGATGTTGTTAGGGGTATCTAAAATCACTGACTTGCTTATGAAGCTGCAGTTTCCTCATAAGGCAGAAACAGAAAAGAGAAAGGTGCACCCTGGCGTGGCCTGTCCTTGGCTATGAGCCCTTGGTCCAGCATCAGCATGGTGTTCAATTTCCCAGAGACCACTGGTCTCCTGACTCTCTGCCTTTCCTTTTGCTAGCAGCTAGCTCCACCTTGACGGTCTTGAATTGCCTGATAAATCTACCCTCTTTCTGATTGGGCAACTGGCTGTATTTCCAACTTGGCCTTAAAGGTGGGGCCAGAGGGACATTTTGAGCCCCTAAACAAGAGGAGAGCATTCAAGTGGGTGTGGCAGAATCTGGCCCCACCATCCTGGCAGAGACCCAGCAGGAGGCTTTGTGCACAAAACAGATGGGGCATGACCAGTGTGCAGGCTCAGCTCCCACTGCCCTGCTGACAAATGAGGCCAGCTCTTCACCTCTCACGAATTTCCTTGATTTTTGTTTCCAATTCTATTTACTTTTTCTGTAAGGGCCAGATAGTAAATGCTTTAGTCTCTGCAGGCAGTACTGTCACTGCCACAACTACTTAACTCCACCATCATACCACCAAATAAACCATAGACGCTATGTAAATGAATAAGCATGGCTATGCTCTAATAAAACCTATGTACAAACACAGGCAGTGGGCCAGATTTGACCCATGGGCCAGTTTCCAAAGTCCTGCTTTAGACTTTTCTGTGAATTAGGCATGCATTTTTAAATCCTCAAATACCTTAGCCTCATAAAACTAAAGTCTTAATTTGTGAGTTTATGTGTGTGTGTATAAATGTGTGTGTGTGTGTATATATATATATATATATATATATATATATATATTCCCCTAATACATTCAAAATATTTAACTAAAAGAAAATGTTTTAAGTTATTTCATATTCCATCTGAATCCCTCCAGAAAATGCCAGATCAGATGACTGTTTCTTGAGTGTGAAAATGCCCAGGGGCCCTGAGCAAATCATTCCTTTCAGGTTTTATCAAACAGAAAAGTGAGGCCTCAAGAAGCAAACCACATGGTCCCTCAGCACAGGGTCTTGGCAGCTCCAACCCTGACTCTGCAGGGTTCCTTTCTCCTGACTCCAGGGGTCCTAGCCCAACCTTGCAGGCTATGGCAGCCTTGTCAACTCACGCTTGCTGCACGGATATCCACCCAAAGGCAGACCCTGGCTGCCATGATGGAACCCACGTTTTCAGAGGGGCTGTGTGCAATAAACAAATGAGCAAATAAAAGACATATGATTTTAGTTAGTGATCAATGCAATGGAGGAAAAGTGAAAAGTAGGCAGGATAAGGGAATAAAGAATCCTGGGCTGTTTTAGATGCTGTGGTCAGAGAGGGCATCCCTGCAATGACTCCAAGTCGATATGGGGTGGATGAGAAAAACTGAGCCACACAAAACGCAGGCAGGTGCAATCTGGACTGAGGTGGAACTAGGCCTGCCACACCCAGGACACAGGGGCAGCCAAGAGGGCAGCAGGTCCATGAGTGGGAAGGAAGATGGCTGCAGCAGAAGTTGGAGATGTCTCAGCGCCTTGCAGGTCCCACAGGTGAGGTTATGAGGTCAGGCCTTCATGCCAGGTTCTCACCAAGACTCTGGCTACTCCCCTGGTTGCTGTCAGAGCATGCCCCCTTGGCCCTAAAACTGTGGAATCACAGCTCATATTCTTGTTCTTCTTACCCATTTCTTAGCTGTTGCTTTGCAATTCTTAGAATAAAAGTAAAGTTGCAGGAAATTTCAGAGCATAAACATAAGGGTACATTTGGATAGTTGCAGAAATTCCCCAGCCAACCAGCAGCAGACAGGGCCCCACTTAATGAAACCTTCAGTGAGGGTCAGGTCCACATACCCTTTGGCAGACAGTCCAACCTCACCTGGAGTTGCTGCCAGGGGTGTGATTTCCACAGGCTTTCAGCACCGCTGATATTCATGATTTCTCAACAGCTGCCATTATACAACATTTAGATGCAAAATGGACAATACATCAAAGCAGATGTTCTTGGAAATCCTATTAACTCCAAAGGGTTTGGGAAGGCTTGGAGGCTGGCTCCTTCGGCACATTTGCAAGCAAGCTGTGTTTCAGTTCCCTTGGTGTGCGTGGATGCAGCTTTCCTGCATTCCCAATCATTCACTCAGCTCCAGAGCCAGAGCACCAAAGGCCGCGGAAATGAACACCTACACCTCACATCCTAAAAGCACTACAAGGACTTCTGTGGGGCTGAGGTTGCCTGCAAACACTTTCATTTATTTACTCCAGAATGACCAGTGTGCACGTTCTCAATGGCACCTGACAATTAACCATGAAGCAGTGCACCTAGAGCCAGACTTTCTGGAGAATTCCATGGAAAGCCCATTGTGGGGAGGAAAAATGTGACAGTAAGAGGGGAGGGCTTGCATCTTTCTAGGCATGTGGGATTGAACGTCCCAAAGACTTCTTCTGCTCTGATTTGTTTACTGTCTATAAATGGCAGTGTTGGTGTGAGTAGGGCCAACTGAGGATCAAGCATGATGATGGAGGCCCTGCCCCACTGGCTACAGAGAGAGTCCAGGCCAGGATGAATGTGGTCATCATGGTTCCTACATGGTTCCTATCACAGCAGCTCTGTGCATCACAAACCCTGACTCTCCCTCCTTGCCTGCTTTTCTCCTTGGCTGGTTCCTTCTCACCCTGCAAGTCGCCTCCTCGGAGAGACCTTCCCAGGACATCCATCTGTACCTGCCCTCCCCAGCCACGACTCTCTCTGTCCCATCACCTAGTTTTATTGTCTTAATAACAGCACTTTCCACTAATGGCTACTTGTGTGGTTTATTGTTTCCCACTGGTGTGGGACTCCAGGGAGGGAGCTGGCCCCTGGTACTTAGAGCTGCAGAGAAAGCCACTCCTATTATTCCCAGCCATGTGTGGAGCCCCTGCAGCTGCAGTTTGAGGACTGTGGGGTTGCTGCATGGGAAGTATAGTCAGCACGCCGAGCCCTACACCGAGCACGCTTCACTGTTTGCTAAACTCTGATGCTGAGCTCATGGCCGGCAAGGTCCCTCAGCTTCCAACCTGGCTGCTGCAGTAGTTTTGAGGGTCCTTGGCAGGTCCCCCAAGGAAGCAGAGGCATTTCAGAATGGAGGAGACAGGAAGAGGCACATCTCAGCAAAAACTAACTTTCCCTGTGCACAGTCTCACCCCTCACCCAGGTCCGCATGGAATTGAGACAGGCCGACAGGCTGGTTTCCTGTTTTAATGTGGTTTAGAGAAAAAAACAAAAGCCCCTTACTCATGCTATAGTTTACCTAACTTCCAGCCAACCAGCAACAAAGACCCAAGAAGCAGTGAGCCACGAGCTCCCGCCGTAGGGGGTTAGGGACTTCCTCCGCCTACACGTGCGGTTGGACTTAAACTCACCTTATAGTGACCTTTTCCTCCTTTTCAAGCTAAAAGTCACACCCATATTACATGCAATGTATGAAGAAGGATGTAGAACCAGTGCACAAGTACTAGAGAAACCTCCTATCCATGCCCTGACAAAACCCTTCCCGAAAGAACCAGCCCACATGCTACCCTCCAGAGCAGCCCGTCCTTGCTCTTTTGCAGTGCTGGCTTCCCTTGTGCAAAAGCTAAATGAAGCTTTCTCTTTCCTTAAGTGCAATGTCTGGCAATCCATCTTGATTCCTATCCTGGGAGATTGCAAGAACCCAGGGCGCTGATAACAATCCCTTCACTCATGGCTTTGTTTTCTTCATCGGTCAGTGGAAGCTGAGTCAAACTGCACTGACAAACATCCCCAATATCTCCAGGGCTTAGCACAGTGAAGGGCATCCCTGTTTTACTGAATGTCCCACATGGGTCAGCCAAGAGGACTCTGGTCCTCGTCACCCTCAGGGGCTCAGGCTGGGGAAGCTCTGTCTCCACCTGTGATTCCATGATGATGAAGTCAGAAGGGAGCAAAGCAGGCACTGGCTGTGAGGTGTCACCCAGAGGTGACACACATCACTTCCTCCATGGCTGATCCCCCAGGACCCCTTCGACTCATTCCACATGGCCCTACCCAGACACCCACCCAGAGGGGCTAGGAGTGCATCCCACCCAGTGCCCAGGGAGCAGGAATCTGGGCACATTTGGTAACAGCACAAATGACCACCACCCTTCCTGTGTCACTGTCTGTGCTGGGGAAATTGGAAAGGAACTAGTCTTATTAAGAGCATATGCTGGGCCGAGCGTCATGGCTCACTCCTGTAATCCCAGCACTTTGGGAGACCAAGGTAGATGGATCACCTGAGGTCAGGAGTTCGAGACCAGCCTGGCCAACATGGTGAAACCATCTGTACTAAAAATACAAAAATTAGCCAGATATGGTGGCAGGTGCCTTTAATCCCAGCTACTCGGGAGGCTGAGGCAAGGGAATTGCTTGAACCCGGGAGGTGGAGGTTGCAGTGAGCCGAGATTGCGCCACTGCACTCCACCCTGGGTGACTGAGTGAGACTCTGTCTCAAAACAAAGACATGTGCTATGCCAGTGTTCCCTGTGCTGCACACATTTGTATCATTATTATTATCTCATGTGCCAAGAGAGGAAATCTGTCTGGAGAGGAAGGGCTTCAGCCAGGACCACGAGTGCGCAAGTGGAACAGACAGAACCCAACACTGGGGACTGGGCCCCAGGGCCTTTGCTTTTATAAATTTTATTTTATTTTTTCATTGTGGTCTTATTCTGTCACCCAGGTTGGAGCACAGTGATGCAGTCAAACTCACGGCAGCCTCCAACTCCTGGACTCAAGCAATCCTTTCTCCTCAGCCTCCTGAGTAGCCGGGACCAGAGGCAAATGCCACCACGCCTGGCTCATGTTTTAATTTTTTGTAGAGGCAGGGGTTCTTGCTGTGTTGCCCAAGCTGGTATCGAACTCCTGGCCTCAAGCAATCATCCCACCTCAGCCTCTCAAATTGCTGGGATTACAGCATGAGCCACTGTGCCCAGCTGGTCTTTGCTCTGGGCCGCAGGACACTGTCCTCTGGGTGCTGCAAGGCCGAGGCACTATGGCTCTCGTCCTCCCTCTGTCTCCAGCTGTGCGGGACTCTGGGTTTGTGGCTGAACCTCTCTGAGCTTTATTTCTCCATTTGTGAGGCTGAGGACTTAATTCTTGCTCTGCTCTTGACTTCAGGATTAAGCATGGGTGTTGTGAGCATCCATAAGGCCCACCGAGCTAGGAGGTCTCCAGGGAAACTGCTTTCCTCACCAGATGCCTGAAGAGTGCCCCATTCTGCAGGGGAGAGAAGGAGGCTGGGACCAGCCTGCTTGGGGACCCCAGTGGAGATCCGAGCAGAACTGGGTCCTATCAAGAGAGGAGCAAGGATGCCAGTACTTCAGAAGGCTACAGTGGCGGACACACCTTTGAAAGCGTTTTATTCTGCCAAGTCAGCAACCATTTATAATCACTGTCATTTCACAATGGAAAGGGCAATGTAAGGCCAAAGGGGTGGAAAAGGTCAGAACTTGGGAAAAACTCTAATTGAATAAGTATAGCTATACAAAAATAACTTGAGTCTGTTTTCCTCATTTCACTGCAAGTCAGGGCAAACATCAGCACAGACCAGCACCTGCCAGTGAGAAACAAAAAGCAGTCTTAACATTGACTTTTAGAGGCAGGAGTTCTTTCGACCACAGGCCAGGAGCTCCTGGCCAGCAATGAGGCCACCAGTGCCCGGCCACAAGCAACAATGATCCCACAACAGTGGGAAGAATCAGGATTTGCACACTCCAGTTTTCACCTGAAATCACTTAGCACTTACCCTCCCTGCCCTCACCACATCACTGCTGCACCCTCCCTGCTCAGTTTTCTTCCTCCCCTCCCCTCCCCTCACATGCTCCTTCCCTGCCCCTGTGAGAGCCAGGCCCTTGCCCTCTGTGACCTGGGGCTCCCCACCTCCTGGAATCTTTGGGCTGGGAACACCTACAGCCTCCTCCAGGAACAGTAATTGGACTTTTCTTTGAGACTGTCCCCAAGCTCCTTCTCCTTGTTTATCTGCTCTTGATTAAAAGGCCATGAAGAATTGATTTTACAAAGGCTTAATAATCAGGCACAGTGGACATGTATGTAATTGAATGACAGTTCCGGATTCATCTTTCACAACAACTGTGGTCTCAGAGCTGCTGCGCCAATGACAAAGTGGAGACAAATGAGCCCTTTTAGCATGATGCTAATTACTGCCAAGTCCAGCCTCAGGGTTTTCTCTCTGGCTGGGCTTGGGCTGGTCCAGCAGGGGAAGGATTCATGACCCTATAGTCAGAAAGAGGATCCGCCCACCTGGCCTCCCAAAGTGCCGGGCCAGCTACCCAGGAGGCTGAAGCAAGAGAATCGCTTGAACCTGGGAGGTGGAGGTTGCAGTGAGCCCATATTGCACCACTGCATTCCAGCCTGGGTGACAGAGTGAGACTTTGTCTCCAAAAAAATAAAAAGGAGCCCGGGCACAGTGGTTCACACCTGTAATCCCAACATTTTGGGAGGCCGAGGCAGGTGGATCACCTGAGGTCAGGAGTTCGAGATCAGCCTGAACAACATGGCGAAGCCCAATCCCTACTAAAAAATAAAAGATACAAAAACTAGTCAGGCATGGTCATGGGCGCCTGTAATCCCAGCTACTCATGAGACTAAGGCAGGAGAATTGCTTGAACCTTGAAGGCAGAGGTTACAGTGAGCTGAGATCACGCCACTGCACTCCAGCCTGGGTGACAGAGTGACAGAGTAAGACACCATCAAAAAAAAAAAAAGGAGCCAGGAGGTCTCAGAGCTTGTTACTGGGAACTGGGATGGGAGGCAGGGCTGGCCTCTTTATGATTCTGCTGAGTTTCCATTCAATCAAAGCAGGTACTGCAGATCCCCCAATTAGTCAGAGGGCAAATGATGGAAGCCCAACTCAAACTGCTCAGACAGTCATCGGAAGATATTGCCTTATGCAAATAAAAAGAGGCGGACCCAAGCTTCAGGCAAGCTAGATCCAGGTGCTTAAAGATGCCACTGGGCATCCATCTCTCTCCACTTACAGCCTGCTCTTAGCTGACTTCACTCTCAGGAAGGCTTGTCCCAGGCTTACATCCTCAAGCCAAGCAACCCCAGTACCCAAACAGCTCTCACTTTCCACCACTAGCTCCAGAAAACGTGGGCTTGGCTTGGATTGGGTGCCCAGCCTGGTGTATTTAACACTTACTAAGTTCCAGACACCATGCCAGGTTCTGGAGACACGAATATAAGACCTGCCACCTTTACTCAAGGAGCTCACAGCTTTGCTGGAAAAACTGGGCAGTGAACAGACAACGTCGTGAGTAACCTGTGTACAATGCCGTTCCCTGTGAGAGGCTGAGGGCTTTATTACAGGGCACAGCTTCACAACAAAATTAAATTGTTCTTTTAACTGTGCCATCCTCCAAGCCTCTGGCCCAAATATCCTTCACCCAGCAGAGTGGTGAAGAGCTCAGAGCCCCGAAGTTTGACAGATCTGCATCTGAATTCTGGCTCTGCCATTTAAGAGTTCTGGGAACTCAGAAAGCGAATTCATTTCTCTGTGCCTCTCTACAGTGAGGCTGATAAGAATGTCTACCTAATAAGGCTGTTCTGAGGATTCATTGACATGATGCACACGAGGCATTGAATTCACTGCCAACACACAACGAGCGCTGAACAAGTGGCCTTTGCTATTATTTCTATTCCCCGCTGGCTGCCGGACTAGTTAGTGATGGGGGTTTTGATGCAGGACAGGCGAGCCCCAAAGTGGGGCTTCACCCAGCAAAAAATTCAACAGTGAGCCAGTGGTAGGGTAGAAGAAAACAGCTTTATAGAAGCAGCAGTGTTACAGCTCTTGGAATGATACAGCCCAGTGATATCCCCTGCAGAGCAGGGCTACCCACAGGCAGTATGCTGAGAGCAGCAGCTCAGGCCAGTTCCGCAGTCAGATTTATACCCACTCTTAATTACATGTAGATTAAGGGGTGGTTTATACAGAATTTCTAGGGTAGAGGTAATAACTTTTGGGTCATTGCCATAGAAAGTGGTGGTAATGCCTGGGTGTTGCCATGGCAATGGTAAACTGACATGGCACTCTGGTGGGCGTGTCTGATGGGAAGCTGCTTCCGCCCTGTCCCTGTTTTAGCTAGTCCCCAATTCGATCTGGTGTTTGAGCCCTGCCTGCAGGGTCAGGTCCCACCTCTGACCTCAGTTTGAAGCCCCGCTCTGTAGGGGGAAGGCTCTGGAGTGTTTTCACCCAGCACAGACAAAGGCCCACTTTGGAGGCAGGATTCCACCAGACAGATATCTGGGACAGAAGTTGCCACCCAAGACAAAAGGGACTCTGATGTTACTCAGGGATGGAATTTAGAAGTCTCATGCTGGGGAGGCAGCCCAGGGTGAACACAGGAACTGGAGGTGAGGGGTGGTGCTGAAATGGGCCTCGAAGCCAGCTTCCAGCACCAGCATGTGGAGTCCTGAACCAAGGGAGAGAGGGGGTGGCAGGAGGTGGATGGGACATGTTAGGGGTGGGGATGGCCCTTGGGAGAAAGAGTTCACGGGATGAGGCTCAGCCTCTTGAAGGGCTGGGGGTGCCAAGGCCACCCACATACCGCCAGGCACAGCCCCTTCACGGCACATCACCCAGCAAGGACTCCAATCCCTGGGAGGGGGAAATGGACCAGGAGCAGTAGCAGGCACCTCCAGGGACTCCACAGATGCCCAATGTGCATACCCGCTGAGGACACCGCTTGCAGTTAGAGCATGGAATCAGAGCTTTGAGGGAGGCTGGCAGAGCTCCAGTTTTGCGTGGGTTATCCACCCTCCTAAAATAATATTTTCAACATATCTGTTTTCTGCCAACAGAATAGAATCCAACTTTCTTAGCCTGGTGTGCGAGGCCCTCCCTGTCTCTGGCTGCAGCCTACAAACAGAACGCAAGGCAGCTTCCTCAGCCACCCCGGCAATGGCTCTCACACATGTCACTGATGGGGAGAAGGAAAAAGCCCCCAGACCCCCAGACTTCACTTCCTCCAAGATCAGCAGAGGTTTTCTTTCTTTCTTTCTTTCTTTTAGATGAGATCTTGCTCTGTGGTCCAAGCTGGAGTGCAGTGGTGTAATCATAGCTCACTGCGGCCTTGACATCCCAGGCTCAAGTGATCCTCCCATCTCAGCCCCTTGAGTAGCTGGGATTACAGGCATGTGCCACCATGCCTGGCTTTTTTTTTTTTTTTTTTTTTTTTTGAGATGGGGATCTCCCTATGTTGTCTAGGCTGGTCTCAAACTCCTGGGCTCAAGTGATTCTCCCGCCTAGGACTTCCAAAAAATTCAAGTCTATTTTAATGTTCTTTAAAGAGACTTGAGGGAAAAACCAACCCCTGGGAAAACCAGGGGCTGAAAGCCCTGTCCTCAGCAGGAGAGCCTCAGCGTTCTTACAGACCAGGTCCCTAAACATGTGGCTTCAAGGGTGTCTCCCTTTCCTCTCCAGCAGTGACCTCCTCAATGTGCCTGTTGAGTATTCCATAAACGGAGAGCATGGGATGCAAAAGCTGCCTTGGTTCAGCTGGGGAAAAAATGCCTTTGAGAGTTTTATCAACTACTGGAGACAGCCCCTTTATAAGGAGTATGTGGAACAGGCACCCCATTGTCTGAGAACAGTGCCCATGCAGAGATGAGACCAGGGAATCCCGGGGTACAGGCATCTCCACTGGGCACAGCTACCTGGTCCACTCGAGGTTGTGGGACCTGGGGGACCAGGGAAACTACCCATAGTCTGGGTTGGGCTGAGCCAATCGCATCCTCCCACTTGAGAACCTGAGGCTGGAATCAATCCCTAGTCAGTCTTTCTTGTGCTTGAGCTGGGAGGGATGAAAGGCTGAGACAGTCATTTCCACCTTGAAGAAGGAGAAGAGAAGGCCAGACAGCAGCGAGAGAAGAGAGACAACAGAGAAGGGAAGATAGAGACAGCGGCTGCTTTGCCAAGTCCCACCTGGGGAGATTGGCTTTGCGTCCAGCTCATGGGTCCTCGAACTGCCCTTATGTCCTTTTCCCAATTAAACTGGCCTGGGCAGTTTCCGTCCTCCGCCCCCAATTATCCCAAAGACGAATCCCAGCCACTTCCACAGCCCTCAGCAGATCCCTGGGAATACTCAACAAGACAGGAACTGAGCTTCTACCCCTTAAGCAATTCTGCAATCTTTTCTTCATTGGCTCTCTCCTCAAAGACCCCAAGTTTGGTGCCACTTGGGCTGGACACAGTGCAAGGCCCAGGGAACCAAACTCAGCCCTCTGCCAGCACAGAATGTGAGACGCTCAAGAAAATGTTCACGCCGTGGGTGCTGCTGGCTCCTTGATGAGCGCTGGACTGAGCTATTACCATATTTCACTGCCATTTACAGAGCACAGCTGTGTGTGCTTTAGTCTAATAAACAGCCATGGTTTGTTTCCTGGGCCAATATTTCTTTTGTATTTACTGGGCTTGGTTTTTGTATCTTGGTTTAAAAGATTGGCTCATGGGTCTGCCTTGTGTCCATCACCTTATTTCTACTGACTTCCACACTCCCAGCCACCCCTTCTTCGTGAGTTTTCAGCTTGCATCCCCTTACTGGAAGGAGAAGCCATTCTGACACCCTAGACCCACTGTGGTTTTCTCCTCTGCCTCCACCTGGTTTCTGTATCTGCCAGGAGTCGCTTCTGCTGGGCACCCCATTGGAAAGATAGCATTGCAGAGTGAAAAACTCCAGGCACCCCCGTGCCCTGTGACTCACTATAGGACCATCACCTCTAGCTCACCATGTGATCCTGAGCATGTCACTTCCTCCCCTGGGCCCTGGTTTCGTGGTGCACTGGAGGAAGGCACTGGCCCAGAGCTCCTCCGGCCTCCCGCAGGTCGGACCGGACATGTGGCTGTCTCCCTGCACTCCCGCAGCTCCTCAGGGCTGGGCTCAGCCAGGGGAGGTGCCTTTCCTGCAACTCACCTGCAGCTCAGCTACAGATGCGCCCTTGTCAGTGCCTGGTTCGGGATACAGCCAAGCCTCTCAGGCCAGGTGCAGCCTTTCCAGATGCATGGCCCAGCTGGAGTCCTCAACTTTGTATAGTGTTCACACATGCCGCCGAGGGTCTCCCGAGTATCTCTGTCACTTTCCTGCATTGGTGGGTCCCTGTGAGCTGTCCTTCACCTCCCAAGGCTTCCACTGGGCCCTAGGACCCCTGTGTTCCAGATTGGAGTTGGGGAGCAAGAAGGTGTAAAGATTGGGATAGATAGGCACAAATGCTAAAAGCTATTTATTTTTGTCCACTATGTGGTAATTTTTAAATATCCTCATAAATATTTTGGCCCTCCTCCCTTTGCAAGATGAGCTAGCCCCCTCCCCATGTGTGGGCCACGCGTAATGATCCTTATTAGGAGAATGTGACGGGAGTGATGCTATATGGCTCATGCTGTATGTATGGGAATAATGCTGCTCATAAAAAGCATAGCTTCTGCTGGGAGCCCTCTCTCTGGGATTGCTTGCTCTGAGAGAAGCCAGCTGCTGGGTCAGGGGGACACTCAAGCATCTCGGAGACTACAGCCGTGAATGGAGGAACTTCCTTCCCACCAGCACCCAACACCAACTCGCCATGTAGGTAAGCCTCAGGTGGCTTTCCCCCTGAGCCTCAAGTGTATCTTCCAACCCTAGGTGAGGCTTTATGTGACTGCAACCTCACAAGAAACCCTGGGCCAGAACTCCATGCCAAGCCACCAAATCCTTGACCCAGAAACTCTTGACTCAGGAAGGCTGATAATCAGTGTTCATTGTTCAACCCAGGTGCCCATCAGCAATTGACTGGATAAGGAAAATGTGGCACATATACACCATGGAATACTACACAGCCATCCAAAAGAATGAAATCATGTCCTTTGCAGCAACATGGATGCAGCTGGAGACCACTGTCTTAAGAGAACTAATGCAGGATCAGAAAACCAAATACCACACGTTCTCACTTATAAGTGGGAGCTAAATCGTGAGTACACATGGACATAAAGATAGGAACCATAGACACTGGGGACTACTGGGTGGGGAAAGAAGGAGGGAGGGCATGGGCTGAAAAACACCTATTGGGTACTATACTCACTACCTGGGTGACGGGATCATTTGTCAGAAAGAGAAAAAAAAAGTAAAAAAAAAAAAGAGTAAGAAATAAATATTGATTGTTGTTTTAAGTCATTAACTTTGGGTGATGCATTATACAGCAATGGATGACTAATACAACCCGAGTCCCCCCAGAAGCTAAGTCTGTGTCACGCATTCCTCTCTGTGCATGGAGAAGCAGGAGAGTCCTTCTATGATTGCTGAGTTGCCTTTAGTAAGATACTGAGCAGGTGAGGCTTCACTGCATTGCTGTGCAGCAACCTCACATTTTGCCCAGCTCTCATGCACGTGGCTCAGGTGCATCCATGCATCTACAGCCTTTAGCTGAACGAGGTTTCGTAGGGCCTGAGTAGCCACCACTGTCCAGGGCTAGTCCAGAAACCACTCACTTTAGGAGGAGCATGGCTGAGCCCAGAGAAGCTCCTGTCACCAGGTCCACAAATGCCAACACTGAGGCAGCCTCACGCATCATGTTGCGAAAAATATTTCCCTGTAGCACAGGACCACAACCTCAGCTCAAACCTGTGCTCTGAGAACCATGGTAGGAGCATGACATAGGCAGTCAGAGATCTTTGCTAATGCAGCCTGCTGGCTTCTCCAAGGCATGTCTGGACCAAGGTGTATGAGGTTGCATCATTCCCTCCTGACACAGGCTCTAGATGCCAAGAGCTTGAGGAGAGTGAGAGGGATCACGTTTGTGCTAAGCCAGGCCTCCAGCCAAGAGTGCTGGAGGCAGCCCAGCCTCTCTCGTCCTCGTGGGCAATGACAGATCCATCATCTAAGCTCTAAGCATGGAGCCCAGTGCTGCCAGGGATGGCTGCCAGCTCTCGATGTGCCCTTATGGGCCTCGCATTATAAAGGGACAGAAATTCAAGTCAATCCAGTTTAGCAAACACTGTCTGACCATCTACTGCCTGTGGGGCACAAGAGTAGTGGCTAGAGGAAAGAGGAAGCCAGTGCAGCTCCTGCCTCCAAAAGCTGCACTCTCTAGCAAGTGAAGAAATACAGGATCACTCAGGCAAAATGTGGACAAGGCTGGAACTAAAGTGTTAGCTGTCTCTGCCTCTTCTGAGACCCTAAGAATTGTGAACATTAAGAGAAGTTCTGTCAAAGGGTCTACCTTTGGCATGGGCTCTGAAGAGGTCATAAAGAAAGGCTTTGGCCAGGTGCAGTTGCTCATGTGTATAATCCCAGCACTTTGGGAGGCTGAGGTGGAAGGAATGCTTGAGGTTAGTAATGGACCCACTAATGTAGGAAAATTTGAGACCAGCCTGGACAACATAGTAAGAACCCCATCTCTACAAAAAAAATTACAAATTAGCCAGGCATGGTGGTGCATGCCTGTAGTCCCAGCTACTCAGGAGGCTGGGGCAGGAGAATTACTTGAGCCCAAGGGTTTGAGGCTGCAGTGAGCTAGGAGCTAGGAGCACCACTGTACTCCAGTCTGAGCAACAGAGCAAGACCCTGTTTCCCAAGGAAAGAGAGAGATCAAGAGAAAGAGAGAAGAAAAAGAAAAAAAGAAAGAAAGAAAGAGAGAGAGAGGGAGAGAGGGAGGGAGGGAGGGAGGAAGGAAGGAAGGAAGGAAGGAAGAAAGGAAGGAAGGAAGGAGAGAGAGAAAGAAAGAGAAAGAAAGAGGAAGGAAGGAAGAAAGGAAGGAAGGAAGGAAGGAGAGAGACAGAAAGAAAGAGAAAGAGAGGAAAGAAGGAAGGCAGGAAGGAAAAGAAAGAGAAAGAAAGAAAGAAAGAAAGAAAGAAAGAAAGAAAGAAAGAAAGAAAAGAAGAAGAAGAAAGGAAGGAAGGAGAAAGAGAGAGAAAGAAAGAGATAAAGAAAGGAAAGAAGGAAAGAAGGAAGGAAGAAAGGAAGAAAGGAAGAGAAAGAAAGGAAGGAAGGAGGAAAGGAAGAAAGAGAAAAAGAAAGAGGGAAAGAGAGAGAGAGAAAGGAAGGAAGGAAGCAAAAGAAAGAAAGAGAAGGAGAGAGAAAGGAAGGAAGAAAGAAAAGAAAGAAAGGAAGAAGGAGGGAGGGAGGAAGGAGAGAAAGAAAGAGATAAAGGAAGGGAGGAAGGAAGGAAGGAAGGAAGAAAGAGAGAGAAAGAAAGAAGAAAGAAAGAAAGAAAGAAAGAAAGAAAGAAAGAAAGAAAGAAAGAAAGAAAGAAAGAAAGAAAGAGAAAGGCTTTTAGTGAGGGGCAACAATACAACAGAAGAAGTCATCATGGAGGTGACATCATGGAGGTGCAGGACAGCAGGGTGTGCTCAGGGACTGTGGCCATGACTCTATCATGCCAGTAGGTTATTCAGGTCAGCTAGTGCCATGATAATGTTGCATAACAAACAACTCCTAACAGTAGCAGCCTACAACAATGAGAATTCGTTTCTTTGCTCACAGTTGTCTGGTTGCTGAGACGTCTGTATGCTAGACTGCTGGTCAAAGTCAGGTCTGCTGGCATGTCTTTCATTCCAGGACTTGGGCTGGAGGAGCAGTACTTACCTGGAGCACATTCTTCTCCAAGTGCAAGGCAAGAGGGCAAGAGTCCAGCTTCAACCACATTGAAAGCCTCTGGCTGGATGTGACATTCATATCTGCACACATTCCATTCGTTGGAGCAAGTCACGTGGCCTGCTCAGTAGGAGGAGCAAGTCAGTAGGGCAGGGAAGTACTCTGTGCTTACAGTGAGCCTGGAAAAGGGTGGGGAGTGAAGGGAAAACAGTGAACAAATAATACAATGCAATGTAATACAATACAATACAATAGATGGTGACCAAGAAGTCATAATATGAGACTGGAAACACACATTAGGCCTCATGTGGGAGAGACTAGATTGTTGTTCACCAAACAATTTCTCTTTTCCTCTGCACACAAAACTAGGTATTTCCCAGTCTCCTTTGCCATTAGTGTCTGAATTCTGGACAATGGGGTATAGCAGAAGTGATGGACTCTGCTTGCAGGCCCAGCCTGCTACAACTTCCTACTTCACCCTCCACTCTCTCCTTGTCTGCTGGGTAGATATACAAACCCAGCAGAAGAACCTGTGGCCCAAGGTGATGGCAGAGCCACAATGTGGAAGGCGGCTGGGTCCCTGAGTCACCGCCTGGACAGCAGCCACCCAGAAGATCTACTTGACCCACATTAGTCTGTTTCAGCAGTTGTAAGTAAACTTGTATTGTGCTAAGCTACAGGGATTTGGGGGTTATTTGTTACAGCAGTTAATCTACCTTACTATTCCCCTGTGTCACAGAGGCCCTCGGTGTGGGGCTAAGCGAAACACACTGAGAAACAAAGTCAGGCAGGCTTGTATTGAAATATCAGCACTAGCACTGTTTAGCAGGATGACCTTGAACAAATTGCTTTACCTCTCTAGGTCTTAGTTTTTCATTTTTAGATGGGATTTATAGTCCCTGCCTTAAAAAAAAAAAAAATATATATATATATATATATATCAGCGACAAACTCTGTTACTCGAACAGGTGGGGTATCTTGCTGAGACCTGGCAGGGCTGCACTATTGATCCAGGAGCTTACAAGAGGCTTTTGAGAGACGGCAGCATGATGTATCAAGGCTTCAGTCTTCCTGGGGCTCACTCTGCTGTGGGCAGGGAAGTGGGTGGGGAGCAGGATGGCCCTCCATGGAGTGGGCCTGGGGAGACCCCTGCTGCAAGGTAGGCAGGACCTTCTGCTTCGCCAGGGGTTTCTCCACGCGTCAGCTAGAAGCTTGCAGAAAAGGGGGCTGTTGATTCTCACCTCTTAGCCTGCCACCTGCCTCTCACTCCCCAGACCTCCCCCAGTGAAACCTGCAAAGGCCCTTTGAACCCCAGATGCTGAGGCTCAAGCTTAACCAGGTAGACAGATGATCTCCCAGAGTAAGATGAGCAGAGGGAGCTGGGAGGGCTTTGGAGGCCCCAGGACAAACACCAATGCAAAGGCCTGCGGCAGCCTTGAGTCTGGGTGGCCAGACGTTACCTAGATTTTATTATTTTAGTGGGATTTTGCTGCTGCTGTTGTTCTTGTTTGTAGAGATAGAGGTCTTGCTATGTTGCCCGGGCTGGTCCCGAACTCCTGGCCTCAAGTGATCCTCCTGCCTCAGCCTCCCAAAGTGCTGGACTTAACCGGCGTGAGCTACCATAATCGGTCTAGTTTTGTTCTGTTCGTTTTTTTTTTTTTTCCTGAAAGACACAGAGGAAGAGAGCATAGACTTGGGAGATTTTAAACTCCCAGCTCTGCCTTTTTCTTGCTGTGGGACTTTAAGCAAGCTGCTTACATTTCTGTTCCTCAGTTTCCTCAACTATAAAATTAAGCCAATTGCAGTTCTCTCCGTGTGGCTTTTTTTTTTTTTTTTGGTGAAAATGACATGAGTTAATATTTGTAAAGTATATAGAGCTATGCCTGGGACTCATGAAGGGCTGTGCCAGTGTTTGTTCAATGAATAAAGCAGACAAGAGAGTGAGGCAGAGGGAGAGACAGGCAATGAGAGGGGGAGGTGGAGGGACTCAAGACAGAGAGAAAGAGAGAGCAGTCAGATGGCACAGATAGGGAGGCCACCAGGTGCACAGACAGACAGGAACAGACAAGCAGGAAGGAGGGGGCAAAAGCAAAAGCCTTTAAAAATTAGAGAAAGAGACCCAGTGAAAAAGAAAAGGGGAGGCCAAAATCACAAAAATCCAATTAGAATGGAACACAAACAGCGTTCTTATTTAATTGCAAACTGCCAGCTCACCAGGTGGCCTTCTGAAGCCATCTCAGGTCAAAAACCATCACCCATCCCTGATAAAGCCACTTGCCTACATTCCCTGAACAGAGAGGACAGTGGTCAGCCTCTGAAAATGGTCCAGCTGTGAAAGCCCAGAAACCCCAAGCCGCTTTTGCAGCAAGTGTGCACAGGAAAACGGCAGGTCCCACACATTTCCCGGCACTGGACACTCAGATCCTATCTCCTCCCAGGGCACCCCAGTTCTACCCATGGCCCAGACCCTCATCCTGTCAAAAGTCACTAGGACAAGGCTTGAGACAAATTAAGAATTTTATTGAAATTTTTATTTCCCAATGCAGCCAAGCTGACAACCTCTCTCTCAAGTTTCAGCCTAACGTGATTTCAAATGGCAGCCTTATACACCTCTGAAAAATGGTGTTTATAATCAAAGCACCAGCAGCTCCTTAACTCTAGGGGCACTCCTGGGCTCAGCTGTAATGACATTAGCGTGTTTAGAGCTGTCAGAAGCAATGTCACTAATCTGCGTCTAGGAGGGAAGAGGCAATGATAAATGAATGGCGTCTCTCACCATAACGGGTGTCCCTGGTCCGCGAGCTGCCTGCCTGGCAAACAGCTATGACTCAGTCCCTGCTAAGCAGAACACTGGCCCTCTCCCCGGGGTCTGGGTCTGCCTGGTAGGCTTGGACAATCACAGTACCCAGGCAGAGAAGGAGTGAATCAGAAGCACCGTGGTGATATGGAAAACACTGAAGCTAAGAAACACGGCAGCACTTGGTGAGAATTCAAGAAAATGGCCTGCCTCTACTCATGGGAACAACTGAGCCCAAGCCCCAAGCTGACTGCCAACCCCTGCTTTCCCATGTCACACTCAATCTTTTTTTTTTTTTTTTTCTTTTTTTGTGGAGTCTTGCTCTATCACCCAGGCTGGAGTAGAGTGCCGCGATCTGGGTCATTGCAATTTTTTTTTTTGACATGGAGTCTTGCTCTGTTGCCCAGGCTGGAGTGCAGTGGTGCGATCTGGGCTCACTGCAATCTCTGCTTCCCGGGCTTAAGTGATTCTCCTTCCTCAGCCTCCTGAGCAGCTGGGACTACAGGCGCTCACCACCATGCCCAGCTAATTTTTGTAGTTTTAGTAGAGACAGGTTTCACCATATTGGTTAGGCTGGTCTTGAACTCCTGACCTCAGCTGATCCACCCACCTCAGCCTCTCAAAGTGCTGGGATTACAGGCGTGAGCCCGGCCACACCCTTGCTCTTGACTTCATCTTATAAATGATGGAACACATAGGCAGACGTACAGCTCCATTTTCCAGCGCGTAAAACAAGGGCATGACAATCCAATTCTTGGGGGTGTCACAGGGATGTTGGGGAATGACGGATTACAGTGACATAGATGGCTCAGAGGGTGGCACACAGCAAGCCCTCAGCAGCTGTGACCTGCTGTCGTCCTGGCTGCTATCATTCCTCATCACTTATATTAGCTTCTGTTAATATCGTAATGAAATTAAGTGACATGGCATGTTTTCCCATGCAGACTGAATTTCCCAGGGCCTGAGTCCACTCCCACTTTTGTCTCTGACCCCAGATGCAACTAGAAATGCACTCAAAATGTATATCTCCCTAGCACATCCGCCAGAACAAACATCAACGTGCCGTCCCTGAGGGACCGAAACAGACATCACCAGAGCCTCTGCCCCATGTCTCACCTGCAGCTGGGGCTAAACAGTCATCATTGCAATGAATCAGCACAGGACTTTGATTATGGAACCATCAGCATCCCTGTTTCAGAGAGGAGAAACCACAGGATCAGAAAGATTCAGCAGGAGGAGAGGCAGGAGGCTGACCTGGGTCTGGAAGTCAGGAAGGCTGGTGCTTCACACTTCACTCTCATGTCTGGCCTTCCATGTGGCCCCTCCCACAACTCACAAGATGCTTCTGCAGGCAACACCAGCCTCCCGTGGAAACAGAAGGGCCACCACAGGGCACACATTCCCGTGTCGGATGGAGTTGGTGGGGAAAAGATAAATTAGCAAGAGTGGGGGAAGAAAAATAACTTCCTGAGGAGAGAGCAGCGGTGCTCAGTTTTCTGGGAACACGCACACGCGGACTCAGAGAAACACACACAGCACAAGCACACACACACAACATGAGCACACACAAGGACACACACAGATGTGAGTGCACACAGCACCCACACAGGCAAGCGCACACACAGAATACACACAAAAACCCCCACAGGTACAAGTGCGCACACACACACACATGCACACACACAGGCACACCTGTCAGCTGCTGGCACAAAGCTAACACAGGCTCACACAGAATCACAGGCACTCACACACGCACACACACCACACACACCCACATGCTCCAGTCATCCTGAACCCCAGCACAGAAGCATTAGGCCCTTGGGCACAGCCTTCCTAGAGGAAGCAGCAGAACTTGCCCAGAGCTCACTTCCACGACTCCTCCCTCCCTCCCCACCCCCTGTGCCCCTGCTTCAGACCTGGGCAGCCCCTAAGTTCTCTGCGGGTTCTTGAGCCTCCTTAGTTCTGGCAGCTGAAGTCCCCAGCCTCTAGGGTGGCACCCAGGGAACAGCCATCCACCCCAACTAGAGAGGGTGGAAATCTACTGAAGGGCCAGTCTGGCTCCTGGAACAGCCCTGGGGGCAGGTGCTCCCTGAAGCCCATAGGACTCTGTCTCCTTGGCTTCTCTCCCTGCCTCTCCCTTGGCCTTTCTGTAGAATTTCACAGACAAACTCATAGGTGTCCAGCCACTGATATGCAGGAAACAGCGAATACCTAGTTTCAAGAAGGGAAGCCGTGCTCAGGAGCCTGAACACAGGAGGCCCGAAACAGGGCTTGTGTCGCATGGACCTGAAGCCAGAGGTGAGGGCGATTAGGAAATTCTTTCCCACATCAGGGGAAGGATGCTGTTGCAATGGGAGGCCCAAGGCATCTCTGCAGGACAGAGACTGGACATATGCCCAGACGGGCTCAGGTCCGTGAGTCTGGAATATCCTCCTCCTCCTCCCCAGGGACAGGGGAGCAGGTCTGGGGCAGGCCCATTGGTTGGAGGACGGGGAAATGAGCTGTAGATGGTGCCCCTTTGACCCTCTGATCCATCTTCCTGTGCCTCACAGTCTGACCACCAACACTATGATCACATAGTTCATGCAGGTTCTCGTAAATCCATTCCTTCACTCTCGACTGTGAACAAATCGGCTGTTGCCTTCATGCTGCTGAAAAGCTCGTCCACCCTGGCTGTTTCTGCTCCATGCCCGCCTGTCTGCCCAGGGGAGTGCCCTGCCCTGAGGGAAACCAGGCATTCTTCTGGGCCAGACAGTCTCCTGGAAATGAGGAAGGGAGAGAATTGTCTAAAACTGCTGGAAAGTTGAAGAGTACACCACATATACACAGAAGCATTTGTCTTTTCAACACACTTTCTCTCCCCTTCAGAGGGACCAGGGCTGAAACCTGAGCTGATTCAGCCCAAAGGAGCTTGGTGACTGCAGGGAGTCCACTATCAACAACCTCCTTCCTCAACCCCAGGAGCCCAGAGTCTCACCTGCCCAGAATGTGCCAATCACTCATTCATTCAACAAACTTCCTGGATCAACTGGGCCCTGGGCACCCTGGTGCTGAGATGAAAGGCCAGCCTCCACTGCGGGGACACACTCTGGAGGGAGAGATAAGACTCCACCAGCCACTCCACATATGGCTGGAAGATCTGTATTTTAAGAGAAACGTGAACCAGAACTTGCTTAACCCCAAGGGTTGAATTTCAAACACGGAATTGGAGGCATTGGTGAGCAAGATATGCACACACACGGCATCATACAGCCTGCTTTCTAAGCTCAAGGCCAAGGGGAAGAGGTGGTTCCTGCCACACTCTGGGACCCCGCTGGCTGACTGTGGCCTGGCATGGTGAGCTGGGGGCCAGCCACTGCCCTCAGGACAGCAGGGTCCTCTGCCTTTCCCCCGCAGAGTGGCCTGGCCTGCCTCATGCTTCCTGCAGAGCTGGAGGCTGATGGACTCCAGACCCAGCACTTCTGCTGCGGCCTCAGCCATTCTCCCAGCTCCTCCCCATCTGGAGGTCGTGGGTAGCCCTGTGAGGGTGTGGGCTTGGGAGCCAGCTGAGCTTGGGAGCCAACTAGGCTTGGATTCAAATCCTGCCTCGGTCCCTCTGTTCTCTGAATGGGAATCCTCACCTACAGTGGGGGAGCTGGTAGTATTCCTGCAGGGCTGCTGGGATGAAGCACAGGTGCAGGCACAATCCTTGCTCAACACGTATCGGGAGGCTCCTCCCATCTGCAGAGCACCCAGGGCACGGCATGTGGCCCAACAGGACCAGGCTGGAGATCCAGGGAAGGCGGGGATGGGGAAGCCCCAGGAACCCCCTGCAGACAGGAGGCTCCGCCCTGAGACTGCTTCCTCCTGCCAAGCCCCGGCAATTACTCAAGTGCAACAGGCGCTCGTGGTAATGAAGTTGGATGCCTCTGAGTCCATTTAATGATATTTAATTATGCACCACTTTCAACTGACAGGCTGAGGGAGATCTACACCTAGCTCCTGACCCTGGGCGGGCTGCACTCATATACAGGTCTCATGTAGACTTTAGGACTGTTTGTCAGAAACTGTGCTTTTGCCTGGAGAAAAATGACTCAGAACAAAGAGAGCTGGAGAGCCTACAGGCACAGCGTTCAGGCACCTTCCAGAGGAACCTGGGAAGGGTCTCTAGGCCTGGCCTCCTGATTCAACAATATCTCCTGGGCACCTACTACAGGCCAGACATTGTGCCAAGCTCTGGGAGTAAAGCCATGCACAAGACAGTTGTGCAGTACAACCTCCGCCCATGGGGTTTCCAGCAATGCCCAGATGGGCAGACATGGGCACGGGAGAAGGGAGGGCTTTGGAGTGGAGAAGAAATGGGGGCAGGCTCCAGAGGCTTGTGTGCTTTGGGGCCTCTGTCAGAGACAGCCCCCTTTTCCCCAAGCCCTGTGCACCTCCCACCCACACTCACCTGGGTGCCACCTGTCCCAGCACCTGAGCTCTGGACAATGGAAACTTAGCTGGTTCTCCAAGTTGACTTCTCAAGGTTTGCATCCAGGAACTATCTAGAGGTGTAAAGGTTAGCCTTACCACAGTGCACAGATCTGGGCACACTCGGCCAAGCTGTTGGTGAGATAAGGTGCTGAAGACCCCACAGTACCCTTCAGGAGGAAGACCCCAATCCCACTGCCCAGACAGAACTTCATCATGCCATGCCCGAGTTCCAGCCTTCCTGAGATTTTTCCATTGTTCTTTAAGAGAAAGTAAAGGAAAGGAAGAAGGTGGGAAAGAAAGAAGAAAGGAAGGGAAAAGGAAGGAAAGGAAGAAGAAAGAAGGGAGGGGTGGCAGGAAGGAAGCGGGGAGCCGAGATGGAGGCAGATGTGGTAGGCGCGTGTAGATCAGCCTTGCCCAGGCTTCTGCTCTTCTTGGAGGATGACGACGATTCTGTCCGTATTTAGGAAGCTGTGAGTTTGGCCTCCTCCAGTTCCCTGGGGCTTGTGGCTGTTTTCCAAGCCAGTGTTAAGGGACTGAGGACAGGCTGTGCCCTCCACGGATGGGACTTGCTGGACGACATCAAGACATACAATTCCCCTCTCCACAGGCAGAGGTATCGCCATCCGCTTAGTCAGTCTAACTGAAAATGCATCTGCAATTCCTGTTTTGTTTGGTTTTGTTTTTAAGGATGGCTTTCCCTAGCCTATCGATCTCCAAGCCTGACATAGCCTTCTGTAATTGTACCCGAGCCCATCCGCCAGAATGATGAAATGCCTGTAGTGTCACCTGCCAATAGTGATACGATTTACCCCCTAGAATTCTCCCCGGTGGAGGCAGCACGGCCAGGCTCACTGTCATCCATGATTCCTTGGGGAAGATGGTTTCTCAAACCAGATGACTGTGTTCTCCCCAAAAGACACCAAGTTTCCAGAACGCTTGCATGGACAGAACAGAGGACAAAGCCAACACCCGCAGTTGCTGGGGACAACTGAGAAGGCTGCTGTGCGTCTGTGCTCAGACATCAGCATGTGCCCCAGCCAGAGGGGCCTCCCAAGGCCGAAGAGGATGCCGTGCACAGCAGAAGGGCCATCCTCCACCTGCCCCAGAGAGCAGTGGCTTCTTCAAGGTGCCTGTAAACCAAAAAGCATCTGAGACGGGTCTCAGTCAACTCAGAGTGTATTCTGCCAAGGTTGAGGACACACCCAGGAAAAAGAGACACAAGTAGGATCTGTGGCCTGTGCTTTTTCCAAAGAGGGTTTGGAGGACATCGATCTTTAAAGGGGAAAGAGCAGCAGGAGGGGAAGGAGGAAAGAAAGAAAAAGGGCTGGTAGGTAGTGAGGAGAGTGGTCACGTGCTTCTGAGGCTTTGATTAGCGCTCACTGAGTCCACTTGTTGCAGTGGCAGGAGGGTAGAGAAACGGCCAATTATGCATTCATTTTGTGCTCAGTAATTCTGCACTTTACATAAAGTAAAATAAGGTAAAGCATGGAGCAGAGAAAGAAGCCAGATGCATTTGTCTCAGGGTGGGTGGAGGAATGTCTCGGCCCGTCTTTGTCCCATAGCTGTGAAGGTGAGCTGGTCATTGACGTTGTCAGCGTCGGATTCCACAGAACTCATTTGAGAGCTAGTTTAGAGGGGGCATGCGGATTCTGAAAGATCTGGGGGCCCACAAGGAATTCCCTTGTGATTAATCAGTGAGGAAAGCCACCTGGGGAGACGTATGGCCTTCTATCACTGCAGCTATCTCTTCAGAGAAGAAAAGAAGGACTCAGTTTCCAAGCTTCCCTTTTCCCTTGGCATAGTGAGTCTGGGGCCCTAAGATTGGATTTTCCTTTCACATGTCTGTCCCTTGAGCCCCGCACTCATCCCCCAGCATTCTGCAAACTTCCCCAGGCCATACCCTACGTTAAGGACTTGGACCCAAGCAGGCAGTGTAGATGGTGATCCTGGGAAACACCCACGTGGGAGGAAAGAGACAGCAGCCAGGACAGGTGTGACAATGAGCAGGCTGCTGCTGAGGGCATACTGGGGAGGTGGGCAGGGCAGGCCTTAGGCTGTCCCCCGGGGGCAGGTGGGCTGGAGGATGCATGGACCCGCTCTGGTCCATCCTTGGCTCCTGGGGGCATGGAGTCACCAAAACTCCTGGGCTGCCCCACACAGACCAAGCCCACTCTTGTTCCAAAAGAGGCCCTTGGGAGAAAGGGCCACAGTGGGCA
Source organism: Pan paniscus (assembly GCF_029289425.2). NCBI lineage: Eukaryota > Metazoa > Chordata > Mammalia > Primates > Hominidae > Pan > Pan paniscus. The sequence goes on from NC_073269.2 coordinate 35,385,594, forward strand.
TGGGAATGATGGGTGCCAAGCAGATGTGGGCATGGTGGGGACAGGGTCTGCAGTGTGCTGAGTGCTTGGCCGTGGGGTTACAATGAGTCACACAGTCTCTGCTCTCAAGGAGCTCCCAGTGGGCACAAGGGAAAAAAGGACAGGAGACACAGCCCCTGAGAGGCTCTCATGGCCTCCCACAGCAGCATCGGTACCCACACAGCCTGGCCTGAAAGTCCACCCGGCCTCTGGGCATGGGAGATGGGCAGAATTCCGTGCTGCTGGCCTGGGATCCTGTCACCAGCAGGAGACAGTAACAGTAACAAAACCACACCACAAACTGAGTCCACAGGTCTGTGCCTCCCACGCACCAAACCCTGTCTCTGGGGATGACAGTGAGTAGGAGGAGAAACGTGTTTCTCACATCGGGAGACAGAAACAGGAGGCAGGGCGCTGCTCTTTCATCTCTCAGGCGATGCATGTTCATCACACACAGAGTCCGGGGGGGCAGGAGCAGCTTCAAGTCTCTCTAAGCTGGGAGCTCACCTCTCACGGGTCACCCAACCTCTCTGGGTTCCAGATTCCCCATGGGGAAGACCCAGGCACATTAAGCTTCCAGACAGCCCAGAGTGGGAGGCAGCAGAGTGGAGTGGAGGAGGTGGCGCCCAGCCCACGCTCTGCGTGGTCACCAGGCTCCCGAGCCAGACATGCCCCCACCACCCCTACCGGGCAGCGGCCTCCAGCTGCATCACCGTGTGTCCAGAACACAGAACTCACAGGGGCCTCCGGAACCTCCTGCCAGGCCTGGTGTTAACAGACTCTCCTCCCAGGACCCCCCATATCCTGCGTGACAAAATAGATGACATCAGGAATCCCAAGATGGAGTGCCTAAGGGGTGCGAGGCCAGAGTACAGGTGCCCACTGGCCGAGCGCCTGCTCCCAAGGCTGACTCAGCTCTCTGGAGCTCACTTTGCTCTAGACCAGCCAGCTTGTCCACCCTGCCCTCCTCCCACTCCTCCTGGCTGAGAGATCTCCAAAAGCCTCACCCCCACCCGCAAGCCTGGCCAGCTTCTGCAGGGTGGGGGCACAGCTGGAGCCAAATAGGAGCCAGCCCTCCTCAAATGCCCTCCTGTCCCAGCTGAGACAAAGGAGCCTCCAGGGAGCTGCCCAGACGCTGAGCGCATCTCACCTCTCCCGTTGAGGAGGACCTGGTGTAGAAAGGAGTGCTGGGTGTTGGGGGGTACAGCTTGGTCATTTTGGCCTTCCTCCCACCATGACCCCTCTTGCCCTCAAAGAGTGCTGGACAGAATCTTTCTCAGAGGGCCACCCCATCGGGAAGTCCCCTACGTATCTAACCTCCATCCATCACGCTGTAAGGCAGCCTCTTTCCTCTCCTTCTGCTGTTAGTTGAGATGGGCTGGAGCCGAGCTTGTGTCCAAATGAGAGCTGCTGTGGACCCAATCGTGGCTCCGTCAGTGCCCAGCGGGAGCCTTTAGTGAGAATATCAATGACAGGGATGGCAGTTGTTTGCTGAGTGCTTCCTGTGGGCCAGGCATGGCTAAGTGAAGGATCTCACTTATGATGTGATGATCAGCCTCTCATAGGTCAGGAGGAGGCCAAGGCAGTTAAACAACTTGGCCAAGACCCAGCCATGGGTGAGCACAGAGCTGAGATGCAGAGTGGCCCCTGCCCTGTGCCTGCAGGACACCCGCCACTCCTGGGAGGCCTCAGCATTGGGTGTCAGGAGGGACCCACCGAGTTCCCCCAAGAGCCCCTCGGCTGTGCTCCCCCCCCTCCACTTAGGCACTGGCCCCTCCAGCAGACCCCTCAGAAGCCCAGTGACATCGAGGGACCACTGATTTGCAATGACAGATTGAGCAGCTGGAACCCTGCCCACCCATCCTCAGAACTGCCTTGCACTCCCAGCCACCCCACAGCCAAATCGCAGAAAAAGAGGCTGCCCTCCAGCACAGCCAGCTCTCCAGGCTTGCACCTGGATGCGTGCCCACTCTGGGCCTCAGCCCCTCTGTCTGTGATGGAGGCCAGAGGCCCCCTCCCACTCATAACAGGGCTGGCAGGTAAGGGGCAACATTGCCTTCCTGTGGAGTTGCACAGTCCCCAGAAGCAGGTGGTGATTTAAACACCCCGATTCACAACACAGGCCCTGTGGGGCACCAGGCAGTGGCAGGCACAGGTGGCCCCTGGAAGACATGAGTGCCCTGAAGAAGGAAGGCTGGGCCTGGGGCACCCTGGGCTGCCCTCTGCCCAAGCCACAGGCCCCAGAGACTCTTCCCACCCAAGCCAGAAGTGGTGAGTCCCATCTCTGGCAAGTCTCAGCCCTGCCAAAGGCAGGGTCTCTTTCACCAGGAACTCAGCGTTCTGCATCTTCGAGTGTCTGTGTAAATAAAACAAACTTCTGTCTGTCTGCCCCCAACGCCCTGCCCCATCACAAGGCAGCCAGCGGGTCTTAGATCAGGGCTGCATCTGCGGTGTTCCCACTCAAAGCAGCCTGGGCGCTCTGTGGTGCCCACACTGCCCTCCTTGAGGACTTTGAAGGCATCTCGGAGGCAGTCCTTCTCAGAGTGGCTGAAACTCAGAGAGCATCACACCATTCATTCGGAGACCCCACGCATGAAGAGAGCTAGGGTAGGTTCAGCTACAAGCCCCAGATGGAAGGGCCCAGGGGCAGGGTCGAGCTGCATGAGCCACTCCTGGGGGCAGCCCTCCCAGGTGGCAGCAGCTGAGTGCATTGTTGGTGAGGCGCATGGCTTTTCTGAGAAGCACGGGTAAGTTGGTGAGCTGTGCTGGAGGGAACGAGGCCCGCCTTCCACGTGCGCCCCTTTCAGCTGGTGGCAGGAGGCTGGGCCCCGGTGACTCCCCAGGAGTGCCTCCAGCTCTGGGCTTCTGCAGCATTTCATTCCTTCCTCATGGGGCTTGTTGGAATCTGTGTGTCCACTGAATGGGGGTCATTATTTCAACCACGGCACCCAAGCGCCTCCTCAGCAGGGAGCTGTCTTTGTGCAGCATGATGCTGGATACGCTGCTCTGCACTCAGCGGGAGAGGCAGGTGCTGCTGGGCGGGTGCTGCAGGGTGGCAGGTGCCGCTGGGCGGGTGCACAGGCCCCCTCCTCAGAGCCCGGCATGCTGGCCTTGCCAGAAGGATGCCAGGAAGCAAGAAGTGGGGGCACAGAAACGTGTGGCTGTGGACAGGCAGAGAGGAGTGGGAGGGCGTTCTAGGTGAGCAAAGGCTGGAAGCAGAAATGTGCTGGTGATGAGAGGCCCATGGACATGCCGGGGAGGAGGGCTGAGTGGAAAGGGCTTGGACACCAGGCTGGGAGTTAGAGGAAGGAGAAAAAAATGGGCCTGGATTGGCCTGAAGCTAGAGAGACTGGGAGAGGCAGAGAAAAGGAAGCAACGATGGGAGCGAAGAGTAATGGAAATGGAGGCAGAAGAGAGACTCCGAGAGGAAAGACAGGAAGGGGCAACCGAAGAACAGGCAGAGAAGAAAATGGGGGTCCAGGGCAGGGAGGGGCGAGGAGGCCACTTGCACTTCTGCTGAGGGGTGCCCACTCTCCTCCCTGGCCACACTCGCACCTCCTGGAAACCCTGTAGGTCCCAGCCATGGCTCTTGATATCCCCTGAGCCCAGGACCAAGATACTATGCTGCAGCCTTCCCTCTCTAGGGCTGCCAAGTCGACAGCCTTCTCCCGGTCCTGGATAGTGGCTGGGGGTCCCTGGGAGGCAGGTCCGGCCTGGGGAGGGGGCGGTGCCGGGAGGCTGCTGTCTGTGCCGCAGAGGTCACTAAGAGGCTCCCTGCTGTGTGACAGTGGCCCCAGATCATTGGAGTACAGTGCCGCAGGCCCTCCCAGCCTGACCTTCTGAGAGACCCCAGGGTGTGCCGGAGGTCTGGATGGTCTCCCTGTCCTGGGTCCAGGGCCAGGCCCGGGACTGAGAGCTCCGCACAGTGAGGCGCGCACCGCTTGAGCCCAGCAGCCTGGGGAATGGACCTCGCCTCTCCCTCGAGCGCTGGGAGGGGCGGGTAAGGCCTAACAATGTGACCATCTGCTTCACCCCTTTCCACTCTCTGGCTCCTCCTCTGTAAACGAGCTCCACAACATTCCATACCGCACGCCAAATCGGAAAACTCTGGACTCACAACCACGGGCTTAAATGCCTAATTAAGCTCATTCTCTGAACCAAGCCATATTTGAATGCATCTGTCAGCCCTCCTCCAGCTCGCCTGGCAGCGGGGTGGGACAGCGCTAACGAGTGTGGGAGAGGCAGCGCAGCCTGGCAGACAGGCCCCTGAGCCGTCCCCAGCCTTTCCTGGTCCCCGATCTGCCCTGGCGGGGCTGTTCGAACGCTTGGTCCCTGAGGTTTTATAGTCACCAGATTCATCTGTAGCCTTTGCTCCTGGGCCTGCAGTGACCCCACCTCGGCTCCCCACCTCCCTGTCCCCGTCCCTGGAAGGCTTGGCGGGCGCCTGCCTCGGCTTCAGACTCCTCTGGTGCCGCACCTGCCAAGCCCAGGCCCTGCCTTGCTGGGGAAGCTCCGTGTAGCTGAGGCCTGCGTCAGTTTCCTCTATCCCGGACCAGAGGTGGATGCTCCCTCCCTTCTCAGCACCCTCCATTCAAACCATTTGTGGCAGCCGCGCCACACCAGAGGGTGCAGGTCGCAGCCCAGTGCTCTGAAGAGGGGACCACGGGGAGCCAGGAGACCACAGGCTTGGGTTCTGAGCCCGCGTCCGCTGCTGCCTCCCCGGGTACCGGCATCAATTCCCCACCCCCTCACCTCCCTGAGCCTGCAACAAGAGGATGTGGATGAACAGTGTTCCACTGTGTGTGTATATTAATACCACGTTTTATCTATCCGCTCACCTCTTCATGGTCATTCTCGGCAGCAAGGATGTTTAGAGACTGTTATGCTAAGTGAAAAAAGCCGGGAACAGAAAGACAAATAGCGCATGATCTCACTCATGTGGGAGCTGAAAAAGTCGATCGCATAGAAGTAGCGAGTTGGGTGCTGTGGCTCATACCTGTAACCCCAGCATTTTGAGAGGTCGAGGTAGGAGGTCCCTTGAGCCCAGGATTTCGAGACCAGCCTGGGCAGCATAGTGGGACCCCGTCTCTACATAAAGTTTTTTTTTTTTTTTTTTTTTTTGCTGGTAGTGGTGGGATGCATGCCTGTAGTCACAGCTACTGGGGAGGCCAAGGCGGGAGGATCGCTGGAGCCCGGGAGTTGGAGGCTGCAATGAGCCATGATCACACCACTGCACTCCAACCTGGGTGACCAAGAAAGACCTTGTCTCTAATGAAAAAAAAAAAAGAACAGGGTAGAATAGTGATGACCAGAAGCAGGGAAGGGTGGGAAGACAGCCAGAGATGGCTTAATGGCTATAGAACTACATCTAGACAGAAGGAATAAATTCTAGTGTTCTATAACACTGTAAGATGACTATCATTAACACAATGTATTGTATATTTTCAAATAGCTGCAAGAACGAATTTTGAATGTTCCCAACCCAAAGAAATAATAAATGTTTGAGGTGATGGATATGCTAATTACCCTGATTTGATTATTACACATTTCTACATGTATTAAAATATCACTGTACCTAATGAATGTGTAGAATTATTATGGTCAACTAAAAATAATAATAAATGCAAAAAAAAGGATGTGAGGAATAACTCCACTCACGGCCCTCCCTGGGGTGCACCTCCTCCGTGTACCTGACCACATATCAGGGGAAGGCACAGAGCTGGGACAGAAGCCCAGAGGTGTCCCGTCACCCCCCTGCTGTAGGCTGTCAGCCCCTCCTCATCACTTGCAGGGCCCAGACAAGGCAGCCCACCCACCACAGGTGATGGGACGCCCAGCCACCCCTCCGGCCCCCCAACCCTGTGCCCCTCTCCCCAGCACCCCTCTGGTTCTGATGCGACAAGCCTTCTACAGGACCAGTGGCCACACTGCTCCCACCCTGGCCCTCACACTGTCTGCCTTCTCTTCCAGAAATGCTTGCCCCTTCCTCCTTGTTACCTGGCTCCCCCGATCCCTTAGGCCTCCCCTAATCCTCAACTGGCACCCCCAGCCCCTGTGTGGCCCCTTCCATCCTGGCACTTGTCTCTCCTGCTGACCTGGGAGCTCCGAAGCAGCAAGGACCTCAGCTGTCTCCCTCCCTGATCCTCAGGTTCCCAGCACCCAGGGCTGGGCCAAGCTTGAGCTGAGTGCTCTGCTGTTACCTGTAGAGTGAGTGGGTGGATGGACTTTATAACCATGGCCCACCAGCCTTGACCTTTCATACAGTTTGACAGACCTCCTGCTGCCCCAGGCAGCCCCATGGCCCTGAAGGCAAGGGTACCCCCGCAGCACATCCCAGGGACAGAGCCAGCCTCTACTACCTCCACCCCCTGCAACACCATTTTCTTTCCTGCCCTTCCCTGTTGCAAGCATATTCAAATGTTTAAGTTCTGTTTGGGGAACAATTAGCCTAACATATGGTCTAATCACGTTTTGTCTTCCGATGGAAAAATCCAGGGGAAACTTGGAAAATGATGACTGGCGAGGCTTTAACGTGTTTTTGCTTTTTTTGATGGTCACAAGCAAGCCACAGATGAAAAGCCTGTTACCATCTGGTCCAACCCTCTCATCTGACTCAGGGGGAAACTGAGGCCCAGTGAGAAGAAGGTACCAGCCTAAGGTCTCCCAGATGCAAAATCCAGAGCCCTTGGCACTTGCCTCTCCTCCTCAATAACCTTCAGAGAGTTGGACCTAATCTTTGCAGTGGGGTGGTGGGCAGAGGGGCTTTTAGGGCCAACATGCTGGAGTTCTGTCCTCGAGATTGTGTGGCTGGAAGGCTTCATACCCCTGGACCATAAGAGGATGGCAGAATGGGGAGGACCCGCAGTTCCCTGTCTAGACCCCTCTTTGGTATCCCCATCAGGCAATGGCTTGGCCAACCAGGCCCCCGCTTCACTGCCCAGTGACGTCCAGACCTTGTTGCCATCCACCCCGCAGCCCCTAAGGATCCAGACGGCATCTGCCAAGAAGATACAGCAAGCCTGCCTGGAATCAGAACCCACTCCTGTGACTCCCAGAGAGAGCGCACTCCCTGCATCTTGCCCCGCTGGGCCTCATCTTTCCTGGGGGTGGGGGTGAAATACCCAGCCACTTTCTGGCCCCTAGAGGCCCGATGTGCACATAGACGGGCTGGATGACATGTGCCTGGGCTCACTTATGGAGCATCTGTCCCCTCCCTCACCACAATATCAAATCCCGCAAGCAGAAGCAGGAGGAAGTTTGTCTCTGCCTGCGTGTGGTAGCTGGCACATCCCTGGTGCTCCATGCTGTGGGTGCCTGGCCACTCGCCTCTACAAGGACAGTGCTGTATGCTGACAAAGCTTTTCCATTCTGCATAATGGTTTTGTTTGGTTTTTGTTGTTGTTCACAAGAACCCAGGCAGGTATGATTATTATCATGCTGACTTTGTGAATGAGACAACGGAGACTCAGAGAGTGAAGGCGACACATTCAGTAAGGGGCAGGGCCAGGATGTCCCCTGTGTCATAGGCTCTAGGGAGCTCAGGCACTCCTAGAGGGGAGACGTGAAGGCATCTCCCTGGGCTGGAGCTGAATGAGGATAATTCCCCTCCCTTTGTTCTGCAAGGAGTGGAGTCCCTGGAGCTACATCCAGTGCCATGGTCCAGAAAGGGCAGACCTGTAGCCAAGAGATGTCCCCCAAGCACCGTCACATGCCTGAGGTCCTGAGGATGCTGTGGAGGGGCCACCCTCAGTGCACGCCTGAGCCGACACTGCAGAGCCTGGCTGTGTAGAGGTTCCCAGGAAGGACCTCCGGCAAGGGCAGGGCTAGATCCCGCCTGCCCACAGGGAAGGAGAAGCACAGGTGGGGAGAGCACAGGTGCTCTTTCGCTCCCGATGTATCAGCTGGGGGCCTAGCGCACAGGCCTTCTGCCAGGAGTGGAGGCTGCATGGGCATTCTGCAGGCCACCCCGTCCCCCCAGAAGCCCCACCACAGACAGCCACATGTTGAGCCTCCAGCTGACAGGGCACAGCTCTGACAACAGTGAGCAGCTGGGGGACCACACTCGTTAGCTCCCATTTAGGAGAAAAGGCATGCCTTGTCCTTCCTCCCTGAGCTGGGCTCCTGCAGGGCCTGGCCGGTGGCAGTTAAAGCATCCGGATGCTTTCGGACTCCCTGCCGCAGGAGGGGCTGCCCGGCCAGGGCTAGCGGGTGACCATGTTGTGCTGAGCGCCCACAGAAAGGGCTGGGCCCTACAGACTAATCCATTGTAGGGGCATGAACGGGAGTCGGGAGGCTCCTGTTGCTACAGAATGACAGTCCATCCATCCAATGTTCACTGCTGCCAGCTCTGTGGGCCCCCAAGAGCCACACGGTCTCTGACCTGGGGAGCACACAGGGAAGAGAAGCCAGCCCAGAGGTAGATGGCTTAGCCTGTACATGTGGCCCATGGCGGGCCTGGTAGGCTTCCTAGAAGAGGCATCTGACATCTGGGTCTTGAAGGATGAATAGGAGTTTGCTTCCAAGGACAGATGGGAGAGAAATAGTCCAGACAGAAAGCACAGGCCATGTCCAGTCACAGAGCTAGAATTCTTCAAACCCAGGTCTCTCTGCTGTCAAAGCTGGTACTCTTAGAAGCTGCATTCTGCTGCTTGATGCAGGGGGAGCTGCAAACACCAAGCCAAGACTTGGAGAAGGGCCTAGGAATGGGCGCATTCAGGTGTTGTCTTCATCCATTTGGGCTGCCATAACAAAAATACCAGAGACTAGGAGAGACTTGTAAACAACAGAAGTTTATTGCTCACACCTGGAGGCTGGGAAGTCTAATATCAAGGCCCCAGCAGATTTGGTATTGCATGAGGGCCCCCCACTTCCTCACAGATGGCCATCTTCTCACTCTAACAAAACAGCAAGGAATCTCTCAGGCCTCTTCAAAAATGGCATTAATCCGTCAATCCCATTCATGAGGGCTCCTCCCCAGTGGCCTAATCACCCCCCAATTCTCCACCTCCTAAAACCATCACCTTAAGGACCAGGATGTCAGATTTTTTTGTTTTAGAGACAGAGTCTTGCCCTGTCACCCAGACTGGAGTGCAGTGGCACAGTCACAGCTCACTGCAGCCTCAACCTCCTGGGCTCAAAGGATCCTCCTGCTCCTGTGTGTAAATCTCCCACCTGCTGAGAGAAGCCAGCTCCCCAAACCACATGCACATCAGACACTATCTCCAGATTCCGTGTGAAATCCACCAAACGTGGGCCACCCAGGCGGTGGAGCACCGAAGGAGACACACATGAGGAAGACACGGGAAGGGGCTCTGTGTCACCTGGGACTGGCTCTGGGAGGATGCTGCAGCATTGGCTCTCAGGGACACAGAGCAGGCAGGGACACCCTCTGGGACAGGGACAGGACAGTTAGAGTGTGGAAAGATGGGGAGGGCAGAGGACACACCACACAGAAGTGTGGTACAGGCAAAGGCATCGAGAGAGACCCTCCCAGGGCAGGAGGGGACAGAAATGGTCCAGACAGAAAGACAGCCTGGAGGGAGCCAGCCACACTGATGATGATGGATAACATCCGTGGAAGGTTTGGAAACAGGAAATGACAAGAAAAGAGCAAAAAATAAAAAATAAAATAAGGAAAATTAACCTAGCCATGGTACAGTCAGAAAACTACTAAGCATTCCAGGAAAAGGTTGGAGAGAGAAGGGTTTCTAAATTTCATTCTCAGAATCTAAAATAAAACTGATTTTCTGGCCTCTGGGAGCTCTGGAGAAGCTCTGGAAGTTGCAGGACCTGTGCAATCACCACATCTTCCAGCTTTCCAGCCAGGTCATCGCTCCCCAAGTCCCAAATTGTGTGACTGTGACCACGATGGTCTCAAGGTGAGGGGCAATCAGAAGGGCTTTCAAAGACATGAGGTGTGGGCTCAGAGGCATGCACCAACTCATACATGCCAACTCATACACACACACACACACGCACTCACACACATGCGCACACACGCACACACATGCACTCTCACGCACACACACACATACACATACACATACACAGCAGCTCAGCGGTGGTGCACATTTTCTGTTATCAAAGGAGACAACAAAGAGGGGTCATGAAATGCAGCCAGCAGATGGAAGCCCGCTGAAATGTCAGCCAGAAGAAATAGCCCACGTCAGAAAAACAAAATTCCGGTTTAGCAAAATCCTTCCCTCCTCCCCCACTCCTCAGAGAAAATTTCCCGTGGAGGCCCCTGGAACTTTGGCAATCCAAGAAGAGTTATTTATTCTGGACCGCCGCACCACCGTGCATGTTAAGTACAAAAAGGAAAAATGCTTTCGGATTTGGAAATGGGGTTGCAGTCGCAGATGGCGCCTGAACATGCATAAATTCGGTGACTGCGTGAACAGATGGAAACTTGAAGGGGAAAAAAAAATTAAAAAAAAAACAACCTAGCATTTATCTGCCAGACCACTGCAGAGTTGGAGAAGGGGAATCTGTCACTTGACTAGGAGGGTCTCGGTCTTCCAATCTGTGGGATGGGGGTAAGAAACTGCCATACTCAATGGTCATTCCCAGCTGAGTTTCAGCCCTGTCTCTGCCACTGAGGAGCTGGGGGACCTGGCCCCTTACTTAACCTACTTCTTCATGTGACCCCGGGGATAATGCAGATGACCTGGCAGGGTTGTTGTCAGAATTGCCTGAAGTCATCCATGCACAGGACCCATCTGTACCTAGCCAGGGCGACAGCCCCATGAGTGGGGCCTCACTTGCCAGATAAAGCCCGGAGTAGCCCAGAGAGGAAGATGGAGCACCCTGAAAGCTCCCCTGGTCGGTCCCACAGGAGAGGGGCTGGGGAGAGAGAGAGAGGAAATAGAGGCGGACTCCTCCCAGCTTCCCCTTTCCAGAAGGTTTCTGGGCTCTGGGCAAGAGCTGCACAGGCATGCTGTTCAGGAGAAGCCGACAGTAGGCCAGGCTGCAAGGGCTGTGCCAAGAAAGGGTCTGTGGGCAGGTTCAGTGGGAACGTAGGAAGAATGAAGATAACTTAGAGGGAGGGTTCTTTCTCTTTTTGTTTTTGAGACAGGGGCTCCCTCTGTCACCCAGGCTAGAGTGCCAGGGTGCATTCACGGCTCACTGCAGCCTCAACCTCCTGGGCTCAAGATCCTCCCACATCTGTGCACCAACACACCTGGTGATATGGGTCAGACTTTGTGTCCCCACCAAATCTCATCTTGAATTGTAATCCCCAGGTGTTGAGGGAAAGACCTGGTGGGACGTGTTTGGATCATGGGGGTGGTTCCCCCATGCTGTCCTCAAGATAGAGAGTGATTTCTCATGCGATCTGATGGTTTTATAAGGGGCTCTTACCCTTTCACTTCCTACACATCCTCTCTCACCTACCGCCACGTAAGACGTGCCTGCTTCCCCTTCCACCACGATCATAAATTTCCTGAGGCCTTTCCTGCCATGAGGAACTGTGAGTCAGTTAAACCTCTTTTATTATAAATTACCCAGTCTCAGGCAGTTCTTCATAGCAGTGTGAAAATGGACTAATACACTTGGGTAATTTTCTTTTAATTTTTTGTAGGGACAAGGTCTCGTTACGTTACCTAGGCTGGTCTCGAACTCCTGGCCTCAAGCAATTCTCCCACCTCGGCCTTCCGAAGTGCTGGGATCTCAGGTGTGAGCCACCATGCTCAGAGCCAAAGGGAAGGTTCTATCCAGGGTGCCCAGAGATTCTTAGCAAGTCAGTCCTCAGATTCTGCTCCACATTGGGGAGTCCACATGGTACGGTGAATTGACTGCAAAAAAATAGCCACAGTTCTCCACCCCTCCCTGCCTCCAGGCCCCCAAGGACATTTTGCAGCTACTCCCTGAGGAGGTGGCATCTACTTCTCCAACCTAGCAGGGTGACCTGCTGTGGCTGACAGAACCCAGTGGCAGTGAGTGTGTGTGCCGACGCGAGGCTGAGCTGCCACTCTGGCGCTTCTACTTCCACCAGGAGGACAGGCCCAGGTTGGCCTGCTGGAGGAGGAGATGCGTGGAGCAGAGCCACACTGGCCCCAGGGGCCCAGCCAAGGGCCCTAGGTGCAAGAAGATCCCACAGCCACCTTGCCAACCCGCAGACAACCACAGGCCCATGAGTGAGCCCTGCCGGGCCTGGCTCAGATCCGTAGAGCCACAAATGACCCACTGGTGCACAGGGAAAAAAAACACGTGTTTACAACTGCATGTCACCAGGGCTCAGTGGTTTTTATGCAGCAATTTTGTGACAGCTGACACTGACTTACCTTCTTTCACCACACTCCCACTCCAAAGCAACCTCTGGCTCTGGAGAGAATGGGGGTTGGGGAGAGTCTCAGCACAAACCCAGAACTACAGTTCAACACTCAGAAACTATGATTCAGAGGCAAAGGGCTCCCTCCCCATAGACCATGGCACCAGCTCCACCACTAAGGGCCAAGTCACCAGATTGTCTGAGAGTCCCTCTGCTTGCACCACTAGTTTCCCTGATGAAAGGCAGAAATGCCAGCCATCTCTGACCGAGGCCATCTCTGCATAGGGAGCTTCTGGCCCTCAGCAGCGGGGCTGGCACTGCAGAGAGGGTATCCCCACTCCTGCACGTGCCCACACAGGTGAAGGAAAGCCTGAGCAGCTGCCCCCAGCACAGGCTGGAAACCCTGGAGCTAGTCAGGAAGGCAGCCCCAGCAGAACTCTCCCCGGCCCCCGGTGGATGCCTCCAGGGAAACCCTCCCACCAGCCCCACACAGCCTCACAGAGGCACAGATCCTGGATTGTTTTAGCTCCATGCAGCCCAGCAGGGCTCTATCTAACACTTCCCTGAGTAATCATAACCTGCCAAGGTGATGGGGCATGTGCCCATCGGGGTGGCCGTGGCAGGCAGCGTGGTGGGCTCTGTGATGCAGAGTCAGGGATCTGAGCTCCACCTGCCCCTAGTCCTGGGCAGACCCCTGGACCAGCCTCCAGGTTCATCTGAGGCCTGAGTGCTACAGAGGATGGTCCCAGGGGAGAGAGCCTCAGCAAGAAAGAAGGAGTCTGGCCGGGCACAGTGGCTCATGCCTGTAATCCTGGCACTTTGGGAGGCCAAAGCAGGTGAATCACTTGAGGCCAGGAGTTCGAGACCAGCCTGGCCAGCATGGTGAAACCCAGTCTCTACAAAAAATAGAAAAATTCACCAGGCATGGTAGCACATGCTTATAATCTCAGCTACTCAGGAGGCTGAGGCATGAGAGTCTCTTGAACCTGGGAGGTGGAGGTTGCAGTGAGCTGAGATGGCGCCACTACACTCCAGCCTGGAAAAAAAGAAAGGAAAAAAGAAGGAGTTGTCTTCTCCTCCCACCCATCTCTGCTTCTAAAACTGCCCATAGCTTGTCTCATTTGAAAATACTTCCTGGAGAATCATCCCTCAATTTTCATTAATTATGAATGTAACTTTCCTCTTACTAAATTCAACTTTCTTTTTTCCAGTTGCTGTAAAGTCTCATTCCTCAGAGCCATCCAGGGTGCTCTCCTGGGCACAGTCACCTCTGTCTGGAATGCCTTTCCCTACTTTTCTATCTTGCAAACTCCTGCAAATCCTTCAAGACCTACCCCTTTTCCATGAAGTCTTCCGTGATTTCCCTGAACAGTGTTAATGGCACCATCTTCTGGGCTTTCTGAAACCCAGGCTGTGTATTAATATCTCCATGGGTTCTGACCACAGATCAGCAAACTGTGGCTCAAAGGCCAAATCCAACTCACCTCTCATTTGGTAAATAAAGTTTAATGGAAACAGAGCCAAGCCTATTCATTTACTTATTGACTATGGCTACCATCAGACTACAATACTGATAGAGACGATATGGCCCAAAAAGCCAAAAATATGTGCTATCTAGTCCTTTACATAAGTATTTTTGTGCACTGAGCCCTGCCCTAGACTGTGCTCCTCTCTGGGGCTAGGACAAGGAAGAGGGCCGCTTGCCCTCTGGAAGAAAGCTTGCTGAGTTAATGATTGGATGAATGAGTGAGTGATGGAGAAGCCCATGTTTTCAATTCAATGCACAATTCCCTGGGCCAGTGTTTCCAGAGGGCCCCGCGGAACTCTGCACGGACCACCGCACGCATCAGGGTTTCAGTGTATACAGTCGGCCCTCCATGCCCATGCATTCTGCATCTGCAGATTCAAAAATATCAAAAATCTTTTGGAAAAATCAATAAAAGCAATACAAAAATTAAAAATAATACAATTTTTTAACTACCACATAATACTTTGTACGTAGCATTTGCATTGTATTAGGTATCATAAGTAATCTAGAGATGATATAAAGCACTTGACAAGATGTGTGTAGGCTATGTGCAAATGCAAGCCATTTTACATCACAGATTTGAGCATCCTTGGATTTGGGGAATCAAAGCAGGTCCTGGAACCTATGTCCCATGGATGCCCAGGGATGACCAAAAGAAGGTGTTACAGGCTTCAAGGCATATGGGCAACCTGATATGCTGGACAGCGCCCTGCACCACATCTCAGCTCATCCTTTTGCTCCAGCAGTTGCAGGAGCAACCAGAAGGAGGTGCTGGCAGTGCCTCTGTGGCAATCCACGTGGCTTTCTCTGCTTTTGCCTCTGGGATACCCCGGATACCCAGGAAGCCACTCAGCCATCTGGTGAGTATCCACCCTAGGAAGTGCAGGGGAGTTAAAATCCACAGCGACTCAAGTGGGCAATTCTGATGCATGTTCTACACGCTGCCCCAGAGGATCTCCAGTCACCCGCCATGGTCTCCCTCCACCCCTCTTCACCTTTCCTGAGGGTGCACTCCTGCTTCCCGGGAACATATCCCCCAAATTAACCATCTACACACAAGCCATTGTCTCAGGCTCTGCTTCGGCTCGGGGTATGGGATATCAGTCTCCAGCACCTCGGTTTAACCTGGTCTAACCCTTACGGCGGGACTTGTCAGCATCTTCTGTATCTTTAATACTCTGTCAATCTCCAGCAAGGACATCTGGTAAATCTGTTTCCTGGGGCTGCAGCAACAAAGTGCCACACGCCAGGTGGCTTACAACAACAGCAATTCATCCTCTTGCAGTTCTGGGCCAAGAAGTCCAAGATCAAGGCGTCCACAGGTCCACGCTCCCTCTGAAAGCTCTAAGGGAGGGAGGCCCTCTCTGACACTTGTCAATCTCCCTCTCATTCCTCTTCTGACACCACTAATTGGATTTGTGCCCCCCCAATCCAGAATGATCTCATCTGCAGATCATTTATTTAATTACATTTGCAAAAACCTTATTTCCAAGAAAGGTCCTATGTATAAGTACCAGGAGTTGGGACTTCGAAATTCTTCTGGAGGAACACTAGTCTGCATAGGACGTTCAGTGAGTGGCTTTTCTTACACTTCTTTGATGGTAAAACTTTTTTATCCACCAGAGTACCTCTCAGGACTGGTGCTCTTCAGGAAAATGTGTGTTCACCAGTGTTCCCCGAGAGGACGAAGGCCACCTCTGTCCTGTCCAATGCTGCAGCCCAGGACCTGGGGTGGTACCTGTCATAGACACTGTGCCAGCAAGCAGGCTGGGAGCAAGCTGCCCAGACAGGGAGAAGCCGGGAGAGAAATCTCAGCACAGGAGCAAGAGGGACACCCAGGAGGCTCATCCATGGTCCCTTGAGAGCTCCTGGGCTGCCTATCTGGAGCTCCAGAGACCAGGCTGGACTGAGAGCTGAGCCAGCCCCGGGCTGGCCTCCCCGCTTCCCCACGGGCAGAGCCTCCTCCGGCCACAGCCTGGCTGCTGGCACCAGTGCCTTCCTGCCTCGGGGAATGCCTGGTTAGCCCTGACTGAGAATTCAATGGGGGCCTGCACCAAGCCCTCCACTCCATTAAGCTCCCCACTCCACCAAGCCCTCTACTCGACCAAGCCCTCCACTCCACTTCCTGAACACTCAGAGAGTCTGATGGGGACAAACCAGGTGCTCTGAGGCACCCTTGGCAGACAGGCATGAGGGATTAGAAACCTCTCCTAAGGTACACTCACGCCTGGCCAGACACACCTCTCTGTGGGGCCAGACTGTTCTTGAAGCAGCCCTCTAGGGGCGCTTGCAGAGGGAGTGGGGCACTGTCCACACCTCTCCCAGCCCGAGGAGCTCCCAATCCTTGCCTTCTGGGTAGGTATCAGCACGACTTCAACCTGTGGGAGTCCCCAGCTCTCCATTAACGCACTAGGACCACCTTCCAAAGGCCAGAAGCCAGTGCCGCTGGCACTTGACTTGTGTTTCTCTTGAGGTTTGGAATGAAGCTGTCCATGAACTTTTAAAATGGCTGCTGGGCAGTGAGCCCCCAGGCTGCAGGTGCTGGGCCTTCTAGAGCTCCGAAACCTCCGCGTCAGGGGCCAACCCCTTCAGCAAGTTGCTTCTGCAGCAGTGAGTGACACACCTGCACGCGGACCAGCTTCCTCCCAGGGCCCTTCCTATGGAGGCCACTCCAGAATCCCTTCTCCTTGTCTGACCCTCTGGACCCTGGACTTCCACTGCAGCCTCCCCCAATTTCTGTGGCCTCCAAAAAGCAAACCCTCCAAAGAGAGGTGCCCCCACTCTAACAATACACTGAGTTGGACAAGGTAGTGCTGGTGAGCCCAAGACCCTCCCCAGGGGGTGCGGTCCCTGCAGGGTCTCATTAGGTGTTAGTGGTGTCCCCGGGGAGGGTCTCACCCTCCCCTCGCTTCCTCCAGCCGCTGACCAGCACAGGGCCCCACATACAGGAGCTTAGAGCGGGTTTGCTGACTCATTGGAAGGCAACCAGAAGGTAGGGTTTCCAGGCTCTGCCTCAGGAGGCAGCCTGAGATGGACCTACCAGTCATCTTCATGGGCAGAGCAGAAGTGCAGAGGAAGCAGGCATTTGTATTTGATCAGGTTTTTATTCCTGGCTCAGCCTGCAAACAGTAAACATTTCATTGCTTGTTTCACAATTACATTAAAAGGTAGATAAACCCCTTCTAGCTTACATTTGGCATTTCAGCCTCTAATCCAACAAATCGCCCTTCATCCCCTCTTTCATACGCACGTGCACACACACGTGTGACTGGCAGGGAGCTCCCGCCTCCCATCTTCAGCAGAGCAGCCCGGCTCCCGGCTTCAGGGCCACACGCAGCAGGGCCCCAGCTCTGGCCAGGCTCTTACTTGCAGGACTTCTCAGGATCTTCGTATCCTATAGCAGCTTTTCCTAAATGCCCTGGATTGTAAAAGGCCCAGCCCACATGAGTCAGTAAAGGAGGAGACAAGTAGGGCCCCATCTGCTGCAGCCAGGACTGGTGGCGCCCATTGTGTCATGTCTGTCCCACCCTCGTGAGCAGCAGAGCCAGAGCTGAGCACAGCCTGGGGTCGTGTCACCAGGTCCAGGTGCTCCCCAGGGAGGTCTGGGGCTGGGGAAAGCCCTGAGCCACTGTGGAGGGGAGGGGCCCGGGCTGGAAGCAGAACATCTTCTTTCTGAACCCGCTGGGGCCTGCAGCACTGTGTGAGCTCAACCCAGCTCTCAACTACCTCTGGGCCTTCTCTCGCATCTCCAGGTACACAAGCACAGCATGGATCACATCTGGGGCTGCATCCAGCCACTTGATTCCTTGGGAAGCAACCCCACAGTCCTTCAAGCACACTCCCTGTTCCCAGGAGAAGCTGCACATGGTGAGGCCACCATAGCCTGCTGGTGGCAGCCTGTTGGCCCTGACCCATACCAGGCTGCCCGTGCCAGGCAGCCCATGCCAGCTCAGGGCTCCCTTCTCCCTGCCCTACAGCTCACAAACCCAGGCCTTGATTCTCTTCCCCTAAAGGCAAGGACCCTCTCTTCCCAGTGCCTCTCCCTCTGCCCTTCCTGTGTCTGGCCTTCCCCAGAATACCGGTTCAAAGCCAGGGAAATCTAGGCTCCTGTGGCCACATGTGCCAGAGGCGACATACGCCCAGCTTTGGGGGCCTATGTGCTCCAGGAACGTGCATATCCAGGAAGGCAGTCAGCATCCACCTGCCCCACACTCCTCCCTTGATCTGGGGGTAATTTCCCTCTCCAAATGAGGGGTGCTTTTGGAGACTTCCCACCATCATCCCCAAAAGCCCTGTGACCTGAGCCAAACCAGTTAGGCTCCTTCCCTGAAACTTTTCCCACCGGAACTAGGGAAGAGAGGCCACCCATCACTCCTGAGGGGGTGGGGCAAGTAGCTCTCAGAGGTGGTATGCATTAAAGAGAGAGACACGGAGCAGGGTGGGGAACTGATCCCTGAGATAGCCCGATGCTTGGTCCCATTGTCCCTGGGGCTCAGTGGCCCTGGCCGGTGCGCCCAAGCTTGCTTACATTGGGTTTGGCTGCTGCTGGGGAGCCCCAGTTGCTCCTGTGACCCACCCCCACCCTTCTGCTTCCACTCAGTGGCACAGTGCAGGGAGGACCCTGGGGTAGCAGTTGGGTGTCACTCCACCAGGAAACCCCGGTCACAGCTTGCCCCTCTTGGGCACAGTTTCCCATCCGTGGCATGATCATATTGCCTTGGGTGGTCTCAGTGGCTTTCCAAACTCAAAGGGTGGCGGCTCCTGGCTCAGGTGCTGAACCTGCCCTGCTGTGTGGCCACAAGGAAGTAGCTCGACCTCTCTGAAGCTCTGTTTCCTCACCTACGGACTTCGAATAATATCCCCCCTCCCCTCACAGAGTCAGTAGGACACAATAAGCTGGGAGTTTTCACACGCCTAGCACAGTGCCTGGCACGTGGTGAGAGCTGGCTGTGGGAAGCCATCATCATCCCAGCACCTCAACTCCCACACACCTGAGCCTAAGGCCCCCAGGAGCACGCAGCATCCACTGGCTGGGGCCTCCTCCTTCCCCAGTAAAGAGCCACACCCTGAACTGGGGCTTCTGCCTCATAAGTGAATACCTATGACGATCCCGATGACCCCAGCAATGACGCATAAGCATCTCACACACACACACACACACACAAAATTCACATGCCTGTACATGGTCTCACACACAGTCTCACACATGCACACTCACACAAGTTCACACACATGCTTACAGATGCACATTCCCATACATCCACATGCATCCACATACATGTGCACACACATACACCTAACAGGTACGATTCACACATCTGTACATGGTCTCACCATGCTCTCATAATTGACACATGCTCATATGCTCACACAGATGCCACTCACATACTTATACATGCTCACACATGTGTACAAATTCACATGTGCACACAATCACACAGTGCTGCCACACTCACACTGACGCACACACACGCTCATGCACAGGAAAACATATACACACGTGCCCTCTCAAGTGGGTGCAGGCACTGATCATCACATAGGTACACAGTCATGCACACATGCACATACCGAGTGTGTGCACACCCTCACTCACACATACACTCACGCACACCTCCCCTGGCCTCCTCTCCACCCACACTCACACACACCTCCCCCGGCCTCCTCTCCACCCACACTCACACATACACTCACACACACCTCCCCCGGCCTCGTCTCTACCCACACTCACACATACACTCACACACACCTCCCCCGGCCTCCTCTCCACTCACACTCACACATACACTCACACACACCTCCCCCGGCCTCCTCTCCACCCACACTCACACATACACTCGCACACACCTCCCCCGGCCTCGTCTCCACCCACACTCACACATACACTCGTACGCACCTCCCCCGGTCTCGTCTCCACCCACACTCACACATACACTCGCACGCACCTCCCCCGGCCTCGTCTCCACCCACACTCACACATACACTCGCACGTACCTCCCCTGGCCTCATCTCCACCCACACTCACACATATGCTCACACGCACCTGCCCCAGCCTCCTCTCCGCTCAGAACATATTAGCTGTCTTTTCAGACCAATCAACCCACTTTTTTAGTCCCCAGCTGGAAGGGGATGGCCATGATCAGATTGAGACCTTACATGCCACGTCTCAGCCCTAGAGTTTTTATGGCCCAGTTTTAAACCTCTGATAATGGAGGTTTATGGTGCCAGTGCAGACACGGCCTGGGCAGGGGAACGGTGAGCGGGGCTGGAGTGGAGACAGGCAGTGTGCAGGGCGAGAGCGAGCGTGTCAGTCCCACCAGCCCATGACTCACAGGACGTGCAGCATTAGGGGAATTATCAGCGTCAGCCCTGATGATTTCCTGGCCCTCGTGTAAAAACCATCATATATTTTCCTAATATCTGGTCTCAATTTCCTCTCCAATTAATGGTATTTCCAACCCATAATACATGGATTTGGCTTTCCACCTGTGCTCTCTGAAAGCACAAAAGGGCCCACAGACACCGACTTTCTCCATCACGGGGGGCTAGAGCCGCCCCCACCTTGCCTTTATTGTTTAAATCACCACTTTATGAATCATCGATTTCTGATTCTTCCAGCTACCTGTGGAAGTGCTAGATGCACTAAGAAGATGGGAACAGGAAGACTCAGTGTCCCCTTCTGAGGGGAAGGCAGGACTCCCTAATCCCCAGAGCACTGATTTGGTGCCCAAGAGCAGCCCACTGGAGCAAGGCAGGGCGCTAAGGTGATGATGTGGCTGAGAAGCATCTCCCCGGGCCCGTGTCATCAGAAGAGCCAGGCTATCACACTTCCTCTCTAGTGCAGGTACCAGAGGAAACTGTCTAACGCTGGGGCCAGAGCACCTAGGGACCAGCAGGGGACATAATTTATAGGAAGAAAGCCTGCCCTTCGCTGCTGCAGAGCTACCCTGTTGGGTTAAGCATTGCCCTACTGGTTCTGCTTTTTAAAGTTCCAGAGAAGACCCAGGCTGACCGTTCTGGCACCTGGCTGAGGCTGAGTGCAGGGCAGGGTGGGTGGGTCCCTCGGCAGTGGGAGGACAGGACAGCAGGAGTAATGAGACTGCCTGCTCAGACGGCATCTGCCACTCACAGAGACTCAGCCTCCTGGCCCACAGGTGTTGGATCCAGCCCGTCACTGGAGCGATGGAGAAACTGAGGCCTGTGGGCCTGGGGTCAAGGCCAGAGTTGGCCACCACAGGGAGTGATCTGGCTGCTCCAGGCCCCCCCAGCTGCCTTCTTCAGGGGTCACCCAATCCGCAGAGCTGTGGGCCAAGAGACACCTCCTCCAAGGAAGCCCTCCAGACCACCCTTTCAGCAAGCCCTGCTGTCATGGCCTGGCCTGGCCACGTCCTTCTAGACCAGGGGTCACAGACAAACTGAAGCAAGCCAGGTCCAGCCCAGGGAGGTATCGTTTTTGTCATGTGTTTTATTTTTAATTTTTGGAATTCAGTTTTAGAATTAGATTTTTACACACACACTAGATTTTCATCTTCCCTTGAACCATTGGAGACCCATGTTCCTGCAGGAAGCAGGGAGACATCTGGCTGGAATGAGGTGGCAGCTGTGACCCTGACCCTCCCAACCCCCACCACATATATATATATATATACACACACACACACACACACACTCACACACAGCTCCTGGAATGTGACTTTTTATGCTGTGGAAATGCTCAACATGACCCTGTGCATGATTCTGAGCTCCAAGAGCAGACGTCGGTACTGCAAGCCCGCCCTGCCCTGCCAGCCTTGGCAAGGGACCCCCCAGCACTCAGAGGTGACCAGTCTTTGACCCCTGGCTCCAGAAGGAGACAGCTGGCCTGTTGCTCACCCTACTGCCAGGCTATTCTGGAGGTGGCACAGTGCCCAGCTTCCCACAGACCCATCCCTGGGGACCATGTTTCCTGAGACCCCTGCTCTCCCACCCAGAAGCCCAGAGCCCAGAAAAAGAATGAGGGCCACGAGGCCATGGAGAGATCCATGATCCATCTCCTTCCCTCCCTCCCTGACACTCAGGGTCCACTACACACTTCGGCTTTGCCTCGTGAATGCCTATGTGCAAACCAGGCAAGACACGGGCACGTGCTGCCAATCCAGGAGGTGGCATGACATTTCTCATGTGCCTAGGGAGACATGAACTGGGCAGAATGGGTCACAGATGTCCACCCAGAAAATCAGAGGCACCACTGTACCTGGAACCCCAATCCTCCTCACTCCAGGCCCCGACCTCTGGCTCTTTGCAGGGACTACCTGCCACCTGAGAAATGTTTCTGAGAGGAGTGATGCCAGATATAAAAGTATATAAGTGTATGCATGTGTGTGTGCGTGCATGCATGTGTGTGTGTGTGTACTTTTCCTCAGAAGAGGGATAATTTGTTGGAAAGTACAGATTCAAAATAAAGTTCTAAATATATTAGCCAGTCAAAAATCCTGGTAGAAAGCATTTCCTTCCTTTCCTATATATGCAGCATTTAGGTTTGGAGACATCTCAAACTCCAGCACCCTCACAGAGGTCAGTCAAGTGGCAGAAATGACAGGAGAGGCAGATGCAGGGCAAGAGGGATGAATGAGGTTTGTGTCCTCATGGGACTGCACTCATCAAGATAAAATCCCATGATGACACCCAGCCAGTCAGGGTGATGGTGACAGGCCGTTCATGTGGCATATGTTACCAGCACCCCCTGACATGGTTTAGCTGTGTCCCCATCCAAATCTCATTTTGAACTGTAACTCAACAATTCCCATGTGTCATGAGAGGAACCCGGTGGGAGGTGATTGAATTATGGTGGTGGGTCTTTCCTGTGCTGTTCTTGTGATAGTGAATGAGTCACATGAGATCTGATGGTTTTAAAAAGGGGAGTTCCCCTTCACAAGCTCTCTTCTCTTGTCTGCCACCATGTGAGATGTGCCTTTCATCTTCCACCATGATTATGAGGTCTCCCCAGCCATGTGGAACTATAAGCCCAATAAACCTCTTTCTTTTGTAAATTGCCCAGTCTCGGGTATGTCTTTATCAGCAGCATGAAAACAGACTAATACTCCCCCTTACTTTATGAGAAATATACCTACTCTGGAGGATGTAAACTCAGCATGTTCCTAGGAGAATGATTTGTGAGGATAACATCTTATGGTGATGGGAAAAGGCATTAAACAACTGTGCCACACAGCCTGGGGGAGCTGCCCAAACACAGAAGGGCCAATGCAGCTCCAGAGCCACCGGTCTGGGAGCCCTGGAATGGGCTTGATGTCCTGTTCCACTTTGCCCCAGGGACCTTGGCTAGACTCAAGTCACCTGATTCTGATGTTGCTGAACTCCATCCCCAGCCCCAACCAGGCAAGGCAGTGGGTCCTGAGGGGAAGTCAGAGCAAGCCAGGTTGGAAGAAGGCTATGCCAGACCCAAAGGAGGATGGGGGGCATGGCAGGCAGTAATTGTTGCAGTGTCTCAGAGGGGTCCTAATTGTGGCTTCCCAGAAAGCAGACACACTTGTCAGGGAGCTGGGAGATGGCAGAGACTCAGCCATGGTTTGAAGCCAGAAGCCAGAGCAAGGGTGGAGGCAGGGCAAGACTTCCACCATCTCTTCCCACTTGGTGCTCACACCTGAGAAGCCAAGGACCAAGAAGAGTGCAGAGCTTGGGGCAGGCCCTGCCCTCCCTGCCTAGCCAGCACGTCCTCCTGGTCTCCCTGTGCACCTAACCACCCCCTATATGACCCATGGCCATCTGTCTCAATCTGTTCAGGCTATTATAACAAAATCCCATAGACTGGGTGGCTTAAACAACACTTTTTTTTTCACAGTTCTGGAGACTGGGAAGTCCAAGACCAAGGCAGAGTCAGTGTCTTGAGAGGGCCCTCTTGCTGATTCATAGATGGCCGTCTCCTCACTGTGTCCTCACATGGTGGAAGAGATGATGGAGCTCTCTGAGATCTCTTTTATAAGGCCACTAATCCCATTCATGAGAAT
The DNA here is from genome assembly GCF_029289425.2 of Pan paniscus. NCBI lineage: Eukaryota > Metazoa > Chordata > Mammalia > Primates > Hominidae > Pan > Pan paniscus. Next base: position 35,409,409 of record NC_073269.2, read on the forward strand.
TCCACACTCATGACCTGATCAAATACCCCATCCCCTAAAACAAATGCCCCACCTCCTAAAACCAAATGCCCCACTTCCTAAAGCCATCACCTTAGGGATTAGGATTTCAGCATATACATTTAGGGGGAGGGACAGAAGAATGTAGTCCACAGCATCATTTAAGAGGGAGCAATCATGAGTCACTGTTCTGCCTAGAACCCTCCAACGTGCCCTTGAATCCTGGTGTTTGCAGCACTCCAGGCACCCCCTGTCCATGACAGGCACCTAGTGCAGCCTGGCTCTCCAAGACACCACTGGGCCCCTCTACCCACTCTCTGCAGCATCTGGGGACTGAGGATCAGCCCTCGCAAATCAGCCAAGAAGATGTCCTACCTCCTGCCTGCCTTTCCCTATCACCCCAGCCTGCTCCCCAAGGGAATGCTTTGAAGCTTAAAAGGTACCCTCCTCTCTGCCTTTAAGAAGAGCTTTGAGGCCTGAGCTGCCACCAGAAGTTGCTGTCTTGGGTCTTGGGGCATTTGGGAAGCTGTGTCCCTCACTGTGCCTACCTCACTCTCAGCTCCAGCCACACTGGCCTCCTTGGAGTGCCTCTGAAAGGCCAGAATCCCTCCTGCCGAGAATCTTGGCACAACTTGTACTCCACAGTCCCCAATCCTCTTGCTTGCTCATGGTTCTTAGTCAGGGGATACTGGGTGATGTCTGGAGGCATTCTTGTTGTCACACCTGGGGGAATACTATTGGCATCTAGAGTGTGGAGGCCAGGGATACTATAAACATCTTACAATGCAAGGGCAGCCCCCACAACAAAGAATCATTCAGCCCCAAAAGCCAGGAGTGCTGAAGCCAAGAAACCCTGTCCCAGGCCCACGTTCTCCAAGGCTGCCTTCTAGATCCCAGCAACAAGCCTGTCTGTCCCCACTCCACTTTGCAGCCCCATAACCAGCCACCCCATCTCACCTGGCCACCTGCACAGTGGGTGGACACTGAGGACTGAAGACACAGACAAAGCTTCACAAGGGAAGCTCAGCAGCTGCCCTGGAAAGGTCTGAAGTGGGACACAGTGGGAGGCAGTGACAGAGACCTGGAGGCAGAACCAGGCACCTCTGGACAGCTAGAAAGGGTCCTGATGAGGGTGGGGAGGATTTGGGGAGCCTGACAAAGGTTCAGACACCCACACAGCCCTCCCCCCACATGCAAGAGTGACAGCCGCCAGGGCAGAGAAGATGCTCAGAGAGAAGATGCTCAGAGAGGGAACAGAACACAGGCTTGGGCTCCCCCAAGATGCAGACCTGCTGCCTGCCTCTGCCCTCCACCTGTTCTTTAACTCTCCAGGCAAAGGCTTAGCTCCCCAAGGAGCCTTCTGGCGTAAAGAAATATATCCATTGAAGAAAAGGAAAAGGAGGAGGAAAGGAGGGGGCAAGAATGTCACCACCTCCAACCTACCATTTTCTACATGCTTTCATCTTTCTGCTTAATTCAGTGAGTGTTTGTGGAACATCTACTATAGGCAATTCTCTTTGCTAGGTGTTTTGGAGGGAGATGGCCATGAGAAGAGGAGAAATTAAGTCAGCTTCATGGTCAGAGACATTTCCTAAAGGAGATACTACATTGCTGTTGCTGCTGCTGCTGCTGCTGCTGTTGTTGTTTGTTGTTGTTGTTGTTGTTGTTGTTGTTGTTGTTGTTGTTGTTGTTTAGATCAGGGGTCCCGAACCCCTGGGCCATGGACTGGTACCAGTCTGTGACCACCCGTGGCCTATTGGGAATTGGGCCACACAGTGAGTGAGCAAAGCATCATCTGTGTTTACAGCCATTCCCCATCACTGGCATTACCGCCTGAGCTCCCCCTCCTGTCAGATTAGTGGTGGCATTAGATGCTCATAACAGCGTGAGCCCTATTGTGAACTGCACACACGAGGGATCTAGGTTGCACACTCTTTATGAAAATCTAATGCCTGATGATCTGCCACTGTCTCCCATCACCCCAAGATGGGACCGTCTAGTTGCAGGAAAACAAGCTCAGGGCTCCCACTGATTCTACATGATGGTAAATTGTGTAATTATTTCATTATATGTTGCAAAGTAATAATAACAGAAATAAAGTGCACAATAAATGTAATGCACTTGAATCATCCCCAAACCATCCCCCTCCCCTGGTCTGTGGAAAAACTGTCTTCCATGAAACCAGTCCCCAGTGCCAAATAGATTAGGGACCACTGGTGTAGATTATCTCTGTGTCTTACACTGTTCTAAGTGCATCACATTTGTTAACTCATTCTATCCTTTCAACAACCCTAATAGTGGGTACTACTATTATTCTCATTTTACACATAAGAAAACAGAAGCACAGAGAAGGTAAGTGACTTTCCCAAGGTCATGCAGCTGTTGAGTGGTGGAACCTGGATTTGGACTGAGGCACTCTGGTTCCAGAGCCCAGGCCCCTCCCACCATGCCCTGCTGACCCTTAGAATCTGGCATTTGAGCTTTACCTTGAAGGATGGTTAGGATTGTACAGATGGAGCCCAGTTTGCCAGAGAGAGAAAGAGAGTGAGAATGCAGAGAGCAAAGCCAGTGTAGGTAAGGGTTTCCAGATGGAAAAGTGAACTGTGGTTACACCAGAGGCGGAGGCAGAGGACTGAGCTCTCTTGGGGAGTAGCGAAGACCTGTCCTGCTTGCACTGTTGGTAATGAGGCTCTCTGGGCTCAGGGCTGATTATAAACTCTACATACAAGACCCCATTCTCCCATCCCTGGTTTACCAGTGGTTCCTGCCACCAGTAACGGTCACAGCAGTGACACATTACATGCAAGTGCTCTGCCCAGTTCCTCCCCTGAATCCTCACAACAGCTCAGCCATGTGAGTGCTGTACAAGCAAGGAAACTGAGGCTCAGGCAGGAAGAAACATGTCCCCATCACACAGCTAGTGCAACGCTTGGCCAGGGCACTTGCCTTGTCCTCCCAGATTGCAGAGCCTGGTGCTCCCAAGGGTGCTGCTGAACCTTCCTCTATCCTCCCCACCACCAAGGTCTCCCCTCTCCTCACTCCTTCCCCCAACCACCCCCTGCCTGTGCCCACTCCACCCCCCAGAGCACGCGCAGCCTGGCGACTGCTCACACAGCCTCTCATAGGCTTAATAGCTCCAGCCTGTAGAAATGGAACAAACTGATGGCCATGTGCATCACTTTTATGCGCTTATAAGAGAGTCATAATTAATTTCCCAAGTGCACACAGGACTCAGGGGATAGACAGGGTGCTATTCACAGATTGCACGATCGTTTGACAGTTTTAGGCAAATGAGGAGCGAGTATTATTTGCTTTTCTAACGACTGCCTGGTGCATTTTGGTCTTGATGATGGCATTTCCAAAGCAATTTCAGAAACAGATTAGAGAAGTAACATTTTTAATCTTTAGCAAAAACCTAAGATGTGAGGGAGATTGTAATGTCTGTTTTTTCAGCACGATGTTTTCTAGCGTTAGGGCAAAATGTAGCACAAAATGAAACAACATCACTTACTGTGTAAACAGTTACATTATCTCCAATTACTCTTCAGCTATGCACTACCCCACCCCTCTCAAAAGAACAAAAAAGAGAGCCCCCTTATTTCCCTGTTCCAGGGGCCAGAATCATCACTGCAGCTGCCCTGAAGACCATAACCCACCAGGAACAGGGAAAACCCCCTACCCGACTCTCGCCGCCTGAATTCCACTGTTAGAATGCACTTCTCCAGCAATGCAAATCCTCCAGGAACAGTGGTCACTTTCCTGCAAAAAATACCAGCACTTAACTTGGTGGAGAAGGAGGAAGAATCCAGAAAACAGCCTGAAAGTACAGAAAGGGGACACAGTATTAGCATCATGAGAGGGAAGGACGGGCAAGGTGGCACAGGGGTAGCAGGTGCAGGAATGACAGGTATCGGGCTGAGGGTGGGCAGAGCAGTAGGAGAGGGGAAGGTGGGAGGTCAGTGCCACCTCCGACACTGCTGGGCTGCGCTCACTCCCTCCCTTGGCATTCCTCATCCAGCCAACATCAGCACCTGCATCTCCACCAAAGGGCAGTCTCTGGTCACAGGGACACACTAGGTCAGAGGCCTGAGCACAACACAGCAATGGGGCGCTGGAGTGCACATCTCCAGGAGCAGCCCTCAGCACGTGATGAGCGGGAGCTGGAGGACAACACACAGCTTCCTGGCCCTGCAGGTGGAAACACTCCCCAGTGTGTGCCACTCCATCTCCCGGGCTGCCCAGGGGCTGAGCCTCAGTGGCCTCAGTGGCATCAATGGCCCACGGCAGTAACCTGCTTATCGGCTTCTTTCCCTTCTCTGTCTCACTTCTCCTCTCCTCTCCTCTCCCTATGCTTCCTGGGATCAGCTCCCAAGCCAACTCCCTGAACCGAAAGTTTCATCCTGGGGTGGAGGGCAGCTTCAGCAGAAGACAGCCCCTCTCACTGGCCCATCTTGGGTCACATGCCATCTCCAGGCCAAATGCCATGTCCAGGGAGGTAGAGCATGGATAGGCCAGACCTGGGCCCCATGCCTGCCCTGGACCAGGGGATGGGGTCAGACCCACCCGAAACACACAGATGAGTGGAGGAGGGGAGTTCCCGGGGAAAGGTCAGGGACTGTTCCCAGAAGAGAGAATTCTATGGCCGGCAGGCTGAGCAGATGTTGACAGTGGCCCGCCATGAGAGGGTCCACACGGGTCAGCGAAGCACCGTCTTGGAGGGCATTCGGGTGGAATTCTAGCAGAGGCTGCACTGAGTCAGTGGTTCAGGGCACCAGAAGTGAGTGAGCTGGGAGTGAATGCCCGTCCCCCGCCGCCCGCTGCCAGGGGTTACTTGGTGCTGGGGCTGAGGGGCAGAGCCACGGGAAGTCCACCCCACTATCCCACAGCACAACTGGCTCTGCCTCAGGAGGATGGGTGGCTTCCTCGCCCCACCCAAGCTTCCATCCAGGCTCAGAGATCCATGGTAGGGGGCTTGCTACACCCCAACTTCTGGCTCAGTGTTTCTGTATCCCAGGCTGGAGTGAGGGAGCCCACAGAGATGGAGAGTGAGCTCCCTGAGGGATGATGGTGGCATCTTTCTCCAAGGGTCCCACATCATCTGATATAGGACAGAACCCGCAGGGTCTCAGAGATGCCATTGTTTATATAACTTGACCCTCCCAGATGCCAGGAGCCCTGGGGAAGCCTTTCCCAAAACGTATGCCTCGGAGCTCCTAGTTTGACAAACTGGTATGTCCTGATATGGTGTGAGTGTGTGTCCCCTTCAAATCTCATGTTGAAATGTGGCCTCCAGTGTTGCAGGTGAGGCTTGGTGGGAGGCGCTTGGGTCATGGGGCAGATCTCTTATGAATGGCTTGGGCCAACCCCTCAGTGATGAGTGAGCTGTCGCTCTGAGTTCACATGAGATCTGGTTGTTTAAAGCGTGTGGCATCTCCCCTTGCTCTCTCTGGCTCCCTCTCTCACCATGAGAGACGCCTGCTCCCCCTCCACCTCCCGCCATGAGTAAAAGCTTCCTGAGGCCTCACCAGAAGTCAGATGCTGGCACCATCCTTCTCGTCCAGCCTGCAGAACTGCGAGCCAAATAAACCTCTTTTCTTTATAAATTGCCCAGTCTCAGGTGTTCCTTTATAGCAACACAAGACAACACAAGAATGGCTGAATACAGTTCCCATACAGGGCTGGGGTGGGCAAAAGGGGATGGTGTGATTCTCCCATTAAGAAAAAGTGGGACAGGGTGGATTGAATCAAGTTGAACAGGTGTCTATGGCAGGGCCTCTCAGGGTCTTCATTGCATGATATTGCTATGACTTGCCAGAAAGAGCCATCACGTGCGGTGTTTCCCAGACTTTGCTCAGAAAGTCTCAGAAGTGTGGGTCAAGGATCCTCATGTCGGAAAATGCTAAACCAGCAAGGCCAGTGCCCATTCCCTAGGAGCAGCCAGGCCACAGGTCCCATTCCAGACACTCTGCCAAACTGCCCCACCTAGGTTCCTCACACACACCTGTCACCACCCACCCCCAAATCTAACATGAAGTACAACCAAGCTAAGCCAGCAAAGTCCATTGCAGCTTGTTAAGCCACTCCAGGCTAGACACAGCAAAGCCTCGTGTTGTCATTGTGCTGAATAGGTCTTCAGACTTTCCAATATACAGTGTGACAATAATGAAGAGACTTCTGTGTCTGAGTGTGGGGTCCTCGTAACCCTGAATGCATTTTCATGTCAGTGATCATCAGTGGTAAACATCTCCTGCCATTAGCTGGATGAGACACCTTATTACAAAAATTGCAGCAGAATCTTCATTGTTTTCTATTTCCACTATTACAAAACTCATTTTAAGAGATGTTTGTCTTTCTTTTTGCTTTTTGATGTGCAGCACAGTTGTCTAATAGCTCATCTCATCTCAGATAAGACGTTATCCTCACGTAATCATTCTTCCAGGATCCTGCTGGTTTTACATCCTCTTACAGTAGGTACATTTCTCGCAAATTAAGTGCCGGTAATATATGTCTACTTGTCTAGTGGTGTCACCATGAACAGCCTGTAACCATCGCCCCAACACTCCCCAGGGACATACTAAACTGACTGTATGTCATCATGGTGTTTTGTCTTGATGAGTTCACATTTTAAAAGTCCATGTCCTAGCAAGAAGAGGACTAAACATAGAGACTTTCCCCCTCGAGGCAACATTCCCTGTGAAAATCTGCTCGGCGATGTTTGAATATCTCATTGAGGCTCCCACATTTGCAGCTCAAGGCTAGATGCTGCTTTACCTCTTCTGAATCAGATGGAAGAGGCTGAGTTTGGTCCCTTTGGAACCCAAGTGAAGATAATCACTCAGCCCTGCAAATAAGCAGAGAATTTACCAGCCCACAGCCATGTTCACCAGCCTGCTTCCGTCACTCATGCGTACAAGATACTTTGCCATTTGAACAACTCTTTTGTATCTAGTATTTAATTTTATCCTCATCACGGGTCTGTGGTATAGAGGAGAAGACCCACATTCAGGGACGGGTAAGTTTTGCTCAAGGGCGTGAGGTGCAAGCAGCAGTAGGAGAGACAGAATTCTCGGGCAGTGTTCTTCCACTTCCTCTCCACTTCCTCATGTGTGCTTGATGAAAAATCAAGCTGGGCTCTGGGACGGGTGAGACAGAGTTGGGTCTGCAGGAGGACTTTCCCAGCAGTGAGTGGGGACTAGGGGCTTGGAGGCAGCCACATCACGATGTGGATCCAGACAGGGGCGCCCCCTCTCTCCCCTCACACCTCTCTCCCTCTCTGTCTGTGTGTGTGCACACGCACATGCATGCATGCGTGCATGTGTGTCTGTCTCCTAAATTGCTAAATCGTCTTTCTCTGCTTTTCCAACTCTCCCATCTGATTATCCCTCTTTTCTTCTCCCAACCTCTCCCTAGGAGCCAAATGAAGGTGACAGTAAGCTCAAGCCCAGCCTGTCCTGGCCTAGCCTGAGGGCCTCTGCTAAGGTGGACCCCAACCAGCTCCAGCCCAGTGACCCCAAGGAAGACTCTACCTGCCCAGCCAAACCTAGGCCACCAGTCACCCCACCCAGGCCAGCTCAGTACCGCCTCCACAAAGCTCCCGTGATGCCCTCTCCAGGGCAGTGGTACCTCCTTCCAGTCCTCTCTGCCTCTGTTTCTCACCCACCCCCCTACATCCCCCTCTGACCTGGGCGCTCCATGGGACAGCTTGCATGTCACTCCCCTCTCACAGAGCTGGGTGCAGAGAAGAACATGGTGGGCGCCTTTGCTGAGCAAGAACAATGGGTTGCACCGTGCAGCCTCACCCACCTCACCCACATCCCCAGCCCCAGGTGCCACGGTAGGGACTGAAGCGTTGACAGCCTTACCACCAGACACAGCCAGCTCCCAGCCAGGCACAGTCCCTGCCCCAGAGTCCACGGAGGGCAGCTCCCTTCCCATGCCCCTCCTATCATTCCAGGACGTTAAAAGGCACAGGTGACTCTGAGCCCTGCTCCCTGCTGTGTGCTGCAAATCAGTTGATCCAGGAGGCTTGTCATGCCCCCATCCCTCTCTGCAAAGAGAAAAGAAACCTCTCTGCCCTGGGGGCAGCCAGATACCTCTACAATGCCCAGACAAGCGGAGCTGAGGTCAGGCTCAAACACCTGGGGCCTGCAGCATATCATGAACTGCACAGCGTCTGCCCACTCTAGGCCCTCTCCATCGGCACACGATTCAGACCCAGAGCTGGTGGCACATGTGCCCCCCGACCCATCTGCCAGGGCTGCTCCAAGTCCTGCAGACCATTTAGCCACACCTCAGCCAGTTTCTCAAAATCCTTCTGGGCATAGCGGGGGCTCAGCACTCTGCAGGGCACAGACCCACCCAGAGCCAGTCCTTCCTGAACCCGGGCTGACGGCCCTCTGCCTCCACCACCCCAATCACAGGGCTCTGCCATGCTTGCTTTCTGGCCTGCAGAATTCCCAGTTCCAGCAGCAGGGGCTCCTTCTCCCTCTCCCCAGTTTGGGAGACCCCAGAGTAAGGAAGGAGGTCTTACGGTCTGGCCCATGCCACTCCCAGCAGTCACGTTGTTAAGGGTGTCAAGGATCCTGGTTGGCTTTGAAGCCAGGCAAACCTGAGTGTGAATTCTCCCTTTCAGCTACATGACCTTGGGCAAGCCCTCTCCCCATGAATCTCAGTCACCCCATCTGTAAAATGGTCAGAGTATCTACTTCCTGACCTCGCTAGAAATCGAGGCACCACTGGCAAGTGTCAGGCCCACAGGAGGGGCTCACAAGGGCCAGCTCCCTGTCCAGCCTCCTCAAAGCAGCCTCTTTCTCCTTCTCCAGGGTCAGGGCCACTGCCCTGAGTGTGGACCTGCTCTTGTCCTTGCAGCTCAGCCCTTGTACCACCCAACCCCAAGCCATGCTCAGTGCTGGGTGATGTCATTGTCCTGGAGGAGGGGCACTGATCCAGCCACGCACTCACCCCCATCTGAGCCACGTTAGAAGCACTGCCCATAGGGGTCCTTAAGGAAGTGACCTAGAGTCTCTAATTAGCACCAAACTCCCATTTTCACCCTAATGAGCTTCCAGCACCACACCAACCCACCATATTGCAGTGTGAGAGGAGACCTTTGGATGCTGTCGGTCCAAGCCCTTTCCCCATGCCCGGGCTGCTTTTCTGGCTTCATCACTAGCCCAGTCCCTGCCCTAAGCCCATCCTCTGCCATACCAGGCTCCCTGTCATGTGCTGTGCTGCTCCTCACCTTCACACCTGTGATTGTGCTGAGCCCTGTGTGTAGAATGCCCTTCCCTTCCCTCGCCCCCTGGTGAGTCCTCGTCACTCCTTATCCTGTCCAATAGGGAGCCATAAGTCACATGTGATGAGTGAGCAGTTGAAACGTGGCCAATATAAATTAAGACTTGCTGTTTATGTAGAACGCCCATCAGACTTCAAAGGCTGAAGACAGAACAAAGAATGTGAACTATCTCATTCATAAATGTTTTGCAAGCCGGGCACAGTGGCTCACGCCTGTAGTCCCAGCACTTGGGAGGCAGAGGTGGGCGGCTCAGCCAAGGTCAGAAGTTCAAGACCAGCCTTGCCAACATAGTGAAACCCTATCTCTACTAAAAATACAAAAATTAGCCCGGTATGGTGGTGCACGCCTGTAATCCCAGCTACTCGGGAGGCTGAGGCACAAGAATCGCTTGAACCCGGCAGGTGGAGGTTGCAGTGAGCCAAGATCTCACCACTGCACTCCAGCCTGGGAGACAGAGTGAGACTCTGTCTCAAAAAAAAAATTAATTAATTAATTAATTAATGCTTTGTAGCCAGGCACAGTGCTCATGCCTGCAGTCCCAATGCTTTAGGAGGCCAAGGCAGGGGGGTTTCTTGAGGCCAGGAGTTTGCCCCACCTGGGCAACACGGCAAGACTCCACCACTGAAAAAAGTTTAAAAATGATCCAGATGTGGCAGGGCACACCTGTAATCTTAGCTACTCAGGAAGCTGATGTGGGAGGATCCCTTGAGCCCAGGTGTTCGAGGCTACAGTGAGCCATGATTGTGCCACAGCACTCCAGCCTGGCAACAGAGCAAGATCCTGTCTTTTAAAATAAGAAGAAGAATTTTGTGCTGATTATACAGTAAAATAACATTTTTTGCTATATTGGGTTAAGGAAAATTTCACCTGCTTCTTTCTAACACAGCTACTAGAAAAGGTAAAATCCCACATGCCATCAGCTGTATATTTCTACTGATTAGTGCTGCCCTAGAAGGCCCCACTTTAATATAGTAAGAAATGGCTGTAGAGCCCTCAGCAAGGCTGGACCACGTGTACCTGTGGATCCCACTAGGAATTTGGTCTTCATGCAGCTGTAAGCCATTGGAGGGTGTCTGGGGCACAGAGGCTCTCACAGCTCCTGGAGTACGACAGTCAAGAAGGAAGATGAGGCTCCTCCCTGCCACAGCTAATGTTCTAGTGGAGAAATCAGACAACTAACTGAGCAAATGAGGGAAGCGATGTCAGCCCCCAGTCAAAGGTCATGAAGAATGAACCTGGGTGATGTGGAACGGAGTGACTGCGTAACCCCTTCACTGGGGTGTTCACTGGTGGCCCTGCTCTTGTCCCGCAGGGACAAGAGGTGCTCTCAGAGGAAGCGGCATTTAAGCTGAGACTAAATGAAGATCTGGAGCCAACTAACCAAAAAGCTGCACAGAGAAGCAGCAAACGACTGCCTGGCAGGGAGCTGGGAGTGAGAAGTGGATGTATTAGGACTCAGGAGTGTTTTGGATCAAAGCTGACAGAGCTGACGGACTGGCTGGGAACAAGAGGAACTGCCCCTGACCTCAGCAAGGGGGTCGTGTCTCAGGAGGAGCAGCCATCCAGGGACGCTGGGGATCTTCTGGTTATCTGGCCATCAGGGTACCTAGGCTCCTGTCCTTTGTCCACTGACTTGTGGTGACTTTGGGCAAACCTTTCTGCCCTCTGAGTTCTCATCTCTAAAATTGATGAAGAACCTTGCTGGGCTCCCTTGCAGCAGGGTCCTGAGAACAAAATAAAGCAATGCCTGTGGATGCTCCATTCATTCTGCACCCTGGCAGGCCCCAGTAGGGCTGGGGTGGTAGAAATGAGCACTGGATTGAAACGCTGGTTTGTGGGTCTGAATGGAAACCATGCACAGCGTGCAATGTGGGGTAAGAGAAGAGCTTGAACAACAGTACTTGGGGGGCCTCCTGAAAACAGGGCTTCTCACCTGGGCCTAGATGCCTACTCATTGTCAAGCAGAAACGAGAAGAAGATAGCACAACCAGAGGCAGTCACGACACACGCAAAAACATGGAGATGGGATATGGCAAACATGGAAAACAGACCACAGGGCACTCACCGGCCTCAGTGAAACGCCCAGGGAGAAATGCCATCTACCCAACCTATGTGACCGCCAGGAAATCACAGATGCATCCTGGGAAGAGCCTCTTTCATTGCCCAAGATGGCCCCAGACTGGCCCCAACACTCTCCAAGACAGCGCCAACAGCTTGTCGGTAAGGGCAGACAGCACCAAACATGTAGACGAGAAATGTAAAATGAGTAAACATTATTGAAAGGGGCTGTGTAATGCCATGAATTTTTCAGTGGTAAAAACAGCTGAGAAGTTATTAAAAAATGCATGACTTTCATATTTCATTATAAGTCATGAGCGGCCAAAAAGAGAGGGGGAGAGAGCGCAGGGGGTGGAGGAGGGGGGATGGCAAAAGACACCAGCAGCCCGGCAGACTGGAATTAATGAGGTTGTTCCTAACAGGGAAGGAGTGACATGGTGATTAGTTAATTACTATTCAGCCGCCTGTAATTAATGCACAACTGAAATTGGTGTACAATGAATTAAACTACCACATAAAGCTGCTACCCAAATTGAGCCGAGGACCTTGATTACTGATTGAGGAGGCTATTACTGCGGCTTCACCATTGTGATTTCAATAGTGTCTCCCTCCGACAACATGTTATGCAACTAGTGGGAGAATGGGGCTGGAGAGATGGAGGGCGTGAGGTAGCGTGTGATCCTGATGCTCACACTCAGGGGGGCCTCCCGCTGGCTCTGACTAGTGTAGGGTCTGGGCCCCAGCAACCAGCCCAGGGCCTGGTCCGGAGAAAGTTCTCAATGAGTGTAAAGAGGTGGAGTGGGGATGACTCGGGAGGCACAATGGATGAATGGGAACGGAGAAGGGAAGGAGACCGGACCGCGGCTAAGAAGGAAGATAATCATGTGTTTACTCTTTTCTCTGAAGATAGGCACTGCTGTTAGCTCAGGCTCCATGTCACTCGTGTCCTCCACCCCAGGACCACTGCAACCAGGACAGTCTACTGCACCAGTCCAGGCATCAGGTACCCCTTCCAACACATTCTGCACACAGCAGCCTTTTACGAAGGCACATCAAGCCATGTCACTCCACTGCTTAAAACCCACCTGTGGATTTCTACTGTAATGAGAAGACCATTTACTCTACCTGCCATGCACCTACAAGGCCTGGTGCAACCTGCTCCCGACACCTCCCCACCTCACCTCTCCCTCACCCCTTTAATTAGATGACCCAGCCATGCCATATTGGTCTTTCTGTGCCACAAAATCTCCAAGTTCAATTCCGCCCCAGGACCTTTGCATGTGCTGTTCCATCTGATTGAAACTCTCCAGCTTTTCCAAGGGATGAGACCTCAGCTCAAATGTCACCTTCTGAGAAAGGCCTGCCCTGGCTTCCCTGTCTAAACTAGTCCCTCCCCTGTCACCATTATTCTCTCACATGACCCTGAGTCTGTCCTTCCTGGTCTACCCGAAGACAGGGGTTGTTATCTCCAGGTATGCTGGATCTTGCTCATGCTCCATTTCTCATCACAACACAGGCTCTATACAGGAGAAAAGCATCTGTTCTCTCCATGTGTACCCAGGGTCCTACGACTAATTGGAATGAGAAGAGACAGGCAGGAAGGACCCCTTGGAAGCCCCTTTGTAGGTGATGGGGCTTGTGGCTCAGGTCTAGAGCTGCTGGAGAAGTTCTGGGACTACCTATTGTCATATGCTGTCATTCCCCCTCACCCCAACAAATGGATCCCAAGAAGTAGTAGGCTGAGAGTGTGGCAGAAAGGATCTGGTATAAGTAAGTGATTGTGGTGGTCAGAGACAGGCAAACACCCACACAGGCTTTACAACCAGGTGGTCTCAGTCTCTGCCCGGGCTGTGATGGTGGTCTCCTCCACACCCAGAGACGCTGCTTCCCTTGGGCCTTCCTCCCCATCCTCCAGATCCTGGGACACTAAAGTCCACGTGCCTCATCCCATCTCAGGTGGTGCTGTTGCCTGTATTGGGCCACCTCTGGGCCAGTCACAGGGCCAGAAGGATGAACGCTCTGATTGGCTAGGCCTGGGGACCTGCCTACAGGGAGGTGGAAGAGTCCAGGCCCCTCCAAACCACAGCAGCTGAGAGAGAGGGAGGGAAGGAGAGAGGGGGGTGGGGGGGAGGGAGGGAGAGAGACGGAGGGAGAGAGACAGAGAGGGAGAGAGGGAGGGAGAGGGAGGGAGAGCGGGACAGACAGGGAGAGGGAAGGAGGGAGAATGAGAGAGGGAGGGGGAGAGAGAGAGACAGGGAGGGATGGGAGGGGAGAGGGAGAGAGGGAGGGTGGGAGAGAAAGGGAGGGGAAGAGAGGGAGAGAGGGAGGGGAGAAGGGGAGGGAGAGGGGGAGGGAGAGACAGAGGGAGGGAGGGGGAAGAGAGAGGAGGGATAGGGGAGAGAGAGAGAGGGAGGGAAGGAAAGAAAAGAGGGAAGGAGAGAGGGAGGGCGATAAAGGGAGGGAGAAGGGAAGGGAAGGAGAGAGAGGGAGGGAGAGGGAGGGAGAGGGAGGGAGAGGTGAAGGGAGAGAGATAGAGAGGAAAGAAGAAAGAGAGGGAGAAAGATGTAGGGAGAGAGAGAAGAAGGGAGAGAGAGAGGGAGACGGGGAGGGAGGGAGAAGGGGAAGGAGGGAGGGGAGAGATGGAGGGAGGCAGGAGAGAGAGAGGGAGGCATGGACAGGAGACAGGGAGGGAGGGAGAGAGAGAGGGAGGGGAGAAACAGGGAGAGGGAGAAAGAGTGGGAAGGAGAGGGGGAGAGAGGGAGGGAGAGAAGGAGGGAGGGGGGAGGGAGGGGGGAGAGAAGGAGGGAGAGGGGGAGAGAGGGAGGCAGGGATGGAGGAAGGGGAGAGAGGGAAGGAGAGGGAGAGAGAGGAAGAGAGAAAGAGAGGGGGAGAGAGAGAGAGGGAGGGAGAGAGAAGGAGAGGGGATAATGGGAGGGAGAGGGGGAGGAGAGGAAAAGAGGGGAGGGGGGTGATGGGAGGGAGAAAGGGGGTGAGGGAGAGAGGGAGGGGAGGGGAGAGAGAGGAAGGGAGAGAGGGAGGGAGGGGAAGCATCAAAGGAGAAAGGAACAGAAACAATAGATGCCCACTGCCTTAGCGGTGACAGACCCAGAATTATCATGGACCAGCTTAACTTCAAAATGCAAAATTTTATTTCCCTTTCTCTTTAGTCTTGAGATATAACCTTGAAACAAACTGCAGAGGCCTTTTCCCTTAACCTCAAAATAGACTCCAGGTTGGTCCCTTTCCCACTGTAGATTCACGTCACATTTACCAAACTGCGTGCTAGTATCTAGTTCAGTGCTTACTTGGGAGTTCCCTGGGCTAATCTGGAGACAGGTGTACCAAGCCTGTAGACCCAGCTGCAGCATCCCAGTGGTTAGCTCAAGGTGACTAGTCAACACCAGCCATTGTTTAGATGATGCCAGCCCATGCTCCAGGTAGACGGAGACCCAATGAGAGGTGACAACGTGCTGGTGGCCCTCGCTTGCTCTCAGCACCTCCTCAGCCTCGTGTCTGCTCTGGCCATGCTTGAGGAGCCCTTCAGCCTGCCGCTGCACTGTGGGAGCCCCTCTCTGGGCTGGTTGAGGCCAGAGCCGGTTAGCTTTCCGGGAGGTGTGGAGGGAGAGGCGCAGGTGGGAAGTGCGGGAACTGGGGCTGCGCGGCTCTTGGGGGCCAGCGTCAGTTCCAGGTGGGCTTGGGCCTGGTGGGCCCGCACTCTGAGCGGCCAGCCAGTGCCACCCGCCCTGGGCAGTGAAGTGCTTAGCACCCGGGCCAGCAGCTGCAGAGGGGGCCCCGGATCCCCCAGCACTGTTGGCCCGCCGGCACCACGCTCAAATTCTTGCCGGGCTTCAGCCGCCTCCCCGGGGGGCAGGGCTTGGGACCTGCAGCCCACCATGCCCGAGCCCCCTGCGGTGGGCTGCTACGTGACTGAAGCCTCCCTGACAGACACCGCCCCCTGCTCCGTGGCACCAGTCCCATCTACCACCCAAGGGCTGAGGAGTGCAGGTACTCTGCACAAGACTGGCAGGCAGCTCCACCCTCGCTCGGCCCCAGCGCAGGATCCACTAGGCAAAGCTAGCTGGGCTCCTGAGTCTCGTGGGGACTTGGAGAACTTTTATGTCTAGCCAGAGGATTGTATATGCACCAATCAGCACTTTGGCACTCTGTGTCTAGCTGGGGTTTTGTGGATGCACCAATCAGCACTCTGTATCTAGCTAATCCGGTGGGGACTTGGAGAACTTTTATGTCTAACTAGAGGATTGTAAATGCACCAATCAGCACTCTGTGTCTAGCTGAAGGTTTGTAAATGCATCAATCAGCACCCTGTGTCTAGCTTAAGGTTTGTAAATGCACCAATCAGTGCTCTGTGTCTAGCTAATCTAGTGGGGACTTAGAGAACTTTTGTCTAGCTAGAGGACTGGAAATGCACCAATCAGCACTCTGTGTCTAGCTCAGGGATTGTAAATACACCAATCAGCACCCTGTCAAAATGGACCAATCAGCTCTCTGTAAAATGGACCAATCAGCTCTCTGTAAAATGGACCAATCAGCAGGATGTGGGTGGGGTCAGATAAGGGAATAAAAGCAGGCTGCCGGGGGCAGCAGCGGTAACCTGCTCACTCCAGTCTTTTCCCGCATAGTGAAAGCTTTGTTCTTTGGCTCTTTGCAGTAAATCTTGCTGCTGCTCAGCCTTTGGGTCTCCACTGCTTTTATGAGCTGTAACACTCACTTCAAAGGTCTGCAGTTCTACTCCTGAAGCCAGCCAGACCACTAACCCACCAGAAGAAAGAAATTGTGAACACGTCCAAACGTCAGAAGGAACAAACTCTGGACGCACTATCTTTAAGAACTGTAACACTCACCACGAGGGTCCATGGCTTTGTTCTTGAAGTCAGTGAGACCAAGAACCCACCAATTACACCAAGATAGCCACTAAAACAAGACACACAGACTTGCACCCAGGTCAGCCCATGCATGCCTCCCATGTCAGGTTTCCCAGTACAAACCCTTGCCTTCTCCCCAGAAATTTGAAGTGGTGGGCTTTGGATGGGAATCCAGCCACTTTCCCTTTGCTGGTTTTGGTTAATAAAAGTCACTTTCTTTCTAACAGACCCCGCCCTTGTCAAGTGGGCTCTGCAAGCATAAGGGGTTAGACCTGCATTCCATTACAGAATTGTTTGCAGGGAGTGAGGGAAGGATAGAGCTCATGAGAGACAGGTGCCCTACAGAGCCTGGGGTGCTGTGTCCTTGATGAGGAACGGAAGTCTTGGGTTTGAGTCCCAGCCTTCCCCACCCACGATGATTGCAGCAAGTTACTCAGCCTCTGTGCCCACTGGGCTGGGGCTGTGGGCTCAGCTCGTAGCAGGGGTCACCTTGGGCACCCTCAGGCCAACTGTGCCCAGGTTCGCCTTTCTGCATCAGCAGGCAGAGCCACTCATAGCCTCCCCCCAACCCTCATGCAGAGAAGGAAGGAGCCAGCTCTATTTTCCAACCAAATGCTGCACATGGACTTCTGGAGACATCCCCCATCTCGGTGCTTGGCCCCCATCTCAGAACTGTAAGAGAAGGCAAGATCCCAGGACCTGTCGGGCAGCAGATAAATGAGCAGGACTGCCAGGCCTCCCTGCCTCTACTCTGGCATTATGAGAAGGAAGCCATAGCTCCCTCCCCATCAGCCTTAAAGGGAAATAACTGCCGATCCTAAGCAGAAACCTCATGGGGTGGGTGGTGGAGGCTTTGGAGGTGTCCACAGTCCTCTCCTGACTTCAGTTCTCCCATCTGTGAAATGGGGGCAAGAATTCCGACCACCTGAGGTTATCCTGAAATCACATTTACCTATGGTGAGGTTACCTATCCCACCAAGTGCCCCAGTAACTCATGGCTGAGAGTGAACCAGCCCGGGGAGGGAAGAGTCTCAGGGCCTGGTGCAGGGCACCCCCTGGGGAAGCACGGTGCCCACCCCCCGTCCCACACCAACCTCGTTTCTGTCAGTGGCTGCCAGGGCTCTGCAGAGCCAGAGCCCATTTCAGGCCAGAATGGTAAGATTTCCCAAGAAGGAGAAAATTAGATTGTCTCTGGATCTGCCTCCTCCACCCCCTCCTTCCGAAAGCTCCCTGGTGGGCACTGTTGCTCTGCAGGGAGGCTGATCCAGACTCCACAGACAGTTCTCACTGAGCAGCAGCTTAGGCCTGCAGTACGTCCCTGAGTGATGACCGCGTGGAAAGCCTGTGGGCAACCAGCTGCTGGAGGCCCCCTGCCTTCCCTCCCGCCTCTGGAGGGGACCTAGAGGCCACACTCCTGGAGGAGACGGGATTCCTTGCCCCACAGATTGAGGACTGGGGACCATGCCCTCATCCTATCTCTGCCGCTAAGCTGCTGTGCAAACTTCAACACAGCTGTTCACCTCTCTGGGTGCCACATTGGGATGAGCCCTGGCTCCTGAGCGAGCAGCCCCACTGCTGCCTGGAAGTGAATGACCCACGAACCTGAAAGGCTCTGGGAGCTGGCCAAGTGCTGTCATCATAGCCCCTGCCCAGTGGGAGGGAATAGATGGTGACCCCCAAGGGACATGCAGTGGCCCAAGGACCTGGACGCACCTGATATGAAGGAGAGGAGGAGTCAATGCCACAGTGAGGACCTGGGAGGCAGGCAGACTGGGCCAACCTCGCCCAGCCTGAGAGTGGCCTCTGTGCAGGAAGCTTCCAGTTTTCTGGAGTACCCAGGCCAGGGGTTTAGGACAGAGTCCTCTCATCCCTGCAGGACTGGGTGCCGTGGGCCACATTGCCAGAATGCCACATTGCCAGACTGAATCAGAGGCTGCAGTGAGAGGCTCCCAGAGGTCCCTCCTGGGGAGTGGGGAATGGGCTCTCTGGAATGCCCACGGGCTCTCAGAAGAGGGCTCCAGGGGCTCAGAGTGCGGGGGAGTTGCAGGCATCCTCAGGGGTGCAGTGGGGAGAGGCCACAGGACCACAGCTGTGACTCAAATTGTATTGTTTGTTATTTTTTTTAGATATAACATACCTGCAATCAAGTATCTCCAGTGTCTGGCTCAACTAATTTTAGCCCAAGAATCCACTGTGTAACCATCACCCAGATCAAGACATAGTGTATTTCCAGCACCCAGAAGTTTCCATCGGGCCTCTCTCCCATCGCTGACCCAAGTCACTCTCCTGTCACTGCCAAGCTGACCACTATTCTAACTTCTATCACCACTGATTAATTTTACCTAATTTTGAACTGCATTTAAATGGTGCTTTTTTCCCCAGCAAAATGTTTTTGAGATTCTCTGTGCAGATGCACTTATCAGTAGGTTTTCTTTTCTGTTTTATTTGCTAAGTCATATTTCATTGCATGGTTGTACCCAATTGGTTTAGCCTGCTAATATGCACCAGATGGTTTTCCTATTGGGGGTATTATGAATAAAGCTGCTGTGAACTCTTGTTTCTGTCTTCGGTACACATAGCCATTATTCCCTGGGTATATACCTGGGAGTGCCGTCAGTGAGGCATAAGGTGTATATGTGTTCAGCCTTGGGAGGAAACGCCAAACAGTTTTCCAAAATGGTTGTGCCACTTCTCATTTCCACTTGGAATGTCCCAGGTGCTTCGTGTCCCCACCAATACTTGGTATTGTTCGTCTTTTATTTTAGCTGTTCTGATAGGCAATATTTTACTGTGGCCTTATTTTGCCTTTCCCTGGTGATTAATGATGTGGAACTTTTTTTTTAACTAGTGGTTGACCATTTCTTCATCTTCTTTTGTGAAGTGCCTGTTCAAGTCGTCTGCCCATTTTCTTATAGAGTCCCCTATCCTTTCTTTGATTTATAGGCATTCTTTATATATTGCAGATACCAACTTCTTTATCAAATATATGTATTTTGAACATCTCCCAGTCTACGGCTTGCTTTTTCTCTCTGTTTTCCTCCTTCCTTCCCTCTTTCTTCCTTCCTTCCTTCCCACCCTCCCCCCTCCCTCCTTCCCTCCCTGTCTCTCTCTCTCTTTCTTTCTTTCTTTAATTTCAATTTTCATTTTAGATGCAAGGGGTACCAGTACAGGCTTTTCACTTGGGTATATTATGCAATGCTGAGGTTTAGGGGATGGTTGATTGCATCACCCAGGTGGTGAATATGATTCCCAATGAGTAGTTTTTCAGCCCTTGCCTCCCACCCTCTCCTGCCCCTAGTAGTTCCTAGTGTCTACTTTTGTCATCTTTATGTCCATGCTTTTCCTTCTGTTTATGGTGTCCTTTGAAGAACAGAAGCTGCTAGTTTTAAGGAAGTTAATGGATCTTTTCTTCTATGGCTGGTGCTGTCTGTTTCCTGTTTAAGGGAATCTTTATGTTTCCCAAGATGTGACCTGCAATGTATTCCATTCAGTCAGCACCGACTGGGCAAATCACCTACCAGGTGTTTCTGGGCTCATCCCCAAACTTCCATGGGTGAAGAAGTGTGCTGCCCTGCTCACATTTTGCTCTGAGGACCCTGCTGAGTGCAGAGTGGGAAGGCGAGGCACAGGGTGAAGTCCCATTATGAACAAGCCTGCAGATGTGTGGGAGGTGAATCAAGGGGGTCTTGACAATGCCTGTCTACACGAACGGTTTTGGTTTTGTTCTTCGTTCTTTTTAGAGACAGGGTCTCATTCTGTTGCCAAGGCTGGCGTGCAGGGGTATAGTCATAGGTCCCTGCAGCCTCTAACTCCTGGGCTCAAGTGATCCTCCTGCCTCAGCCTCCTGAGTAGCTAGGACTACAGCCACCATGCCCAGCTAATTTTATTTTATTTTTCTATTTTTTGCAGAGACAGGGCCTCCTTATGTTTCCAAGACTAGCCTTGAACTCCTGGCCTCAAGGGATCCTCGTACCTCAGCCTCCAGAAGTACTGGGATTATGGACATGGGGTTCTAAAGGTTCTACAGCAAATGACTTGACTTCCCAGTGTTCTGGAGTGCTGTGTTGGTTCTCTCCCATCCCTACTTCTCTCCACTGTTTGGAATGGAGGTGGAAGCTGAGAAGAGGCTCCTAGAGACAGCAAATGTCCAGGTTCTGTGCAGAGTTCCTGAGTCAGCAGATGTGGGTTAGAGGCTTCCAGCTCTGCTACTCGCCAACCTTCTTATGCCTCAGTCTCCTCACCTTTAACATGAGGATAGTAACAGGGTCTACCTTGCAGGGTCACTGGAGGAAGTAAACGGGACAATGCATGTGAGGTGCATACAGTCGGTGCTCAATAAATGGTGGGCAATTTTATTTACCAGACAACAAGTGGAATAAGGTCTCAGGTGCCCTTCAGTTTTAAATGGCCATCTGTTGTCTTGATAAGGGCTCGTTTTTTTTTGTTTGTTTCTGGTTTTGTTTGTTTGTTGTTTTGTTTTGTTTGAGACAGGGTCTCACTCTGTCACCCAGGCTGGAGTGCAATGGCAGGATTTTGGCTCACTGCAACCTCTGCCTCCTGAGTTCAGGCAATTCTCCCACCCCAACCTCCCAAGTAGCTGGGAGTACAGGCATGGGCTACCACATCCGGCTAATTTTTGTATTTTTAGTGGAGACAGGGTTTCACCATGTTGGCCAGGCTGGTTTGTTGTGTTGTGTTTTGTTTTGTTTTTGAGAGGGAGTCTTGCTCTGTAGCCCAGGCTGGAGTACAGTGGTGTGATCTTGACTCACTGCAACCTCTACCTCCCAGATTCACGTGATTCTCCTGCCTCAGCCTCCCGACTAGCTGATTACAGGCATGTGCCACCATGCCTGGCTAATTTTTGTATTCTTAGTAGAGACAGGGTTTCACCAGTGTTGGCCAGGCTGGTCTCAAACTCCCAACGTCGGATGATCTGCCCGCCTCAGCCTCCCAAAGTGCTGGGATTAGAGGTGTGAGCCACTGCTCCTGGCCTGAGGGTTCAGCTTTTCCTTGCAGGAGGCCTCCAACCAAGCTCCTTGCATCCATCTTGCAGTTCTGTGTGAATGTCTAGGAGGCCTGAATGGTACAGAGCAACAAGCCCCAGCAACCTCACCTCTGGGCTCCTGCTCTAGCCTGCTCCCCATGGCTTATCATTAAAGTACCAAGAGCAGATGATGGCTCCACTCCTCCCACTCCAGAGCTCCCAGCTGTCAGGCCATCCTGCTCCCAGACAGCCGTTTCTGTCCTGTCCCTCCCCAGGCAGTGGCTCTGTCCTCCCATATACTTGTTCTGTTTCACGGGTGGCTCCTGCTGCCTGCTGGCAGCCATTTCAGCCAGCGAGTTTATCCAATATAATAAAACAGCTACCACCCCAAGGAGGTGTCAGAAGAGCAAATGCATGTATGTCCTTTAGATTTCAGAGAGCTCCTTAATTAATTGGCCAACCCCAAGAGGCGGCTGCCCAGGGCCTGGGGCCATGTCAGAGAATCACAGCCCGCCCTGTCCACAGCACAGAGACTGGGCTCTCCTGGCAGGGGCGCTTGCTTGTCACAGTAGCATTCAATCGATGTGTGTGGAATGAATGGATTAACTAACGACAAGAGCCCAGCTGTCCTGGATTCATGCATTCACGCATGTATTCATTCAGTTTCCACTCAACAAGCATTACGGAGCACTACTGTTTTCAATAAATGTTTGTGACCAGAACTGAAGAATTCCTTTAGCAAAACACAGAATCCCTCCTGTAGTTGACAGTAGGGGTCAGTGGGGTGTGAAGTGGCAGTGTTTCACCTGCCCAAGGGATGCCTCTTCTCCTCTTCTTAACAGCCCCATGAACTAACAGTCCACAGCCATGATGAGAAGTTTCTCTGTTTTCTGGTCCCTACACAGCCTGTTCTGGCTTCACTGAACACATTTTCTGAATCTCTACTGTGGACACCTAAAAATAACAGCCTAGTGCATCCCTGAGTCTGAGGCTCCATCCCTGTTGATGGCGCCTCCTGCTTCAGGCTTGAAAGAATGGACCTGTCTCTGGAGCAGGTAGCCTTGGGAAGGAGGAACCAAGCCTCCAGGCTTGGCCCAGGAGGGAAGACGAGCAAAGCTCCCTGCCCCAGTCCCTCACTGTGCACAAGGACCCAGAGACAGGCTTTCTGAGAAGCATTTTTCCCACGGCTCCTGGGATCTCACTCACATGCGCTCTCTCTCTCTCTCTCTCTCTCCTTCTCTCTCTCTCTCTCTCCCTCTCCCCTTCTAACCCTCTGGCTGCCTTTCCCAGCCTCAGCTGAAGCAGTGACTGAGTGTTAGACTTGGAACAATAGCAGATGCTCCCCAGCTGGCATGCTCTGTTCTCTTGGGTTCCATCGTCCCCTGGCTGGCATTTCAGAATCTCCCAATGTTAGGTGGCCGAAGATGGGATATGGCCAGATCCTGTCCTGGGGTTCAAACGGTTCTGTCAGGGACAATGCTGGTGTTGACCACTTCCTGGAATACTGCAGGATTCTTTCAGAGCAACAGCCAAATGAAGACAGCCGTGGGATCAAGCCTTCTGTACTAATTGTGATGTCACTGGGAAGTGGGCTTCCCCTGTGGACACTGGATTGCTATTGGACCTGAGTATTCAAGGTTCTGGCCAACCTGGGCAGCTAAGGAAGCTCCCTGACACAGCAAACCATGGCTGCAGTACACAAGTGTGCTACAGCCCAATCCTGGACATATGGTCGTTACCAAAACCCCAGTCATCTTCTTGAAGGAGCCTTAGTATAGGAAACCAGAGGTGACCTAGAATCTTCTATTTGATCAAGGGATGGCTCATTATCTGACTTAGCACCAGGGATTCATGCTAAGATGTATTGTCTCTTGATATCAGAGTCAAGACCCAGGTAAGCTGGCCCGTGAGGCATGGTTCCCATCCCCAGGAGACAACAGCCGCGCTGACCAGCTGCTGGCAATTTCTTCGGTCACCCTGCCTCTCAACTTCCAAAGCCCCGTGGTTTTCGGGTTTACCCACATATGACCCTTATGTAAATTTGCTTGTCCCAAGAACCCTTAACTCATATCGTGTCTGTTTCCTGTGCGGTTGGTTATTGATATAGTTTGGATAAAATGCCTTGGTCTTTAGTATAGTTTGGATATTGTCCTCTCCAAATCTCATGTTAAAATAAATGTGACCTCCAATGTTGGAGGTGAGGCCTGGTAGGAGGCATTTGGATTATTGGGGCAGATCCCTCATGAATGGCTTGGTGCCCTCCTCGTGGTCATGAGTGACTTCTCGCTGTATTAGTTCAGGAGTTTAAAGGAGACTGGCACCTCCTTCTCCCTCTCTCGTCACATGATGTGCCTGCTCCCCCTCCACTTTCCACCAAGATTGGAAACTTCCTGAGGCCTCTCCAGAAGAAGATGCTGGTGCCTGCAGAACCATATGCCAAATAATCCTCTTTTTAAAAATAAATTGCCCAGCCTCAGGGATTCCTTTACAGCAATGCCAAATGGACTAATACAGTCACTACTATATGCGTTCACAGGCAGAAGGCATTGCAGGGCATATGAACAGAGTCATTTGTTAAAGATTTGCCAACACTTCCCAGCACATGCTTCCTTTAAACATCTCGTGTTGCCAACTAATGAGAAAAAATGGTATCCACAAATAATACCAGCAGTCCGCACACCTGAGGAGTAAGTACTTATTCAGAAAGCTTTGCTCCAATGACAGTGGGAGGAAAATTGGCCAAAGCAACAGGGACTCCCCCAGGTACAGTGTGAAGAGCAAGTTTCTCCCCAGATATCCTCAGCAAGAAGATGGCAGGATCCACAGAGAGACAATGTCCCCTTTTGGGCAAACAAGAGGCAAAGTGTGATCATCACGCTGTGATCTGAAAACCCCACGGTAAGCACAGTGGAAGTAATGACACCAACCACTGGCCTTTACTGTGCACTTTGTCTGTGTCGGGCATGAGACTGAGAATTTTGCCTTTATTATTCTAGTTAATCCTTCCATTTACACTGTGAGACTGTTGCTACCACTTCCTCTATTTTACAGTGGAGGAAATTGAGTCTCAGAAAGATTAAGGAATTTGCTCAAAGTTGCAGAACTAGTAAGTAGCAGAAGGCAGTTTACACCCAGGTCTGTCTACTTTTACAATTTATTTGGCCCACTGTCCTGCCTGTGCCACCCTCTGTCATGTGCCCCCTTGTCCAGAGGCCCTGGAGCTCAGGTCAGGGGCTCAGTCAAGCCTGCCGTGTGGGGCTGGGCCAGAACATCCCTCAGCAAAGCCATCTTTACACAAGCTCAAAGAGGCCCCGACCCAGATCTTGAGCGGATCTGGGATCTCCATGTCCCCATGGCTTTCCTGACATCTTGAGGTTTCAGTATCTTGACATGAACAAAAGTGTCATCTCTCTACCTGCCTAAAGGGAAAGTCTCCATTCAACTGAAGAATCTTCTTTTCTCTCTTCACTTGATTATAAAGAACACACTTCTGTTAACTTCAATATTTGCCTTAGCCCCACACTCTATTTAAAAGCCAAACATGGTGCCAGGTGCAGTGGCTCATGCCTATAATCCCAGCACTTCACGAGGCCAAGGCAGGAGGATCACTTGAGACCGGGAGCCCAAGACCAGCCTGAGCAACACAGTGAGACCCCATCTCTACAAAAAATTATTTAAAATTGACCAGGCTCAGTGGCACATGCCTGTAGTTCCAGCTACTGGGGAGGCTGAGGTGTGAGGGCTCACTTGAGCCCGGGAATTGGAGGCTGCATTGAGCTATGATTGCCCCACTGCACTCTAGCCTGGGCAACAGAGCAAGACTCTATCTCTAAAAACCAAAGACGAAATTGTGTTTCCAGTTCTCCTCCAAGGCCATCCAGGCCACACACTGGACCCCAACAGCCTTCCTCCCAATCTCTCTCTCAACACAGGACTGCAGGTTTTGGATTTCTAGTTGTGGCACAAGCATTACTCTGGCCAACCCTAAAATAAGGCCCAGCACTGCCTTCCCTCCATGAACACAGGCTGGGTCCCCCAGTTGAGAGTCTACCATAATCAATCTGTCTACATGGGACCGTCAGGAGAGCCGCCAAGAGATCAGAGGTGTGGAGGCAAGGACTTAGCCTGCAGGGCCCAGCTCTATGACTTTGAGGAAAGCTCCCATTACTGCAGACCTGGGTTTATTCTGTAAAATGGGGGTGCTTCCAGCCTGCCCCAGCACCCCCAGGCAGTGAGTCAGGGTGCTTGGCAAGTGTTTTGCTTTGCAGAAAATGGTCTCCTCTCCTGTGGGTGAGAAGTCCCACCACTGTGCCAGGCATTCCATCAGCAGCAGTTCCAGGAAAACCTTCATGAGTCTCGTTGGAAAAATTATGTATATTAGTTACATAGGCCCCCCCTAATTCAGGTCTGAGAGCGCTCTGTGGGACTTCAGTCAATATTGGCTGAAAATCAAATACAGACCTTGTTATGATTCCATGCAAACACTGCACTGAATTCCACCAAAGCATGCTCCAGGCTTGAGAGAGAACATTACATTAACTTGCACAACTGTCCATGGGGCAAAACACATCTCCTGACCTCTCTGCCAATTACAAGGATGCGGGCTCCACCCAGGCATTCTCATAAATTCAAGGACTCCACTATCGAGGCAGCAAATCAGCACCAACACACTTGAAAACAAGCGGGCATAGATAGAGACTGAGAACTGATGTAACTGACTTGATTGAGAATGGACGCCCAATATTCAAGTGAATGAGTAAGTGAATGAGTAAGTGAATGAGTGAGTGAGTGAGTATGTGAGTGAATGGAGAGACAGCTAAGTGGAATAAAGAACATCAGATATGGAGTCACAAAATCTGAGGTCTAATCTTGCTCTTTCATTCACTGTAATTTTCTAGCTTACCTTCTAAGCCTCTGTTTTTTCATCTATAAAATAAAGTGAAGATTATATATAGTAAAGATTAAGTGAAATGATCCTTGTAAAGTGCTTAGCACAGTGACTGGCATATAGGCTCTCAAAAAATTATAATAAACAACCACTCAATAATAATGACAAAGCCACATACCAAAATGCACAATTGAGATTTAGGTACCTTAGAAGCATTGGCTACTTTTAAATGTAGATATAGAAAAAGACTGACCCACTCAGGATTGGGTTATATGTTTCTGTTTGGAGGCATCCCTGCTTCAAACTCATGCCAGTATGAAAAGCAAAATGTAATTCAAGAAGTTGTAAAATACATAGCCATCTTCAAAAACAAACACTGCAAGAATAAGATATGATTTGAAAACAAAAAGTGGCAGAACTCCAGTGGCTGAATCCCTGAAGTTCCTATTGTGAGGAGTGGTGGGACTACGAGTAACCTCTGGGAGGCAAGGGCATAACTGAAAGCCACTGTGTGAGCCCACCGGCAGAAGCTGTCCCCTGAACATGGGAAAGGTGGCTGGGAAAAAGTATGACGGACTGTGAGCGGGTGAAAGGGGACGCACTAGATGATTGCCACATCTAGGATCTGAGCGATATGAAAGAAGTAGAAAGTCTGATATCTGTGGAATTCATTGGGTGCTGCTAAATGTTATTGATACATTGAAGATTAAAATTACAGACTCAAGTCAGTCAATTACCAATTTAAGGCATGGATGATAGGCAAAAGGCCTCCATGACAATGCTTAAATAAATCATCCTTCCCATGGTCAGATAGCAGACCATCCTGAAGATGGAACCTAGAATCTGAGTGAAAGAGAGCAACGCTTCAGAGAGAAGTGGGGTCCCATATGCCAAAATTAAGGTCTTGACAGGACAGAATTGGGACCCTGAAATGGGGTAGAGACATCTGGGTGGAGAGTTGAAAACACTAAACCTCCAGATTCCCTGGGACTCTCTCTACCTGCAGAAGTGGTGGGCTATTCCTTTGCAGGAGACAGCAAATGCCCTTGCTTGAAATCTACTCAGAGGCCTCAGTGGTGACAATCTCTTGTAAGACTGTCTTTCCTCCTCAAGATCTTCCTTCACCACACTCTACCCTCACCCCCACTGGCCACAAGAACAATAACCAGGGTGGAGTCTCAGTAAGGTCTAACTAGGAAATACTGGCCCTCCTAAAGTAAAAGAAGGGTGATTAACAAAAATGTCTGGCCAGTAATCAATACATCAAAAAATAGATGTTGGCATGGACATGGT
Organism: Pan paniscus; assembly: GCF_029289425.2. Taxonomy (NCBI): domain Eukaryota; kingdom Metazoa; phylum Chordata; class Mammalia; order Primates; family Hominidae; genus Pan; species Pan paniscus. The sequence goes on from NC_073269.2 coordinate 35,436,807, forward strand.
GAACAGGGAACACTTCTACACTAATATAAACTAGTACAACCACTATGGTGGGAATGTAAACTAGTACAACCACTATGGAAAACAGTATGGAGATTCCTTAAAGGACTGAAGTAGAACCACCATTTTATCCAGCAATTCCACTACTGGGAATCTACCCAGAGGAAAAGAAGTCATTATGTGAAAAAGATACTTGCACATGCATGTTTATAGCAGCACAATTTGCAATTGCAAAACTGTGGGACCAGCCCAAATGCCCATCAATCAAAGAGTGGATAAAGAAACTGTGGTATAGCTATACAATGGAATACTACTCAGCCATAAGAAGGAATGAATTAATGGCATTCGCAGCAACCTGAATGAGATTGGAGACTATTATTCTAAGTGAAGTACCTCAGGAATGGAAAACCAAACATCGTATGTTCTCACTCATAAGTGGAAGCTAAACTATGAGGATGCCAAGGCATTAAGAATGACACAATGGACTTTGGGGACTCAAGAGGAAAGGGTGGGAAGAGGTGAGAGATAAAAGACTACAAATTGGGTGCAGTGTATACTGCTCGGGTGATGAGTGCACCAAAATCTCACAAATCACCACTAAACAGCTTAACTAACGTAATCAAACACCACCTGTTTCCCAATAACCTATGGACATTAAAAATTTTAAATTTAAAAAAATTTTAAAAATACCTGGCTGATATGAACCCATAGGAATCAAGAGAGCTTGCCTGGAAGTGGGTCTTAAGGCCACTGAACCAAGAGTGGGTATGAAAAAGGGCACAGAATTTGAGGCTGGATGAGAAGTTCAACACTTGGTCAAGGTCCTGGGAGTCAGTCCTAGCAATTTCTGAATGGTTCTTAGTCTCTTGAAGAAAAATACCTTACCATAAATAAAATGTGGAGGGGATGTGAAGAAAGCCTTGCTGGAGTGTCAGGTAAGGGGTTCAGTTCTTGTGATCCCAGAGAAGTGGCCATGTTACCATGGATCTGTTACATAAGATCTGAATTCTCATCATATGTTTCCTGAGAGAATTCAGAGGAAACTTCCCTCACTGAGTAGGTGGGAAGGAACTGGGGAAGGAAGAAAGATGGAAAGAGGGGAGACTGAGGAGGCATCTTAAGCTCAGTAGTATCTATCTGCTCTAAGCTATGCTGATAATAGGAAGTCTTGTCATGGAGTGGAGCTTCCTAGAATCACCAAGGACAAAAGGGTTCTGGAACTGTGGAGGCCATATAGCAGCACTTAATCATTAAAGGCAAGGTAGGCACTGAGGTCAGGATGGCAACCAGGGGAATGTTACCTACAGGGATGTGTGATGACCATGGTGTACTTAGTGGCAAGATATATATGTGGCTGACAAAGGTATTGATCAAGAATGGATAAAAATGAGCAAAGAAAGGAGATTAAACGTACCAGTGGGCAGTAAGTTACATGTCAGTCAGTTCTCAGACACAGGACCCATCAATTGAAGGAGAGGCTCTCTTGAGAAAAGACACTGCGATGCCACAGGAGGTATAAACAACAGCAGTTACCCCTGTTACAAGTAATTGTGCCTTGGAAAAGGGAAGAAGTTTATATCTTCAGTGTGCTGTTGGATACAGCATCAGAGCTAACATTCATACCTGAAGGCTCAAAACACAAATGCCCTCCACCCCGCATTAAGGTGAAGGTATGTGAGTGCAAGCAGTGAATGCAGTCCAGTCTTTCTCTCAGTGGGTCCCGCAGGTACACAGACCCACCAAGTGGGCATTTCCTCCATTCCGGAACACATCACCAGGATGGACATACCTAGCAACTAACATAGTAGGAAAGGCCGAACGCCAGCCCCTGAAATTGCCCCCTGACCCAAGCAATCAAAACTAATACCACCAGCCAGGCGCGGGGGCTCACGCCTGTAATCCCAACACTTTGGGAGGCCGAGGCGGGCGAATGACCTGAGGTCAGGAGTTCGAGACCAGCATGGCCAACATGGCGAAACCCCGTCTCTACTAAAAGTACAAAAATTAGCAGGGTGTGGTAGCAGGAGCCTATAATCCCAGCTACTCAGGAGGCTGAGGCAGGAGAATCGCTTGAACTTGGGAGGCGGAAGTTGCAGTGAGCTGAGATCATACCATTGCACTCCAGCCTGGGTGGCAAGAGCAAGACTTCATCCAAAAAAACAAAAAAAAAAAAACTAATACCACATCTGGGAGTAGAGGTAGAAATGAGTGTTATTCTCAAAGACTTAAAGGACAGATTGGCATGGAATTCCCTTATGTCCTCCCACTTAACTCATAAGTCTGGAACTTGCAAAATCCACATGAATCATGGTGGATGAGGATGGACCACTCAGACTTAACCAAGTGTAACCCCAGTCACAGCTACTTTGCCAGATATGGTGTGTTTACCTAGAACAGATCAACACAGCTTCTGCTATGTAGTAATGCAGCTATTGATCTACTGGACTTGTTTGAATCTTCATCAAGGAGCATAAGAGGCAGTTTCACTCACACAGGATGGGTGAGAATATACATCCATAGTCTTCTCCTGTGGCTATGCCAGCTCTCCTTCTATCTGTCACAGTACAGCCCAAGGTGACCTTGAACATCTGAACATTTCACAGAAAATCACATTTCTCCACAATAGTCTTGCAGAGGTTGGAAGACAAACTCTGCAAAGATTTCAGGCCTGTTGCACCAGCCCAGTGGCCCTGAATATATTTTTGCACATTACATCTCTAATCCTAAGAAAGAGATCAGTGCTTATAAGCCTTTTCAGGTTCAAAAGGAGCATACACTGCACTTGGAATACTGCTCTGACTCATTTAACAATTGATTTTGAGTAGGGTCCAGATTAAGAGAAGGCTCTGCAGCAGGTCCAGAATATAGTGCAAGCAGAGCTGACACTTGGGTCATACGATTCAGCAGATCCTATGGTACTAGAAATATCTGTGGTAGATAAAGGTGCAGGGTCAGGTCTCTGGAAAGCCCCAACAGGAGAGTTATAGTACAGATTCCTGTGGCTTTGGAGAAAGCCATGTTGTCTGCTGCAGTCAAATATACCTTATGCAAAAATCTGCTCCCAAAATATAAAAGCCACATAAAACCTGAGCCCCTGACCATGGAACATCAAGTGACTGCAACCAGAGCTCCTGTACCAAGCTGGGTGCTCTTTGAACCAACAAGTCATGTATTGGGTGGATTAAGCAGTAATTCATGTGTGGGAGTTATACATCCAGGAGCAAGCACAAGCAGGTTCAAAAACACAAGCAAGCAATACAAACTGCTGGCCCAGACCGTCATGTCACCCACCTATGTCATGCCAATGCATCTCCCTCAGCTCACCCTATGGCCTCTTTAGGGGTGGGAGGGGGTGATCTCTACAACCAGCTGACAACGGAGGCAAAAACCAGGATGAGTCTGCCCAGCATGGCAATGCAAGATGAAAGTGAACTTCTACTGCACTGCAGCTGCACTCAGGGGTGGCCCTGAGAGTCCAGGCAGTCATCCACTCTCCATCTCTCAATTGCATGGAGAGAGAAATGGCCCGAAATACATATATTCCCAAGCAGTGTGAATTATCTGTTGTCTGACTGACTAGACAGACTCTCAAAAGAGCAAGATTGAAAGATTGAGAACAGGCTGGGCACGGTGGCTCACACCTGTAATCCCAGCACTTTGGGAGACCAAAGCAGGTGGATCATGAGGTCAAGAGATCGAGACCACCCTGGCCAACATGGTGAAACCCCATCTCTACTAAAAATACAAAAAATTAGCCAGGCGTGGTAGCGGGTGCCTATAGTCCCAGCTACTCGGGAGGCTGAGGCAGGAGAATGGCGTGAACCCGGGAGGTGGAGCTTGCAGTGAGCCGAGGTCGCGCCACTGCACTCCAGCCTGGGCAACAGAGCGAGACTCCATCTCAAAAAAAAAAAAAAGAAAGAAAAGAAAAGAAAGAAAGATTGAGAACAAGGAGATTTTGGCAAGCGTCATGTGGCTAGAACTATGCAAGTCAAGTGTGTGGATTTTGGGATCACACATCAATGCCCACCACAAGCAGCCACTTCAAGGGAGGCATTAGACAACCAGGTGCATGGGAGCTCTTACTCAGAGGTGTCCAGCAGCACTGTCAGCCACCCCGAATCTGCCCAGTAAATAAATGCTCAGCCAGTCAGCAGAAACCTTCCATACAGTGTCACCCTCCAGGAAACTACCAAGACAAGTTAATGTTGTGTCAAGTTAATTATATACAACTTCTTCTACCCTGGAAAAAGTGATTCATCCTGAAAGTAACTAAAACATATTTCCAGAATCGCTTTGCCTTTTTTGCTCATAATGTCTCAGCCAGGACCACTATCCAAGGGGCAAGTACATGATTGGTCATTGGATTGCACATAGCATCAACTTGCACCAAAAGACCCACTTTATGACAAAGGAAAACACATCCTATCACCTAGAAGCTGCCAGCCTGAGGTGTTCACTTGGAGATAACCCCAAAAAATCTAGGATACAGTCCCTGAGATGCAGAATATATCTTGACTCAAAGGCCATCATGTGTCTTCAATAGAGAAGAAGTGTGGATTCAGGAACCAAGGGGTGACAGTGGGCATACCCTGCTGTACCTCACTCCCAGTGACCTTCCATCTACCCCCTCCCAACTTTAGAGGTCTTGTTTCCCTAAAGATGAAGTTTCCACCCAGAGACATTGTAAAAGTCCCACTAAATGTGAAAGTACAGCTGTCACCTGGTCATTTGGGGCTCCCATACCAGTAGGTCAGCAGGAAAAGAAAGGATTTCCCATACTGGCAGGATTGTCAGGAGGAGATAGGGTTCATGATACAGAGTGGGAAGAGGAAAAAGTAAATTTGGGACATAGGAATCCACTGAGACATCTGTTGGTGCCCACATACAGTGATTATGGATGGCAATTATACCAATATAGCCTGAAAGAATACGTTCAGACACCACAGGAGATAAAGGTCAAGTCTAGGCAAGCCACTGAGACCAGGAGAAGAGAATCTATAATGGGTGGCTGAGGAGGGAGTTGCTGAGTATCCAGTACAGCCTCAAAACCAACTGTTGTAGTGAAGATCATGGTTTGTCTGACTTGTTCTCTTCTTTTAAGTATTTTTTTCCCAGAAATTTGAAGCCATCACTCCCTTACCAAATTCATAACAGAATGGAGTGATGTAGAAGGATTTGAAAGGTTGGATCATGCAGTCCTTTACCCAAACTCCTTTTTACCATGTTTGGGCACCCATCCTCTATCTCCTAGACCTGAATCTGCACAACGCTGAAGCATACTTCCACTGCAGAACTCCCTGTGGAATCAGGCTGAGGCCACCCTCTGTGGGACTCTGCCTGAGATCACATCTTGCTGGCTTCCTCCCTTCCCTGCCCCACCTCCCTAGCACACTCCCTAGGAGCATTACCATAATAAACTACTTGCACATTATCTTAATCCATTTCATGCTGCTATAACAGAATACCATAAACTGGGTAGCTTATAAACAACTGAAACTTATTTCTCATGATTTTAGTGACTGTGAAGTCCAATGGCACAACACTGACATCTGGTGAGGGCCTTTGTGTTGGGCCATAACATGGTACAGGGCATCATATTGGTGAGAGAGAGTGCAAGAAGGAGCTGAATTTGTTTTTATAAAAATTCTTTCTCAATAAGGTACTCACTCCTCTGATAACAACGTTAGTCTATTCATGAAGGCAGAGCCCTCATGACCTAATCATTTCGTACCATCCCACCTCTCCATACTGTTACACTGGGGATTAAGTTTTTAACATATGAACTCTAGGAGACACATTCAAACCGTAACACACAAACCTCATTTCAGATGCTTTTTCTGTAGACCTGAGCTAAGAAGGCATTTTATATGCTTTGGCTCTGTGTCCCCACTCAAATCTCATGTCAAATTGTAATCCCCAGTGTTGGAGGAGGGACCTGGAGGGAGGTGACTGGATCATGGAAGCAGATTTCCCCCTTGCTTTTCTCATGATAGTGAGTGAGTTCTCAGGAGAGCTGGTTGTTTGAAACTGTGCAGCACTTCCCCCTTTGTTTTCTCTCTGTCTTCTGCCAGCCATGTGAATAAGTCCCTGCTTCCCCTTTGCCTTTCTCCATGATTGGAAGTTTCCTGAGGCCTCCTCAGAAACAGAAGCCTGTACAGCCTGCAGAACTTTGTGCCAATTAAACCTTTTTTCTTTATAAATTACCCAGTCTCGCATATGTCTTTATAACAGCATGAGAACAAACGAATACTACATCATTATTTTTTGTTTGTTTGTTTTCTCACCCTAATTGAGTGGAAAATGTTTTCAAGGAGATGTAGGGGACTGGGAGAGTGAACAACAGGGCTGAGCCTCCCATGTATCAGAATGAAGGCCCAAGGACACCTACTAAATGGGGAAATGTTCCAAAGCCTAGGGCATCCTCCACATAAATGGTATCGTCTGACAAAGCCTGCATACCACCCAGGGGCACTCTTACTCTGCCTTTTCCACCATCTCAAACAGTGAATAGAAGGAAACTATGCAGCCTTTACACTGTAGCTAAGAGGGAAGACCAGGAGGTCTCAGGTACAATATTCGAAGCAAAGAGGATGCCTAGACAGAGTTGGCACTCATGAACTAGATGAAATATCTCAGCGTGGAAGCCATGCGAGCACAAAAGACAAAGAAGAGAGATAGGAATGCAGCAGTCAAGGAGTCCAACCTATACAAAAACATTACTCAGGGAACAGAAGAAAATTACCCACAATTGATTAAAATTAGGGAAAAATTTAATAGAAACATGAATTCAATAAAATTAAAATTCAAAGATGAGATGATAAAGCTACAGAACAATATGGAAAAAGAGATTAGAAACTTGGGAAACAAAATTAAATCCCGAATAGCATTACTACAGAGAAACAGAATAGGCATGACTGATAATCTAATTACTGACATAGAGAAAATGATATAATATGTAACTGACATAATAAAAATGAGTGCATATAAAAAAGAAATTAAAATCATTTGAGAACCACTGACTGTAAAAAAAAAGACAGACAGTTTATCTTAAGAATAACTGGTGTTCCTAAAGAAAAAAATCCAACAAAATATGTATTCAAAGATATAATACAAGAAATTTTCCCTGTATTGAAAAAAATAAATGAACATGCTAAAAACAAAACAAAATAAACAAAATAGCACAATGTGTTTTAGGAACATTTGATACAGAAATTCCAACACAAAGACACAGCCCATCCAATTAAGTTACTAAACTTCAAAGATAAGAGAGAAATTTTTACATATCTAAGCAGAAAGAGAAAAATCACACACAATGGGAAAATCAGGCAAGACACTGACTTCTCTACAGCAACACTCAGAGCCCGACAAAAAGGTATTAATGTTTGTGTTTGGAGGGAAAGAAAAGGCAGCAAAGAATATTACACCCAGCCAAAGTTATTCATGTATAAAGGCAAGAAGCATCCATTCTGAAATGTTAAATACTTCAGGAAATGTAGAACACAGAAGCCTTTTTCAAGAAAATAAAATGAACTATTCACAATTAAATCCAAGCAATTAACAGATTAGAAATAAGTAAAAATAAACATAGGAATTGAGACATTGGGGTAGAAGAAGGAGGAATGAGCAGAGAGTTCACTTAAATATAGATAAACATTAAGTAACTCAGGGAATTATGATGACAGAACAAAGTGTGAAATTAATTAAGCTGGACAAGGTAAAAGTAAAAAAGCTAACTCTTGGGAGATAGGATGGTAAAATGATGGGGAGGTGAGTAAACCAACATCTCATCTTTCAAAGAAAGGAGCCAATAGACTAAATTTGAAACTTTTGAGAAAACTCAAAACTTGAAATGAATTTTTTTTAAAAAAAATGACTATAAACTCCTGATGTGTTTCACAATCTCTTTTTTTTGTTTTTAAGGGATTTTCTGGGAAATAATTTTTACATAAAAAAATATGTATTTGAAGTTCACAGTTCCCTCAGTTTCACTTCAGTTACATTTTCTTCTATTAAGTAAAATTAAATATAATACTTTATATTTTGAAATAACATCTAGAGATGGTCATTTTTTATAAAGATAAGTATTTATCCAGGTATCCATGTTACTTTCTATCAGCATACATAGGTGTCTGGAATTATGTTTGCCTAAGTTAATGAGATTTAGGGTTTTTTAAAAGATTTTCTTCACTGTACATTTTTGCCTCATTTAACGTCTTTATGATATGCATGATTCATTTTTATAAAAGCAATAGAATGATTTCCTTAAGGCAATTATGCCAAGATATTAATTATAGTGATTAATTTCTGGTAGTAAGAATACTGATGGTTTTTTTGTTTGGTTTGGTTTTTCATAATGCAACTTAAACTTCAAAAAATATAGTTAGGAAAAATAAGGATGGATAATCATGAAAAAATAGAAGTAAAATCTGTAATTTCTAAATCAGGAGAGGAAAGTGATGAAAGCTTTAGTAATTAAATGTAAATGAGGAAAAGAGTTGAAGAGAAGAAAATAAAATGGTAAACAAAACATATATCAGACCCTGTTGAAAACAAACAAAAAAAGAAAAGATAAAATAAGCAGTAAAAATAAGTTCAAATAGATCATGTCAGCACTTGTAATAAATATAAACAGGTTTAAGTTATAAATTAAAAGACAGAGTCTAACAAATTGGATTTTTCTTAATCTAGTGATATTTTGCTTATAAGAGACACACGAAAATAAATGACCCAGGAAGGTCAAAAATAGAGGAATGGAAAGAATATCGCTGGCACAACAACAACAAAGCAGGATAGCAATATTAGTAGCAGATAAAATCTAACTTAAGGCAAAAAGCATTTATGGAGATAAAGAACTCCATGTAATTATAAAAGGAAAGGACTCACCAAGGAGATATAACAGTCCTGAATTTTATGTACCTCACAGCAACGTAGCCTCAAAAATGTGTAAAGCAAAACTGACAGAATTTTAAGAAGAAACTGATAAATCTATAATCAGAGTGGGAGATTCTGGCTCACTGTATTGGAAATGGCTCCAGCAGACAAAAATTACTTATAATATAGAAAACTTGTACAACATCATAGCAAGCTTGGTCTAATAGATATACAAAGAATCAGTCAACAGATACAAAGTGTGCATTATTTTCAAGAAAATAAGGAATATTTACAAATAACAAATCTTGCAGCAAAAGTCTCAACAAATTTCAGAAAATCAAATATCAACAAATATTATTCTCAGACCCCAATGCAATTAACTCAGAAATTGACAATTAAAAGACAAAAATATAGAATATTTTTAAATTACACTCCTAAATTACTCGTGTGTTAAAAGTGCAAATTACCGAAACATTAAAATATCAGGGGCTAAAGGAAAACAGGGTTCTACAAAACATAAGTTGTGGAATAAATTCAATACAGTTCTTGATAAATTCATTTACATAAAAAGAGTGAAAATAAATGTTATACAACTCAAGAAGATTAAACTCAAAGAAGGAAAAGGAAGAAAATGATCGTAGTTAAGGACTAGAATGTACGTAGTTTATTAAGGAAGTATTCCCAGAAGAAACAAGTAAGGAAGTGGGAAAACACAGTAAATAGAGAGAAGATTTGTTCTGTCTTATGGCAAAAGAGTTGAGATATACTGTATCTAGCCAGTTACTGGCTGCAGGATGTCTGAGGTGGGAAGCATGTAAGCCTCAGGCACCTTTAGCTCTCCATACCAGCAGGTGGCTCCAGTGCCCAACAGCAGTCCTTTGAAGATTGCAAGTGCAAATCTTTAAGAGCAAAATACACGGAAGCTTTGGGAGATGAGCATACTGAGCTGGTAAATAGAATGCACAGGCGTTTAGTAAGGGCATCCAGGGAGGCTACTACAGAATTTTACAGAGGAGGAAAACAAGTACCACTACCAAAGGAAATGTTCACTACAACCAAAAATCACTCATTTTAAAAGAACAAAGTAGATAGATCTCTAGAAAAACAGATGAAGAACAGCAAAACCGCATTTTTCAAAAGGCAATATGTAAGCAGCCAACATTGACTACGCCTAGTACAACATATCTCTCCCACCCATTACAACTAAAAATTCTAGACAAAATACAAAAAGCAACTACCTGGGGGTTTTGAAAAGTTAACAATTCCAGAGCAACCACTAAGAAAAGTGCCAATAGATTAATTTAAAAGAAATTTAAGGAAAAAAAAGAAGGCAGAAAAGAAAAGAAAAACAAAAGTAGAGAGGACAACAAACAACAATAAAACGTAGACCTAAATCCAAACATATCAATTATTGTGTTAAACGTAAATGACTTAAACATCAAGTAAAAGACAGAAATTATCTATTTGGATTTTCTAAAGACCCACATATCTGCTATACAAATACTTAAGGAAGAAACAGTAACAACTCTATTCAATTTATTTCAGAATATAGAAAAGGAATGAATATTTCCCAACTCATTTTGTAAGAGATATATTACCTTGATTTCAAAATCCAACGAAGACATTACAAGGATTTTTAGAAGTTAAAAACTACAGATCAATATTTCTCATGAATGTAGATGCAAAATTATCACCAAAATATTAACAAATTCTAATAATATTATAAAGATAATACACCACGATCACATGAGGTTTACTCTGAGGATGCAAGGTTAGTTTAACCTTGCAATCAATGGATCGTATTAACAGACTAAAGAAGAAAAACCATGCGATTATCTTAATAGATGCAGAAAAAGCACTTAACGAAAGTTTACCACCATGATTTTTTTTTAATACTCAGCAACCTAGGAATTTAAGAGAACTTTCTAAACCTGATTAGGGCCATCCACAAAAGAAACCTACAGCTAACATCAAATTTAATAGTGAAAGATGGAATGCTTCTCCCCTAAAATGAGAAGCAAGGCAAAGATATCTACCTTCATCTCTCTTATGCAGCATCATACTGGAAGTCCCAGCTAGTTTGACAAGGCAAGAAAGGGAAATAAAAAGCATACAGATTGCAAAAGAAGAAATAAATATCCCTTTATTTTCAGACAACATGATGTTAAATTAAATACATTAAATACAAGATCAATAAACAAAAAATCAATTGTATTTCTATATACTAGCAATGAAAAACATTTAAAATATGTTTTACCATTTACTGAAACAGGAAACACATAGGTATAAATCTAACAAAATATATGCAAGACCTGTAGGCTGAAAACTATGAACCACTTATAAAAGAAAACATTCTTTTCTTTTCTAAATAAATGGAGTGACAAATGTATGTCCAGAGGTTGGAAATTCAGTATTGCTCTCAATTCTCCCTAAAATGGTCTACAAATTCAATGCAATCTCAATCAAAATCTTAGCAGAAATTGTTGCAGATACTGACAGGGTGTGTCTAAAATTTATTGGGAAAGGCAAAGGAAATAGAGTAACCAAAAAAATTTTGAAAAATAAAAGTAAAGTTGGAGGACTCCCACTACCTGATTTTAATGCTTATCATAAAGCTACAGTAACCAAGAGAGTGTGATACTCGTGGCAAGATAGACATATAGATCTATGGAAAATAAAGAAACTCCAGAAATAGACATAGACAAAGGTGGTCAACTGATTTTTGACAAAAGTGCAAAGGCAAGTCAACTGAGAAAAACATAATGTCTTCAACAAATGGTGATTAAACAATTAGGCAGACAAAAACAAACTCTACTGACCCATCCACACCTCACACCTTATGAAAATATTAAAACGTAGTATAGGAATAAATGTTAAATTACAACACTTCTAGAAAAAAAGGAAATCTTTGTGACTTTGGGTTAGAAAAAAGTCTTAGATACATCACAAAAATATGATCAACATTAGAAAAAAATGAATTTGATCCAAATCAAAAACTGCTCTGTGAAAGACACTACTAATAAAATGAAATGAGAAGCCACAGACTGGGAGAAAATATTTGCAAATCATTTATCTGACAAGAAAAACTTCTATTCAGACTATATCTTAAAATCTAAAAACTCAACAACAGGAAAACAAACAACCCAATACAAAGTGGGCAAAATATTTCAAAAGGCACTTTGACACAGAGCAAATAAACACTTAAAGGTTTTCTACACCATTAATCATTAGAGGAAACACCAATTAAAACCACAGTGACCTGCTAAAAAGACTAACCTCTGCCTATTAAAACAACTGAAAAAAATAAGTAAAACCTGATCATTTTAACTGCTGCCTAGAATGCAGAGCCACAAAAACTTTCCAGCAATCGCTGATGGGACTGCAAAAGGTAGAGACATTATGGAAAACAGTGTAGCAGTTTCTCATAAAGGTAAACATGCATTTACCATATAATCCAGCAATCCTAAGCTTAGGTATTTAACTAATACAAATGAAAACTTATGTTCACATCAAATCCTGTACATAAATGTTTATATAGCAACTCTATTCGTAATAATCAAAAAACTACAAACAAGGTGAATATCTTCAACTGGTGAATGGATAAATAAACAAATTGTGGTCTACACATACGGTGGATACTATCCAACAATAGAAAAAGAACAAAATATTCAAAATACAACATGGATGAATGTCAAATGCGTTACACTGGTATAGCAGTAGGTAGTATGGTATGTAGCTTTTGAGTCTAGCTATATAATCCTATTTGTATGTCATTTTGGAAAAGGCAAAATTATAAAGATGCTTGCCAGAGGTTGGGGGTAGTAAAGGTAGTTGACAACGAGAAGGCAATATGAGGGAACTTGGGGGAAAACACTGAAACAGACTTGGTGTGCTGGTGGTTACATTTGTCAAAACTAGTAGAACTAAAGACCGAAAAGGATAAATTCAACTGTATATAAATTAAAAATAAATAAAAACGATTTGAAAAAAATACTGAGAATGAAAGAGAGACAGCATGACAGATTCAAAAGAGATATTTTTTAACCATAAGTAAAAACATGAATCACTTTATGCCAGAAAGTTAGAAAATATAATTGATGTAGACAATTTTTGGTAAAAAATATAAATTATCTAATATTGTGACTTAAAAAAATGAGAAATTTGAATGAACAAAGAACGATTAAATAAATTATATATGTTGCCAGCCGAAAATCTATTTCTTAGATAGACAGCAAGCCCAATAACTTTATAGGCAAATATTTCCTAGATTCTAAACATGCTACCACATCATACTAAAAATATTTTTTAAAACACAATTTCAGAGGACAGAAAAAGGAAAACTATCCAAATCATGTTATGGGGCTACTATAACCTCATTACCAAAACCAGATAAAGACTACTAGAAAACAAATACAGACTTGTTTGCACACATGTATATGTGTGTGTATATATATATGTGTATGTGCGTGTGTATTTTATATATACATATATATTATAAATACATAGAAAAATAAAGTTAATCGAGAATCCTAAAATCAAGATCAGCACATAAAATCAGTAACTCTTCTAGAATCCAACAATGAACCATTAAAAAATGTTATTTTTTAAAGAGTCATTCATAGCAGCTGTAAAAGCTAGCAAGAAATATAATGAAGCTATTTAATGTACTTATGAAAATATTACAGACTATAAAAACACCAACATGAATACGAATATGTACTATGTTCATGGATGAGAAGACATTATCATAAGCACATCAAATTTTCTTATATTAAACTATAAAATCAGAACAATCTCCCTTAGAATGTTAACACTTTTTTGTAATGAAGCTTAGCAATCTGATCCTAAATTCATGCTGAGTGACAGGAAGGACAGACAAGACAATTTTTAAAAGAAAGTGTAAACAATGTAAAGAGGATGTAACCAGTAATAAGATTTGTTATAGAGTTGGCATCACTGAAACAATGTGGCATTAGACAGGAACAGACAAATAGATTAGTGGAACAAGGAGAAAGCACTGAAACAGACTCAAGTAAATATAAAAACTTGATAGATAACAGAAAAGAAATTAAAAATTAGTAAACAAAAATGAACTACTCAATACACGGTGCTGGGACAATGATACATCTATCTATACATACATAGATGTACATGTATATGTATATCCATGTTAAATATATATATATCTGTGTGTATAGATATAAAAATATTTAATGTTTATATAGAATATATTGATAAATATACAGTATATATAGTCCTACATTTCACTATTTACAAAAAAGCATTCTAGAAATTTTAACATTTTGAATATAAAAATGTAATCTAGAGAATTTCTGTTTTCCCCCTGTATTTAGTAACACGTAACTGACAAATAAAATTGTATATATTTAAGGTGTACAATGTGATACCTTGATTATATATAATATATAAAATATATTTTATATATAATATATTATATATATATTGTGAAATGATTACCACAATCAATTTAGTAACACATCCATCACCTCACATAGTTACCTTTGCTGTGGTGAGAATATTCAAGATCTATTCTCTGAGTAAATTTCAAGTATACGACACAGTATTACTAAATATATTCACCACGCTGTTCACCTAGAACTTATTCCTCTTGTAACTGAAAGTTTGTACCCTTTAACCAACATCTCTCCTTTCCCTCCCCCGGCCCCTGCAACCCCACTCCACCTTTATTTCCATGAACTTGTCTTTTTGAGATTCCATATATAAGTGAGATGAGATAGTATTTGTCTTTTTCTGTCTGACTTATTTTGCTTAGCAAAATTTCATCAAGTTTCATCCATGTTGTCACAAGTGACGGGATTTCCTTCTTTTTATGGCTGAATAATATTCCTTTGTGTATATACACCATACCTTTCAACATATGATTCATCTATTCATCCTTCAACACTTATGTTGTGACAAAAGTCATAGCTTGACTATTGTGTATAATGCTGCAGTGAAAACGGGAGTGCAGGTGTCTCATCAACATACTGATGTCATTTCCTTAGAATATATACCCAGAGGTGGGATCACTGGATCATACACCAGTTCTATTTTTAATGTTTTGAGGAAACTCCCTACTGTTTTCCACAATGGCTGTGCCATTTATGTTCACACCAGCAGTGCACAAGGGTTCTCTTTTCTCCACATCTCACCAACATTTGTTATCGCTTGTCTTTTTGATAATAGACAAGGTGTGAGGTGATATCTCAATGTGGTTTTAATTTGCCTTTCTTCCGTGATTAGTGATGGTGAACCCCTTTTCATATACCTGTTGACCATTTGTATGTCTTCTTTGAGAAAATCTACTTGCCCATTTTTAAAATCAGGTTCTTTGTATTTTTGGTATTGAGTTGTATGAGTTCCTTATATATTTTGGATATTGGCCTCTTATCAAATATGTGGTTGGCAAATATTTTTTCCCATTCCATAGGTTGCCTTTTCATTTCACTGATTGCTTCCTTTGTTGTGCATAAGTTTTTAGTTTGGTGTATTCTCACTTGTTTATTTTTGGTTCTGTTGACTGTGGTTTTGATGTCATATCATAGTTTCTTAAACACAATATCAGGAACACACACCATCAGAAATAATAAAATGCTATGTGTAATTATATTAAGATTTTAAAACTTCTGTGTGCTAAAGATACAAAGTTAAAAGATAGATTATAACATAGGACTACATTCCAACACATATAACCATTAAAGGATTAGTATCAAGACTATCTAAAGAACTCCTACAAAGCAATTACAAATAGTTTAATGGTCAAATTTATAAAAGATAAAGCCCTTTATGGACTGAATGTGTATAAAATGCTACTTCATTTCACTAATACTCAGAAAATATGCAAATCAAAACAATGAGATGAAATACCACATCAGAACACATCACCAGATTAGCTAAAATTTTTAAATCTGGCAATATCAAGGGTAGTTATAGTTGAAGGGAAATAAAAACATTCACAAGTTGTTGGTGGGAATTAAAATTTATATAAACGCTTTCAAAAACAATTTGGCAAGCTGATATTAAGGTGAAAATCCATACATCTGATGGCTTGGCACTTCCACTTCCAGGTGTACATGGAAGAGGAACATGGCATACAAGTCAAGAGGACCTGCTCAAAGATGTTGGCTGCTTCAAGGTAAAGTTCAGCAATGGAAGAATAGGTAAATGATCGTGGCATATTCATACAGTAAAATATAACTGCACCAGTAAAACAACTGAAGGTGTACATCTCAACAGGGATAAATATCTCAGAAATATAATGTTGCATAAAAATATATTAAAGGCCAGGTGTAGTGGCTCACGCCTGTAATCCCAACACTTTGGAAGACCCAGGAAGGTGGCTCACTTCAGGCCAGGAGTTCAAGATCAACCTGGGCAACATAGTAAGACCCCATGTCTACAAAAAATAAGAACATTAGCCAGGCATGGTGGCATGTGCCTGTGGTCCCAGCTACTCCAGAGGCTGAGCTGAGAGGATCGCTGGAGCCCAGGAGTTGGAGGCTGCAGTGAGCTATGATTGTGACACTGCAGTCCAGCCTGGGCAACACAATGACACCCTGTCTCAATAATAATAATAAAAGTGGCAGATATGCATGTATTGTGTGACCCCATGTACTTAAAATGTGGATGACACATAACAATTATGTATACTGTTCATGGATACATATACATGAGGCAAAAGTATCCAAAGCCTGATAAGGAAGGATACATCCTATTTCAAGGAGTGGTCCTGCAGGGGGGTGAGGGGTGTATAAAAAAAAGACTCTAGCTCTATCTGTAAACATTTGCCTTAAGAAAGAAGAAGCACAAGAGAAAAGATGAGAGAAGAGAGGGGAGGAAGGAGGTTAAAAGATAGATGGATAATGGAAACATGGATTATTGCTACATTTTCCCCGTTTT
This sequence comes from Pan paniscus, assembly GCF_029289425.2. Classification (NCBI taxonomy): domain Eukaryota; kingdom Metazoa; phylum Chordata; class Mammalia; order Primates; family Hominidae; genus Pan; species Pan paniscus. The sequence goes on from NC_073269.2 coordinate 35,453,595, forward strand.
TGGTTTTTTTTTTTTTTTTTTTTTTTTGCTTGAATTGTTTTTATAACAGAAAGAAGGAAAAGATAGGGGAGGGAGGAAAAGATTAAATAGAAATTCACCAAAATGTTTAAAGCAACTATCTCAGGGTAGGGCATAGTGGAGAATTTTATTCTTTTATTTACATTTTTTTCATATTTTCCGAATTATCCCCAGCAAACATGTATCGCTTTTATGAGCTGAACAAAAACAATAAATGCTCTTTGTAAAAGCACCTTGCTAAGCTGTTGTGATTTAAACGCCTGGATTGTGGGAGAGACGCTGATATTCTGGACATCCGGGCCAGCTCCCGGAGCGACTGTCCAAGACAGGTTTCTGGGGGAACTGATAAGCGAACAACCGAATTTAAATTCCAGTATCAGTAGCAGCAACCCAGGCCTCAGGAGGTGAGGGCTCCAGGAGTCTCCATACTCTGCCGGCCTCCCAGGGGACAGGGCTGCCACAAGAGATAAAAGCCAGCTCTCTGGTTCTCTCCAAAAATCTTTGAAATCGTTTTTTGAAGATCGAGGTGACTGAACCTCATAACCATGTTATCACAGGCCCCATCTATGCCATTGAAGGCAAGGACGGGCATCCCTAAAAGAGCCAGCCCGTGGGCATGATCCTATGTGCTTCCGGTGGACGCCCGGCTCAATGACTGGCCAAGCCCATCCCCAGTGGCTTTTTCATATTGCTTAAAACACCTCTGGGAAGTCTTATTAACCTTGTCTCTATTTTACAGAGAAAAAAATGGGACTCAGAGAAGTTAATTGACTTGGGACAGGGCCACCCAGCTAATAAGCAGTATGGAGTCAACACCCAAGAAAGCCACTCTGTGCCCCAGGGGAGTCCCAGGAGGCCACCCTGTGCCCCAGTAGTAGAATATTGGGCACCAATAACAGGCTAAGGGGAGAAATCATATTGGATACATATGCAACATTCCCCAAAGTCCCAAACCCACCATGACAGCAGCCCCAAATGCAGGGGCAGAACAGGGCCTATTCTGAGGTCAAACTGTACATTCCTGTCCCCTGACTCCAGTCCTCCAATCCCCCTCAGCCCACAGGGGTCCTTGTAAGCTAGAGAAGCTGCCACATTCACGGTGCCCACCCTGTCCTCCCACCTCCCACTTCCCGTGCTCAACTCTCAGACAGTTAATGTGAATAGATGAGAAGTTTAAGTACCTTGGAAAGGGCTAAATGAATAGGAATGGGAAAATCCCAGTGTTTTTCTCCCATCAGTCTTTCTGATTGCTCTTAACTCTATTTCCTGGACAGGGTCTGTGGCAATCAAGCTCCTGGCTAGTCATTTTTTATCACCATCGGGAAAAACACACAGTACTTAGAGCAGCAGGGGCCCTCTTAATATCTAGGCAGGAGGTAACCCACGGGGCAGCTATTCCCCAAAACTGGAAATGGCTCTTGGAGGCCCGGCAGGTTTCTGCACACCAACCAAACTCCTGAGCTCCCAGGAGGGAGAAGAGGAAGACTGGAGCCTTCTGCCCAGCCTCCTGATTTTCTTCCCAGGGCTCCTGGACCCCCTACCCCAAGCCTTAGCCCAGCTCCCATGCTAGATGACTTCATATCCTACCCCATGGGGCAAGTTACAGAAAAACTGGAACTCCCCATTTTTATATGAAAGTGTCTCAATTTGTTATTAGTGGCAACTAATTTTAAAAAGCTCTAAATGCTCTCTGGACTGAATGAAACAAGTCTGCAGGATGAATCTGGCCTCTGGGCTACTGTTTGGTCCACGGGCTGGCTAAGAGCAGGTCTAAGACAGACAGCAAAACAACCACAACATATAAATGATAGAAGATGCCTCATGCCTATCCTGCCCTGACTGTGCGCCAGACAGCCCATGCTACAGCCATTGTGTGGCAGTGAAAGAAGACCTCGCATGACCAGCTCCGTTTTGCTCCTAACCTACCTCCACATGATATCTTCTAGGTTAACTGCTATTGCTGATCTCTGCATGTAGGCCAAGCTCACTATGGGAGGAATTTCATTTATAGTTTAAAGCAAAGACGATCATGGTCTCTTCCCAACACTCACCCCCAAGGAGATAAGGAGGGCATCCCACAAGCAACACCACGTGTTCAAGATGCATCCCTGGTACCTGAACACGGGCAGAAGATTGCACAGCCTCCCTGGACCCTTACTGGCGCAGGCTGTCTGCGGTCCTCAGTCACTTTTTTTTTTTTTTTTTTTTTTTTTTTTTTTTTGAGATGGAGTCTCGCTCTGTCACCCAGGCTGGAGTGCAGTGGCTTGACCTCAGCTTATTGCAGCCTCCGCCTCCCGGGTTCAAGCAATTCTCCCACCTCAGCCTCTCAAGTAGCTGGGATTACAGGGGTGCGCCACCAAGCCCGGCTAATTTTTGCATTTTTAGTAGAGACAGAGTTTCACCATGTTGGCCAGGCTGGTCTCAAACTCCTGACCTCAGGTGATCCATCTGCCTTGGCCTCCCAAAGTACTGGGATTACAGGCGTGAGCCACCGCACCTGGCCCTTGGTCACTTTTTCATCCCAACCTCCCCCCCTTCCCCTTTCCCTTAACATCAAAACAGCCTGAGATTTGTACTGACTTAGGATGGTTCTGTAGGGCATTCATCTACCCTCCTCTTGGCTGCTGGCTCTCCAAAATAAAGTCGTCTTCCTTGTCCCGACTCCTTGTCTCTCGATGTCCATGGGTTTGGGCTTACGCTAAACCAACACCATGAGGTAGTGGCGCAGGTGCTTTCGGTGCCCTTGGTCTATCCCAGATGTCAGCAGCTACTATGGTGGGCAGGCCCACGAATGCGGGCAGCAGCCCTCCCAAGGGCCTGCCCAGCCTCTCCACACTCTGGCTACCAGGCTTCTTCCAGGGATACAGGATGAAGTCTTCCAACGTGGGAGCTGGGCCAAGACCTGGGGCTGCTCACCCAGAAGTGGGGCAGAAGTAACTCTTGGCCCATGGGATACAGGTATCAGTGGATGCAGGCCTCTACCTGTGGCCTTTGGAGGGACAATTTTGAGGGGCATTCTGCATGTACCTCAGGGGGTCCCAGACACCGCGAGCCCCTGTCACCTGCAGCCATAACCAGCCCAGCAATGCACTCTTTCAGAGGAATCCGAGTTAAGACAGTTTGCTGATAAGGACCCTGCAGCTCAGAGAGGTGAAGTAATTTGCCGAAGGCCTCTCAGCTGCTGAAGGACACTCAGGGATTGAAGAAGGACGAACTGGCTTTCATGTCCTGCTCCTGACCACTGCACTACCACCTTCTTAGAGAAAACCAGTCGGACCCTCCAGGCCTGTGGCTGGTTCTTGCTTTCTGCGTCTGAACCTGTCAGTGAGTCCAGAGGAGGGCTCGCCAGGACTGTAGCCAAAAAACAAGAGTCCCATACGTGCACTAGAGGGTCCGAAGAGAGCGCAGTCGGCAGGACACCTCCTCCTTAATTTGGGCCCAGGATGCCACACAGACCTCCGGAGCTTACCTGCTCTTCTCCTTGGAAGGGACAGATCAGAGCTGGAGGGGCTTCGAGCTCCCTCTAGGGGCCAGCGGGACCTGTGCCAGCCCCAGAGCTGCAGCAGGCCCTGAGGGCAGGCGCTGAGGCCTTTGCTCTACAATTGGAAGACGGGAGCCGCCCTTCCCCAGACCCCACTGGCTGGGGATGAACAGAAGGCTCATAAAGAAGAGTTGTTCCAAAAGCTTGCCCTTCCTGAGACCCAGTGAATCCCCCATTGCCTCAAGACGCAGGGCGGAGAGCTGATCTGCTCAGGATGTCTGGAGCGAGCGGGGCTCATGGGCAGGCGAGGGTCTGGGTGTGAGGCAGGCAGCGTGCGAGGCTTGCCTCCCTGCAGACTGTCACGCTGGGGGTCTCACTCCCCTTCCTCGTCGCCCCTTCCCAGGAGAGTGGACACAGGCTAGGACCCCAGGCCTGTCTGCAGCGTCGCCTCCATCACCCTCTGTGGGATCCTGGGCCATCAGGCAGCTTTCCTGGGTCTCAGTTTTCCCATGTACACCTCAATAGCCACAATATGGATTAAGCTGTCCCTCCACGCCAGGCCTTTCCCGCATCACGAAAGCTCCACGGCTCCAGTGCTTAGTGGTCATCTCCATTGTAGAGCTGAGGGAACTCAGATGCAGAGAGGTTGAGTAACTTGCCTGAGGTCGCACAGCCAGCCCACACCCTTGCGAGGCTTTCCGACTCCAGAGGCCACATGGAGTTCTATGCGTGACCCTTCCTCTACACTCTTTCTTTCTGGAAAATATTATTTTAGAGACAGCCTTGAGCCCAACACTTCTAGGATCCTTAATTGAGCCCAACACTTCCAGGATCCTTAATCTGCAAGGATGTAGAAAAAGAAGCCTAAATGATCCCTGAGTTTTGAGAGGCTGTGCAGATAAACTCATCACCCCTGAGCAAAATGGAAAGAGTGAGGAGTGAAGAGCAAGGGCACAGTGGGACAGTGAGGGGCTGCCCAGGGCCCTGGCACTCACAGGGTAGAGAGGTCAGCAGGTCTGGGAACTAGAATACGCTGGATCCCTGGGTGTGCCTGCAACCCCTCACCAAGACACTCCCTGAAACATCCCCGGGGAAAGACCCATCATGGCCTGAGCTGCAGCCATGAAGATTTAGGGATCATGTGGGAGAGAAAAGTTGGAACCAAGGGCCCACACTCCTCAGGAGGGGTGCCACCCCACCTCTCCTCACACTAACCCAGCTCTGCAGTCTTGGCAAAGTCCTGGGAGAGTGAACAGAGTCCCCCATGCTCAGCAGCCAGGAGTTGGCAGGAGGATACTGCCATGGACCCCTTACATGGCCACAGCCAAGGAGAGCTGCTGTGGGGCACACCTGCCCTTGTGCAGGGCCAAAAGTGACCTACACGGCTGTTCCCCACAGGGCGGAGACACGGGAGAGCCTCTCTAGCCTCTTTTTCACAGCCTCCCCTGCAGCCACTGGCATGTGGCCAGCGAGACCCACTGCCCTCAGAGACCAATATGTAGCCACTGACCTCTGTCAGGAGAGAAGCCAACCAGCCCTTGCTCTCTGCCCACTTTGCCACCCCTACCATTATTTTTGGGGCCTTTTAATCCCTCCATAAACCCACCTCATGAAGCAGAGTATCAGTGCTTCTCAGCAGTGTCCAGACCCTCCCCCAGAGCACCAGATCAGGAGGAAAAGGAGGAGGGACTGAGTCCTACACAGTGGCTGGCACCCCTCCCTTACCACTTGGGCTAAAATCCCAGTTCTTTCCGTCTGGGCCTGAAGATCTGTTATAAACTGTCCCATCCCTCATGACCTCAGCTTCAGCAGGGGAGTCCAGTACCCAGAATCCAGGAAGAGGAAGGAAAGCGTCTGCTCACATGAGGAGTCACATCCATTGCGGTGCAGGCCCCCGGAGGGGTCAGGGCTGCTGTGCTGTTCCCATGTTCCCAGCTAGGACCCTGAGCCTCAGACAGGGCCACCAAGCAGAGCCAGGCCAGGAGCCCGGGCTCCTGATGACACACTTTTCCACATGTCCATCCCACACACTCCCAGTCAGCCCCTTGCTGTCCACACACCCACCCCATAAACACCTGCAGAGCACTGAGGCTGGACCCTGTGGAGGCTGCCTGAGGCATCTGAAACCAGCCAGTTTCCCCACAGAACTGATGTTTATGGATTTATTTTCATAAACATAGAAATTGACCCTCCCAGTCTTAAAGCATGAAACTTACATTTGTCTTATCTGAGTTCCTTTCCCAGGAAACCAACCTTCAGGCCTCCTGGATAGTATCAAGAAACTGAAAATCCTCTTCTTTACCCCTCTGGAAGCCTATTCCTTACTACATAAACTCCCAATTTTAGTCAATTGGGAGGATGGATTTGAGACTGATCTACTGTCTCCTCAGCTGCAACACCTGAAAAAGCCTTCTTCCCTGTCAATACTCATTGTCTCAGTCACTGGCTTTCTGTGTGGCAAGCAACAGGACCTAAACCAAAACCTGGTGTTTTGGTAACACATCTGTAGAGTCTAGGCAGGAATCTGGACCAAGTGTTCCTTGGGGTCAGGAAGGGCTCAAACTTGCTGGGCCCCCCTTATGCCCAGAAATGCATATACAGTGGCCTCGGGTCTGGAATTCTCTCCCACAGGGCCCAGAAGAAGGCTGGGCCACAGACCCAAGGAGGAGTATGAAAATGCACTTGTGTAGCCCACATGATTAAATAACAGGGACCATACACACACATTGTGCCAATGTCAAATTCCTAGTTTTTTATATCGTGCCATAGTTATGTAACAGTGGAGCAGCAAAAGAACTAACAGCACTCACTCCATTTTTGTTTAAGGGGCCTTTACCTGTTCCTGCAGGTCGGCTAGAATAATTTTAAAGCACTGAGATAAAATGCAAAAATTGCATTCGTGTAGTTCTTGAAACTGTATTAGTCCATCTTTGCATTCCTTTAAAGAACTACCTAAGACTGGGTAATTTATGAAGAAAAGAGGTTTAATTGACTAACAGTTTTGCATGGCTAGGGAGGCCTCAGGAAACTTACAATCATAGCAGAAGGTGGAGGAGAAGCAAGTACCGTCTTCACAAGGCAGCAGGAGAGAGAGAGTGAAGGGTGAAGTGCCACTTTTAAACCATCAAATCTCATGAGAACTCCCTCACTATGATGAGAACAGCACGGGGGAACCCCCCAACCCTCACCATGATCCAGTCACCTCCCACCAGGTCCCTCCCTAACATGTGGGGATTACAATTTGACATGAAATTTGGGTGGGGACACAGAGCCAAACCATATCATTCTGCCCCGGCCCCTCCCAAATCTCATGTCCTTTTTGCCTTTCAAAACCAGTCATGCCTTCCCAACAGTCCCCCAAAGTCTTAACTCTTTCCAGCATTAACTCAGAACTCCAAGTCCGAAGTCTCATCTGAGATAAAGCAAGTCCATTCCACTTATGAGCCTGTAAACTCAAAAACAAGTTAGTTACTTCCAAGATACAATAACGGTACAGGCATTGAGCAAACACTGTCATTCCAAATTGGCCAAAACCAAGGGGCCACAGGCCCCATGTAAGTCCAAAACCTGGCAGGGCACTCATTAAATCTTAAATCTCCAAAATAATCTCCTTTGACTTCATGTTTCACATCCAGGGCACGCTGATGCAAGGGGTGAACTCCCAAGGATTTGGGCAGAAACTAACCCTGGGATTGAAGGGGAAGTGAGTAAATAATTGTGTTTTGTTCAAGATTTATAGGAGCACTGTGACCTGACCTAGGACAGAGGAGTTCCCAACCTCCTGGGACCTTCACTGGCACCCAGATGTCTGCAGCTGGTCACACATCTTGATCCCAACTCCCTTTTTCCCCCTGCCCTCAATATCAAAAGAGCCTGAAATGTGTGCTGACTTGAGATGGCCTTTGTGACGTTAACCCACTGTCTTCTCAGGTTGCTGTCTCTTGAATAAACCTGCTTTTCCTTCTACCAAGTCTTGTCTCCCAAATTTGGCTTTCAAGTGCGGAGCAGCTGAACCTAGGTTCAGTTCCAGTTTCATAAGATGTGACCAGGAGAAAAGCAAGGGAAGGGTGCACTGGTTTTCTATCTTTAGGGACCTCTCTTACTACTGTCTTTGCAATTTCCTGTCAATCTATAACGATGCCAAAATAAAAACTGATTTTAAAGTCCTCACAGGGAGGTAAGACTGTGAGATGTTTCTGTGGGATGGTGGTGTCTGCCAGGAAACTGACCAGCTGATCTGGTGAGTCTGCCGAGAAGGTGCCAAGCTGTACAGATGCTATCCTGGGCAGCGTCTTCCTGCCCCAGGCTCCAGTTCAGGGCATGTCTCGCGGTTCTCTTCTTGTCCATTGCTGCCAGTTTGCAAAGACAACCCCATAGGAGAACACAGGCTCCTCCATGTGAATAGAAGAGACCCTGATTTATTTCTTGGATGGGGAAAGATCTTGGAGGGGCTGCAAAGACTTACAAGAGGACAGTGGGGAAACGATTACATGTCAGGGTGTTTCATTGTCTGGGGCCTCAGCAGCCCAATTTACTGTTCCTGGGAGGATCAGAACAAGGGCCATGATAAACCAAGGACTGGAGGTGAGCAGGGGTGGATGTGGAGAGGGACTGGTGTCAGGAGAGATTTGTGCAAATGGCTCACAACAGGGAAAATCTCTAGTTAAAAATAGGCTAACATCATTCCCAGCAGCCCATTCCTTTCCCACTGTGCTCCCCAGGAACAATCCCACTCATCATGATAAAATCTGGGGAAAGAGAAAGGCTGGAGGGCACCACCCCCCCCGCCCCTCAGTGCAGTGTGCCAGGGCCTGCCCACTGCCTGGGGAGGCGATGCCAGCACTCATCTCACAGCAGAGCATGTGCCATCCTGAGCACTCCTTGCACACTGTCATTTCCTGCCCATATCAACCCTCTGAAGGAGGGCCCATTTCCCAGGTAAGGAAACCGCGGCCGAGAGAGCTTACGGAACTCATTTGAGGTCACGCAGCCAGGTCTATCTGACCTCAGCTGATTCTTTGAAATGCTGTGTCAGGCTGCCCCCAGCAGTGACAAAGGTGACCTAGGATGGAGACATGTTCCTTTAAAACAGCTGGAGTCTCCAGGGGTCAGGATGGATGCTTGAGTGATGGGTGCAGGCAGCCAGGCCCAGAAACCCTAAGGTGCTTTCTCTGCCATTACTCAGAGCCCCTCGATGTCCCCGCTACCCTTTCCAAAGTCCCTCAGCCTCCATCATGTTTGATCCTGAGGAAGAAGAGGTCTGTCCAGCCCCATTTTGCAGATGATGAAGCTGAGGCCAGAGTCTCACAACAGAGCAGACACCACATCAGGCCTTCTGACACTGGGCCGTAGAAAGGCTCTGCAGAGAGGAGGTGTGGGGAGGACTCCCGTGAGGCCTGGCAGGGCATGGGATCCCCTCTGGCAGTCTCAGGCTATAGACAACAGAGGCAGAGAGTGAGCCTGGCAGGGCTTCTGGAGCTCCTGGCCTCTTCCTCGGCCTAAATCTCGGCCTTTGCAGCACGCCCATGTCAGCTGCACCTCTGACCTCACCAGGGGCTGCCAGCTGACTCTGATTTACCTGGAGCTTCCTGCTTCAGGGACAGTGAGGAGCCAGCCGGCCTCTCCTGGATCTGCACCCAGTGAGCTCCCATTCCTACCCTCCCTGGAGCCTGGGAGCTCAGGGAAGGCACTGGGCTGGAACAGCAGGATGGGCTGAGCCCATGGGCCATGGCACTGGGGACCCAGGTTCCTGTCTCCCCCAGACCACTAGATGACTAACAGTGAAACAGCAAAAGAACTAACGTCACTCACTCCATTTTTGTTTAAGGGGCCTTGACCCATTGCTGCCCACAGGCTAAGATAATTTTAGAGCACTGAGTTATTACGCAAAAACAGCAATCATGTCGTTTTTTTTAAGCTAACACTGAGGCTAAAGGGAAGTCTGTCAACAGCCAACTATGTTTTGTTAAAGATTACAGGAGCATTGCCACCTGACCGAGGACAAATGTGTTCCCAACCTCCTCGGAACCTCGCTGGTGCCCAAATGTCTGAAGTCCTCTACCACCTCTTAATCCCAGCCCCCTTTTCTTTTCCCTGCCCTTAACTTAAAAAGAACCTGAAATGTGTCCCAACTAAAGATGGTACTTTAGGACACTAGTCCGCCATCTTTGTGGTTTGCTGGCTGGTCTGAATAGACCTGCTTTTCCTCCCACCAACTCTCACCCCTTGTGTTTGATGTTTAAGCAGTACACAGCCCAACTGGGTCCGGTTACAACTGCAGCTGCTTCCCATATCTACAGGATCCCCATTGGTGTGGTGCTGACCACCTGGAAGTCCTGCAGGGACTCCTAACTGTGAGGCACGTATCCCAGGAGCAGACATGAAGGTCTTGGCCTGGTAAGACTGTCCTAAGTCAGAGGCCAACAGAAAGCCTCCAGCCTGGTACGATTTGAAAGGGGATCCTGGAAAAGTCCCCAAAACCTCCCAACTATGCCTGAAAACTCAGAGGTCTGCAACAGCCCCCAGCCCACCTGAGGAGGAGGTCTGCATTACTCCACCTCCAGGGCTGTCTTTTATCAACTGGGATGCAGGGGCAGCTTTCAGGGAGGCATGGTATGGGCTGGATAGGGCCCACTGGGATGAGAGCAGGGCTGCAAGGGGAGGGGGCAGACTTCCCTATCCTTGTCCTACTTCATTCTCCCTACATCCCTGCCCAGTTCATGCTCCCATTCCCACTTCACAGATGGCCCGGCCACAATGGTGAGGGGTGGCTGGAGCCAGGGTTCAAATCCACATTACCTCACTCCTGAGCTCTTTTCCCCATGCAGGACTGCAAGGAAGAGAGGATGGATGGACAGGTCCACACTATCACCAGTCCACCACTGTGGCCCCCAGGACACAGAGCCCCCACTCAACCCACCTGGTCTGCCATGGACAGGATAAGTTAGCAAAAACCAAGATGAACAAAAAATATAGAAAATCTGACTATAAGTTAACAAATTTGATTTGCTACAGAAAATGCATCTACTTTTTCAGCATTCATGACCAAAATAAATACTTTTGACCAAAAAAAATACCCTCTGTAAGTTGCAAAATCATATAAAATGATATGGGCCACATTCTTTCATCACAAGATAATAAAACTAGATGAGAATAATTAATGTTTAATGTTAAAAACCTAATCATTTAGGGTTTTCTGTGTGTGTGTTTGTATGTGTGTGTGTTTTGGTTTTTTGTTTTTGTTTTTTTTGTGAGACGGAGTTTCTATATTGTTGCCCAGGCTGGAGTGCAACGGCGCAATCTCAGCTTACTGCAACTTCTGCCTCCTAAGTTCAAGTGATTCTCCTGCCTCAGCCTCCCAAGTAGCTGGGATTACAGGTGCCTGCCACCATGCCCAGCTAATTTTTTGTATTTTTAGTAGAGACGGGGTTTCACCATGTTGGCCAGGCTGGTCTCGAACTCCTGACCTCAGCTGATCCACCCACCTCGGCTTCCCATAGTGCTGGGATTACAGGCATGTGACACTGTGCCTAGCCCATTTAGGTTTTTTTAATTTAAAAAATCTAAAAGTCTCCTACAAAACTCTTGGGTTAAATAGAATTTGCACACTATTTAGAAAAGAATGACAATCTTGCTCCCTCCCCCTCCCCCTCTCCCTCTCCCTCTCCCCAAGGTCTCCCTCTCCCTCTCTTTCCACGGTCTCCGTCTGATGCCAAGCCAAAGCTGGACTGCACTGCTGCCATCTCAGCTCACTGCAACCTCCCTGCCTGATTCTCCTGCCTCAGCCTGCCGAGTGCCTGCGATTGCAGGTGCGCAATGCCCCGCCTGACTGTTTTTCGTATTTTCTTGGTGGAGACGGGGTTTCGCTGTGTTGGCCGGGCTGGTCTCCAGCTCCTAACCACGAGTGATCCGCCAGCCTCCGCCTCCCGAGGTACCGGGATTGCGGACGGAGTCTCGTTCACTCAGTGCTCAATGGTGCCCAGGCTGGGGTGCAGTGGCGTGATCTCGGCTCGCTACAACCTCCACCTCCCAGCCGCCTGCCTTGGCCTCACAAAGTGCCAAGATTGCAGCCTCTGCCCGGCCGCCACCCCGTCTGGGAAGTGAGGAGCGTCTCTGCCTGGCCGCCCATCGTCTGGGATGTGAGGAGCCCCTCTGCCTGGCTGCCCAGTCTGGAAAGTGAGGAGCGTCTCTGCCCGCCGGCCATCCCATCTAGGAAGTGACGAGCGCCTCTTCCCGGCCGCCATCCCATCTAGGAAGTGAGGAGCGTCTCTGCCCGGCCGCCCATCGTCTGAGATTTGGGGAGTGCCTCTGCCCCACCGCCCCGTCTGGGATGTGAGGAGCGCCTCTGCCCGGCCACGACCCCGTCTGGGAGGTGAGGAGCGTCTCTGCCCGGCCACCCCGTCTGAGAAGTGAGGAGCCCCTCTGCCCGGCAGCCGCCCCATCTGGGAAGTGAGGAGGGTCTCTGCCCGGCAGCTGCCCCGTCCGGGAGGGAGGTGGGGGGTAAGCCCCCCACCCAGCCAGCCGCCCCGTCCGGGAGGTGAGGGGCGCCTCTGCCCGGCCGCCCCTACTGGGAAGTGAGGAGCCCCTCTGCCCGGTCACCACCCAGTCTGGGAGGTGTACCCAACAGCTCATTGAGAACGGGCCATGATGACAATGGCGCTTTTGGGGAATAGAAAAGGGGGAAAGGTGGGAAAAAGATTGAGAAATCGGATGGTTGCTGTGTCTGTGTAGAAAGAGGTAGACATGGGAGACTTTTCATTTTGTTCTGTACTAAGAAAAATTCTTCTGCCTTGGGATCCTGTTGATCTATGACCTTACCCCCAACCCTGTGCTCTCTGAAACATGTGCTGTGTCCACTCAGGGTTAAATGGATTAAGGGCGGTGCAAGATGTGCTTTGTTAAACAGATGCTTGAAGGCAGCAAGCTCGTTAAGAGTCATCACCACTCCCTAATCTCAAGTACCCAGGGACACAAACACTGCAGAAGGCCGCAGGGTCCTCTGCCTAGGAAAACCAGAGACCTTTGTTCACTTGTTTATCTGCTGACCTTCCCTCCACTATTGTCCTATGACCCTGCCAAATCCCCCTCTGCGAGAAACACCCAAGAATGATCAATTAAAAAAAAAAAAAAGAAAGAAAAAAGAAAAAAAAAAGAACGACAATCTTAGCATCAATCAAAGCTTACAGGATTCAACCAAAAGTAGACTCAGAGGAAAATGAATAGCCTTGTTTGATCTCATGACTAAACGAGAATAAAAATAAATGAACTGAAGAGTCTACTCAATCATTAGAAAAAGGAGATAAAATGTAGCACAAGAAAGTAGGAGAAAGAAAGAGGCTTCTGTCTCCACCTGAGCAAAATAAATGCTCAGGTTCCCATTTCATTTACCCACGGACAGTTTGCACACAATAAGGCAATACAGATGCTTGAGACTCTGCTGTAGATCATTTTACTTATGGAATCTGTTTAAATAAACATTATAGAATATTTCCTGACATCAAAAACTATTTTCTACATAAAATTATTTTCTATGCAAAACATTAAATGAATGTAGCACAACTTCAATGTCAGAGCCAGACTAAAACTTGTGAATGAGTATCCTTGACCCCACCCACTAGAACAAGTCCAACCAATCAGACAGAAAAATCTCTGACAGAACACCTGCGTGTGCTCTCTCTCTCTCTCACTCTCTCTCTCTCAACCCCAGATGCCAGATTCAAAAACTAACTAAATCACCACCATACATATAAGGTTTGTTATAACCAACACAGATTATTTGAAAAGGTGAACCGATGATGGTGATAATTAGGTGAATTCATACTAACAATAATGATTAAATATTAAACGTATAATTTATTTTATGAAATTGCCCATGCAAGGCCAGGCGCGGTGGCTCACGCTTGTAATCTCAGCACTTTGGGAGGCCGAGGCAGGCAGATTACAAGGTCAAGAGATCAAGAGCATTCTGACCAACATGGTGAAACCCCATCTCTACTAAAAATACAAAAAAAAAAAAAATTAGCTGAGCGTGGTGGCACATGCCTATGACCCTAGCTACTCAGGAGGCTGAGGCAGGAGAATCGCTTGCACCCAGGAGGCGGAGGTTGCAGTGAGCTGAGATTGCGCCACTGCACTCCAGCCTGGGCGACAAGAGTGAAACTCCATCTCAAAAACAAACAAAATGTCCATGAACTGAAAAGACCATAATGAGGGCAGAAAGCCTGAATCAAGTACTACAGAAAGTCGAAAATGAGCGATTTTGAGGAACACAACATGCTGCCTGCATGAGTGTGGCAGAGGACCCCGCTGACTCCAGTGCTGGCTGAGGTAGGCCCCTGACACGTTAGTCAGGGCAGCTGACTCCCTGGCACCCGTGACCACAGGGCGCATGACTGAAGACCGAGAAGCTCCTGTGCTTGTGGTGGTGCCTCCTCTGCCAGCAGTCAATGAATAAACTCCCTGGGGACAGAGGCCAGACCATGGAGCCCTCCAGGAAGCTTACTGTTGTGTGGGGCCTGAAGTGAGTGCACGTCAAATAATAATCTCTACAAAACGTTAGCACTATTGGAAAGATCCCACTCTTATCAAGAAGCAAGGCCAAAATAATAAGAGATGCTGAGGAAGTAGGGGAGGAGGAAGAGGAGGAAACGAAGGACAGGGAAAAAGAAGAGGAAGGGAAAGAAAACAGAAGGAAGAAAAGAGGAAAGGAAGGAAAAACGGAAGAGAAACAGCATATTATATGCGAATGTCTGCTAGCGTTTCATTTGAACACACCTGCTAAGCAATTTTTAGAATCCTTCAGTGTCCACCTCAGGACCTTCCAGATCATCCTCATCTCATATATCCACGCTTGGCCTGCAGCAGTGATTGCCTATGTGACCCACACATGTCTGTGTTGATTATAATTAACTTAATAACCACTTTATTTTTAACAAATTTATTGAGGCATAATTTACATACCATAAAATTCACTCAAAATTAATTTAAAGAATGCATCATGAACAATGAGAAAAGAATGTCTGCAAAGTTCTTTGGGGACCTGCAATTAAAGCATGCACTGAATTGCACCTGCCCTGAGAAGTGGCTGCCACGGACTGGACCCTTTGATCCGCTTTTTAAGAAAGAGCCAAGGGCATGTGGATTCCAGGGGGCAGGTGCGACCGCATGTGCTCAGGTTCCTGGACATTCTTGCAGTACACAGAGCAGCCCCACTTCATCGCACATATTATTTCTCTGAACACTGCTAGAAAGGATTGTGGGCTATAATTAGAATGCTGCCCCACAGGATTACATTCACAAATGTAATTACATAATCATTTAGAGCTGACTGGCACGGGAAACGACATTGCTTCCTAAGTGCGGAGTGAGGGGAGGTGCTGGGCACCTCTGGTGGAGCTGGGCATTCTGAGACTCCTTTCTCATGCCAGCTGAGCCGAGAAACAGTTGGAGATGAGTCCAAAGATCCATAATTCTGCACTGGATTTGTCTTGGTCATGAGTCTGTATCCCAGGGTCCCAGGTTTGGGGTTACACACTGTGCAAAACTACCCACTAGTGGCCGGGCACAGTGGCTCATGCCTATAATCCCAGCACTTTGGGAGGCCGAGGCAGGCAGATCACCTGGGGTGAGGAGTTCTAGACCAGCCTGCCCAACATGGAGAAACCCCATCTCTACTAAAAATAGAAAAATTAGCCAGGCATGGTGGCACACACCTATAATCCCAGCTACTCAGGAGGCTGAGGCAGGAGAATCACTTGAACCCAGGAGGCAGAGGTTTCAGTGAGCTGAGATCGAGCCACTGCACTCCAGCCTGGGCAACAGAGTGAGACTCAGTCTCAGAAAAAAAAAAAAAAAAAGTACCCACCAGTAATGGTTGCACCTTGAGTTGTTGTTTCAAAAATTTCCAGCAAAAAGCTCAGCTCTGGTAAAACAAAAACTGGTTGGATCCAGAGATGAACTCTGGGGAACTCTCCTAGTTACCATACTAGAATCCATGGCCAGAGAGGAGGCTGTTTTCTCTACATGCAACATATGTGGAAGCATGATCTGCGATCGCCTTGACTCCGCCTCTGCATACAATGACTCAGCTCCCCAGCCCAATGCAAGCCCTGCTTTCTCCAGCATTTAGAAAAGCACTGCTCTGGGAACGATCCCCGGTGTTGTGAGTAATAAAAGCCAACATGGTTGTGCTCATTGCACTGCCAACCACCAAGCCATCAAACCCACCCATGGTGTGGGTGACAAGTCCACCACAGAATTTCATGGATGGTGCGGAAACTTCCCAAGACGCCCCAAACTGGACTTCTCCTCTGGCTCCTGTTAAACGCACCAGGAAAGAGACAACGGGCTTGGCATCCATCTGCTCTTCTTGTTTGTTTGATAGAAATCCTGTCTGTGGCACATATGTGATTGCAAGCACAGAGTGCCGGCCACATTAGAAAAGTGCATAGTGTCTGTTGTCTTACTCTCCTGAAGCCTGGGTGGCACTCAGCCCTTTGGAGTTTCTCAAGCGTTGTCTAGCTGCAGGTACTGAGTCCGTCCTATTTCACACAGAGATCAACGTGGCGACACACGCCTGGGCTTCCTGACACATCCTGATCTTGCATCACTTCATTCTCTCTGATGGCAGTGATTTTGTTCAGTGTGCCCCACTTTCCACAATTTTCTAAGATCTTCCATATATTTGCATGCATGACTGAGAAGAAAATATCTTTTGTTGGTCCAAGTGTCCTAAATTTGGGTCCAAAAAAAAAGTGGTAGCTGTATAAGTAGACCACATCTTTTGAAAACCATGACGATAAATCACATTAATTTGGACCCCATTAACCTGGAGTATGTGCTAATCCCATAGGCCTAAGAGGAAGCTTAGCTTAGAAGAAAGGGTTTGCTTTCTAAGCAAAGAAAGATGCAAACAAGCCACAGCAAGTGTAACCTACTTAGAAGCAGATGCTGTCCTTAAAGAAAAAGGTGTGCAATAAGCTACACTGCCTGTGAGTCCTAAGCCCCAGCTCATCCTCCACCTTCGCCATCAGCCAGCCTACCTACAGTGTCCTATGAAACTCGAGTCCCTCACCCATTCCAAGCAACCACAGCACTTCCTCCAAAACTGGCATCAGAAGTGGAAATGCTCCTGAAGGCTCCCTGGTCCTGTAGCCTCCTTGGGGAAACTGAAGCCCAGAGAGGGGACGGAGCCAGTCCAGAGTCACACATCCAGCAGGTCAGCCTGGTGATTAGAGCTCAAGTTTTGACTCCTCCAGACTGAGGTTTTAAACTCAACCTGGACTCTTACTTGGAGATGTTAGACAAATTCCTTGACCCCATCGAGTCTCCATGTGCTCATGTATGCACCGCAGAGGGAGGCAGGAGCCTCCTTTCCCACTGAGGTCTGGGTAAGACTGGCCTGAGCTCCAACTCTGTACTCTGTGTAAGTCCAAGGCCCTCCCCAAGATCACTGCAAATCCTTGTGCTCATCCCTGTCCCAGAATCCTGCTTCCCTGACACTGTCTCTGTTCCTCACCACGTTGACTCAAATGAGAACACCCAGCCCCATCCTCAACATGCACACACAACTGTTTGTTTGTTTGTTTGTCTGTAGATGGAGTCTTGCTATGTTGCCCGGGCTGGAGTGCAGTGGTGTGATCTCAGCTCACTGAAGCCTCCACCTCCTGGGTTCAAGCCATTTTCCTGCCTCAGCCTCCCAAGTAGCTGGGATTACAGGCACCCATCAGCATGCCCAGCTAATTTTTGTATTTTTTAGTAGAGACAGGGTTTCACTATGTTGGCCAGGTGGGTCTCTAACTCCTGACCTCAGGTGATCCACCTGCCTCGGCCTCCCAAAGCGCTGGGATTATAGTAGGCGCAAGCCACCGCTCCTGGCCGCACACACAACTTTCTAAGTGTTGCAGGCTTTGTTGAAGGGAGTAGACTTGGGTCGTGTCCTTAGCAGGACAGAAAGAGGGCCAGGGTTTTGTACTCCTTTGTCACTCAGCTGTGAGCTATGGGGAGCAGGGGGTGTAGTGAGACCAAAGTGATTCTGGGGTGTGTTCATCCACTTTGTGTTGCTATAAAGGAATACCCAAGGCTGGGGAACTTATAAAGAGAAGAGGTTTGTTTGACTCATGGTGCTGCAGGCTATATAATAAGCATGGCACCAGCATCTGCTTCTGGTGAGGCCTCAGGAAGCTTCCACTCACAGTGGGAGAAGAGGGAGCAGATGTGTCCTGTGGGGAGACAGGGAGCAAGAGAGAAAGGAGGAGGTGCCAGGCTCTTTTTCTAACCATCAGATGTCCTGGTAACTAACAGAGCGAGAACTCACTCATCACCAAGGGGACAGCACCAAGCCATTCATGGGGGATCCACTCCTATGACCCAAACACCTCCCCCCAGGCTCCACCTCCAGCATTGGGGATCACAGTTCAAAATGAGACTTGGAGGGGACAGACATCCAAACTATATGAAGGGCAACAGCCAACACACAGCAGCCAGGGCAGGGAGCAGCAGCTCAGGAACTAGGGCTAATCTGGGCACCACCAGTACCTGCCGCAGGGGAGAAGGTGGAGATGGGGCTCTCTAGCTCTCATTGCAAAGACACACTTAGCATCAGGCACCACTGTTCTTAAAACAGCCTTGGCCTGCACTCTCACCCACATCCACACCACCCTCACACCCTCTTGCCCCTTTCCTCAATCCTCTGCCTCTCTTTCTCTCGTCTCCCTCCCTCTAGAGAACAACAACAACAAAAATACTCATTTTCTTCTGCAGAACAGTTTAATCATTCTTTATTCCTCTGTTGCTGAGCTGCTGCCAACACCCTCAATGTGGCGACCCCCATCCCAGGTTGCCAGTTTTAGAGCCGAAAGTCCCCCATCCCAGGAAAACCCTCAGTCCCAAGCAAACTGGAACAATTGGCCACTCTCCAAACTGCTCTTCCAGCAGCCACGGTGGCTCTCCAGGCTCCCTCCCAAATGGACAGTAAGTAGGAACTGGCTAAGACAGCTAATCATCTTTTCTTTTTAATCATGAATGGGTGTTAAATTGCATCGAATGCTACTTCAGCCTCTATTTGGAGTCACATGGTTTAATCTACCAATGGAGTAAATTACATTAGTAGATTTCCTAATGCCATTCCTTTGTTGCTGGAATAAGTCACACTGGAACACGCTGTATGTATTTTTCTTGTGATCACATTCTTGATTTGACAGACTAATATTTTATCAGTAATGTTTGTTCCTAAATTGAGTTTCATTCACCGTAGTCTTTGGCCGCTTTTCTCTGATGTTGGTGCCTGGAACAGACGTGCCTTTTAAAATGAGTGTGAGAGCACTCCCACTTTTTCACACCTATTTCCTTCCTGCCTGGTCTGGGGGCATGAGTGAAAAATGAAAGAAGAAAGACATCAAAAGACATAATATAGGACATTTATTTCAAGGTGAAGGACTTTATGTTTATATCCAAAAGGCACAACATGTTCAAGAAAAATTTATTGGAAATGACGGGCATCAGGAAATACAATGGTTAAAGAAAGAAAATAATTCCTCATGCACTCACAGAGGAAAAAGAAGCATTTTCGGGGGAAGGGAGGACTCATACAATCATGCTGGATTCAGATTCTTCCTCGGCAAGTTTCATCCAGAGGGTAACGGAGCAACATCCACAAATCACAGTGAAAATAGGAACCCGTAATGCTGTGGTCATCTGACTTGTCATTGGAGCCAAAAAGCTACAGGCAAACATTCTCAAAGAGCCTGGAAGAACTCAGGGAGTGCCGCAGCCATGTGCGTGTCTTTAAAATCTCTGTGATAGTTAAATCCGGGCAAAGTGAATCACAAGGAAAAGGAAACTGGATATTGGGGTTGGGGGAGGGAAGATGCAGGGAAAGAAGGGGAGGGGGAGGGAATCCTCACACTAGTGCAAAACCCATGGAAAGGCAGCTTTAAAGGGAAAACCAAATATGCTTCAAGTTGTCCTTAAAATATAAAAATCAAGAGACAGGCATTCTCTAGCATGAAGGACACAGGCAACACAGAACCCATGATGCTTGAAAAGAAAGAAAAACCATTTCACAATAAAATAGAGCCTCAACATACAGGAAAAAGCCTTGGAATGGAAAAGTCATGAAAAAAATGATGAGAACTGAATGCAACAAAATATAGAATTAAAAGAAACTCTGCAGAAGAGAATCCAAACATTATAAATGTAGACAAGGTAAAAAGACTAGTGAACAAAAATTAGTAGGGGACCTTCAGGGAAAAAAAAAAAAACTCCTAATTTCCTCACCTTTCAACAGCACCGAGCCAGTTGAAATTGTCTAGAATGGAAAAATCCTTTAAATAAAATGACTCCCAGCTTATTTTTTCCATGACCTTTTTTCCCTCAATCTTCAGAACTCTTTTAAGAACGATGGTTTTTTGAGGCAAAGAAACATTGCTCTGAAATTCAACCATTGTCTCAGTTTCACTTCAGATATTTCATTGCTGCTATTAACTAAGAAAAATTCAACCATTTTATTTTAAAGGAGTATGTGGGCCGGGCACGGTGGCTCATGCCTGTAATTCCAGTATTTTGGGAGGCTGAGGCAGGAGGATCTCTTGAGGCCAGAAGTTAGAGACCAGCCTGGGCAACATAGCAAGACACCCATCTCTATTTTAAAACTTTATAAAACTTAGCCAGACATGGAGGTGCATGCCTGTAGTCCCAGCTACTCAGGGGGCTGGGGTAGGAGGATCGCTTGAGCCCAGGAGTTTGGGGCTGCAGGGAGCCATAATCACACCACTGCACTCCAGCCTGAGTGACAGAGACCCTGTCTCTAAGAAATAAAATTAAATTGAAATTGTTCCACTTTATCACACTGCTCCTATTCATGTATCTGATATATTCCTAGAGAGACATCTGGAATGACCACTAGTTAATTTTAACAATTATTTCCGGATAGTGAGATGTTGAATTGTGTATAATTATTCTTTTTTCTTTTATTTCTTTCACTTGAATCATTTATGAACATATAATATTTTATAGAAGTAATAAAGGCATTATTTTTAAGGGAGAGAAAGGAAGGGAGGGAGGGAGGAAGGAACGAAGGAAGGAAGGAAAGAAAAGGGGAAGAAAAGAAGGAAGGAGGGAGGAAAGAAGGAAAAGGAAGGAAGGAGGGAAAGAAGGAAGGAAGGGAGGGAGGGGTGGGGAGGGAGGAAGGTAAGTAAGGAAGGGATGGGGAGGGAGAGAAGGAAGGAAGGGGTGGGGAGGGAGGGAGGGAAGGAAAGAAGGGAAGGAGGGAGGCAGGGAAGAAGGGTAGGAAGGGGTGGGGAGGGAGGGAGAGAAAGAAGGGGTGGGGAGGGAGAGCGGGAAGGAAAGAAGGGGTGGGGAAGGAGGGAAGGAAGGAACGGGTGGGGAGGGAGGGAGGGAAGGAAGGAAGGGTTGGGGAGGGAGGGAAGGAAGGAAGGGGTGGGGAGGGAGAGAGGGAAGGAAGGAAGGGTGGGGAGGGAGGGATGGAGGGAGGGAGAGAAGGAAGGAAGGAATGGGGAGGGAGGGAGAGAAAGAAGGAAGGGGTAGGGAGGGAAGGAAGGGGTAGGGAGGGAGGAAAGGAAGGAAGGAAGGAAGGGGTGGGGAGGGAGGGAAGGAAGGAAGGGGTGGGAAGGGAGGGAGGGAAGGAAGGAAGGGGTGGGGAGGGAAGGAAGGAAGGGGTGGGGAGGGAGGGAGGGAAGGAAGGAAGGGGTGGGGATGGAGGGAGGGAAGGGGTGGGGAGGGAGGGAGGAAAGGAAGGCAGGAGTAAGGAGGGAAGAAGGGAAGAAGGGAAGGAAAGGGTGGGAACAGAGGGAGGGAAGGAAGGAAGGGGTGAGGAGGGAGGGAGAAACGGAGGGAAGGAAGGAAGGGGTGGGGAGGGAGGGAAAGAAGAAGGAAAGGAAGGGGTGAGGAGGGAGGGAGGGAGGGAAGGAAGGAAGGAAGTGCGCCAAAGCTCTTAGGCCTGAATGTCCAACTCTCTTATCTGCCTTCACAAGGCCCAAGCCCCTCTCATCAGTGGCCACCTTCCTAGACACCCACATCCCTGCAGCAGTGTGGTGACGCCAGCCAGGGGCTGCTCTGACTCTGACTCTCTGAGGCGCCTCAGGAGGTGGGGGGATATTTGACACAACAGACTCCTTATCAGGCTATGATTTTGCCTGAAAAGGGTTCAGCTTTTCTCTCCCCTTTTCTTTTCCATAGCCCTGGATTCGCTTCAGAAATCAACACAGGAACTGACAGGAGTCAATGGGCCATCCCTGAGGTCACAGTGGTCAGAGCCCTGGGCTGGGGGTCAGAAGACCAGGCTTTCCCTGGCCTCACTGCGCGACCCTGGGCAAGTCTCTCCCAGTCTCTGGGACTCTGTTTTCCCCTATTGAATAAGAGAGCCTGCGGCTCTGAGGTTCCAGCATGCAGTGAACTCTCATTAGCAATGGTAAATTAAGAATAGGCATATGGGCCGGGCATGCTGGCTCACACCTATAATCCCAACACTTTGGGAGGCTGAGGCAGGTGGATCACCTAAGGTCAGGAGTTCAAGACCAGCCTGGCCAAAATGGTGAAACCCCATCTCTACTAAAAATACAAAAATTATCCGGGCTTGGTGGCACACACCTGTAATCCCAGCCACTTGGGAGTCTGAGGCAGGAGAATCGCTTGAATCCAGGAGGCGGAGGTTGTAGTGAGCCGAGATTGCGCTATAGCATTCCAGACTGGGTGACAGAGTGAGACTCCATCTCAAAAAAAAAAAAATGGCACATGGTACTGGGCTGGACGGTAGAGGCTTCCACCCGAGGCCCAGGCACACCCCCCGTGTCAGACCCCATTATTGGCTGCTGGTTGATGATGTGTAGATGAGCTCAGGTGGGTTCAGAAACTTGCCCAAGGGCATCCAGCTAGTAGTCGAGTCAGAAACAGGATCTCAGCCCCATCCTGTCTCGCCCCAAAGTCTTATTTTCAGTTGCTACTCCCTCAGTCGACCCTCCCTGCAGCACCCCTGTCCCTGAGCCGAGTTTGAGCAATGACACAGGGGTAGGCCTCTGCTGCTGGCCTACTTCCATGCCCTGGGACAGAGGGGAAAGACAGGCTCAGTCCCTCCCCAGGGCCAAGCAGCTTGCTGCCGCCCAGGAGGCACTGGTAGAGGTGGCCAGTCCAGGGTATGGGAGGAGACGGCTGCTGAGGCAAGGCTGGCCTCCTGCTGAAGGCTGGGGCTCTCCTGGAGGGGTGGGCAGGACTGGAGGGACCAGATGGGGTCAAATGAGAGCAGTGGAGGGACTAGGCACAACCTTCTGGGAAGGAGGCAGCTTGGGGCCTCCTCCCCAGAGCTTCTTCAGCACCAGGGTGCCTCTCAGAGCTCAGGAAGGCCTGAAGTGCAGGTCCCAGCATGGAACTGGGATGGTGGCAAGTGAGAGGAGCTGCAGCCAGGGCAGTGCCGGGCAGGACTGAGGTGAGGAGGGCCCGGAGAGCTGCCCCATCACTCATGGGTCCAGGCAGGGCCCAGACACACCCCTGTCCAGGAGGCTGTGGAGGGGATGCCTGCCAGTGGGGACGGTGGGCTCCATCACCCCTGCAGAGAACACACGGTCTTTCTACTGCCCAGACCTGCCACCTCCCAAAACGACACCTTGCTATTCCTTGGGCTCAGCATGCTTCACCACCCTCAAGTCGCTGTGGTTCTGAGAGATGCATGACCCCAGTCTGGCCAGTTAGGACGCCCCAGTCCCCTGGCCACTGCCAGGGGTTCGGGTATAGAAACACGACTTGACTTGGTTGAGGCCACTCATTCTAAGACTTTTGCCAGAATCACTAGGGAAGGGAGAATCTCTGGATTAAACCCAAACAGCAAAGTAGACAGACACATAGACAGGGAGAGAGACACACACACACACAGAGAGAGACAGAGAGAGAGACAGAGAGAGAGAGAGAGAGAGAGAGAGAGCCCCTGGATCAAGCCATGCCTGAAGCCTGACCTTTTGTTGACTGAGTCGATAAATTGCCATCTTTGCTTTATAAGTATATGATATGTTTCTTTTTCAGCTATAACTGCAAGCATCCCAATAAAGCAGGTTCCAGAGGCCCTTCCAGGTGGGATTTGGCAACTCCTCTATCCTATAAATAATTCCCTGCTAGGCGTACTACTGTTTCTGATTGATCTCACCTGCTCAATTCTCAAGGCTAATTATGAAGTAAAGCAGTCAACACGTGGCAAAAGTCCCTGAGCCAACACCTGGGGGAACAAAACGCTACCATGTACCGGCTGCACATGACCGAAACACATGCCCCCATCCAGTCACCAGGCTCACCCTTCAAAAAAGCCACCTCTGGCAAGGGGACAGAGGCTGCCCTCTTTGCCCCTGGGCCTACTTCTGCTTCAAAAGACCTTGAGGGAAGGGTCTCAACTCTCCCACTAATTGCTAGGAAGGAAAATTCTGGGGTGGAAAGCAGGAGGGGTCGGGCCAAGCAACAGTTTGCAGAGGGCATTGGTCAAGGCCCAGGCTGACTTTCCCAGGGGAGTAGGTGCTAAGGGGCTACTGTGTGTGGTTGGCACCAAAGCCTGCTGTTTGCAGACAGTGAGTTGGAGGAAGCTTGAGGCTCCCAAAAGCCCAAGCAAATGGGGTGAAGGCAAGGGTGAGAGGCACCCACCCGCACCTGCACACGTGAGCCTGCTGAGTCCCCACTGGAATTCCCTGCTTCCCATGCATGTCATGGGGACCTGGCTCCCCAGCCAATTGTGAGCTCGGGGTGAAGAGCTGAATGTGGCCTATCTCTGAACACCCTCAGCCCAGATCCCCGCCTGGCTGGGTGTTCAAAACTGAATGAACAAATGAACGAGTGAATGAATGAAGCACCTTCCATGTGCCTGGCACTACTCATGGCTCTGGGGCTTACAGGAGCTGAAGGCAGGCAAGGGCTCTGCCTGGGTGCTCACCTTCTCTCAGAGCATACCTCTCAGCGGGGGAAGGTGGCCATCTAGACAAGGGCCGGGCACTGGGTGACAGCAGGCTGCCTTGGGCCACCCCTGCCAGTTAGGACCGGCTGACCTTCTAACTAGCACTAAATGTCCCCTGTCCAAGCTGATTTCTTCAAGTGTCTGCCCCAGGCATGGCATTTCAAACTTCCCTGAGCAGAATGACACAGAAAAGCATGGTGAAGTCTTGGGGGATGAGAAGCCCGTGGGAGGAGGCAGCCCTTGTGATTCCTGAGTTCATGCAGAGATTGGACCCAACGTGGTCCCCCAGCTGTCCTGTGCTATAATGGGCTTTCCCATAGAGTCCTCATGGGCAGCTCAGTGTCACAAACCATTTTGCTGGAATCTAGAACCTGCTGCTAAGGCCAGGCCTGGGTGTGACCTCAGGGCGCTGAGGACTGGTGGTCCTAAGCAAATAAGCTCCCTCTTCCCCAGCTACCAGCCCTGAAGCCCTGTGAGGTCAGAACAGCAGGTCCTGCGGGATCCCTTCTGCAGGGCCATGGCATCCCCTTTGTTTTTATATTTGCATGTAAAGAAGGCCACTCAGGTGCTCAAGGTCAAATAAGCCCAGGTGACTTTCCATGCTAGCCAACTCCTTCCTTACAAAGCAGTTGAGTTCTATGTCCAGGCACCGGTGACCCTCCCACCATCTCACTGATCTCGAGATGCAGGGAAGAAATGGATCAAGCTCCCCCTTCACCAATGGAGAAACTGAGGCCCAAAGAGGGGAGATGATCTGCCCAAGGTCATGAAGAGATGGCAGCAGGGCCAGCACCAGAGCTGCCACTCCTGCGGGCTCCTGGCTCAGTGCTTTTCCCACCGTGCCATGATGTGAAGCTGGTAGTCCTTTTTCTCTCCTACTGAAGGAATTAAAACACAGCCAAACTGTCAAAAATATCAGGAGCAAGATGACCACACTCCAAAGAAGCAACAGTTTAATGATTCTCTACAACGCCCTAAGTGCTTGAAAGCGCATTCTTCAAAACTGCCCCATGCCGAACAGCCTACCAAATAGCTTCCAAAGTTGCAGATCAAATCATTGCTGATATTTTGAGGAGCTCCGTGTCAATAGCTGATGTTAATATTTTCTGAGAGACAGGCATTGTGGAACAAATGCAAAATCAATGCCATCTGTCTCCAGGAAACAGCTCGAGATTCCAGACATCGGAGAGGCCTGACACAACCAGGTTCCGGCACGAGAACCCCCACAGAGGTGGAGCAAGATGGGAAACAAAGAGATCCGTTTCTGGTCCAGAGGAATCCTCCCCTGGTTCTTAGAAGACAAAATTAGTGAGATCTCTGAATGATTCTTCCTCTTTAAAACGCTGAGCCCAAATGCATGTTTGTGATATCATCATCACGTTTGGCAGCAGGTTGGCGTGTGGTCAGATAGCAGGGGGGACTTCCTCGGTAAGAGATACAGAGATCTGCAAGAGACCGGCCACTGAGGCTGGTTACCGTGAATGCCCATTCTCCCAGGACGAATTGCCTGAATAAGACAGCCTCCAAAGGCGCCTGGAGGCCGAGGACTCTTAGAAGACTGGGTCAGCCGGTATACCCATCAGAAGCCGGCTCTGGGAACTTACACAGAGGGAATTTTCAGGAAGGATACTGAGGCCTCACAGATTCACTATGCAGGGAGCAACTTGGGCTTGGGAAATGGTCCATGGCAGCTCCTGAAGTCCAGGCCTTCAGATGCACTGTGACCACTGAGTCAGCCCTCAGAAGACTCCCCAGGAAGCGTGCAGCAGAGCCCCAGGGTGTCCCGTTCAGGAGGGCATCCCTGCGGGGATGACAGCACTCAGCAAACTGCCTCCCCACAGATACAGCCACTCCAGCTCTGGAGTTCCTGAAGACCTCAGAGGCTCTTAAATGGGGAGCATCCTTGGCTACCCAGCACGGAGGCTACTTGTGTACATCTCGTTTCTATGGTAACCCCATTCCCCAAACCCTAAGCAGGACATAAGGTTAGATGAGACAGACACATGTGCATGGGGAGCAAGGAGCAGGTTTTAAGCCTGGAGAACTCGGGTGCCCAGGGTGGCTCTGGCACTATCTCTCTGCGGTGGACCGTCCCAGTACACCCGGGCAGCTCTGTGCTCCCAGCTGCCCTGAGCATCAGTGTCACGGGCTGAACCAACACACAGGGCAGCCCCAGCCCTCCCTGCTCCAACTTCTGCCCGAGTCAGGTCTCTCCAAGACAGTGCAGCTGGGCACCATGGTGGTGACCGGACGCCAACAGCTCACCGCCACCCCGTTCCCTCGGATGGACCCATGTGCCTCGTGCAGTGGAAGGGGCTGGCTCTTGTCCTTTTCATTCTCTCATCAGCCTGGTTCCCCTGAGGACTGCCTCAGTCTCTTGATTGGATTGGGGACTGCCTTAGCATGCTCTGGTGACAAGTGACATTCGTCGAGTGGTGGGACTGGAGCAGATATGCCACAGAACAGGCTGTGGGGCTGCTGCCGTCGGTCACCAGGATTACAAGGAGTGGGGGCCTTGGAGGCTGGACGAATCTGTCTTAATGTAGGAATGACAGTCAGGACCCTTGGTGACAAGTGACAGAAACACAGCCTGAGCCAGATCAGGGAAGGGGGGGGCTTGTAGGTTTAGAGGCCAAACCTCAGGAAAGGCTGGCATGCTGCGGACGGCTGGGATCACCAGGATAGTCTCCATCTCTCATCCGCCTTTCCCAGGGTCAGCACCACGCTTGCAGACCTGTCCCCTCTGAAGAGCTTGGCTCTGGCAGCCACAGGTCCCAGCTCACAAGCTCCCAGCCTCCCTAGGGTGATGAAGCCTGGGGCAAGGCCTTTTCTCAGCCCCCAGTTGAAAACTCCTGCTGAGGTGCTGGCTTGGAGGTTGGGGCATGTGCCCTTCCTTGGGTGCCAGCCCCATCCTTGCCCCCAGGACCTGGATGGTGAGTAAGGGAAGATGTCCCCGCCAAGAGGAAGGATGCTGCTGGTGCCAACAAGAAGACAGCACTCAGCAGAGTGCATGATGCCCACTTCAGGGCCATGGCCTCAGAGCATCTCCGTGTCGGCTTTTTTTTTTTTTTTTTTGAGAGAGAGTCTCACTCTGTCGCTCGTGCTGGAGTGCAATGGCATGGTCTTGGCTCACTGCAACCTCCATCTCCTGGGTTCAGGCAATTCTCCTGCCTCAGCCTCCCAAGTAGCTGGGATTACAGGTGCACACAACCACGCCTGGCTAATTTTTTTATTTTTTAGTTGAGATGGGGTTTCACCATGTTGTCCAGGCTGGTCTCAAACTCCAGGCCTCAGGTGATCCACCTGCCTCGGCCTCCCGAAGTGCTGGGATTACAGGCATAAGCCACTATGCCCAGCCCTGGGCTCTTCTTACTGGCAAGAACAGACCCTGAGTGTGGACCCTGCACAGGCTTTAGCATCTGGACGGGACTGTGAGTCTGTTTTATGTTGCCGGAGAGGAATGTCTGAGGCTGGAGAATTTATGAAGAAAAGAGGTTGATTTGGCTCACGGTTCTGCAGGCTGTCCAGGAAGCATGGCGCTGGCATCTGCTTCTAGGGAGGCCTCAAGAAGTTTCCAATCATAGGGAAAGGTGATGGAGGTGCCAGCATGTCACGTGGTGGGAAACAGGGGGAGGGGCCAGGCTCCTTTAAACAACCAGCTTTCCAGTGAGCTAACAGGGCGAGAACTCCCTCGTTACCTCCAGGATGGCCCAAGCCATTCCTGAGGGATCTGCCCCCGGACCCAACACCTCCCACCAGGCCCCACCTCCAACACTGAGGGTCACATTTCAACATGAGATTTGGCGGGGACGCACACACAAACCATCTCAGGGTGTTTTCCTGGCTTCATCCCAAACTGCGCTGATGTGCAGTGGAAAGAAAGTGGGGGCAAAGGTGCCCCTCCCCAGAGAGATGTGCCCTGAGCAGGGCCCTCAACCCCTCAGCCTCAGAGAAGCACACACTCATCCGCTGAGCATGCTAGGCGCCCCCATTAGTGGGGTCGGAGGGAGAAGCTGGCAGGTGATGTACCCTTCAAGTCACTGGGCAGTGCCCAGCCCCAGGCACCCTACCATGCCCACAGAGCAGCAGCCAGACCTCCCGACCCCACCAGATGCCCCCCATCCTCTCGGCCTCTCCAACCCCCTACCCAGCTGTAAGCTCAGTCCTTTCATGAATGGAATAGGAAGTGAGACGGGGGAGAAAGGACACGAGAGGTGGTGGCGAGCAGGTCACTGGTGGGCAATGGGGATTTGAGCTTGCAAGACACCCCTGGCAACTGCACAGGACACATCTCAGAGCTGGCCCACATAAGACGGGAGGAAGCTGCGGCATTTACCCATCCACTCCATTCATCCGTCACTGGCTGGAGCCACTCCTGGGATGCCGATGCCCACAGGCCTCCGTGGCTATAGGGAGCCCACAGGCTGAGTCACAGGAACCGAGGGTAAGGTGGCTGGTGTGCAGGGTGGCCGTGTGTGTCCAGGAGGTACAGGGGGCATGCCAACAGCATCCACTGTGTCTCCAGGCAGGCACTTCTGCAGGGCTGAGACAAGCCCCAGTGACAGGGAGGGGGCAGGCATCCCAGCAGGGCTCAGTCCCAGAGAGAAACTTGGGCCTCATTCAAAAATGACCAATAGTCAGCAAGGGTATTGGGGTGCTGCATTTCCTGCGGCCACCATGAGCCTGGGAAGCTGACTGCCCAAGTGGCCTGCCCGGAAGGCGCACTTGCCCCAGAATAGAACTCTCTCCACCCCCATGTCCGTACACATTGCAGGGTGGGGACACAGACACAATCCACCCTGTTAAATCAAGTCAGATAACTCTCTTGCCTGCATCATAATTAACTTTACTTTCTTCAAAGGAACACATTAAGGCAAAATGTTGGGGATCTTTTAAAACAAAGCCATTTTCCTCACTAGGATTATTTTTGATGAGCTAAGTGGTGTTAGTTTTTAAATTGCAATTGAGAGAGAAAGCACGCATGCACAGAGCCATCGACAATTTTCATTTCCAACAATTGCAGTTGTGAATCCTGCTACCAATGCTGCTAATAGCTTCCGTGGTGGTTTATACTGATTTGCCTAA
The DNA here is from genome assembly GCF_029289425.2 of Pan paniscus. Lineage (NCBI taxonomy): Eukaryota > Metazoa > Chordata > Mammalia > Primates > Hominidae > Pan > Pan paniscus. The sequence continues at coordinate 35,483,120 of NC_073269.2, forward strand.
GAGCCAAACCCCAGGCTTCTGTCTTGAAGAATCAAAGGGTGACTCGGGCCAATTAGTGCACATCTTGAACCACACCTTCTCTGGAAAGAAAGCATTCTTGGCAGTACCCACTTATCAGAATCGTGGGGTGTTCTGGAGCCCCTGATGGGAAATGGAGTGGTTTAGAGGAAGAGGTTAAATTTGACCTGTTGGATCGTGACCTGAGTGGAGCATTGGGGGACCCAGTCATTGACTCTCCACCCTCAAGAATACAAAATGCTCCAACATGGAACGTTCCAGTGGACGGCGGCAACCCGCATGCTATGGGCTCCTTTAAAAATAAGCCCCATTGTTCCCCAACTGCCTATTAATAGCTTGAAAAGACATCTGTTGCTAATTTGGTCTTCTCAAACCAAGAAATCTTCCCTTCACTTTCCTCCAGGGCCAGGATGAAATCAATCAAGCTACAAAATTTATTAAGCACCAGACACATTCTGTCCCGGACCTCAGAGCCAGCCCTGCAATGTGGCCCAAGCACTCGAAGGCCCTGGTCTGCACGGAGCATGCACCCTTCCTCCAGCTCTGACAGCCCTCCACACTCAGGCAGCTCAGATGGCACTAAAGAGCCCCCAGGGTGAGCCAGTCCCACCCAGTTCAGTGCCCCAGCTCCCTCTGCTCCGTCCCCTGGGGTCAGCTGTTCCAACAGTTTCTGACTCGAGGCATAGCTCCCTTAGATTCTGCCAGGGACGGGCAGCTCACTGTCTCTCAGATGACCCCTCTCATTCCCAAATATCTGCAGCTGCTAAACACTCCAAAACTCACCTCCCTCAATCAGTCCCATCTCTCTGGGGCCACACGCAGCAGGTTGACTCTTCTGATTATGGCAAGCCTTCAGCTACTTCAGTGGAGATGTCTCCCTGTCCCCACGACTCCTCTCCAGCTTTGGTACCTGGGTAGCAGGGGGCTGTTGTGGACCCAATGCCCAGACAGGACAAGTGAGTCCAGGGACATAAAGCCACATGGATGCCCATTCCTGGCAGCAGCTTCAGCAAACATGTATCCTCCACGCCCCCTGCACCCAGTCCTGCAGTCCCAGATGCACAGCTCGCCATTTTCAGGGTACACGGTGCTTGCCGCACCCCGGGGCCTTTGCATGGCTCTCCCCACTTCCCAGTATGCTTTCCTCTGCTTTCTACAAAGCTGTTCCCCAACCTTGTCATCCAGTCCCCAGTAACGGTCCCTGACTTTGCTGCTCAAGTGCACCCCCAGTCACGCCCAAAGCACACCCCTCTTTCAATTCTCTACTGTCTGATTTTTCTCTTTATTCACATTTATCATCTTTCTGCCCCTCTAGAATGTAAGACCATGAATAAGCACAGGGGAAGGACTCAATAATCAGTTGTCATCTGGATAAAGAAAACAACTTTCCAGGCAGAAGAAACGGCAGCTGGAACCAAGACGCCTGGAGCAGCCATGGAGCAGCGGTGGAGCCCACTGGTCCTGAGCACATGCTTCGGCGTGAAAAGGACCTGTGGCCAGCTGTGGCCCTGGGCAAGCTGCTTGACCTTCCTGAGTCTCGCCTCCGCATCTGCACAGTCAGGACTGGCACAGCGCTGGCCTCCTGATGCTGTGTGTGGCGCTGTTTGCAGAGCACTTGACAGAACACGGGTTCAAAGCAAACCCTTCATCTACGGGCCGAGGAGGAAACCTGGCTCAGCGCACAGGCCAGCCCAAGGAGAGAGATGAGGCATGGCTGGCCAGTGGGGATGCAGTGGCCTTGAACAGCATGTCAAGGCTTCTGCCCTGGGGACAGCACAGTGGGAGGAGCTGCCCAGCCTCATGGGCTGAAGTCAGAAGAGCCAGAAATAAACGCTACCCTCAAGGCCTAGATGGGGACCTGTCCCTGACTCTACTGTCTCCCTCTGTTCTTCCCCTGTGCACCTATGGAAGAGCCTCAGGCCCCCTGGGGGACTCAAGCTCAGGGAGGGAGCCTATGTGGGGAGCAAATCTGCAGCTGCTTCTCTCTGTGGCTCACATCCCCTAGGAGTGATAACGGAGCAGGCCCTGCTCTACGGCCTCAGCCTCAGCCTCAGCCTCAGCCTCAGTGTCCCTCCCCTCTGCCGGTGCCAGCCCCCGGGTGTGAGAGAAAGCAGAGGTCTGAAGAAATGGGCTCCCAGAGGGCCCCGCCTCAACCCCACTGGCCCAAGGCCCCCTGCAGCTCCTGGGCCTGAGCCAAGGCAATTCCGTCAGTGCCAGGGTCCCCAGGACACAGCCAGGATTGTGCAGTCCGCGGCAGGCTCCCAGCCACAGCTGAGGGGACAAGGCCCAGCTGTTCCTGCAGACAAGTGGGCAGCTTTCTTCCCACATGAAAAGGGAACCTGTGTCTCTGGGGGAGGGACAGGAGGAGGGAAGAAGCCAGGGGAGGCCCAGGGATGACTGCTCAGGGTCCCCTACGGCCTGGGGTGGGCAGGTGGGGCCAGGAAGAGGGAGGCAGCCCTGGTCCTAAGCAAGCCTCCCAGCCACCAGCTCAGCCCATTCTCCACCTCTGACCCCTGTGTGACCCTGGGCCAGCCCCTTCCCTAATCTGGCCTCAGGTTTCTCCACTGAAAAAAAAGGGGAGGTGAAGAATTTCCCCTTTGTCCTAGCAGAGGGACAGCTTCAAGGACGATGCTGCCTGTCTCCTTGAATGGCTGGACTCGCAGCCAGGCACGGTGGTTCACGCCTGTAATCCCAGCACTTTGGGAGGCTAAGGCTGGTGGATCACCTGAGGCCAGGAGTTCGAGACCAGCCTGGCCAACATGGCGAAACCCTGTCTCTATAAAAATACAAAAATTAGCCAGGCATGGTGGTGGACGCCCGTATTCCCAGCTACTGAGGAGGCTGAAGCAGCAGAATCGCTTGAACCCAGGAGGCGGAGGTTGCAATGAGCTGAGATCACGCCATTGCACTCCAGCCTGGGTGACAGAGTGAGACTCTGTCTCAAAAATAAATAAATAAATAAATAAAAGAAAGTCTGGACTCCCTAAGTGAGGAGGGTAGCAGGACATGGTGGAACAAGGCCAGACAGAGCCGTCAGAACTCCGTCTGATTGGAGGGTAGACCCACGCCCCAGCACACCCTGAGCGGCCTAGGAAACAGTGTGTGTGGCCACCCACAGTGCGGGTCCCAAGACCCCGGGAAGGCATCCATGGGGAGGCACTGGAGGCAGAGTTAGGATCAGCTCTGCCCCACTAGAGCCCAAATGCACCATCCCAGGACCCCCGGGGCCCTTCTCTGAAAACTGACAGGACAGAAACTATCTGGAGAGAGTCTCTTTTGAATGACTCCTCTTCCATGAGCCTTATCATTAATCATACACCTTTCTTTGGAGATGAGAAATCCAGGCTGGGCACGGTGGCTCACACCAGTAATCCCAGCACTTTGGGAGGCCAAGGCAAGAGGATAGCTTGAGCCCAGGAGTTTGAGACCAGCCTGGACAACACAGTGAGATCCCTGTCTCTGCAAAAAATTAAAAAATTAGCTGGATGTGGTAGGATGCACCTGTAGTCCCAGTTACTCAGGATGCTGAGGCAGGAGGATCACCTGAGCCCAGCAAATCGAGGCTGTAGTGAGCCATGATCATGCCACTGCACCTCCAGCCTGGGTGACAGAGCAAGACCCCAACTCTTAAAAATAGAAATTAAATTAAAATAAAAAATCCACCTATGTCTGCACCAATCTCTACCACACACCCCAGGGCAGCCCAAGGCAGGCCCTCTTCCCACTGACTTCACCCCAGGTTCCAACAGAAGCTCCCTGCACACCAGGCCCTCCAGGGCTCAGCTGCAGAACACGTGGGACCCACAATCCCAGGAAGGTGAAGTCTGGGCCCTCCAGGAAGGGGCAGATGACATGCCAATAGGGTTGGTAGGTGAGGCTGTTTGCAGATCAGTGAGCCCTTCTAGGAGAGATAGGGGATCGTGTAAACTGGGTCTTATTAAATGTAGCAGCAGCTGCTATTTAATGAGTGATTTTTAATGGGAGATAAAGACCTGGATAGAGACTGCCAGGACTCTTTCTGTTTCAGAAAACTGAGCTCCAACTGGAGTGTGGAATGCAACAGGAAGGCAGTAAGGTCCATGGAATTGAGGAATGCAGGGTGCACCTCTCTCCCAGCATGGCTGCATCGCGGGAGTCAGCTCTCGGGATCTCTGCTCCAGCTTGTCCCCAAATGGTGCAGAGCTGGCTCTGGCCATCCTCACAGCCCACCTTGCTGGGGACAAAGGAGTGCCACTTTCCTGGTTACTCTGGCCAAGCTCACCATCATGATGCCCGCAGGTCCAGCTGGGACACCGTGCACTCTTGACCCTATTACTGCAGTCAGGGGCCAGAGTGTCCTGATTGGGGAGGCCTGACTCATGGTTCCCTGTCTGAGGTTGTGGGATGGGCCCAGTGAGACAGGCGAGCAGGGGCTTACCTCCACACAGAAAGCCCATGACCTCCCCGGCACACAGGTGAGCCGGCAGGCTGGTCCCCGTTCCACTCTAGGGAAGAATGAGAGCTCGGAAAATTGTCACTGCGCCTTCCTTCCTGGGAGACTGCCCTTTGTCGTGTTGATGAAGAGGTGTTTGCGAGGCCTGTTCACATTGCTGGAGAGCCACCTTTAGGACAGGTGGTGTCCATGCCGCCTCGGGGGACGTCCCTGCTCCAGGGTCACCCCACAGAGCTGTTGATGCCCCCAGCGCCCTCCGATGTGATGAAGAGCCTCCGAGAGCAGAGCGGGCCAAGCCTCGGACATGTTGTAACAGTACGTGGAAGTCATTAGCTTCCATTTTAATTTAACAAGCCCAATTTTATAAATAAGAGCAAATTTTCCCAGGCTATTATTTCTAATTACGCATTTACATCAATTCACATTATGCGGTTGATGAAATGTTAATACCAAAGGCAATTTTCTGCTGATGGGTGGCATGGAGAGGAGTTTCTTCACATCACAAGTCAATATTTTTGGGAATAATTATCCAGTTGCTCACCAGAGTCTGCACTGACTAACCTAATGGCTGTGTCTACACAGTCCCTAACTTGAGGCACTAAGAGGGGAAATGCTCCAATGGGGAGAGAAGGTGGAGGAGACCAAGATCACGCTGAGGGGGGACCCTGGACAGCTCTGATGTGGCCTCTCTTGGCTGGTGGGACAGGCTCAGAATCAACTGCACTGTGGACCAGCATCACGTCTTTTGATTATTTTACAAAATGGCTCTAGAACTTAGACTTTCATGTGCAAGGGGAGAATGGTAATAGTAACTTTCTTATAGGGTAAGTTAATATATGTATGCCTTCATTCACTTGTTAATCTAAGAAACACTTGATTGCACACCTCATCTCTGTCAGGTACACAGTAGGTACTCAATAAGTGATAGTGCATGGAATACTATGCAGCCATAAAAAAGAATGAAATTGTGTCCTTTGCAGCAACGTGGATGCAGCTGGAGGCTATATCCTAAGGGAATTAACACCAAAACAGAAAATCAAATACCACATATTCTCACTTACAAGTGGGAGGTAAACACCAGGTACACATGGACATGGAGATGGGATCAACAGACACTGGGATCTACAAGAGGGTGGGCAGTGTGTGTTGAAAAACCACCTATCAGGTACTATGTTCACTGTTTGGGTTAAGGGGTCATTAGAAGCCCAAACCTCAGTATCACTCAATATACCCATGTGACAAACCCGCATGTGTCCCCCAAATCTGAAATAAATTTTAAAAGAATAAAACAAATGGATGTGATGACTCTGAGGAGGAGGAGGCACAGACATCCTGGCAGAGTGAGCCCGTGGGTACCTCCTGGGTCTGGGTGGCGTCTCAGAGTTGAACGGCACCACGGCAACAGAGGCAGAGAAATCAGAGACATCTGTCTGCAGCTACAGCCCAAGCCCTGAAGGACACAGTCAGAAGGATGTGTCGTTCAGTGCAGGAGGGCCCCTCCAACTGCTCACAGAGCCTCTTCTATGAGGAAGCGCAGTACTAGGTGTCAGGGCATGGGAGAGGCAACAGGGGCCGGGACGAGGCTGGAGGCTGAGGCGGTGAAGAGAAGTAGACAGATCTGAGAGCTGTCCCAAAGGTAACAGCCCAGGTCTCAGCAATAGGCCGCAGAGGGTAGGGAGGGAAAGGCATCAGGGATCCCTCATGTTGGGCTATGTGGGTGTCAGGCCAATTACCAAGACAAAAAACAGAAGCAACTACCAGGCTCATAGTAGACCAGCCTCAAGCCCCTGCTGAGAGCCTGGCTTGCGAAGGAAAATCACCAGCTTCATATGAACACTGTGAAGTTCCCTTGTGACATCTCCATGGAAGCCCACCAAGATAAAGGACCACCTCCATCTGGAGCTAGAGAAGAGGGCACGGCACTGAGCTGTGGGGAACCCCTACACTCTGGGGTTTGACAAAGGCGGCCACCAGAGAACTTACAAGGAGACGGAGATGTGTGGCCAGAGTCACTAGAGGAAAGTCAAGAGATCTGGTCACAGAAACCCAGCGCTTCAGAAAGCAGAGCCCAGCCTAATGAGCTAGAAAGTCAAGATGAGGACTAACACGTGCACCTCGAATTTGAGAACACGCCAGCACTGAGGCATCTCAGCAGGAGCCAATTCCGGGACAGGATGGCCTGGAAGTCCACGCAGAAGACACACTTGTCCAGGAGGCAGGGAGGCCTTGCTGTGCAGGGAAGGGAGATGGGTGGTGGCCCCTATCAGCCTGTGCAGGAAGACCTGGAAATGGGGCAAGCCCTCTGTCCTCCCCAGCCTGGGACCCTCAGGCCCAGGAGTGAGGAGCTAAGTATGCAGTGGCAGGGACCTCAGGGCTGGGGCTCCAGCTACTTCTTCTTGCGTCGAGCTCGGTTTCTTGTCTGTAAAAAGGAGAGGAATTCTAGGCACAGCGTTGGCATGAGGGTGAAAGGAGAGCACAGAACCTGACCTGCAGAGGTGCACAGCCCTGCCAGGCAGAGCAACGCACAAACGCCTCCCTGCAGCCAGCACCACCTGCCAGATGCTTCCCTGCAACCAGCACCATCCGCGATTATTCCTGGGCTCAAATGCTCCAGTACCAGGCACAGGTGAGAGGGTAACTTAGATGCAGAACTGAAAAAAAGGCCAAATTCAGGGGTAACATCCTCACCCAAACTTGAAATAGATTAAAAACTCAGGTGAGTTTGCGAACCCATGGGGAACATAGCTCACAGGCACCTCAAGTCTCACAAGCATCCCCACAGCTGGCATGAGGGTGCCCAATTCTCCCCAGTCCTCTATCACTGTCCCCACAGGTATTTTTTTGAGACAGGGTCTCACTCTGTCATCCAGCTGGAATGCAGTGGTGCAATCATAGCTCACTACAGCCTCCACCTCCCAGGCTCAAGTGATCCTCTTGTCTCAGCTTCCTGAGTAGCTGGGACCACAGGCACGCACCACCATACCCAGCTAATTTTCCGTATTTTTTGGTAGAGACAGGGTCTTGCCATGTCGCCCAAACTGGTCTCAACCCCCTGGGCTCAAGCAATCTGCCTACCTTAACCTCCCAAAGTGTTGGGATTACAGGTGTCAGCCACTGCACTTGGCCTATCACCACAGGTTTTAATAAGGCTGAGAGGAGAGTGGGCAAGGACCCACCTCAGACCCTCTGGTTGGATGCCACACCAAAGTATCCTGCCCAAGGAGCCACAGCTGGGGCTGGACAGAGGAGGCCTAGAGCCCCATGCAGGCTGAACAGAGGTGGCAAGCTGGGCCCTCACATCAGCCTGCAGACCCAGCAGGGTTTATTTTTGCAGTAGAACCAACATATAACAATTAGATTTTGCATAAAAATCTGGGTTTCCAGCTTCATCTGAAACACTGGGGCAGCTGGCCACGCAGGGCTTGCTCTCCACAGGGTAGCCACAGGCCAGAGCCCAGCAGCTCCCACCCCAGGAATGCACGAGGGCCATGTGGCTCCAGGCCCTGCCACTCCCCAGCATCTCAGGCCCGCCCCCCCACACCCCATTCCATGTCTGCCTGTCCCCTGCAGGCCCCTCCACCCATTTCCCTGCTTGTCCTCCTGCCCCTTATGGCCTGCAAATCCACATGCTGGGCCCCAAGCCTCTGAGAGCTCTCGGAGACCACCTTCCAGGCAGCAGGGGAGGGAAAGAAGTCCTGGGGCTGCACGGGCAGGGGGTCCCCTCTTCTGCGGCTAGGGCAAGTCCTGGGGAGCAGGTCTTTCCGGCCACCCCAAGCCTGCCTGGCGTGGAGGGGAAGGGTCACCATCCACTCTGCCCCCAAGAGCAGCCCAGCAGGGGAAGGAGGACTGTTCTGAGAAATGAGGAAGAAAGGGAAGTCGGGCCCAGAATTGTGGCCCCAGGAGGGAAAGTGTGCCCTTAGAAGAAAGCAGGATGGGGCAGGGTGTGGTGGCTCACACCTGTAATCCCAGCAATTTGGGAGGCCGAGGTGGATGGATCACCTGAGGTCAAGAGTTCGAGACCAGCCTGGCCAACATGGTGCAACCCTGTCGCTACTAAAACTATAAAAATTAGCTGGGTATGGTGGTGCGTGCCTGTAATCCCAGCTACTCAGGAGACTGAGTAAGGCAGGAGAATCGCTCGAACTCAGGAGGTGGAGGTTGCAGTGAGCCAAGATCGTGCCACTGCATGCCTGGGCGACAAAGTGAGACTCCATCTCAAAAAAAAAAAGAAAAAAAGAAAAGAAAAGAAAGCAGGAGGATGAGGTGAGAGGAAGGATGGGAGGTGGAGGGAGGAAAAGAGAAGGAGACTGGGAATGAGGAGGAAGGAGAGTGGGGATGAGGAGGAAGGAGAGTGGGGACGAGGAGAAATGAGAGGGGGAATGAGGAGGAAGGAGAGTGGGGATGAGGAGAAAGGAGAGGGGGGATGAGGAGGAAGAAGAGGGGAAATAGGAGGAAGAACAGCGGGGATGAGGAGAAAGGAGGGGGATGAGGAAGAAGAGCGAGGATGAGTTGGAAGGAGAGGGAGGATGAGGAGGAAGGAGAGGGGGATGAGGAGGAAGGAGGGGGTGATGAGGAGCAAAGAGAGTGAGGATGAGGACGAAGGAGAGGGAGGATGAGGAGGAAGAAGATAGGGAATGAGGAGGAAGGAGAGCAAGGATGAGGAGGAAGGAGGGGAGAAAAGGAGGAAGGAAAGGGGGATGAAGAGGAAGAAGGGGGATGAGGAGGAAGGAGAGGGAGATGAAGGAGAGGGAGGGTGAGGAGGAAGGAGAAAGAAGATGAAGAGGAAGGACAGGGAGTATGAGGGCGAAGGAGGGGGGATGAGGAGGAAGTAGGGAGGATGAATAGGACGGAGGAGGGATGAGGAAGAAGGAGACGAGGATGAGGGGGAAGAAGGGAGGATGCGGAGGAAGGAGGGATGAAAAGGAAGGAGAAGGGGGATGAGGAGGAAGGAGAGGAAGGATGAGGAGGAAGGAGAGGGAGTATAAGGAGGAAGGAGAGGGAAGATGAGGAGGAAGGAGAGGGGGATAAGGAGGAAGGAGAGGGAGTATAATGAGGAAGGAGAGAGAAGTTGAGGAGGAAGGAGAGGGGGATGAGGAGGAAGGAGAGGGGGATGAGGAGGAAGGAGAGGGGGGATGAGGAGGAAGGAGAGGGGGGATGAGGAGGAAGGAGAGGGGGATGAGGAGGAAGGAGAGGGGGGATGAGGAGGAAGGAGATGGGGGATGAGGAGGAAAGAGATAGGGATGAGGAGGAAGGACACCAGGGATGAGGGGGAAGGAGTGGGGGATGAGGAGGAAGGAAAGGGGGAATAGGAGGAAGACGAGCAGGGATGAGGAGGAAGAAAAGGGGAGATGAGGAGGAAGGAGAGTGGAGATGAGAAGGAAGAAGAAGGGGGATGAGGAGGAAGGAGAGTGGAGATGAGAAGGAAGAAGAAGGGGGATGAGGAGGAAGGAGAGGGGGAATGAGGAGGAAAAAGAGGGGGGATGAGGAGGAAGGAGGGGGATGAGGAGGAAGGAGAGAGGGGATGAGGAGGAAGGAGAGTGAGAATGAGGAGGAAAGAGAGTGAGGATGAAGAGGAAAGAGAGTGAGGATGAGGAGGAAGCAGGGGGAATGAGGAGGAAGGAGGGGAGATGAGGAGGAAGGAGGGGAGATGAGGAGGAAGGAGAAGGGGATGAGAAGGAAGGAGACAGGACATGAGGAGGAAGGAGAGGGGGATGAGGAGGAAGGAGGGGGATGAGGAGGAAGAAGACAGGGGATGAGAAGAAAGGAGAGGGGGGATGAGAAGAAAGGAGATGGGGGATGAGGAGGAAGGAGAGGGGGAATAGGAGGAAGAGGAGCAGGGATGAGAAGGAAGAAGAGGGGAGATGAGGAAGGAGAGAAAAGATGAGGAGGAAGAAGAGGAAGGAAGAGGAGGAAGGAGCAGGGATGAGAAAGGAGGAGGGATGAGGAGGAAGGAGCTAGAGGATGAGGAGGAAGGAGAAGGGGATGAGGAGGATGGAGAGGGGGATGAGGAGGAAGGAGAGGGGGATGAGGAGGAAGGAGAGGGGGATGAGGAGGAAGGAGAGAGGCATGAGGAAGAAGGAGAGGAGGATGAGAAGGAAGGAGAGGGAGGATGCAGAGGAAGGAGATAGGGGATGGGGAGGAAGGAGAGGGAGATGAGGAGGAAGGAGAGGGGGATGAGGAGGAAGGAAATGGGGGATGCAGAGAAAGGAGAGAGAGGATGTGGAGGAAGGAGAGGGGGATGAGGAAGAAGGAGAGGGGGATGAGGAGGAAGGAGGGGGGATGAGGAGGAAGAAGAGGCGTATGAATAGGAAGGAGAGGGGGGATGAGGAGGAAGGAGAGGGGGATTAGGAGGAAGGATGGGGGGATTAGGAAGAAGGAGAGGGGGGATGCAGACGAAAGAGAGGAGGGTGAGGACAAAGGAGAGGGGGATGAGGAGCAAGGAGAGGGGTGATGAGGAGGAAAGAGAGGGAAGATGAGGAGGAAGGAGGGGGGATTAGGAGGAAGGAGAGGGGGGATGAGGAGGAAGGAGGAGGGATGAGGAGGAAGGAGGCATGAGGAGGAAGGAGGGGAGATGAGGAGGAAGGAGGGGGGATGAGGAGGAAGGAGGGGGATGAGGAGGAAGAAGAGGGGGATGAAGAGGAAGGAGGGGGGATGAGGAGGAAGAAGAGGGGGATGAGGAGGAAGGACAGGGGGAATGAGGAGAGGAGGATGAGGAGGAAGGAGAGGGGGATGAGGAGGAAGGAGAGGGGGATGAGGAGGAAGGAGAGGAGGATGAGGAGGAAGGAGAGGGGGGATGAGGAGAGGAGGATGAGGAGGAAGGAGGGGGGATGAGGAGGAAGGAGCTGGAGGATGAGGAAGAAGGAGAGGGGATCAGGAGGAAAGGGGGGATCAGAAGGAAGGAGAGGGTGATGAGGAAGGAGGGGGATGAGGAAGAAGGAGAGGGCAGATGAGGAGGAAGGAGAGGGGTATAAGGAGGAAAGCGAGGGCAGATGAGGAAGGATAGGGGATAAGGAGGAAGGAGAGGGGGATGAGGATGAAGGAGAGGGGAAATTAGGAGGAAGGATGGGGAAATGAGGAGGAAGGAGAGGGGGTGAGGAGGAAGGAGGGGGATGAGGAGGTAGGAGAGGGGGATGAGGAAGAAGGAGAGGAGTGATGCAGAGGAAGGAGAGAGAGAATGAGGAGGAAGGAGGAGGGATGAGGAGGAAGGAGAGTGGTGATGAGGAGGAAGGAGAGGGGGATGAGGAGGAAAGAAAGGGAGGATGCAGAGGAAGGAGATAGGGGATGGGGAGGAGGAGAGAGGAGATGAGGAGGAAGGAGAGTGGGATGTGGTGGAAGGAGGGGGGACGAGGAGGAAGGAGGGGGGATTACAGGAAGGAGGGGGGATCAGGAGGGAGAAGACAGGGGATGAGGAAGAAGGAGGGGTATGAGGAAGAAGGAGAGGGGGATGAGGAAGGAGGGGGAGATGAGGAGGAAGGAGAGGGAGAATGAGGAGGAAGGAGGGGGATGAGGAGGAAGGAGAGGTGTGATGAGGAGGAAGGAGAGGGAAAATGAGGAGGAAGTAGAGGAGGATGAGGAGGAAGGAAAGGGAGGATTCGGAGGAAGGATTGAGGGGATTCGGAGGAAGGAGGGGGGATGAGGAGGAAGGAGATGGGGGGATGAGGAGGAAAGAGAGGGTGGGATGAGAAAGAAGGAGGGGGGATTAGGAGGAAGGAGAGGGGCAATCAGGAGGAAGGAGACAGAGGATGAGGAAGAAGGGAGGGTATGAGGAAGAAGGAGAGGGGGATGAGGAGGAAGGAAGGAGAGATGAGGGGGAAGGAGAGGGGGATGAGGAGGAAGGAGAGGGGTGATGAGGAGGAAGGAGAGGGGGATGAGGAGGAAGGAGAGGGGTGATGAGGAGGAAGGAGAGGGAGGATGAGGAGGAATGAAGGAGAGATGAGGGGGAAGGAGAGGGAAGATGAGGAGGAAGGAGAGGGGGATGAGGAGGAAGAAGAGGGAGGATAAGGAGGAAGGAGAGGTGTAATGAGGGGGAAGGAGAGGGAAGATGAAGAGGAAGGAGAGGGGGATGAGGAGGAAGAAGAGGGAGGATAAGGAGGAAGGAGAGGTGTAATGAGGGGGAAGGAGAGGGAAGATGAGGAGGAAGGAGAGGGGGATGCGGAGGCAGGAAAGGGGGGATGAGGGGGAAGGAGAGAGGGGATGAGGAAGAAGGAGAGGGGGGATGAGGAGGAAGAAGGAGGGATGAGGAGGAAGGAGAGGGGGGATGAGGAAGAAGGAGAAGGGGCATGAGGAGGAAGGAGACGGGGGGATGAGTAGTAAGGAGAGGGGGGTATGAGGAGGAAGGAGGGGGGATGAGTAGGAAGGAGATGGGGAGATGAGGAGGAAGGAGGGGGGATGAGGAGGAAGGAAAGGGGGGATGAGGAGGAAGGAGAGAGGGGATGAGGAAGAAGGAGAGGGGGATGAAGAGGAAGGAAAGGGGGGATGAGGAGGAAGGAGAGGGGATGAGGAAGGAGAGGGCGGATGAAGAGGAAGGAGGGGAGATGAGGAGGAAGGAGGGGGTATGAGCAGGAAGGGGGGATGAGTAGGAAGGAGAGGGGTTATGAGGAGGAAGAGGGGGATGAGTAGGAAGGAGATGGGGGGATGAGGAGGAAGGAGAGGGGGAATCAGGAGGAAGGAGAGGGGGAATCAGGAGGAAGGAGAGGGGGAATCAGGAGGAAGGAGAGGGGGAATCAGGAGGAAGGAGACAGGGTATGAGGAAGAAGGAGAGGGGGACATGAAGAAGACAGAGAGTGAGGATGAGGAGGAAGGAGAGGGTCTCTTCCAAGAGCAAGGTCTCCACTTTCCAGTTGCCCCACACGGACTGCCGGCCTCTTGGCTGGAACACACCTTGCTGCCTTTTCCCTACACACACACATTCTGTATACACACATACCACCTGCACACACTCTGGGCATGTCATTATACACACCTGTGCCATCTGCTCACATCAGCTGTCACTCATCTATGCCAGCAGACATTATTTGTGTGTGTGCACGCACACACACACACACAGGGGACACCCCATCTGCACACACGCTCTCTGTCTGCACACAATAGGCATGCCATCCACACACGCGTATACTGTCCGCATACAAGTGTGTGCACACACATACACATCCTCTCTGCATACCTGCTGTCTGTGTCCTGAGGTCACACCCCTGGGACCCCAGCACCTAGAAGAAAGAGTTAGGGGACATATAGCCATGGGAAAGGGTGGTGCTTGAGGCTGAGACCCAGGGGTGGCCAACCTCTGGGTCCCTCCCCAGGCCCAGAGACAGGGAGGCAGGTGTGGGGGAACTATGCCCCTACCGACCCTCCAGGCGCACTCCAGGTGTGGGGGAACTCTAGCCCCTGCCAACCCTCCAGGTGCACTTGCCGCTCCCTTTCTCATCTCTCACCAGGCCTCCCCCAGCTCTGTCACTCATCCCCTGCCCCTCTGTCCCCTCAGCCTGGTCACCTTAGTATCTCTCTGCCCATCCCCCAGCCAAACGGGCTCTGGAAGCCGTGGTGTAGACCGATGGCACCACTGCAATCACACGGGACCAACCCTTCCACAGCAAAGAAGAGAGAGCTCTGAGCCCAGCAAGGCCTGGTCCTCCATCCAGGTGTGCCCCCCACCACCCACCTCCAAGCCAGCACCAGGCCGTTCACACAGCAGGCACTCCCTAGAGACTCGCCAAGCTGGATAAAACCTCTAGATACCACTTGTCTAAAGTGGCATGGGACCAGCTCAAAACTTGACAAAGAATCTTGCACCCATTATCCCCCCTCACCAGCCCCCGGTCCTGGAAGGAGCCGGACAGCGAGTGGCACTTGCTGGTGAGTACAGAGAGCCCAGCCGGAGAGAGGAAGGAAAGGGGGATTAGGGGGCACAAGCCAGTGTGGCCCGGCGCCGGGGCTCTCCCCAGACAGAGAATCTCAATCAATAGGGCTTTTTATTTTTATTTTGAAATGGAAAAATGACATTTTGCAACATTACTGTGAAAAATTAAGCTAGATCTGAAGCATCACAGATGTTTTGCAAATAAAACCAGGGCTCTCTGTGGCTGGTGATTGCTGAATTTAAACCCACAGGTACCCTGGCCCAGCCAGCAGGCGCCAGGGGGAGCAGTCTGTGTCCACCTGACCCTGCGTTTCTGGGGAAGCGTGGTCTGCCTACAGAGCCTAGGGGGACAGCAGCCACATGTACACGAGGCCAGGCAGCCCCAGCTCCCCAGGCACGGTGACCTTTTGTCAACTTCGGACCGGAACACAAATCTACCATTACTCTATATCGGCTTTGATTGGATCAAAATCCCATCGGAAAACAGGGGGAAAGGCAATAAAACCTCCAGAATTGATATTAAACCACTGACATTTCACAAACCGCGCAGCGCTGGCAGCTGCCAGTCTATCAGCAGGAGGGACTCGAAGGGGACAAGTCAGACATGAAGGTCACGGCAGTACCAGAGAGCTCCGCCCAGGCCCCACGTCAGCACCAAGGGGAGAAAGGGCCTAGATGGCCACAGCCCCCCCGGGACCACCCCATCCCTCTGCACCTGGTCGGTCCATTTGCCACATGTGCTCTCTGCAGTGGGGGAATGAACTGACCTCTGAAGCCAAAGATGATGTCAAATCCGGAGGTTGTGACTGTCCTCAAACCCCAGTACTGTGCCTACCGCAGTCCCACAGTGCAGAGGCCACCACCTAGGATGAGACCAGGACAGACCAAGGTTCCTCTGAGAGAACAGCTTGGGCCTGAGGCCCTACCAGAAGATGTGAAATGGCCTCAGCTTCCTGCAGCCCAGCACCCACTGACCCCTGCCATGTGCCAGGCAAGGTGACTAGGCAGGTACGAGGATGACCAGAGCACAGCTCCTGCCCTGGAAGGGCTCAGAGCAGGCATCTTTTTTTCCAGGTAACCCCACCTGGGCAGAAGCTGGGAGTGGGCTGAAATGAGACCCTGCCAGGTCCCAGCCCCCTCCTCAAGCACACTGCCTCTCACATGGACATTGGGCCTCCCAGAGCCCATCAACTCTGGCACAGACTTGCATGCGCATAGAGCCAGCCCTGTGCTGGCCTTCGAGGGACAGTGCAAGAAGCCGTTAGCTCCCTCCAGTACTCAGGGAGACCCAGAAAGCCACTCTAGAGGTAGCGAATCCTGCCACCTCCCCCAGCCCCCAAGCCCTCAGCAGACATCGCAACATGGTAGACTCTCCTGCTAAGCCCAGGTGCAGCCTCAGACTCTGGGAGCTGGCCTGAGATGAAAGCAGGTCTAGGGCCTTCCTGAAATAAGAGCTTAAAGCCAGACACGAGGGCAGTTCTTGATGTAGGGACAAAAGCAAGGGCAGTCCAACATGTTAGGAGGGAGCAAGCAGGAGGAAGGCTTCCTGGAGGAGGAGAGACTGCAGCTGGCCAGAGTCTGCCAGGAAAGCTGTGTGAACAGGCAGGCAGGCAGGTGCAGACCCGAGCCAGGCTGGCAACTGCGGGGGGTGTGAAGTGGGACGGAGTCCACATCCTGTGCCCTACCGTGGAGCCCCAGGTGGGGCCCTAGACCTTCAGGGGCCACTCAGCCCAGGACAGTGTTGGTGGGATGGAGGATCCTCTGCTTCCCCCACCCTTCGGAGCCACCCCAGGGCACAGAGGCAAGCCACCAAGAGCCAGGAAACTCCTGTGTCCACAGTGTCACCAGCTGGCCCCAGGACCCATTCTCAGGGATGCTCTGGTCAGAAGCCTCTAGATGGTGGCCCAGGAAGATGGAGAAGGGATGCCAGAACCTTGGGGGTTTGGATCAGAAGCCACACTTTAGTGTGACTGGCATTTCCCGAGCCACTCGGGATCCAGAAATTCAGGGGACACAGAAACATGAACATTGACCTGAGTGCACCCCATGACAATTTGCAAAGCTACTTCCTGGGCATCAGCTGGTGGACCTCACAGCAGCCCTGGGAGCAGGGAAGGAACCCAGTGCCCTCTGAGCAGAGGGTCCAAGGCTCGGTGTGGTGGAGAGACTCAGCACAGATCCAACAGTGGCAGTGTCTGCATCCAGGCTTTGACCACCCCTTCACTGCCTCCATTGCACCGTGCTCCCCGCCCTGTGTTCCTGCTTCCCTGACGACATCAGACCAACCCTGCAGGAGGCTGGTCAGTCACAGGGGACCAAGGCTGGCAGGACCCAGCACTGGGAAGCTGCCACAGATGCCCCAGGCCCCCATAGCATCTCCACTGGAACCATTAAACGGCATCCTGCCAGCAGGGAGCCTTCTCCATGGGTCTGGAGAGCACAAGGGAGCCAGGGCCCTGACCCTCTGGCCGACCCTTGGTCATGACGAGCTGGCTCCATGATTTCTAATCACCAGCCTTGCCATTAAGGTGAAGGAAGCGCACGGGGAAATAGCAGAGTTTATCTCCAACAGATCGATCTGCTGAGATCCATCTGGCCCCAGCCTCTTAATTCTCCATAATGTCAAAGCAATTTTTGGTTAAGTATACAGTCTGTCCTCTACTAAATTAAACTAATAGATCTAGTGGGAAATAAAACCCCAAGTGTATTGAGAATATTAAAAATAAAAAAAAAACTCTCCATGGGTCTATAAGATTTATCTTGGCAAATGATTAAATAACACACACACACACACACACACAGAGGCTGTAATAAAATCAATTTGGGGGTGCTCAGCTCCATCAGTCACCTCCAAGTTCTGGCCATTCCTCTCCTCTTAGTAACACCACCCCTCTTAAGCACCTGGGTTCAAAAGTGGCTGGGCTATGCCCTCAAATACCCCATGCTACATCCTCACATCACCAAAGCTAGCAAGGCATATGCACCAACATGTGGACTGTTGCTGTTAGGGCCACACCCCAGGTGCTGACTGACTGGCTCTCAAAACCAATCCCCCCATTCACCCACTGCAGGCAGCAATGCCAGTACACCCATTTTACAGATGAGAAAAACGAAACTCTGCAAGGCCAAGGCAAAGCCAGGATCTGAGCCAACGTCCATCAGACTCCATAGCCCTGGACCCCACTCTGCTTCGTTCTGCTTTGCTTTGTTTTGCTTTTTACTTAATTGTCCATTTGGCCATACACAGCCCAGGCCGTGAGGCAGGATCTTGCTTTGATGACACTCATCAGAGACAGCGTCTGGGCTTTCCCTATAGAACACAGAGGCTGGCACCCAAGGGAGGGCAGAGGAACCAGGAAGGGTGGGGCGAGGCAGGCTGGCCCTGGGACTTGGGCACCGGGGCCTGCTCTGAAACCCACCCACCTTCACTGCACCAGATGCACTGCTGTTTGCTGGGGCCAGCTCTGCAGGCAAAGGGGGTGGCCAGCAGAGGAAGGTGGGAGGTGAGGACACATCAAATGGTCTCTCCTCAGAGCCAGGACCCAATAAGGAGGGGTCTGTGGCAACCATGTGGCTTCTGCCCTCAGCTCCCAGCCACCGCCCCTCTAGGGGATGGCAGTTTCCCAGCTCCCACTGCCCCCTATGCTGCCATCAGGGTCAGAACTCCTCCTTGTCACCAAGCCCAAAGCCTTACCCTGTCCTGTCCCCCAATGCCACTTCTGCTGATCCTGCTTTCTTGGAGTTTTCTCTTTGTCCCAGTGAAGTCCCCAGATCTCCTGCCTCTACCCCCTTGCATAGGCAGCTGCTTGTCTGGGATGCCGATGTACCCTAACCCCTTCCCACCTAGCTCGGCCAGATTCTACTCTGCACTTAGGCGGAACTCAGGAAGCCTCCCCAGGCAGGACCCACTGCTCACCTCTTCAGGTGGCCCCTGCCAGGGCTGGGATCACTATGTGCTTAGCTTGATTCCCCACGAGGCTCTGAGCCTCATAGCCAGGGCCACATCTTGCTTAGCTCTGAGCCCCGCTCTTCTGGGCACAGGAATCCTTGATGTGGCTGCAAAGCCCCAGCTTCCCTTGTCCTGCCTCCTGTCCCACCAAGCCCCCCTCGCTCACACGCCATGCTCTACCCCCATGTCTCCTCCCATGGGCTTGGCGCTCGTGTGTCCTCTGCCAAAAGCACTCTTCCTTCCCCAGGTCTGCCTGGCTGACAGCCCCAGACCTTCCCCCACCACCAAAATTCCCACTACGTGCGGGTGTGCACCGAGCACTGGGTGAAATATCAGACTTAGTTTTTGTTTCTTCTCTGGGGGTCTGTCTCCACCCGCTCCCGGGTGCAAATACGAATTCCCTGCAGGCAGGAAGCCTGTCTGTCTTGCTTATGGCAGCATCCCCTGCACCAGCATATCGTGGGACACATGCTAGATAAATGATCAGTCTTCGGGACATGTTGGCTGGAAAAATGTCTGGGGTGAAACAGGCCCTGCCTGGAGTTTCTCCCGTTGTGTTCCCCTTCTCTAGACCATCCCCAAACCCAACTGATCCTGCCTATGACAAGGAAGCAAACAGCCCAAGGCTCTGAAGATGCAGTGTGATGGCACTGATGCAGCGATGTCAGGCCAGACCCTGGGGCCTGGCAGCTGTGAGTCCTCTTGCTGCTGCTGGCCAACCCCTGGCTGACCACGAGCAGGCCTGCTTTGCCAAGTGCGAGAGCACACGTGAAAGGGCGGGCTGCCTCCCTGATGGCCCTGGTGACAGCAGGGGGCCCTCTCTTGTCTCCATGCAATGTAGGGACTGGCACCTGCTACCCTCCTCCTGGAACTCAGCACTCCAAGTTGCTGAGGACGTGGGGCAGGCAAGGGCCCCAGGAACCCAAAATGTGAGCCGTTTCACTTGCCCCTCCTTCCGTCTTAGGGGCATCAATCACTGCTTCTCTCTCCAGCAGTACCCAGCAGTCCCTGTCAGGGTCCAGGCAGGGCCAGGCCTCCACCCCTCGATGACCTGATGTGTGCCCTTGGAGGGGCGTCTTCCTGGGACCGGACTTCAGGCCATTATCCCTGACACTGGTGGCGTGTGAATGACTAAATTGGCCAAAAATAAAAGCCCCCATAAATCTCCTATTTTCCTATAAGCTGTCGGGTACACAGAGTGTGCTGGGATTATTGATAGAAAAGTTTATGGATGGGCTGCATCTTAAAATCAAAATACATTACCCAAAATCAATGTTGCTGTACACGGTACAGGGAGGACAAGAAAGGTCATCCGAGACAAGAATACTGAAACCCCAACTCCAAGAGGACCTGAGCATTAAAATAAATAAATTTTGAAAGTGAGTTCCAGGAAGAACACTCACTTAGGGCTGTAATTTAAGGGTGCTTTCACAAGAGGCTGGGCAGTCTTTTTAAATAGCGCTTTTTAAAGTGCCTCTGAGAGTCCAGTGAATCCATCCACAAAATGGTATTGACAAGCACCCCAGCTCACAGCCCTATAATAACAGCTCATGATAGGTGATGAGTGAGAGCCCCGAGGCTGGGCACACAGTAGCCAGGCCCTGGCAGAAGCAAGCCCCCCGGGCACAGCCAACTGGGCAGGGCAGCCAACCCATGGCCCCATCAACCACATTACAAGAGGATCTGCCTCCAGGTCTCTGTGCACAGCAACCCCACAGGCATTTTATAGCTGTGGATGGGGGGAGGGGAAAACCGTGTTAGTTCCCATTGATGATTAATCAGGACTAGAAACAAAATGATCATGAAATACTCTCAAGTCCATCGCTTCACATAACCACGATTCACTGCAAACAGGTCATCTTTGTAGGAGCCCGAGAGATACCACAGCAGGTAGAGCTGAATGGCTGTGTCCGCAGAGCTTAGCGTCCCTTTGGGAGAAGTGACACGCATGCTCCATCCCAGCCACCTTCTTTAGAGTCTCCAACTGAGAGACCACATCCCACCAGGACTTAGTGAGAAGGAAATGGCTCCCCTGCAGGGAGTGGGGAGCCAGGCTTGGCAGAGACTGGCAGGGAAGGAACCCAGTGCCCTCTGACTGGCAGGAGCTGCAGTCTGGTCTTAGCTCACTAATCCTCCAACTAGCCAAAGGGCTAAGTCGAAGAGACAAAATCCCTGCCCTGCTCACAGAAAACCCACAGCAAAAGGGAGGCAAAGTGCTCCTAGCAGGGTTCCTTGTCCGAAATTTTACTAGGCTCTAACTATGGGCAGGCCCAGCTGGGAGTTAAAGACACAGAGAAAGCCAGTGTGGTGGCTCACTCCTATAATCCCAGTGCTTTGGGAGGCAGAGGCAGGAGGACTGTTTGAGGCCAGGAGTTTGAGACCAGCCTGCACAACACAGCAAGACTCCATCTCTACAAAAAATATTAAAAATAAAACATTAGCTGGGCATGGTGGCGCATGCCTGTAGTCCTAGCTACTCAGAAGGCTGAGACAGGAAGATGGCTTGAGCCCAGGGGTTCAAGACCAACCTGGGCAACAGAGCAAGACCTCACCTCTACAAAAATTTTAAGCACAAAATTAGCCAAATGTGATGGTGCATGCCTGTAGTCCTAGCTACTTGGAAGGCTGAGGCAGAAGGATCGCTTGAGCCCAGGGGTTCAAGACCAGCCTAGGCAACATAGCAACACCCCATCTCTACAAAAAAAAAAAAAATATATATATATATATATATATATATATATATATATATTTATATATATTAGCAAGGCATGGTGGGTTAATCCTCCTGGTGTCAGCATGATAACTCTGGAGGCTGAGGTGCTTGAGCTCAGGATGTTGAGGTGCAGTGAGCTAAGACCGTGCCACTGCACTCCAGCCTGGACAACAGAAAAAGACCGTGTCAAAAAAAAAAACCACAGTGAAGGTGGGTCAGCTGCTCTCATCACAGTCTACAAGGCAGGGCAGAAAACAGATAGACCAAGCTGAACAGACAGGAAAGAGACTACAAGTCTAGCTCAGGCTGCTCCTTGCTCCCATCAGTCAAGGGTAGGGCCTTGCTCTCCACACCAACTCGAGGCATCAGGACCAGGGGCTCACCTGGAGTAGGGAAGAACTTAGTATTTTGGTTAAGATCCAGGACCCCAGAGTAAGACAGGCTTTGGGTTGATGCGTCACTCAGCCACTTACTAACTATGTGACCTTGGGCAAGTTCCGTAAGCTTCTGAGCTTCAACCATAAAATGGGGTGAAATCACAGTGTCTACCCCTGGAGTTGTGACTGAGGTAAAATGAGCTCATTCATTCATTCCACAAGTATTTACTGAGCTCCTACTCTGTGCCCGACCCTGTTCTAGGTGCTAGAGATACATCAGTGAACAAGGCAGGCA
This sequence comes from Pan paniscus, assembly GCF_029289425.2. Classification (NCBI taxonomy): domain Eukaryota; kingdom Metazoa; phylum Chordata; class Mammalia; order Primates; family Hominidae; genus Pan; species Pan paniscus. Next base: position 35,504,760 of record NC_073269.2, read on the forward strand.
CAGTCTTAGAGACCTGCAACAAGACACTCAATAAATAAGGATGTGGTCCCATGTGTTGGAAGATGGCTGGTGAAATGGAAAAAATAAAGGAAGCAGAGTGAGGGCCTGGGAGTGCTGGGTGGTGGGAGGAGAGGCAGTGTAGACTGCAGTGTTAAATATGGTGGCCCAGGTGGGCCTCATGGAGAAGGTGACTGCTTGACAAAAACCAGAGCACAACGGAGTTAGCCAAGCAAGTATCTGTGGGAGAAGCATGTCAACCAGATGGTGCGGCTGGTGCAAGGGCCCTGGGGTAGAAGCATGCCCAGTGTGCTGCATTGTAGGAAGGAGAACAGTGTGGCTAGGGGAGTGTGAGCTATGGAGAAGACAGAAAAGATGAGGAGATGAAGGAAAAGGGTGAGCAGGAAGCAGAAAGGCAGATGGTTTGAACTTGGCTGCCACTGCAAGGCCACTGGTGTTTATGTCGAGTGAAATGGGAGCCACTGTGGGGTTTTTCAGCAGTGGAAGAGGGATCTGATTTCCCTGAGAAGGATCTCTTTGTCATGTTGAGAACTGATGCCTAGAAAGTGTCTAGTACATGGAAAGCATGTGAAAACATGTATCTGTCGCTCTTAGAGCAATACCAACTCATGCAGTGGGCAAAAAACACCCAACCCCACAAGGCGGTACAGGGATAAATTACTTCCAGATAATTCCCTCTAGCTACAGGGATTCTCCCACGGGCATCGCTGGTCTCCAGCATTAGCCTCTGCTTGGATCTGGCATCAGGAAAGGAGACTGCTACCTCTCCAGGTGGGCCACTGCGCAGTGGGCTAGCTCTTTCTTCAGAACCCTGCTTGGAATCAGTCCCCAAATGAGCCTGCTTTCCTGGAACCCTGCCGTGGTCCTGAATCTGCATAGAGCGGTGCAAGTCTGCCCTCTCCCTTCAGAAGCTGAGGACAGCAATGGGGCCCGGCAGGGTCTTACATTCGGGGGTCCAAAGTGGTTTCTAAGGGCACATGGGATTTCCTAGGAAAAGCTCCTGCCATGACAGAAGGAGCTGGCAACTGCCTCTGTGGAGCCCCTAGAGAGGAACTTGAGGGAAAGGAGGAAAGTCCTATAGGACCCCCTTCTTCCCTCTGCCCCCAGCAGGAGACCTTAGAAAACAAGGGCTTGATAGATGAGCCACAGTGAGCCAGGGGGTAGGAGTGACTCCTGGGCCATAGACGAGGAAACTGAAAGGCAGGCACTGGAGGCAAGAAGGGCTGGCCCGGGGCACCCGCTGGCGAGGACAGCCTTGGAGAGGGCCTGCAGCTCCTCCCCTCTGAGCTGTGCTGCGCTGGCCGCCTGGACCAGGGTGGCTGCTGGAAGGTGTTTTCCCTCTGGGTTTCCTTCTCCTTGGCTCCCAGGGAATCCTCTGGCTGCGCCTCCGGGAGGCTGGTAGCCGGGGAAGCAGGCACGTGAATCCACCGGGCTGCCCCACCCCAACCTGAGGTCAGAGCTGAGGCGTAGGGGCGGGGTAGGGGCAGAGGTGCCGAAATGCACTAGTTGGGGACTCCCCGCGGAAGGAGAGAGGAGAGACCCAAGGCGAGCCTTAGGACTCGCCCCTATGACTATGACTACGCGCTGTGTCCGAACCACATGTCCACCCCGCATTTGCCTTCGGGGACCAGACCGCGCTCCCTCAGATGGCTGGGGAGGGAGCAGGCTCCGGGTGAAGGCTGGGGGAGGTACCGGGATGCCGAGTACGCCAGAGCAGGCGGGGGATGGGTTCCGGCTTCCTGCCGCCTCGGCATCTCGCTTTGCACCGGGCAAAGAAGGGGCCACGACCGGCGAAGAGCGCGTGGAGACGCAGGGACCCGCGATCCAGGGGCAGGAACCCCGCCCCCTCCCGGAAACCTCCCGGGCCCTGAGTCGTGCCCGGCGCTCCCCACCCCACCCCCGCCGCCCCTGCCGTCACTCACGGCCGCTGCGGGCTGGCTAGCGTGTGCGCTCTCCGCGCCGCAGGCACCTGCTCGCTGGGCGCTGTGCGCTCACTTCTCCCTCGTGCACTGCAGACTCCCGGCGCTGCCGCCGCCACCCAGCGTAGTCTCCGGCTGGGCACAGCGTTCCGCCCTTCTCGCGGCCCCGGGCGCCCACCCACCCGCCATGGCCCAGGCCTGGGCCAAACAGCGGGGCAGCTGGTTGCCCAAACTGGGGTAAGGAGTTGAGGGCTGGGAGCTGCAGAGAGGACCGAGGGACACACGGGGAGCAGGGATGAGCGGCCGTCTGGAGCCGTGGAGACTGGGAAGAAGCCAGGGAGAGTTTGGGTGGGAGGACTCCCAACCCAAGCGGGTGCGGGGCGGGGCTGTACTCCAACCAGAAAGACGGTGGTCCCTCCGAGCGACCCCCGAGGAGAGAGGGGGCGCGCTCTGGGGCGGGGGCGGGGCGGGCTGTGGCAGGAGAGGGGAGGGCGGGGGCGATGCAGCGGTGGAGGCGGCTTGGCGCCCAGCCACTGACCGCCCCCTCCCTTCCCCTCCCCTCCCCCTCTCCCCGCCTCTCTCCGGCTCCGGGTCCGCCACGCCGGACCCGCTCTCCCCGCGCTGCGCTGGGTCGGACGCCAGGTCTGCGCGCCGCGGCTGAGCGCCCACTCGCCCTGCGGAAAGAGCCGCGGAGGAACCGGCGGGGGCGGCGGCGGGAGCCGAAGGAGGTGGCAGTCGGGAGCAGAACCAGAAGGAGACAGGGAGGCAGAAGCTCGCGGCTCCGTGGCACGCACTCCCTCGGCCAGGGATGGGTCCCGGCGCGGCCCAGCCCCTGCCCGGCCCGCCGGGCAGAGACTGAACCGCGGATCCCCACCGTCCTGTGGACGACCAGACAGAGAGAGGCACTGACCGATCGCCAGCAGCCTCCCGGTGGGACCGCGTCTCCTGCACACCCCGCGCAGCGCCCCCCGCCGGAGCCGCACCGGGCAAGCCGGCGAGGGAGCGGGGCTGATTGGCGGCCGCCGGCGGCCAGGGGAGGGGGCGCCGCGCGGGGCCATGGCAGGCTCGGAGGCGTCCTAGCCCGAGCCGGAGCCGATCCGAGCCCACGCGGCCGCCGCCTCTCCGCTCCCGGGCCCCCGCCGCCACCGCGCCCCCCGCGGGAGATGGAACAGCGGAACCGGCTCGGTGCCCTCGGATACCTGCCGCCTCTGCTGCTGCATGCCCTGCTGCTCTTCGTGGCCGACGGTGAGCGCGGGAACTTTGCTGCCGCGGTGGGCTCGGGGGGGTCTTTGCTGGGGCCGCCACCGAGAAGAAGAAGAAAGAGAACGAACCCGGAAGCTTCGCGGTCTCCAGCAATCCCGCTGTGCAGCCCGGGCCCGGAGGGGTAGGGGGAGGCGAGCGGCGAAGGGTCGCCGCAGCAGCAGCGCCGCGCCCGAGTCGTTCCCAATCCCGCCGGGGCCCCGGCTGCGGAAAGGATGCCTGCGGGGAGCGGGAGTTGGCGCGCCCCAGCCAGGCTCTGGCGGTGCGGCCAGGGGCGGGGGAGAAGCACGAGTCGCCCCTGCCGCCCCGCCCCATCCGGAGGGAAGCAGTAGGCAGCCGATGGCCGGTCCCTGCCTCGGCCCTGCAGCCGCTTCCCCGAACTTTGCTAGCCCCTCCGGCCGTGCGCCAGGGAGCAGCTGCGGGGTGGGGGGCACAAGGCCAGCGAGCCAGAGACCGATTGCCTCGCTTTGGGTTGCCCCAGGCCCCCGACCTACAGCTGGTCACGCCTCTCTCTCTCTCCCCACCCCCAGCTACATTCACAGAAGTCCCCAAAGATGTGACAGTACGGGAGGGAGACGACATCGAAATGCCCTGCGCGTTCCGGGCCAGCGGAGCCACCTCGTATTCGCTGGAGATTCAGTGGTGGTACCTCAAGGAGCCACCCCGGGAACTGCTGCACGAGCTGGCGCTCAGCGTGCCAGGCGCCCGGAGCAAGGTAACCCGCCGCCCACGCGGTACCGGCGCGCGCCCGGCTCGCGCCCGGGGCGGCGAAGGCTAACCCGCGGAGGGAAGCAGCGGGCTTCACTCGCGCAGGGCGCCGCCCTGTGGCGCAGCCCATCTTCCACCTTCGCATCCCAAAGCATCTTCAAAGTCAGCAGTGGTTACCCCCAAACCTGTCAATTATTTTGACAGCATCGCTGTTCCCGCCACCTCCCAGAACTCCATTCACGCCCAGCCCCTAAAGAGCCACACCTCAGCCAGGTCGCTTGCTCGTGCTCGCTGGCTGCGGCCCTCTGATGGGTGCTGGGTAGTGAAGGAAGCCCCCTTGGTCCTATCTGACTCTCCCCGCCCTCTGCCACTTTGAGGACCCCAGGGCTCCCACGGCTGCGTTCCAGAGGCCACCAGAAAACCGAGTACCGGAAAGCCGGCAGGACCTCCAGCCCTCAGGGGCACAGAGGGGCCACTTCTCTGTGGCCGAAAACGGGCCCACGCTGCCTGTCTGCCTCAAAACCCACACTCTCTTACACACTCTAGTGTGCACGCGTGCACACACACCTACACACACACCTACATTCTCCCAGGGTCCCACCCAGAGTTACTCCCACTGAGCCTCCCGCTGGGTCCTGTCCGGACACAGCGGCCCTCCCTCCAGTTCTTCACGGCTCCCAGTGAGCTGGGGGAGGATTTTGAGCCACGCGGCAGGGCCTAAGGATGCCCAGAGGGAAGGAGAGGGGCTTTCCTTCCCACGCTGGTGTCCATCCAGTCTCCCCAGTTCAGCCGGCAGGTGTGCACCAGGGCAGCCACCCGTTGGTCAGGCACCATGCTAGCTCCAAAGCCCGCTTCCTCCTGGGAAACTCCTGGAAAGCCGGACGTCCTTTGTGCCCTCAACCCCCATCCCCCGGGCGGTTTCGGTCCTAGCCTGCCGGAGGAGGGTGCCCTTGCCTAAAGGCGGATCCGAGTTCCCCTAGCCAGAAGGCCGCGAGCCTCACGTCTCTCTCTCTCCCTCTTTGCATTTTAGGTAACAAATAAGGATGCAACTAAAATCAGCGTAAGTGTGGAGCCCAGCGCGGGCCGCGGGAGACCCCTTCTGGCCGCCTCGGGTCCCGCAGCTCCCTCCCTTAGCAAGCCGCGGCGGCCGCGCATGTGGGGCCGCGCAAGTAGGGCAGCGATCGCAGCCTTGCATTGGTGGCTGCTCGGCGTGTCCGGGCGCCATCTGTCGCCGGTTGCAGGGTCGGGTTCTCTTTTGTGTAAATCAAGGGTCCAAGGCTTGAGTCCCCTAATTCGGCTCGGCGCTGACCTGTAAAACTCCCCTTGGTCCGGACTGCGCGCTTAGGCCCTCTCGCGCCTGCCAGCCTCCGCTCTGCGGGCATTCCTCCTAGCACCGGGAGCGCGCGGCTGCTCGCCCCCGCCGCGACCGTGGCGCCAGCTTCCCGCCCCCTCTGCCCCGCCCTGAGCATCTGCTCTGCGCCCTCCGCTGCAACCCTTTATCCTCCGCCTGGATTGCGGGTCTGGGTGCGGGGTGTTGCAGGCTTGCAGGGGACGGGGTAGGGGGTGGTTGTGCCAGGCTGCGAGGGGCCCGGGTCATGGGGTTGCTAACTCTGGGAGGAGATGCGCCCAAGCTTCCCAGCTGGAGCGTAGAAAGGCCTGGAGATGACGAAGCCTCCTCGGGGGCTCGGTTCAGAGGTGAGGGCTCCCTGGGTGTTTGTTGAGAGCCATAGAGCAGTACTTCCCGAAGTCCCCACCGGGGCGCAGGGGAGGAGCACTTCGCTGGGGGGCTTCTGGAGATCCCGCGGAAAGGCGGGTTGGTAGCAGGTGGCCAGGGAGCCAGGCAGCAGCCTCAGCGTTGCTTGCCTTCTTAAGAAAGCAGAGTGTTAGCCGTAAAGGGCGGTATCCGGTGACAGGGTGGCTTTCCTTAGGAAGCGATTCAGGCAGGCCCTCCGTGCTCCGGGAGGTGAGGAGGGCCGGCTGGGGCGGGACTGTCGGTTGGAGCGCGTCGGGGCGGGAAAGACGTGGGGCAGTTAAGGAACAAGGAATCCAGCCTGGGGTTTCCTGAAGGGGCAGGAGGGAGGAAGGAGAGGTGGACTCTGCCCTTCTGAAGCGCCAGCTACGGGAAGACAAGCAGTGTTGGTTTGTATGGGCGGGGCAGATGCAAGGCGGGCGTTTGGTTAACGTGATGGGGACGTGGGGACACAGTCCAAAGAGCTGGCTGCCCGGCGTCCACGCAGAGTTGGAAGCCCTATGCCACGGGGTAGAGCGGGTGAAAGGGAAGCCGGATCGTGATGGTGGGCAAACCAGGATCCGGGAAGTGTTGGGGTGCGCGGATGAGGGGGCGCGACGGCTAGGGTGGCCAGAAGAGCAGGTTTGGGAGCTGCCCAGCCCGGCCTCTAACCCTGCTCTCTTGCAGACCGTACGCGTCCAGGGCAATGACATCTCACACCGGCTTCGGCTGTCTGCCGTGCGGCTGCAGGACGAGGGCGTGTACGAGTGCCGCGTGTCGGACTACAGCGACGACGACACGCAGGAGCACAAGGCCCAGGCGCTGCTGCGCGTGCTCTCGCGCTTCGCGCCGCCCAACATGCAGGCCGCCGAGGCCGTGTCCCACATCCAGAGCAGCGGCCCGCGTCGCCACGGCCCAGCCAGCGCCGCCAACGCCAACAACGCGGGCGCCGCGAGCCGTACCACCTCCGAGCCCGGCCGCGGCGACAAGAGCCCGCCGCCCGGGAGCCCTCCCGCCGCCATCGATCCCGCAGTCCCCGAGGCCGCGGCAGCCTCCGCGGCCCACACGCCCACCACCACAGTCGCGGCAGCTGCTGCTGCCTCGTCAGCGTCGCCGCCATCGGGACAGGCGGTCCTGCTGCGCCAGAGGCACGGCTCGGGTAAGGGCTCCCGGAGAGGGGGCGCACGCGCGGGGATGGCGCAGGGCTAGGGCTGCGCCGGGACGCCCCGGGGGGCTCCGGACCCAGGACCCGCCCCCTGGGCGCATTTGCATATGCATACTCCTTCCTAGTTAGGTCGGGAGCGCCCTCCCCTAGGGCCCTCTTCCCGCGGTTTCTCTGTCTTTACTCCTGGCCTCTGGAAGCATTTCTGATGTGCATTTATGAATGGAGGAGGGGGCTGCCCTGCCAGCTACCTCAGGGTACGCTGGAGGCTGTAGTGTGGGGAGGCGACCTCTTTTGGGTTTGGAGAACTGGACCCTGAGGGCTGAGCTCCGATGGTGGCAAGGGGCCAGTACTCAGCCAGCACCGGTGGTGGAAATGAGCTATCCCCAGATGGGGGCACTGGCACCTGGTGGAGAGCGGGAGGCGGTTAAAACTTGAGTTGCGTTGGTTTCTATTTTGTGTGCTCGATTGAACAGACTTTGTCCAAGGGCGTGGAGGGGCCTGGCTGTGTAACCTACGCCCTCTTTGGCTAAATGCAGGATGGCCCTAGGCACCAGTTCTGCACTCTGCTGTAAATCGCAGATCTTCTCCCTTTGGCTTTGGGGTGGGGGCAGTAAGGACTGAGCCCTAAGCCACTGTTAGGAAGGCACCCAGAGGGGAAGGCTTGCTTTCTTAGGGAGCTGAGAGGCTGGGAGAAGGGATTGGGGGTGGGGGGCGGGATGTGAGAAGGCAGAAGGAGGAGAAAATGATGGCTTGACTACCCCCTGGTAGGCAGCTCTGGGGCGGTAGAAGCCATTGGCAGAGGCAGGGGTGGAGGCGGTGGGAGGTGGTTATGGAGGGTAGAAAGGTTTGCCCAGTGTGCCCCTCCTCCCAAGGCATCCCCCACTCTCTCCCCCTGCTCCAAGCTGGGCCTCAGAGCCCACCCCAGTGCCTGACTGTGAGCAGGTTGCTCCCTCCCTCAGCCCCTCTCCTCAGTCTTGTTTGATGCAGAGTCCCACAGGGAGCATCTCTCCTGGCCACATGGCCCTGGGAGCCTGGCTTTGGGTACAGGTGCATGTGAAACTTCCTAGATGTGATGGAGCACATTGTCACACCCCTACAGTGGTAGTTCTCAAAGGGTGGTCTTCCTGCAGGCTCCTGGACTACCTGCAGAATCCGCTGGGGCAGGTCTTCATGTCCTTAGTGTCACCATCTCATCCTGCCTCCCTGGCTAACTCTCAAGCCCTCCGACAGTTGAGCCTGCAGTCTGCCTGGCACATCAGTTCAGTTCTGTTTCTCATTTAGCTCTACCCACTGTAGCAGCCGCCTCAGTGCGTCTCAGGCTATTGGCTTGATCCAAAGGCCTCATCCCTCTTGGATGCCACACAGGGCCCCACAAGACTGTCCCTCAGGCTATTGGGGAAGGTAGGGACCTGCAGAGAGACTCCACAGCCCAGCTGGGAACTTTCCAGCCTCTGCACTAAGATATCACTAGGTGCTGTGACAAATAAACCCCAAAAGGCCAGTGGCTTGACACAATTCAAATTTAATATTCCTCGTTCATATCAAGTCCTGCCCTGGAGTGCCCCAGGGCATGTGGCGGCTCTGTTCCATGCAGTCATCCAGGGACCCAGGCTGAGAGTACCAGCCTCAGCAGGAGGCTTCCAAAGTCACTCTGGGCATGACATAGAGCCAGCAGACCAGTGAGGAGAGACAGAAGCAGCCCTTGTCAGCTCACTGCCCTAAGAGAATGAAGCCCTAATGCTCTCAGGCATGCATTGTGTATAATGAATCAACTTGTTTCATATGCATTTAGGACGGCCCTAAATATGTATCATTCTTGGGAGACTGAGAAAATAGCCACTCAAATCATTCTGGCAGCGCTTAACTCTCTCAGAGAAAAGCTGGTTTAGAAAAATGGCAAGACGTTTTTTAAGGGCTAGGTCTAGAAGTGGTAAATATTACTTCTACCCTCTTCCATCGGCCAGAACTCAGTCACATGGTCCAACATGGATGTAGGGCCCGCTGGGAAATGTAGTCCTTGGTGTGGCGGCTGCTTTCGGGCCTCATCTCTTCACAGTGCAAGGGGAGCGTGACTCTTGGAGGAGTTAGCCATCTCTGTTCAGCATACAGGCAGTGCTCAGGGAGAGTTCCTATTGACTTACAGAGCCATTGGCTTAACTGATGCTTGTTGGTGAAGAGAACATCCTTCTTACCCCTCCCCTTGGGCCCCAGCAAGGAAATGTGTGCATTACAGGCTGGGACGTACCTCTAGGATATTCCTGGAGGATTTGAAAGGCAGAAGTTCAGATGTAGGTTGTGCCTCCACCACTTACTGGCTGTGTGATTTTAGGCAAGTGACTTACCATCTCTGAGTCATCTGTAAAATGAACAGGATAATCTCTCTGACCTCAGAGGGAGCTTGGTATGGAAATTGCTGCACATATATGTTCATTATTATCACCCTGGTCATTAGCTGCACTAGCTGGAGAGGAGGGGATGGGCAGATAAAGCTAAAAGGTTGGCAGTTGGAAGCCAGGCTATGGAGGGCCTTGAATGCCAAGTGGAACCAGCAGTTGGTTAAAGACCGGTCAAGACCATGTGAAAGAGATCTTTGAGAGTGAACTTGGTTGTGCTCACAAAATGATAATGAGACCAAGGTCATAAGCGCACTCCTGCTTGAATCTCCCTCTTCCCTTGGCCTTCAGCCTGAGTCCCAGGCCCAGCCACAGATGACCTGACTGCCTGCCATAGCCAGTCTGATCTCCAGTCTCGGTGCTGGCCATGGAGGCTGAATGAGAGAGTGAAAATGCTCCAGGACATCTCATCCAGGGAAGGGGGGCCAGTCAGTGCCCTTCTTCCCAGAAGATATGGAGGTCCTCAAGTCAACTCAATGCTGATGGCACAGTGCCCAGTGCCATCCCAGCAGATAGGACCTTGGGCACCCACCAGCCACGGGGCCATATGTTAATGCCCATGTAGGTCACTCGGCCTTCCCTGGAGGGGCTGATGTCCACTGCCATCTAGAAAGCACAGCTTGCCTGGATCCCAGCGGGGCTGACAGCAGCACCCCTGGGATAGAAGTACAGTGGCCTCTGAGGTCTCTGTCACCCCCTAACCCTTGCCAGCTCCTGAACTGGCCAGGAACTGTGTAGACACATCTCAGAAAGAACCTCCAGTCTCTCTCCAAGTCTCCTTTGGGGTGCCCAGAAGGTGGGCCTTCAGCTGGAAGGTCAGAAAACCTGTGTCCCTCACTCTCCAGGTGAAGCTCTCATAAGAGTGGTTCCGCTCCAGGCACTCTATGTCCCACTCTGGGCACGGAAAATGGATGGCAGACCTGTCATTCACAAACACATCCGAACAGCCTTGATGCCAAGGAGGGAACCATGCTCAGTCTTGTGTCCCACCTCACCCCGGTCACCCAAGGCCACGCAGGCTGTGTGCTGTCAATGTGAAGCCTGCAGACTGTGTTTTGGAGGATGGGCATTAGTAACCTTTCTGTAGGGCTGCATCACCAGCCAGTGCCCCGAGCTCAGCTGCTGGCACCAGGTCCTGCTGAGCGCCCTGAGAGGCAGCAAGCCAGCTGCTTTGCTCAGAACCACAGCAGCCTGAGCTGCAGAGGGAGCTCGGGGCAGACGACCTTGGGCCTGGCCTCCCAGCCACGCAATTCTAGGCAGCTTGATGGGGAGGGGTCCAGAAAGGACCGCTGCCTCTTGGTTAATAGTCAAGAGTGTTTGCAGAGGATATCAACCAGGGTGCTGGCAGAGGCACATGGAACATTCAAACAGGGTCACCGGGGGGGATGGAAAGAGCGTAGGTATCAAGGTGTGGACAGGATTAGGGCAGCCAACAAAGGATTGGTGCAGGTCCCCAGGGCTGGCATCAGTGGGAGCCATCAGCAGACCTAGCCTAAAGGTCTGGGGGCAGCTGGTAGCACCCAGAGAGTAGGAGGGGAGGCACACAGCCAACCCACAGTCACCCAGCAAGGATCTCACTCTCCTCCTGCCCTCCATTCCCTGTCTGGGCCTCCCTTTGGCCAAACCCTCCTGGAACCTGAGGGCAGGGGCACCCAGGTGGTGCAGGCTGTAGAGGTCAGCCCTCAGAGGCTCACAGCAGAGTGGAGAAGGGTGGGCTGAGGACCTGGGGGCACCGAAGAGGCTCAGGGCCAGGCACAGTGGCTCACGTGCTGGGCACAGTGGCTCACGCCTGTAATCCCAGCACTTTGGAAGGCCGAGGCGGGTGGATCACCTGAGGACAGAAGTTTGAGACCAGCCTGGCCAACATGACGAGATCCTGTCTCTACTAAAAACACAAAAAAATTAGCTGGGTGTGGTGGCAGGCACCTGTAATCCCAGATACTTGGGAGGCTGAGGCAGGATAATGACTTGAACCTGGGAGGCGGAGTTTGAAGTGAGCCGAGATCGCGCCATTGCACTCCAGCCTGGGCAACAAGAGTGAAACTCTGTCTCAAAAAAAAAAAAAAGAAAGAAAGAAAAGAAAAGAAAGAGGCTCAGGACACTGGCCATTTCAGATTGGCAACTGCAGGGGCGGTCCCAGTACATCTCCCCAAATAGTCCCCCATTAAGCGATCGTTCCTGGAAGGAAGTCAGAAAAAAAGTCCCTATTTTTTAAGTGAGCCACTTTGGTAATGCCACGAAGGAGAGAGGGGGGACTTCCTCCAGCCCTCATCCGTTAGCTACTGCACAGCCAGGCAAGAAAGCCCTTCCCATGCCGCATGTGTACCTAATACACCCAAATACATATTTGCACTAAAAGTTGATGTGCAAAAACTCATTCATTTCACGTCTCATTTGTCAAGAGACATTTTGGTATTTGTGCTTAAAAATAAACTTGGACTGGATTAGCAGAGCAGAGCAGGCGCAGGAGGCCGGGCCCAGTCTTAGCTGTGTTCATAAATCTGGCTCCTAATTAATCTGAATGCTGACCCATTTTTCGTGAACACTTTGTTGCTGGTTGCCATTTCTAGAAAAGAGAGAGAGAGACCAAACAGAGTATCTTCCAGACTAACACTTCTAAATGGAAAAGGCACCGCAGTGAAGTCTAGCGCGGCCTCAAAAGAATCCAGTTTGCAACTGAATGGCTGGTGTGTTGGCCAGAGGTTCCCCTCTGCAGGGACCTTGGGATCAGAGCAGTGGCGTGTGAACCTCTAATTAGCCTCAGGGCTCTGGCTCCAAGGAAAGGCACCATGGCCCCCACAGAGAGCCGGCTGGATGTGTCAAGCTGCCGCTGGGTGCCCACACGGAGAACTGGCTCTCAATATTTCAATTAATAATGAGAGAAAGACAGCCAAGGCCATGGGTATGATGGCTGTAGAGAGGCTGTGGCTGCTGGGAGCCATCAAAGGGGAGCATCCTTGGATGTCGCCATGGCAACCGTAAACCATGACCAAAGGGGGCCGTGGGCAAGGTGGAGACAGTCACTACATCTCGACCCATGCCCCGGTGGTGACAGAGCTGAAGGAATGGCACACACGTGACCCAGGAGAATCGCAATGCAGCAGAGTCACCAGCAGTACCAGCAGGCCCAGGACCTGTGGGCCCTGAGCAAGCCATTGAGGCAGCCATCTGGTTTTCCCATCTCCCCAGACCCACAAGGACCCAAAGGCCCTCACCTTAAATGAACAGTCCACTCTTCCCCCAAGCTCTGATGTGACATGAGAATTATAATTAAGAAGAAAACAAATCTGGCAAGGGATGTCCCAGAGAAGAGAGGGCGAGGCTCTCTGAGCATCCTGAAAAAGAAAATTAAAGGATTTCATAAAGGAAATGGCTGAGCCTCACAGCTGGCAAGCAATGCCTGCTTCATCCCTAACAGCAGCAATCTTACGCCATTATCAGTGACATGGCATCCTCTCCCCCAGCAGCCAGTCACTGGGAGCCTGCTGGGCCCAGCCCCACGCTTGCCATGAGGGGGAACCAGAGATGGCAGCGTGGACCCAAACTTAGAGGAGCCAGGGCACCCAGGTAATTCCAGGACAAAGCAGTCTGTGCTGTGCCAGCACTAATCCAGCTGAGGCAATCAGGAGAGGCTTCCTGTAGGTGGTGTGTGACTTACAGCTTGAAAGAAGCACCTGAGGCTGAAGTCCTCCCAATTAGGTCAGACCTTGGAAAGCTTTCAGATGCCCCCTCTCTCCTTCCCACGGTTGGAGAAGTCCACACCAAATGGAATGGCCTTTGTGTATCAGTCAGCTCACTGGGCAACCATCCTCTCAGCATCAGCAAGACCCTAAATTCAGGATAAAAACAGCTGCTCTTGGATTATAATAATGATAAATAATAACATTTGCCTTTTACTGAGCACTTACTATGTGCCACGCTCTCCTCTCACCGGCTTTCCTCCTTCCCGCAGTTCTCCCTAATGCCTCCTGCTTCAGTCCATCCCTCAGAAGACAGAGCGCTCTCTCTGTGCTCATAGCCAGAGCCCACACTCTCTGCCCAGCTGGAGTGGCAGCCCCCAAGAAAAGAGCTGGAATCCAGCCTTGTTAAATGTCACCGGGAACTAACCCCCCAACAAGGAGCTGCTCATTAAACACGCCAGGTGCATATCCTTAAAGCTCTGAATATTAAGGATTCCCCAAGCATCCGTGGGGATAAATGAGGTCAAGTGCTTTTGTAATATGATATTGATTAGTTCTGCTCTGTGTGGACAGAGCAAGGCCTTGGCTGTGGTCTAAACTCCTGAGCTTTCTGGGAGATGCCAGCATGGTTTTAAGACATTTTTGCAGCACAGGAGAAAAATAAAAGCATTATCTTTTTTATTCCCCCATGCTTTGCTGACTATCACCAGGCATCTCTTGTAAACTTGTATCCAGAGTGGTGAGAAGGTTTCACTTTGCCTTACATAAGGGCTGCAGGGAAGTTTGAGATGGGAAGTCAACAGGCTCAGCCCCTGTAACTCTTGATTCCTGACTATTCCTGATGAAGAATGACACACCTCCTTCCCTGGGGTGGTGCTTCTAGGGAAATTAGCCTGCTTGTCAGTGGCTTTGGTGCTCTCAGGGAAGATGCGCTATAAATACCAAGATGGAGGATCCAGTCTGGCCTGCTATGGGTTAGGGTGTAGCTGCTGTTAAACAGCCAGCGGTGGAGGTGGCTGGGGGTGCTGCTTGCAGACAGCAGCACCCTCGGTGACCGCAAAGTATGAGCATAGCCCAGGCCCCTTCTCCTGCCTGCATCTTCCACAGGACGGCCCTTGAGAGACAGACCTTGTGCGAAGCCTGTCCCTGCCAGCAATCCTGTTTCTGGAAGTTATTGGTTGTTCTGTTCTGTCGTTACTGCTCTCTGGGCTAAAATATCAAAGCTACTTTGGACAGGCTTCAGTTAGCTCTGGTTCTTGCAGTTCAAGAGGAATGTTGAGGGGTCCTGGCGTTGGCATGAAATAAGGAGCCAAAGTGGACATTTCGGAAGCTTTTCCCCACAACCACCCGCCCCCACACCCACCTACTCTCCCGCACCCACCTAGTCTCCTGCACCCATGGGCCCTGCTCCATCCAGCTCAGAAGTAACCAGCTTGCCAGAAGGGCCACTGAGAGGGACAGAGCACCCCCTAAAAGTCCCAGCTGAGCACCCGATGCCCGCTAGAGACCGAGGCCAGGAAAATTACCTAGGCAGATCAGTCCTCCCCACAGCTGCCCATGCTGGTGGGATAACCAAAGCATCACCCGAGGGAGACTGAACATGGTTCCGGAGGAAGTTACACTCACCACCACTTCCAACCATTGCATTCTCTCCTGACATTTCAAATGTTCCTCACTGTTCAGCCTGCTGGCTCACAGGTAAGCCAGGATTTCAATGCCAACAAATTTGCCCCATTTCTGGGCCATTACAGGGCTCTGGCCCTGCAAAAGTCACAGCATGTGCTTCTCACTCCTGCCCTTCATACCCTAAGTATTATGCTTGTTTTCCAGATACATCCAACCATTTGATTGGAATCTTGAGTCCATCACTTCCCACTCTCTGTGTGCGAGTTCCATCATCTGTTATCATCAGCACGACACCGATTCCTATGCCAGAGAGTGGTTGGCAGGATCGGGGGGGATAATCCATGGAAAGATGTTAGCTTAGCACAGGGCCTGACACCTAGAATACACTCAGTGGATGTTGGCTTTGGTAACCAGCGTTATTCATGGGAATGGTGTTAACCATCCAGGATCGCTTACTAAGCTGGACAGGGTGCTCCGATCTGAGACTTCCTTCATGAGACCGCCCTCCCTCCTGCACATGCTGTGAGCATGATGGAGCTAATTGTGATTGTATTCGTCCATTTTGCATTGCTATCAGGGAATACCTGAGTCTGGTCATTTATAGAGAAAAGAGGTTTATTTGGCTCACAGTTCTGCAGGCTGTGCGAGCAAGGCACCAGCATCTACTTGGCTTCTGGTGAGGCTTCAAGGCGCTTTAACTCAAGGCGGGGAACTAGACGTGTCACATGGTGAGAGAGGAAGCAAGAGAGAGAGGGAGGATGTGCCAGGCTCTTTAAACAACCAGCTGTCATGTGAAGTAACAGAGTAGGAACTCACCCATTATCTCATTACCATGAGGAGGGCACCAGGCCATTCGTGGGGGATCCACTCCCATGACCCAGTTACCTCCCACCGGGACCCACCTCCAACACTGGGGGTCACATTTCAACATAAGGTTGGAGGGGATGAACGTCCAAACCATCTCAGTGATGGGGCTGATGGAACTCAGAAACAGAAAGAGCCATCAGATTGCAAATGGCTCGGAGAGTTGCTGTTTTTGTACGTTCTCTGGCTGCACCATTTCAAGGGGGGAAGGTAGAAAGATGGGGATGGTGCCACATCCTCATCCTAGTCTGGTTGGGGTTGTTTGCCATGAGTCATGAGCTCCTTGGTGAACAAGGACAGCTTCATCATGGTGTCGTGTGGTCCATCAGCAAATTAAACCCCCAGGTTTGCCCATGTGCCGAGTCCTGGCTGTGCTAACAGGGCTCCTGGGGAAAGCTGCTCCATGTCATGCCTGGTCGTGCTTCTTTGTCATATAGGCTGCTGCCAGTGGCACGGGCACTGTGATGTGAGGGGGTAGGGCCTTTCGGGTGGCAAGGAGAAGCTCAGAGGAGAGGCTGGTGTTTGCAGCACTGGACAGCTGTGTCTCCAGGGGAGAAGTGGGGAGAAGGTAGAAAGCTCTCTCACCATGTCATATAGCCAGAGAGCCTCCTGGGGTAGGTCTAGACTGAGAGGAGGTGCCCGGAGTCCCCATCCCTGGGGCCTTTACAGAGATAGAGTGAGAGAGAGAGTGAGAGCCACCTATGTCAGGGAGTGCCCCACAGGGATGGGCCTTTTGGGGACTCACGCCACCGTTACAGGCTCAGGACGTGTGCTGGTTCTTCCACTTGCGTTCCTGCATTTTGCTTTTCATGTTCACATCCACCCCAGCTTCCCTTTCTGTGGCTCACTGTGCCCAGAGATTGCTAATAAAGGTGCCACTTGGCACCGAGGCTAGTGAGAAGAATGCAGGACAGAGATACCACCTCTGGGATGTGCTGGGAGTGTAAGCAGGCTGCAGGCCAGGCCAGGAAGCCAGGACCCCTCCTGCCTGTCTCCACCCCTCACGCCCATGTGAGCCTGCCTCCCTCCCAGCACAGACAGCCCACTGCAGACTCCTGCTGAAGGCCCACCCACCTGTAATCATATAGCTCTAGAGACAGAGAGCCTTCCCTCTGCTGACCCTGGCCTGCTGTCCATCAGCTGCCCTCAGGGAGGAAGGCACAGTTTTCTTTAAGCCAGGAAAGCCCAGCTGCAATGTCAGTCCCCTTAGAGTGACTTTTATTACAATTGATTCTCATACAAATGCCGCTTGGCCCAGAGGAAAGATCTTTAATAAACCCATGGAAGGGGGAGCTGACATCACATCAGGCTCAGTCCGAGTGGGGGGTGGGGATTCCTGGTCTGCTGTATCTGGTCTGGCTCAGGCCAAGGGGCAGGGAGCTACCCAGAGCATCAGGCAGACCTAGCCCCTGCCCCAGGGAGGAGCTCATGGTCTAGTTATGGTGGCCATGCAGGAGGATGAACCCAGGGCTCAGCTCAGGCACAAGAGGGGCTCAGAAATGGTGGGCTACCAGGATGGACTAGTAGTTGGGAAGAACTCAGAAAGGTGGGGCCAGGGTGGGCTGGTAGTTGGGAGAAGACTTCCTGATCCTGTAGCCAAAGGAGTTTCTTTCATTCTGAGCACCTAGATGTGCCTTGCTGCTGCCTCAGGGCTCCCAGCAGTTCTTTCCCTGTCCTGCAGTCAACACCTGGCTGAGTGCCCCATCCAGACTGATGCCCACGGACAGCAGGCCTGGTTCATTCTCACTGCTGTTTCCCCACTGTCCTATATTCATTGGACTTGGTACTAGTTCATTCATTCATTCAATCATTCATCCAGCAAATGTCCATGGAGCATTTTTTTATGTGCAGGAACTTTTCTAGTCACTAAGGGCATAATGTGATTAAGACTAATGAGGTCCTGAGAAAGTGACAGAGGAAGAGACAGATATTGATCAAATAGTCACATAGCAAGTGGAAATTAGCAGCCATGGCTGGTACTCTAAAGGAGAGGCCCATGGGCTATGGGAGCTAAAATAGGGAGATTTGACCCAGTCAGGGAAGGGTCACCAAGAAAGTGACATTTGAGCCATAATCAGGAAGACAGTTAAGAGTTGGCCAGGTAAAGAAAGAAGGTAGAGCTTTCCAGGAAGAGAGACTCACATGTGCAAAGGTCCTGTGGCAAGAGGGATCTGGGGAAATGCAAAGGCCTCACAGAAGCTTACTGTGGTGGGTGCAGAGAAAGCAAGATGGGGAAGCAAAGGGGAAATTAAGTCAAGGTTAGAGTTTACTGGTCAAACAGGGTCAAACTGTAAGGCCTTTTGAAGAGATCAGGAAGCTTTGACTTTATCCTAAGGGCAGTGGGATGGGGTTTGAGTGGCTAGGGCATGATGCCTTCAGAAGTGGTCACTCTGGTTGCAGTGTGGAGATTGGAGAGGTGGGATGAATTTGATAGATGGGGAAGACCACTTTGGCGGCAGTGATCCAGTCAAGAGATGATGGGGCATGGACTCATTGGATGGATGGGTTGATGGATGTCTGAATGGGGTGATAAAAACAAGTAGCTGGTGGGTGAGTGAAGGGAAGGATGTGTGAATGGATGGGGGATGAATGGGAGGAAGGATGAATAGATGGGTGGATGATGGAAGAATGAATGGATGGGTAGAAGGAAGAATGAGTGGATGAGTGGATGAATTGGAGAATTAATAGATGGGTGGAAGGAAGGATGAATGGATGGGATAATGAATGGATGGAATAATAAATGGATGGGATAATAAATGGATGGGTAGACAGAAAATGAGTGGATGGGTAGATGGGTACATAGAAGGGAGAATAAATGGGTGGGTAGAAGGATGATAAGTTGATGGGTAGTTGGGTGGATGGGTAGAAGGAAGGATGAGTGAATAGGTAGATGGGTGGATGGTGGGAGAATTATTGGATGGGTGGAAGGAAGGATAAATGAATGGGTGAATGAGTGGGAGAATGAATGGATGGGTAGAAGGAGAATGAGTGGATGGGTAGATGGGTGGGCAGATGGGAGAATGAATGAATGGATACAAGGATGATGAGTGGATGGGTAGATGGGTGGGTGGATGGGAGAATGAATGGATGGATACAAGGATGACGAGTGGATGGGTAGATGGGTTGATGGATGGGAGAATGAATGGGTAGGTAGAAGGATGGTGAGTAGATGGTAGATAGGTGAGTGGATGGGAGAACGAATGGATGGGTAGAAGGATGATGAGTAGATGGTAGATGGGTGAATGGATGGGAGAATGAATGGGTGGGCAGAAGGATGATGAGTAGATGGGTAGATGGGTGGATGGACTGGAGAATGAGTGGATGGGTAGAAGAATGATAAGTAGATGGATAGATGGGTGAATGGATGGGAGAATGAATGCATAGATACAAGGATGATGAGTGGATGGGTAGATGGGTGGATGGATGAGAGAATGAATAGGTGGGTAAGAAGAAGGATGAATTAATGTGTGAATGGGTGGATGGATGGGAGAACGAATGGGTGGGTAAGAAGAAGGGTGAATCAATGTGTGAATGGGTGGATGGATGGGAGAATTAATGGATGGATAAAAGAATGATGCGTAGATGGGTAGATGGGTTGATGGTTGGGAGAATGAATGGGTGGGTAGAAGGAAGATGAGTGGATGGGTAGATGGGTAGATAGGTAGATGGATGGGAGAATGAATGGGTGGGTGCAGGGATGATGAGTGGATGGATAGATGGGTGAATGGATGGGAGAATGAATGGATGGATGGATGGATGGATGAGTAGATTGGGAATGAGTGGAAAAACAAATAGCTGACGGATAGGTGGAAAGAAGATATAAGTGGGTGGATGGGTGAATGGAGAGTAGAAAGTAGGAGAAATGGGTAAATAGGTAAAACATGGATGAAAAGATGGGTAGATTTGGGATACAAGTTGAGGCTTGCAGGATGGGTGGGATTGGGATTGCAGGCATGCCTAAGGTTGGAGTTTCCAGCAACTGAATACTGCACACTCATGTCTTCCAGGAAGGAGGCCATAGGAAAAAAGTCTCCAAGTGGTGGTAGGGCCCAGAATTCCATGCCATTCCATGCTTCTGCCTGCAGTCCCTAGGCCACTGAACATAGACAGAGGGGAAGGGCAGAGTGAGTGGACACAGCCAATCCCAGCCTGCTTCCGGCTCCCCTAACCCCTCAGCCTTCAGGGACAGGAGCAGCGGACCTCCTCCCTCTGCTGGGCACTGGGTTCTCTGGTGGATGCAGCCTGGCCCAGATTTGCTGATTCTTGTCCACGTACAAATTAATGTAGATATGTTTTTTCAGGCATTTAAGAAATCTCATCTCCAGGTGGGCAGATAAATAACTCTATTCACATTAAAGACTAATGTAACAAAAATACACCAGGCAATAATTCATAATGCATTCTATTCTACAGAGTCATATTTTAATGTGTGACATATCCCAGGCAGCTCCTCTGTGCTAATTTCATTTAATGAGCACATGTTATAGAATTTTCAGAGCACTATCCCTGGGCAATTAAAATATGTTAACCTTTTGGTTAAATTGTGTTTCTAAAGAAAAGTCCTCACTGTGAAACAGAAAGAAATATCCAGGTGTCACTGAGGTGGAACCCAAAGGCGGATTGTAATGGGAAAGGGCTGCTGTTAGGTCCTGCATGTGCTGGCTGGAGGGACCTACAGCCTCCTCCCGGACCTCAGGCCATGCTGCACCATCCCTGCCCTTGCATGACCCCAGGCCCATTTCCACTGTGCAGGACAAGGAGCTGAAGCCTGGACCCATACAGTGAGCAGCCTTCCTTGAGCAGTCATTAATTGACTACCCACTATTTGCCTGACCCAGGAGATCCAAGGTACACCCTGGCTCCAAGGTTGGGAAGATTGTAGCGTGGAGGTGAGGTACCCCCAGACAACTGGGGTTTAAATAGGGCTAGTATAGGAGACTTCAAGGAGGGGCAGGCTCCTCTCTTTCAAAATATGGACAGGTCCCCCAGCTCTGCCATCTACATAATGGGCACACCAGTGCTCCAGCATTCCCAAGTCCGAGAGTTTCAGATCTGGAAGGGGCTCTTAGAGAGCCTAGGGTGAGTGATTCCCAAACTGTGCTCCTTAGAACCCCAGGAGCCCCACCCCAACTTCAACCAGAGCCATTCTGCTTCTAATGGTTTTACATATTGGGGTTCCATGCAGCCATTAGTTGAAAATAGGGTTCTACTGCTTTAAAAGATTTAAAAGCAGCTTATATAGTTCTCCTGTGTGTATATATATATACCTACATATATATATGCACATTATATTAAATATATATATGCACTTTATATTAAATATACAGATAGTTTTCATATATATGCTGCCTTCTAAGGGAAGAATTTGAAGTGGCTTATAAAACTGAATGTGGCATAATAGAATGAAAAGTTTTTAATGAACAAATTGGAATAAAAGGAAAATGAAGGTGAATTTGTGAAATTATCTTGAGAAAAAGTTAGACAAAGACATGTGTACTGGCAGTGTTGGGAAGCTGGAAGGTGAGGTCAAGGTCACTCTTGCAGCCCTGGGCTCCCCAGAGGGAACTCAAGACGGGCCTCTCAGCCCCAGCTTGTATCTGAAGGTTAAAAATGCAAGGCCACCTTTGAAGGACCTGGCCCATGTCTGGTGCATTATGGATGGTTAGACCAGCTGGGATGTCTAAGAAAGACTTTCATTCGTGCATTCAACAAACATTTTGTGAGCCTGTCAGGGTTCCGGCAGTGTGCTGGGTAATGAGGACATATGCAGCTGAAACAGCCATGGTCTCCACTCTCTCAGGCACACCCGCTAGCAGAGAAGACAGGGGTCAGACGGTAACACACTACGGCCATCCACATACAGCCCCGAAGAAATGGAACTTGCCTTGGAGCCTGTAGGACAAAGGGAGCCTCCAGACTGGATCAGCGAGGGCCCAATGTCTGAAGGAGACCCATGGTCTGAGGAGGACGGAAATGAGTGAATGGGAGGTCTCCGGGGGTTGGCAGGGTGGATTCATGATGGCACTGGGAGTCAGGCAGGGGTGCGGGGAGAGAGGTAGCCAGGCGAGAAGAGTTAGGTCTTCAGCCTGAGACAGAGACTCCTGGGAACCTGGGGAGCAGGAGGAAATTGTGCTTTGCATGTGAAAAGAGTACTCTGGGTCGGGCACGGTGGCTCACACCTGCAATCCCAGCACTTTGGGAGGCCGAGGCAGTTAGATCACCTGAGGTCAGGAGTTCGAGACCAGCCTGGCCAACATGGTGAAACCCCATCTCTACTAAAAATACAAAAGTTAGCTGGGTGTGCTGGCGCATGCCTGTAACCCCAGCTACTCAGGAGGCTGAGGCAGGAGAATGACTTGAACCTGGGAGGTGGAGGTTGCAGTGAGCCAAAATCATGCCATTGCACGCCAGCCTGGGTGACAAGAGTGAAACTCCATCTCAAAAAAAGAAAAGAAAAGAGCACTCTGTTTCTGCAAAGGACATGGTTTGGTTCTTTTTTATGGCTGCATAGTATTCCATGGTATGTATGCATCACATTTTCTTTATCCAGCCCACTGTTGATGGGCATCTGGGTTGGTTCCATGTGTTTGCTGTTGTGAGTCATGAGTGCTATGATGAACATACAGGTGCAGGTGTCTTTTTGGTAGAACCAACCTGCACATGTACCCCCGATTCTAAAATAAAAGTTGAAAAAAGAAAGAAAAGAAAAGAAAAGAAAAACGGCACTCTGGGCAGCCACGTTAGAGTGCTGGGCTATCGGTGACTGGCTTGCGGGGGCTCAGTGGATGCAGGGAGGCCAGTCAGGAGCTGCTGCCCCCACCCAGGTGAGAGCTGATGCAGTGAGGGGGACGGTTGGAGTGCCAGGGCAGGCTGGGTGTGGGGTAATGGCAGGGGCAGGAAGTAGATAGATTCAGAGCTGTGTTGGAGTCAACTTGTGGGGGCCTCTGAGATGGGCCAGAGAAGATGGGTGAGCTCGAAAGAGCCAGAGAGGAACAGGAAGGGAATCTAGCAAAGGGAACAGACTGAGCAAAGGCCTGAATTCAGGAGAGCCTGGGTGCATGCAGCCCCCAGCGCAGGAGCCCCATTTACCTGGAGCTCAAGACACTCAAAGGAGTGTGGAGACAGGCAAGGCAGCACTGTCCACTGGGTGAAAGGGCTTCCAGCTGGCTAAGGAACTTGGACTCATTCGTAGGTACCAAGGAGTCACTGGAGATAACCTTCTACCACCTACCCACTGTGTGACCTTAGTCAAGTCACCCAACCTCTCTGGGCCTCACCTATGAAAGGGGAAAGTGGTTTCTACCTCCCAAGGCTGCTGAGAGGGATAAAGGGGAAAATTCTCTTGCAGGGGCCGAGTGCAGCTGCTGGCACTGAGAATTGTGTGCCTTTTAGCAGCCCACAGCCTCAAAGGTTAGCAATCCAGATGGGGCAGGGGCCCCTCAGGTGAGGAATGGGCCCCACGCTGAGGGAGGCAGCCTCGCCGTCCCGGCTGGGGAGCGCCCCCCCCCCCACCCCGGTGCTCACTGCAGTTGGGCCGCCTGCGGCCCCCTCTGACAGCAGCTGCCCGACCACAGAGAAAAGGCCTGTTTACCATTCACATTAAGTGACATCATTAAAGGGCCATTGGGGGCAAGATGTTATCTCAAAAGAGGTGGAAAACTGGAGAGGAGGTGGCAGCGAAGTTGGCCACATTAAAAAGCCACCATGAATGTTAACATTCAGGGAAAAATCTCATCCCCCATTCTCCTTCCCTTGCAAGTAGTCAGGGGCCAGGGTCAGGCTGAGGCATTCATGGGGAAGGAGAGTTCCAGCTCTTTGGGCCCGAGAGGTGGTGTGTGTGGCAGTGGTTAGGTATACACAGGGGCCAGACTGCCTGGGTGCAAGTCCCAGCCCTGCTGTTTATCTCAGTGTGGCCTTGGTTGGGCTGCCAGATTTAGCAAATAAAAATATAGGACACCCCGTTAAATTTGAATTTCAGATAAACCACCAGTAACATCTTATGAATGTAAGTATGTTCCATGCAATATTTGGGACATACTTGTACTAAAAAGTATCCATTGTTTTTCTGCAATTCAAATTCAATGGAGTGTCCTGTTTTTTACCTGGCAACCCCAGGCCTGGGGCAAATCACTTCATCTCCCTGGACCTCAGTTTCCCCAACTATAAAATAGGGGTAAAAGTAACTCCTGCCATTACAAGGACTGAATTTAACGTAGGTCACATGCTTGCTGCAGTACCTGGCCCTAATAAGTGCTGGCAACCTTTGCCTTATTATCCGAAAGGTGCTGGGTTCTGTCTGCTTGACTGGTCTGGTCCCTGCCATCTGCTCTTGACTAGAGGTCATCAGTTGCAACACCAGGCAATTGCCATGTCCTGGCTTTGGGTGGGGCTGCTTGCTGGGGGCTGAGGAGAGAGGGAGGCCCTAGGCCAGCCCTCTGACGCATGGGCTTCCTCCACGACCAGAGAGGTAGGACATGTAAGGAAGGCACTTGGGGGTAGCAGAAGAGAAGAAGGCAGAGGCAAGGGGCACCTAAACAAACAGCACAGACGTTTGTGCCAAGCTCTCTGTGTTTGGGTGCTCAGGGAAGGCTGCCTGGAGGAGGCAGCATCTAGACAAAGGAAAAGTAGGGGGCCAGTCGTTCTGCGGGGTCAGCCTGGATATGCTTGTAGGGAACCAGAGCACATGGCTGCAGCAGGCGAATGGTCAGATTGAAGTGGGGGGATGGGGAATTACGGACAAACCCCAACTGTGGCACTCAGGCAGTGGCTCTTTCTCCTGTGGGCAGAGGGCAGTCATCAAAGGTTCTGCTTCTCAGGGAGAGTGTCCAAGTGCATCTGAAGGATGGAGTGGTTATGAAGGCAGGAGAATGCTGTAGGGGCCACTGCTGTCATTGGGCATAGTGGAGGCCTGAACTGGGGCTGCAGCAGGGGAGAGAGGGCACAGCAGGGAATGGCTAAAACAGGCGGGGAACAGGCAGTCCAGCCACATTTGCCCAGGAGTACTCAGGCTCCTTGCACGTCCTGGACACGGAGGCAGCCATCTGGGCATCATCACCAAGGGATATGACGTCACCCCTAGGAGGACAGCTTGTCTGCAAACCCAGGAGCTGACTACCCAGGGCCTGGAAGCGAGGGACAAGGCAGGAGGACCTGTGCACGTCTTGTCTGCTCTCAAAGGTCCGCACCCCACACTGGACTTTTCTTTAAAATATCTCGATTTCCTTTAAAGCCCAACTGCATCAGTGGCCCCTCGCTTCTGCCCCACTTACAGTACACATTAATTTTATGGCAGAAACTAATTCTACCCAAACTCCGTTAGTGTTCAATTATTCCTCGCTGACTGCCTTTGAATAAATATCCATGAAGAGGCTTTTAATAAAACATCAACAAGGGAGGCAGCCTCCTTGCAAGGTGGCAGAGGTTCTCACCCTGCAGCGGGCTGGGCCAGTGCTGCGTCCAGGGGAGAGCTGGAAGCCAGGTTCTCAGCAGGGCCTGGGAGATCCCGCCAGATGCTCCCAGGGTGGGGCAGGCTCAGGAGCCCCATCAGGAAGCCGGGAATGTGGGAGCTAGGAGAGCCAGCCCCCTACATGAAGGAAGGGGTGTGTCTGGCCACACAACTGCACAGGGACAAAGATAGGATGCATGCCAGGCCTCCTGGGTCCTGCGCCAGGCCTGGCACATAGAGTGCAAATTCAGGCACCCACAAAGGGCCAGGTTGGCTGAGCAAAAGGGGCCCAACTGCGCAGGAGGCTGGGGCAGGACTGGCAGCTCACCCTGGGCCCAGGCTGGTGGCTAGCAGGGAGGGATGAGGGGAAGGATTTCTGCTGGGAAGAGCAGCCGGCCCCCGCCCACCCCAGTGTCCTGTAGCTTGGTGGAAAAGCAGGCCTGGGGTTGCTGATTCTGGGGCCTTTCTAGGAAATACCTGAATCTCTGCTTTTATGTAGAAGTCTCCCAATTTTTACATGCCGGATTATAATTTACAATTTGTAAGACTCTGTGTGCACCAAACTAGACCCTTCTGCAAATCAGACAGCCCTCAGGTGGCCACTTGGTGCCTTTACCTTGTCCCTGGGCTCTGTAGAAGACAGCATTTTGTAACCAGGAAATCAGGGAGTGGGGCAGGCAGGGAAATAAGAAAAGTGAAAGGCCAGTCTCTGGGGGAGTCCCGACGCTGCCCCCAATGCTGCACCCATGCTGCCCCAGGGGAGCTCTAGCACTGGCCCCAGTGCTGCCCCAGGAGAACCTGATACTTCCCCCAGTGCTGCCTCAACATTGCCCTGGGAGAGCCCCAACGCTGCCCCCAGTGCTGCCCCAGGAGGTCCCTGACGCTGGCTCCAGTACTGCCCCAGGAGGCCCCTGACGCTGGCTCCAGTGCTGCCCCAGGAGAACCCTGATGCTGGCCCCAAGGCTGCTCTAGGAGACCCCAGACACTGGCCCCAATGCTGCCCCAGGAGACCCCTGATGCTGGCCCCAATGCTACCCCAGTAGACCCCTGACGCTGGCCTCAGTGCTGGCCCTGACCCTGGCCTTGGCATCTGGACCATATATGTCTCCCCACAGGGAAAAGGATGGGGTTTGACTGTAGCCAGGATGGCTACTAGATGCCCTCTCCTACTCTCACTCCACAAGCCCCTGCAAACCCAGAGAAATTCGTTGTACACTGGCCCCAGGAAGCTCGGAGACGGAGGCTCCTCCTTCAGCTGGGGCATGGCCTTCTGCTGCACTCCTGAGCGGGCCCCAGGGCAGGTGATGGGGAATCGGGAAGAGCAGGTCTGCTCCCAGCTGCCCCAGGCAGACAGCCATCCCCATGGCTAAATGGATGTTCAAGTCCAGCCCATTAAGGCCATGGTTGCCCCTTGGGGGCAGCCTTCTTGTTTCATTCTCAGATGACAGCAAAAGAGACTAGAAATAGGCTTGAACATCAGAGCTGAGGGGCCCCTATCCAGGACCCTCAGCTTGGCTCTCTAACCTTTCTAGCCAAGAAGCCCTTGTTCTGACTAAAGATCTGTTATAAGCCAGGAGTGGTGGTTCTCACCTATAATCCCAACACTTTGGGAGGCCAAGGCGGGAGGATCACTTGAGGCCAGGATTTGAAGAGCAGACTGGGCAACATAGCAAGATTCCATTATTACCAAAAAATTTTAAAATTATCTGGGCATGGTGGCATGTGCCTGTAGTCCCAGCTACTCAGGAGGCTGAGGCAGGAGAATCACTTGAGCCTGGGAGTTGGCTGCAGTGAGCTATGATTGCACCACTGTACTCCAGCCTGGGTGACAGAATGAGCCCCTGTCAATCAATCAGTCAATCAATCAATGTGCTATGACAGCACAAAATGCAGAACAGACATGAGTGGCCTTGATCTGCTTGACACAGAGGAGGGATCTGTCTGTGAGACCTCCATGGTTGTCCTCATGGTAGAATATCCAAGCTTGCTGTTGGAATGGCTTTGTCTGAAGATGACAATGTCTTCCCTTGAACTAGCTCTTCTCTAGTGGCTGCCTGTACTCAGTGTGTGAATATTCTATGCAATACTGGACAAAGCAAGTGAAAGACAGAAGCATTACAGCATCAGCCTATGAAATGAGCCTCCACTTAGCCAGGCTGCAAGAGCCAGACCAGCCTGTTGTCCATTTTTGTGTGTAGAGCCAGACCTCAAATGTGTCTTCATTTTACTTACTCTTCTCAAACCTGAAAAAAAAAAAAAAAAAAAAAAAAAAAAACAGCGCTGTTTGCAAACCCCTGAACCCAGATGCAGCTCCCAGGCCACCAGCAGGTTTGCAGGGGCAAGGGACCTGGCCAGGCCCAAAGGATCTCAGCCCCAGCGGAGAGGGCTGCAGCTCTCTTCTAAGCCACAGCCAGAAAACAAGGGCCACAGACTAAAGCTGGGGCCCATATTACCCCAAAGGCAGAGGGAAGCCATCCATACTTCTAGAAACATGGGCAGCAGTGGCTGCCCTGGTGAGCTGTGCAGGCTGGTAAGCTGGGAGCCCCCTACTGTGATCCCAATGCCCACAGGGTAGGAGTGGCCCCTCTGCACTCCGTTCCACAGCATAGAAACAGATACTCCATGCCTATGGAAGTCCCAGCCCATATGGGTATTCCCAACCCTTCTCCCCACTCTCCAGGAAGCTAACTCACAGGCTTGGGCAGAGCTTGGGTCAGACGATGGCCTGGAGGAACTTTCACCTTTACTTTTAGCACAAGGCATGAAATGGCTTGAGAGCTGCCATATTGCTTTCTGGCAGGGATTTGGAATTCTGCTTTTGCTTGATAAATTGAAATGAGGAATTTCCTAGACAAGCTGCTGGGCTGGCACCTTTAGTGTGCTTATGGTGGGGTGGGGGGCAGGGGGAAGTAGAGATGCCTGTTGTGTTCTTTGAGGGTCTCTTTCAAATGGCTCCAGCGTGTCTCTTATCCTGCTCACTATCTGAATGATAAAAATTAATATCTTAATTGATATCTTAATCTTGAGCCAAAGAAGCTTTGATTCCTTTAAGAAGAGTGATTAGCAAAATGATGATACTTGCTTAATATAAGGAATGAATCAGCTACTGTTCCATCAGAGGGCTTCCCTCACCTCTCAAGCAGCCTGATTTTGCACCTTAATCAAGACAAATAAACTTGTGCATGCTCCAGCGCTATTCCTGGTACTCCTTAGGACAGGAGGGAATAGATAAAGAAACCATTAGCATCCAGTCAATGCATCAGCCTGCATGCCAGCCAGCCCGCTCAGCACACAGCCCCCAGGAACACAGATGTCTCCACGCCATGTAAAAAAAGAGGCTACAGGGATGGGAATGAGATCCTACCTCAGCTAAGCAGAACGTACCCTCTGGGCCTTGCCTTGTAGGGTCAATTTGGGCCTGGGACCTGTCATTCTAGACAGCAATGGACAGCAGAGGCCAAGTGCTAGACATTGGAACAGACAATGTGATCCTGGGCAACATCCTTCACTTCTGTGGGTCTTGTGTGACATTTGGAAAAGGAGGCAATGCCTGGGGAGCAGGTGGACACAGGGCTGCAAGACTCCTGAGCTCTGAACCATTGCTGATGTACAGACCCCACTTACTCAGGGTCAGCCTGGAAGCCAGTCTTCCTTGGTCTGCCCCGATTCATTTGGGAAACCTAGATTGTTTATATGTCTGATGAATCAGGTAGTAAAATATTGCAAATCCTAGGTCCTTTTGCCGAAGATCCAGGGATGTCTCAAAATAAGTGGTTGAGGAATCCTGCACAGGCAACTAGGGTATCCAGGTTCTCTCACTGGTACTGACTTCATTGGCAAGACCCATGAGAGTGAGGAAAAGCAGGGTGGTGCGGTGGCCCACCTGGGAGCCACATGGGGCAAGGGAAGCACCTACCACCAGCCAAGGGAGGCAGTGAGTGATCATGCTACCTTACCCAGGAAACCATGCTATTTCCACAGATCTGTGCAACCCGTGGGTAAGGGGATCTCCCTCATGAGCCCATGCCACCAGGGCCTTGGGTCCCAAGCACGCCACTCAGCTAGAGACTGCCTAAGACTACTGAGTTCCGGGGAGAGGGGCAGCTGTCATCACTGAGGCTGCCTGCTGCCTAAGATGGCTAAGCTCCCAGGGGGAAGGGTGGCAGCCATCACTGCAGTTCCAGTCTGCTGCTTTTCCCCTGCCAGTATTGGGGAGACTAGGTGGTTTGGACCCAGGAGGAATTCCCCACAGTGCAGTACAGCAGCTGTGGCAGATCAAGGTCAGACTGCCCCTTTAGGCCCAACCCTGACCCATCCCTCCTCACCTGGTAGGGCCTCCCTGCAGGAATTTCAGCAACTACAGCCAGGCATATAGGGACAGAGCTCTGATCTCCCTGGGACTGAGCACCTAGCGGGAGGGGCGTCTGCGGTCTTCACAGATCAGCAGACTTAGTCTTTTCCCCTGCTGGCTCTGAGGAATCTGGGCAGTCTGGACAAGTGGGATCCCCCCCAGCATAGCACACCCCCTCTGCCAAGGGGTAGCCAAAGTGTTTCATTAAGCAGTACCAGATCCCGTGCCTGCTGACCAAGACCCCCCAGAACAAGGGTCACCATACACTTCATACAGGAGTGTTCATGCTGGCATCAGGTTGGTGCCTCTCCGGGATGGAGATCCCAGAGGAAGGAGCAGGCAGCCATCTTTGCTGTTCTGCAGCCTCCACTGGTGACACCTCCAGGTGTGGGAGAAACCCAGGTGAATAGGGTCTGGAGTGGACCCCCAGCAAACCACAGAAGCCCTACAGAAGCGGGGCCTGACTGTTAAAACAAAAACAAACAAACAGAAAGCAACAACAACAGCATCAACAAAAAAAGTCCCTGCAAGAAAACCCCAACCAAAGGCCAGCAGCCTCAAAGATTGAAGCTACATAAACTCACAAAGATGAGAATCAATGAAAAAACACTGAAAACTCAGAATGCCAGAGTGCCTCTTCTCCTCAAAATGATTGCAACACCTCTCCAACAAGAGCACAGAATGGGGCAGAGGCTGAGATGGATGAATTGACAGAAGTAGGCTTCAGAAGGTGGATAATAACAAACTTTACTGCACTAAGAGACATGAGAAAACATTACAGGAGCTGTTAACCAGAATAACCAGTTTAGAGAGGAACCAAAATGACCTGATGGAGCTGAGAAACACAACACAAGAACTTGACAATACAATCAGAAATATCAATAGCCGAATTGACCAAGTGGGGGAAAGAATTTCAGAGCTTGAAGACTATCTCACTGAAATAAGACCAGCAGACCAAATTAGAGAAAAAAGAATGAAAAGGAATGAACAAAACCTCCAAGAACTATGGGATTATGTAAAAAGACCAAACCCACAACTGGTTGAAGTGCCTGAAAGAGGTGGGGAGAACAGAACCAAGTTGGAAAACACACTTCACGATATCATCCAGGAGAACTTCCCCAACCTAGCAAGACAGGCCAACATTCAAGTTCAGGAAACCCAGAGAACCCCAGAAAGATACTCCATGAGAAGATCAACCCCAAGACACATAATCATCAGATTCTCCAAGGTTGAAATGAAGAAAAAAATGTTAAGGGCAGCCAAAGAGATAGGCCAGATCACCTACAAAGGGAAGCCCATTATACTAATGGTGGACCTCTTAGCAGAAACCCTAAAGCCAGAAGAAACTGGGGGCCAATATTCAACATTCTTAAAAGAATTTCCAACACAGAATATCATATCCAGCCAAACTAAACTTTATAAGCGAAGAAGAAATAAAATCTTTTCAGACAAGCAAATGCTAAGGGAATTTGTCACCACTAGGCCTGCCTTGCAAGAGCTCCTGAAGGAAGCACTAAATATGGAAAGGAAAAACTTTTGCCAGCCACTGCAAAAACACACTGAAGTACAAAGACCAATGACACTATGAAGCAACTATGTCAACAAGTCTGCAAAATAACCAACTAGCATCATGATGACAGGATCAAATGCACACATAACAATATTAACCTTAAATGTAAAAGCTCTAAATGCCCCAATTAAAAGACATAGAATGGCAAGCTGATAAAGAGTCAGGACCCATTGGTGTGCTGTATTCAAGAGACCCATCTTACATGCGAAGACACACATAAGCTCAAAATAAAGGGATAGAGGAAAATTTACCAAGCAAATGGAAAGCAGAAAAAAGCAGGGGTTGCAATTCTAGTTTCTGACAAAACAGACTTTAAGCCAACAAAGATCAAAAAGACAAAGGGCATTACATAATGATAAAAAGGATCAATTCAACAAGAAGAGCTAACTATCCTAAATATACATGCACCCAATACAGGAGTACCCAGATTCATAAAACAAGTTCTTAGAGACCTACAAAGAGACTTAGACTCCCACACAATAATAGTGGGAGACTTTAACACCCCATTGTCAATATTAGATCATTGAGACAGAAAATTAACAAGGATATTTAGGACTTGAACTCAGCTCTGGATTAAGTGGACCTGATACATAGCTACAGAAGTCTCCACCCAAAAACAACGGAATATGCATTCTTCTTGGTGACACATGGCACTTACTCTAAAATCGATCACAAAATTGGAAGTAAAACACTCCTCAGCAAATGCAAAAGAACTGAGATCATAACATTCTCTCAGACCACAGTGCAATCAAATTAGAACTCAAAATTAAGAAACTCACTCAAAACCACATGACCATGTGGAAATGGAACAACTAGCTCCTGAATGACTCCTGAGTAGATAATGAAATTAAGGCAGAAATCAAGAAGTTATTTGAAATCAATGAGAACAGGGACAATGTACCAAAATTTCTGGGACACAACTGAAGCAGTGTTAAGAGGGAAAATTATAGCACTAAGTGCCCACATCAAAAAGGTAGAAAGATCTCAAATTGACACCCTAGCATCACAACTAAAAGAACTAGAGAACCAAGAGAAAACAAACTCCAAAGCTAGTAAAAGAAAAGAAATAGTTAACCAAGATCAGAGTGGAACTAAAGGAAATAGAGACATGAAAAATCCTTCAAAAAATTAATGAATCCAGGAGCTAGTTTTTTGAAAAAATTAATAAAATAAATAGACTGCCAGCTAGACTAATAAAGATGAAGAGAAAGAAGAATGAAATAGAAAATAAAAAATGATAAAGGAGTTATCACTACTGACCCCACAGAAATACAAACAACCATCAGAGAATACTATAAACCCCTCTATGCAAATAAACTAAAAACTCTATAAGAAACGAAAAAATTTCTGGATACATATAACCTCCCAAGACTGAACCAGGAAGAAGTTGAATCCTTGAATAGACCAGTAATAAGTTTTGAAATTGAGGCAGTAATAAATAGCCTACCAACCAACAAAAGCCTGAGACCAGAGGGATTTACAGCTGAATTCTACCAGAGGTACAAAGAGGAGCTGTTACCATTTCTTCTTAAACTATTCCAAACAATTGAAAAGGAAGGACTTCTCCCTAACTCATTTTATGAGGCCAGCATCATCCTGATACCAAAATCTGGCAGAGATACAAAAAAAAAAAAGAAAGAAAACTTTAAGCCAATATCCTTGATGAACATCGATGCAAAAATACTCAATAAAATACTGGCACACCAAATCTAGAGGCACATCAAAAACCTTATTCACCACAATCAAGTCAGCTTCAGCCCTGGGATGCATAAAACATAATTCTAAACAGAACGAAAGACCAAAACCACATGATTATCTCAATAGACATAGAAAAGGCCTTCGATAAAATTCAACATCCCCTCATGTCAAAAACTCTCAATTAACTAGGTATTGATGGAACATACCTCAAAATAATGAAAGCCATTTATGACAAACCTACAGCCAAT
Organism: Pan paniscus; assembly: GCF_029289425.2. Taxonomy (NCBI): domain Eukaryota; kingdom Metazoa; phylum Chordata; class Mammalia; order Primates; family Hominidae; genus Pan; species Pan paniscus. The sequence goes on from NC_073269.2 coordinate 35,537,434, forward strand.
ATCTACAGAATGGGCAAAAGCTGAAAGTGTTCCCCTTGAAAACCAGCACAGGAAAAGGATGCCCTCTCTCACCACTCCTATTCACCATAGTGTTGGAAGTTCTGGCCAGGACAATCAGGCAAGAGAAAGAAATAAAGGGTATTCAAATAGGAAGAGAGGAAGTTGAACTGTGTCTGTTTGCAGATGACATGATCCTATATCTAGAAAACCCCATTGTCTCAGCGAAAAAGCAACTTAAGCTGATAAGCAACTTCAGCAGTCTCAGGATACAAAATCATTGTGCAAAAATCACGAGTATTCCTGTGATAGACAAGCAACAATAGACAAAAAGAGAGCCAAATCACAAATGAACTCCCATTCACAATTGCTTCAAAGGGAATCAAATACCTGGGAATACAGCTGACAAGAAAAGTGAAGGATCTCTTCAAAGAGAACTACAAATCACTGCTCAAGGAAATCAGAGAGGACACAAACAAATGGAAAAACATTCCATGCTCATGGATAGGAAGAATCAATGTTGTGAAAATGGCCATACTACCCAAAGCAATTTATAGATTCAATGCCATTCCCATTAAACTACCATTGACATGCTTCACAGAATTATTTTAAAAACTATTTTAAAATTCATATGGAGCCCAAAAAGAGTCCATATAGCCAGGACAATCCTAAGCAAAAAAGAACAAAGCTGGAGGCATCATGCTACCTGACTTCAAACTATGCTACAGGGCTACAGTAACCAAACAGCATGGTACAAAAACTGATACAAAACAGCCACATAGACCAATGGAACAGAATAGAGAACTCAGAAATAAATAAGATGCACATCTGCAACCATCTGATCTTTGACAAACCTGACAAAAACAAGCAATGGGGAAAGGATTCCCTATTTAATAAATGGTGCTGGGAAAACTGGCTAGCCATATGCAGAAAATTGAAACTGGTCCTCTTCCTTACACCTTATACAATAATTAACTCAAGATGGATTAAAGACTTAAATGTAAGCTGGGCACGGTGGCTTATGCCTGTAATCCAGCACTTTGGGAGACCAAGGTGGGTGGATCACCCGAGGTCAGGAGTTCAAGACCAGCCTGACCAACATGGTGAAACCCCATCTCTACTGAAAATACAAAAAATTAGCCGAGCGTGGTGGTGGATGCCTGTAATCCCAGCTACTCAGGGCACTGAGGCAGGAGAATTGCTTGAACCCGGGAGATGGAGGTTGCAGTGAGCTGAGATGGTGCCATTGCACTCCAGCCTGGGCAACAAGAGCAAAACTCCATCTCAAAAAAAAAAAAAAAAAAAAAAAAAGACTTAAATGTAAAACCCAAAACTATAAAAACCCCAGAAGAAAATCCAGGCAATACCATTTGGGACATAGGCACAGGCAAAGATTTCATGACGAAAGTGTCAAAAGCAATTGCAACAAAAGCAAAAATTGACAAATGGGATCTAATTAAACTAAAGAGCTTCTGTGCAGCAAAAGAAACTATCATCAGAGTGAACAGACAACCTATAGAATGGGAGAAAATTTTTGCAATCTATCCATCTGACAAAGGTGTGATATCCAGAAACTACAAGGAACTTAAACAAATTTACAAGAAAAAAACAACCTCATGAAAGACTGGGCAAAGGACATGAACAGACACTTCTCAAAAGAAAATATTTATGCAGCCAACAAACATGTATATATATGTATACATATATAAAGCTCAACATCACTGATCATTAGAGAATGCAAATCAAAACCTCAATGAGATACCATCTCACACCAGTCAGAATGGTGATTATTAAAAAGTCAAGAAACAATAGATGCTGGAAAGGCTGTGGGGAAATAGAAGTGTTTTTACAGTGTTGGTGGGAATGTAAATTAGTTCAACCATTTTGGGAAACAGTGTGGTGATTCCTCAAAGACCTAGAACAAGAAATATCATTTGACCCAGCAATCCCATTACTGGGTATTTACCCAAAGGAATATAAATCATTCTGTTATAAAGATACATGCACACACGTGTTCACTGCAGCACTATTCACAATAGCAAAGACATGGAATCAACCCAAACGCCCATCAATCATAGACTGGATAAAGAAAATGTGGTATGTATACACCATAGAATACTATGCACCCATAAAAAGGAATGAGATCATGTCCTTTACAGGGACATGGATGGAGCTGGAAGCCATTATCCTCAGGAAACTAATGCAAGAACAGAAAACCAAACACCACATGTTATTATTAATAAGTAGCAGCTGAACAGTGAGAACACATGAACACAGGGAGAGGAATGACACACACTGGGACTTGTCAGTGGGGAGGTTAGGAGGGAGAGCATCAGGATAAATAGCTAATGCATATGGGGCTTAATACCTAGGTGATGAGTTGATAGGTGCAGCAAACCACCATGGCACATGTTTACCTATGTAACAAACCTGCACATCATGCACAAGTGTCCCGATACTCGAAATAAAAAATTTTTTAAAAAGAAACATAAAAATAAAACCACAATGAGATACCATCTCACGCCAGTTAGAATGGCAATCATTAAAAATCAGGAAACAACAGATGCTGGAGAGGATATGGAGAAATAGGAACGCTTTTACACTGTTGGTGGGAGTGTAAATTAGCTCAACCATTGTGGAAGACAATGTGGCTATTCCTCAAGGATCTAGAACCAGAAATACCATTTGACCCAACAATCTCATTACTGGGTATATACCCAAAGGATTATAAATCATTCTACTATAAAGACACATGCACATATATGTTTATTGCAGCACTGTTCACAATAGCAAAGATTTGGAACCAACCCAAATCCCCATCAATGATAGACTGGATAAAGAAAATGTGGCACATATACACCATGGAATACTATGCAGGCATAAAAAAGATGAGTTCATGTCCTTTGCAGGGACATGGATGAAGCTGGAAATCACCATTCTCAGCAAACTAACACAGGAACAGAAAACCGAACACCGCATGTTCTCATTCATAAGTGGGAGTTGAACAGTGAGAACACATGGACACAGGGAGGGGAACATCACACACTGGGGCCTATTGGGGGTTGAAAGGCTAGGGGAGGGATAGCATTAGGAGAAATACCTAATGTAGGTGACTGGTTGATGGGTGTAGCAAACTACCATGGTATGTGTATACCTATGTAACAAAGCTGCACATTCTGCACATGTATCCCAGAACCTAAAGTATAATAATATTTTAAATAAATAAGTAGGTGGTTGAAGAGATAGTTTGCCTTGCTGGTTCTAGCTTGGAAAATTTTCCTCTTGAGAGAAGGAAATCCACAACTTGAGAAAGATTATTCTCCAGCCCTTTTAAAGAAGAAGCTATGTCACCTTTTTCTGTAACATCTATTTGCATGGCACTTGACTCTGTTTGAGGCGCTGTTGTTTACATGTTTGTATTGTTAGCTTTTGATACATAATGAAGGTCCCCAAAACTCAATGGCTTTGGCAGAACACCACAGCTGTTTTTAGCTCAGGATTCTGTAGCTCAGCAATTTGGGCTGGGCTCAGTTGGGCGATTCTTCTGCTGGTCTGTTGGGCTCATTCATGTGTCTATGATCAGCTGCTAATTCAGTTGAGGCCATGTTGGTCTAGAGGGATGTCCACTACGACATCTCATGGCTCTTATCCTGCGGCAGGCTGGCCCAGGCTTGTTCATGTGACAGTGGGTTCTAGGAGGCACAAGAGAGAGGGCAAACCTCAGTGCACAAGCACTTTTCAGGCCTTTGCTCACTTCACACCTGATAATGTTCCACCAGCAAAAGCAAGTCATGTGACCAAGCCCAGAGTCAGTGTGGGAGGGCACTATGATAGAGATGCTGGGATGGGGAAGGGGGACTTGTAGCCATTTTTGCAATCAACCACTATGATATTGCTTAATCTGGACCCCTGCCCAGGGGTCCATGCACATATTAATTTTATGGAGCCATGCACATCCCATTTTATGAGGTGAAGAATGTTGCCCTGGGTCACATAGCAAGCTGGAAACAGGACTAGGCTTGGAAGTCCATCTCTCCAGTGCCAGCCCACTGCACCATACCACTTCTCTTGGTTTCCTCCCACCCCAACATCAGTGCCAGGCCAGGGAGAGAATGAAGTGTCATCCAGGAGCCAAACCCTGGCCACCCGTACGGACTTCCAGCAACAGAGACACAGCAGACCCTGGGTGAACCCTCCCCAGGCATCAGCCTCCAGGAGCCAATGCTGCAGCCCCACTGCCACTGTAGCCCCCACCCTGGCCCAGCACAGAGTGCAGGCTGGTTATTTCAATCAACGGTGTTTTGAAAATCTTGCAATTTAAAACCTTTTAAACATGAGTAGGTGAGGCTGTGATAGTGCCAATGACTAGTTGGGAGTACTTAGAGGCAATTTTAAATGTCTCCTGAAATCTCCATGCCAACGGTCCCATGGGGCACCAGGCAAGGTTCACGTTGCCAGGCTCACCCTCCTGTTAGCCATTTCCCCTGCCGCTGCATACCCTGAGGGCCTGGAGTTCCATGCACAAGTGCATCCACCTTTAAACACCTCATGCAGATTATTTCTGTCTCACCTGCACTTGCCTTCGTGTCAGGATTTGCAGAGGCCTAAAGATCAGAGCCAGGGGCCAGGCACGATGGCTCATACCTGTAATCCCAGCACTTTGGGAGGTCAAAGTGGGCAGATCACTTGAGGTCAGAAGTTTGAGACCAGCCTGGGCAACATGATGAAATTCCATCTCTACTAAAAATACAAAAATTTGCCAAGCATGGTGGCCAGCACCTGTAATCCCAGCTGCTTGAGAGGCTGAGGCAGGAGAATCACTTGAACCTAGGAGGCGGAGGTTGCAGTGAGCTGAGGTCACGCCACTGCACTCCAACCTGGGTGACAGAGTGAGACGCCATCTCAAAAAAATAAAAATAAAAAAAAATTTAAAAGGCCAAGCGTAGTGACTCACACCTGTAATCCCAGCACTTTGGGAGGCCGAGGCAGGTGGATCACCTGAGGTCAGGAGTTCGAGACAAGCCTGGACAACATGGTGAAACCCCATGTCTACTAAAAATAAAAAAAATTAGCTGGGCTTGGTGTGGGGTGCCTGTAATCCCAGCTACTTGGGAGGCTGAGGCAGGAGAATTGCTTGAACCCAGGAGATGGAGGTTGCAGTGAGCTGAGATTGCACCATTGCACTCCAGCCTGGGTAACAAGAGCGCAACTCCATCTCGATTAATTAATTAAATTAATCAGAGCCAGGAGATCTGTGAGGCCCATGGGACCAGTCTGGCTGTGGGTGAAGTACCCAGGAGGCAGTACCCTGCTCTCCTGGCTGGATCCCCACTTTCCACGCACCCGAGCCTCAGTGAACTCCACCCAGGCACGTGGGCATCCATCAGCTTGTCCATCACATCCGCCTGTCGTCCTTCCCAGTAATGCCTGACAGCAAGGAATGAGAGCAGATTGGAGTCTTCGCAGTGACAAATGCAGGACGATTCTTCCCACAAAAGGGGCCCAGAGGCAGAGCACCAGCCTGAGCTGTGCTGCAGGAGGGCCAGGAGGGATGACTGCCTGAAGCATAAAGATCTGGAGAGGAAGGTCTGCACACCTGGAGTTTTGCTGTCCTAACGCTTCTCAGCCGGGGCCCAGAACTGTGTGCAGAAGCGATGGTCTATGGACAATTCACCTGCCCCTCGGACAGCACCACCCACTTTGCATTCGGATGTTTGAACACAGCCTGTGTTTCCCACAGTGGTCAGGTGGAATCCTGGACTTTCAGGCCAGATGATTTGTACAACCTCCTCCTTCTACAAAAAGAGGATGATGGGGGCCAGGACATGAACTCCATGACACAGACAGCTATGGCCAGAGCAGGGAGAATTAAGGAGCAGGAGACGCCTTGGATAGGAAGGACTAAGTGTGCTGCTACCTGGAGAGAGGAGAGCTGTGCATTCAGGCCCAGCCTTGTCAGGGAAGCCTCAAGTCTCTGTTTATTAAGGCTGGAGGGAACCAGCCATCCTGGCTGCAGTGGTGGAGTGAAAGTAGCCGAGCCCTCTGCACTACTGAAAATTGACACAGGGTAGGGTCTCCCACACCCCTCTTCATAGGCACGGGGCTGCAGCCCAGCTTGTGGGGTCAAGAGAAGGGAGGAGAGAGGCCTCCGGATGGTGCAGGTGAGCAGGGCGGGGCTGAAAACTGCATCCATTCATGCCGCTGACTCTAAGCAAGTAGTGACGTCCCCCAGGGGTTTTGGCAGCACCAAGGATCATGCAGGGCGCTTCCACACTTGCTCCTGTCATAACCCTGGAGGGAGCATCCCACTTTCCAGGTGAGAAGCCCAGGGTTTATGGGTGGGCTTTCCCCAGTTGCACGGGAGGCCTTAAAACAGATGAAGACCCTAAGGACCGACGAGGAGCCAGGCGGGGGACCAAGGTGAAGCAGGGTGAGGCACAGGTGTTACAGCATCCATGGCAGGCCAGGGGCCAGGATATGATCACATTGGAGAGACAGGTGGGAGTGACCCAGAGGTTGCTGGGGTCATTCCTCAAAGACCCCAGCCCACTCATCTCCACCAACCTGCAATTTCTCAGCTCCACACTGCAACCCAAAGGGTGGACAGACAAGGTTGCTGTGGAAAAAAGACTTACACACAGCAACATCAGGATGCCCGAGACAGGGTGCGTGGGAGTGCGAAGCTGTGCAGTTTAGGCAGGGGCATGGAGGGGATGCCGGGATGCACAAGGGACAGAATTGTGTGGGATCATGTAGCCTTCATGGAGGAAGAGGACAAGCAGGGCCAGAAATGATGAGGACATTTTGCAGCATGTATCTGGGGAGAAGGAAGCATATTGTCTTTTTTTTTCTCTTTTTTTGAGACAGAGTCTCACTCTGTCTCCCAGGCTGGAGTGCAGTGGTGCAATCACAGCTCTCTGCAGCCTCCAACTCTTGGTCTCAAGCGATCCAGCCTTCTGAGCAGCTGGGAATACACGTGCATGCCACCACACACAGCTAATTTTTTATTTTTTGTTGTGATGGGGTCTCACTATGTTGCCCAGGCTGGTCTCAAGCTCCTGGGCTCAAGTGATCCTCCAGCCTCAGCCTCCCAAAGTGTTGGGATTACAGGCATAATCCACCACACCCAGCTCATATCATCTTTTTATTAAAATAAGGTAATGACTTGGACATTAGAGCTGTCACTCCCCACTTCAGGCCAGGCGCTTGTGTCTGATCTCACTAGGATGCTAAAGTGTATGGTCTTTAAATTACAAACTGCAGCAACAAAATGCTTTATCTTTAAACCAAGGCAGCCACCATGCACCAGCCTCCAGCTGGGTGCTAAGCGTGAGTGGCCCCAGCCTGGGGAAGCCTCACTGTTCCTGGTCTGCTGTGAGCTCCTAGGTTCTTGAGACTCAGGTATTAACCTTGCCTGTTTTCTCATCCCCTGCAGGCACCGGCCGTAGCTACACCACAGACCCACTCTTGTCCCTGCTCCTGTTAGCTCTGCATAAGTTCCTGCGCCTGCTCGTGGGACATTGACAGACAAGACCAACCCGAGCATCTCAGAGGCCGCACGTGACCTGCCCGGGGCCCTCGGTGAGGACCACGTCGCTGGATGGACAAAGAGAGACTGAGAGACGCATGAAAAAGTCCACATGGAAAATAAATAAATCATATTTTTGGGAAAGTTACACAAATGTAGAACACCTAAAATAATGCATCTAGTTTCCAAATAATTTGGAGTTTGGCCCATGCAGTCTGCATGGGAATCAATGATTTCTCTACTTCAATGTAGTTTTCTTTTCTACACTTTGCCTCCAAGTCTTCATTTTGCACGAACTGTTGAGCAGTTATCTTTAGGATAATATGTACAAATGTTGGGGTCAAAGGCTTTTGACAAAGCAAAATATTTTTAGTAGATTATTGTGTTTAGGATTTTTTTTTAATTTACTTTTTTTCTTTAGGGGCTTTTCTTTTTTATTAAATTATTTCTTTTGAGGCATTTTGATTAAAAAAGACACATCTTATCATAATTAAAATTCACTGTCAATAATATTTATTTTTAAATAAAGATTGGAAACAAGGTCAGACACTTGTTTATAAACTGTATTGTATATTGCTGAAGAACAGTTGAATAAAAAACAACTTTGAAATAACTTTTCTACAGCCATGTATGAATGTCAAGCGTTGGTGCCCACTGCAGCCTGGCTGCCTGCCGTTCCCTCCTGTGCTCTGACACCAGCTGCACTTTTGGCTGGGTGTCACCCGGCGTGGAGGACAGCCCAGGGCACCTGGCTGAGACCACGCTGAGCAGATGGGAGCACCTGACCAGCCTCCCCTAGGGACAGGGCACTTCATGGAGGCGGCAGTGAGACGAGCCCCCAGCCTGGGTCCTGAAGGAAAGGAGATCGCTAGGAGGAGGTGTGAAATAAGTCAAGAACCACTCCTCCCCCACTTCGTTTCAATGAATCATGCAATTCATTCGCCCACTTGGAGATTGTACATCAAGGTGTATTTACTGTGGTTAGCTTTGCTGCTAGTTTGAAGGGGGAATTTGGAGAGAAAGTAGGGCTTGCCACACTCCTTCCTGTGCATCTGAAGATTGCTTTGAGCCTCTGAAACTCATAGATTTGGGGCAGGTTACACATGCCCTAAGGAAACGGGCATGCCCTGGGTGGGGGCTACTATTTATACTTCATTCTAAGACAGCATCTCATTAGATAGCTGGAGCCCATGGATTTGTTTAAAACCCAGCCAGATTTTAACACCTGCAGTTTCAATAAGTGTGGTTGTCATTGATGTTGTTCACCAAATACTTCTGTTCTCCGCTGGCCAGGCCCAGGGCAGGATCGCTTCCTGGCCTCCTGTGGCGGGTGGGGCCACAGCTCTGGCGCATGAGCTGGGAATAGAAGGGATCCGCATTGCTTCTAGTCCAAGGCACAGGATTGCTAGTGCGACGCCCTCCAAAGCACTTGTCCTCTAACGTGACGACTCGCAGCATTCACATCAGCAAGTGTTCTTCCAGCCTAGGTCGCTGAGTGACTGCGATGAACACAGCCTTCCCTGTGGCCAGCGCTGGATCCTGCGGCCCCATGAGAAGTCTGCCATTGCCGCTTCACCCACTCATCTTCGGGCATTATCGCAGCATAAGCCAGCCTGTCCTGATTGGCTCAGCGTGTAGTTGATCGACTGTATTTAGCTCAGGGGAGGAGTAATTGTGCATTTGGACAGTCCCACGTGTACAGAGACCCCCAGGATGGAGCTGATGTCGGGGGAAGCCTGTGTGGAGAGAACATTGGGACGGCTGTTTCTGATGGGTACATTAACTTGTTTCACATTTCCTTTATATTGATCAGCACCTGTAAGTTTAATCACTCTGTCTGGTGAATAGTGATTCTGTCCAGAAGGATCATCTCCTTTTATAGTTAACTCAATACTGCAGCAGCTAATGTCATGTGAAATACTGGCCCAGTGTGCTGGAGAGCAAACCGTACTTCCCGGATACCAGTGGAACGGGGACAATGTGTCAGTAAGGGTGACGTTGTACCAGATCGTTCCAGGGGATGGAGGGCTGGGGAGTCATTCCCCATCACCAAAACCAGATGCCTCTGTACAAACACAGGTGGTCAGGTCCCAGCCTGGAAGCTCCCAACCTTTAGCGTGATATGCACAGGGGAGGGGCAAGTGTGATGGGCACAGTGGAGGGGGCAGGTGTGATGGGTACAGGGGAGGGGCAGGTTTGATGGGCACAGTGGAGGGGGCAAGTGTGATGGGCACAGGGGAGGGGGCAGGTGTGATGGGCGCAGGGGAGGGGCAGGTGTGATGGGTACAGGGGAGGGGCAGGTTTGATGGGCACAGGGGAGGGGGCAGGTGTGATGGGCACAGGGGAGGGGGCAGGTGTGATGGGCACGGGGAGGGGGCAGGTGTGATGGGTACAGGGGAGGGGACAGGTGTGATGGGTACAGGGGAGGGGCAGGTGTGATGGGTACAGGGGAGGGGCAGGTTTGATGGGCACAGTGGAGGGGGCAAGTGTGATGGGCACAGGGGAGGGGGCAGGTGTGATGGGCACAGGGGAGGGGCTGATGTGATAGGCACAGTGGAGAAGCTGGTGTGATGGGCATGGGAGGGGCTGGTGTGATGGGCACAGGGGAGTGGGCAAGTGTGATGGGCACAGGGGAGGGGCTGGTGTGATGAGCATAAAGGAGGGGCAGGTGTGATAGGCATAGGGGAGGGGTTGGTGTAGTGGGCACAGGGGAGGAACTGCTTGATAGGCACAGGGGAATGGGCAGGTGAGATAGGTAGAGGGGAGGGGCAGGTGTGATGCCTACAGCGGAGGGGACAGGTGTGATGGGCACTGAGGAGGGGCTGGTGTAATGGGCACAGGGAAGGGACTGCTATGATGGGCACAGGAGAGGGGCAGGTGTGATAGGCACAGGGGAGGAGCCGGTGTGATGGGCACAGGGGAGGGAAGGGGCTGGTGTGATAGGCACAGGGGAGAAGCTGGTGTGATGGGCACAGGGGAGGGGCTGGTGTGATGAGCACAGAGGAGAAGTGGTGTGATGGGCACAAGGGAGGGGCTGGTGTGATGGGCACAGGGGAGGTGCTGGTGTGATGGACACAGGGGAGGGGCTGGTGTGATGGACACAGGGGAGGGGCTGGTGTGATGGGCACAGGGGAGGGGGCAGGTGTAATGGCTACAGGGGAAGGGCAGGTGTAATCGGCACAGAGGAGAAGCTGGTGTGATGGGCACAGGGGAGGGACTGCTGTGATGGGCACAGGGGAGGGTCAGGTGTGATGGGCATAGGGGAGGGGCTGGTGTGACAGGCACAGGGAAGGGGTTCAGGTGTGATGGCACGGGGAAGGGGACAGCTGTGATAGGTACAGGGGAGGGGCTGGTGTAATGGGCACAGGGGAGGAACTGCTGTGATAGGCACAGGGGAGTGGGAAGGTGAGATGGGTACAGGGGAGGGGCAGGTGTGATGGCTACAGTGGAGGGGACAGGTGTGATGGGCACAGGGGAGGTGCTGGTGTGATGGGCACAGGGGAGGGGCTGGTGTGATGGACACAGGGTAGGGGCTGGTGTGATGGGCACAGGGGAGGGGCAGATGTGATGGGCACAGGAGAGGGACAGGTGTGATGGGCATAGGGGAAGGGCTGGTGTGATGGGCACAGGGGAGGGACTGCTGTGATAGACACAGGGGAGAAGCTGGTGTGATGGGCACAGGGGAGGGGCTGGTGTGATGGGCACATGGGAGGGACTGCTATGATGGGCACAGGGGAGAAGCTGGTGTGATGGGCACAGGGGAGGGGCTGGTGTCATGGTTACAGAGGAAGGAGCAGTTGTGATGGGCACAGGGGCGTGGCCTTGTGTGATGGGCACAGGGGAGGGGCAGGTGTGATGGGCACAGGGGAGGGGCTGGTGTGATGGGCCCTGGTGAGAGGAACAGGTGTGCTTTGGAGAAACCAGCTTTTTCTGCACAAAGAGGATTCCCCTCAAACACAGAAAATTATTCCTCATATCTGCCTCCTGGGGACAGAGAACTTCCAGGTGGGAAGCCGAGCATGAGGCTGAGCAAGTTCCCTGAAGGGGAGGCTGAACCCGGCCTCCAGCAGAAGTTAATGGAACTGAGACTGGGGCTGTCGTGGGGCTGGAAGCCAAGGCAAATCTCTAGACCCAGGCTTCCATGGAGTGGCTGCCAGCATTCCCACTGGTCCAGGGCCCCGGACACAAAGAAAGGAGAAGTTAAGTGCACCCCTAAGTATCCGCAGTGCCGATCCACGGGGTCTGGGCTCCTGCTTTCTGGGGTCTCACGCACTCCGAGAATGAGGACAAAGAATGCTCAGCCTGCACTGTGTTTTATGGAATGCATACAAACCAGAAGAGAGAAGCGCCCTCCAGAAACAAAAACCGTGGCGTGGTGCTCACTCCCAAAACTGCCTTTCCCTTTGGAGTTTGCTTTCAGCCTCGGCAGACATGGGCTGGGGTTGGAGAGCAAGACAATTTATTTCGGTTTGGGAAGAATGCACTGTGGGCGGCCTCGGGAGCTCGGGTGCAGGCTGAGAGGACCCCCGCCTGCTTCAAGGGACTGTGGAGCTGTGGGTCTGTGTAGCAACTAACTCCAAAGTGAGGGACAGGAGTCCAGAGGGAGTGCAAACTCCACCCCAGCCCGGGGCTGAGTGACAGCAGGAGGGCAGCCAGGGTGGGGGCAGGTAGAGACCGAGCCAAGCCCAGACCCCCGTGGAGGAGCCCTGCTCTGCCTGGTGATGAGGATTGTCCCTGATTCTAGCCCCTCATGTGGTGCTGACCCACCTGCGCCCTCCAGGCAGCGGCCAACATTTAGGGGCATAGCCTGGAAGGAAGGACAGGAATTCCCAGAATTTGACAGGAGGTGGTATGAGCAGAGCTGCAGCATTCTGAGTTTCAGTTCTGTTTCAACCCCACACTCCTGGTTACAGCTCTGGCTCAGAAAACAACAGCTCTGTCGGATCCAAGCCTGCCGTTGGTTGGAATACAGCAAACAGCCATTTGTGAGCTGCTGAGCTCCTGGCTAAAGGGACTTCTGCCCCTGCCAGCCAGGGGAACAGTTCTTGCCTTTTTTTTTTTTTTTTTTCTTTTTGAGATGGAGTCTCACTCTGTCGCCCAGGTTGGAGTACAGTGGCGTGATCTCGGCTCACTGCAACCTCTGCCTCTGGGTTCAAGCAATTCTCTTGCCTTGGCCTCCCAAATAACTGGGACTACAGGCACCCGCCAACACACCCGGCTAAATTTTTTTGTATTTTTAGTAGAGACAGTGTTTCACCACGTTGGCCAGGCTGGTCTCAAACTCCTGACCTCACGTAATCTACCCACCTCGGCCTCCCAGAGTTGGGATTACAGGTGTGAGGCACTGCACCCGGCAAGTTCTTGCCTATTTTTGCACTGCTTCTTCCAGTGGGCCCATCCCCACTTTGGGTGACACTGGGCATTCATTTTGCCTGCATTTCAGAGGATGCAACTCCTGCTTTTCCTGGGGGACAGGTGGCCAGAGGCTTTGATGCATTTGCCCCTATATGCATGCACACACCTGTATGTAGCAGCCTGCTGCTTTAGAACACCATTTCTTTCCTTCTCACTAAGGCTGCAGCAGCAGGAGTGGTGCAGCACTGGTGAAACCTCAGCCAACTGGGCACCCGGTCTCCCCAGAATGGAGCTGCTACCCCTCAGGGCTCCCTGCCTTCATCAGCCAAGAAGAGCCTGCACACCCTACCACAGCATAAATACACCTTTTACCTCATGCCAGGGGCCCTAGAAACACATGGAAAACCCACGACCTTTATGAGGGACCTGCCCCACTTTGTGGCTGCAGACACAACATGAGGTAGAGTCTGGAAACACCACCAGGGGTGACCCCTTTTAAATGACAAAGACCCAAGGAGCACCAAAAATATATTTCAAGTCACAGAAAACATGACTTCACACCAAGCCTAACTTGCCACCAACTAGCAAAGACCCAACAAAGATCACATGTGTTCCCTGTACCTGATTGTTTAAAAGGGAGAAATGGTAAGTGGACTCTTAGTAGAAAGCATATATGGTCTCATTTAGATTTTGAAGTTAGAAAAGATTTTTTAAATGAGACTGAAAAAGCGGTATTATAAAAGAAAATATGGACCGGGCATGGTGACTCATGCCTGTAATCCTAGCACTTTGGGAGGCCGAGGTGGGTGGATCATGAGGTCAGGAGTTCAAGACCAGCCTGGCCAACATGGTAAAATCCCATCTCTACTGAAAATACAAAAATTAGCCCAGTGTGGTGGTGCGCACCTGTAGTCCCAGCTACTCCAGAGGCTGAGGCAGGAGAATTGCTTGAACCTGGGAGCCAGAGGTTGCAGTGAGCTGATACTGTGCCACTGCACTCCAGCCTGGGTGACAGAGCAAGACTCTGTCTCAAAAAAAAAAAAGAAAGAAAGAAAGAAAGAAAATATAGACAATTTTGACTACATTATAACAAAGAGCACTCCTTTACCAAAAACCATCACAAAGAAAGTGAAAAGAGACTTACAAAATACACCCAAGAAAGGATTACTATCAAACATGTACAAAGAATTCCTAGAAATCAATAAGAAAAGCAAAAACAGGCTGGGCATGGTGGCTCACACAGGCGAGGCAGGTGGATCACCTGAGGTCAGGAGTTCGAGACCATCCTGGCAAAGATGGTGAAACCCCATCTCTACTAAAAATATGAAAATTAGCCAGGTCTGGTGGCACATGCCTGTAATCCCAGCTACTCAGGAGGCGGAGGCAGGAGAATCGCTTGAACCCAGGAGACGGAGGTTGCAGTGAGCCGAGATCGAGCCACTGCACTCCAGCCTGGGCAACAGAGCAAGTTGACTCCATCTCAAAAAAAAAAAAAAAAAAAAAAGAAATGCACAAAAAGTACGATGGGAAGATGGACAAAGGATGTGAACCACCATATCATGGGAGAGAAAATATGGCCAGAAAAAACTATAAAAGGTTTTCAGCCTCAATAGTTACAAGAGAAATGCAAATCAAGGCCACAGTGATTATGCCCACTTAATTATCAAAAATTTAAGTCTGACAAAGGCCGGGTGCCGTGGTTCATGCCTGGAATCTCAGCACTGTGGGAGACCAAGGCAGGAGGGTCACTTGAAGCCAGGAGTTCCAGACCCTGTCTTAGCATGACAGCGAGACCTCATCTGTGTTAGTCCATTGTTACTGCATTGCTGTAAAGAAATACCTGAGACTGGGTAAATTATAAAGCAAAGAGGTTTATTTGGCTCATGGTTCTGCAAGCTTTACAGGAAGCATGATTCTGGCATCTGCTTGGCTTCTGGTGAGGTCTCAGAAAGATTTCACTTGTGGTGGAAGGTGAAGTGAGAGCCAGGGAGGGGAGAGCCGTGAGGAGAGAGACGAGGAGGGGATGGGTGCCACACTCTTAAAACAACCAGATCTCAAGTGAACTAACTGAAGGAGAGCTCACTCAACACCAAAGGGATGGCACGAAACCATTCATGAGGGATCCGCCCCATGACCCAAACACCTCCCACCGGGCCCCAACTCCAACACTGGGGATCACATTTCAACATGAGATTTGGAGGGGACCAACATCCAAACCATATTACTGTCTTTGCAAAAAAAAATTAAAGATAGCCATGCATGATGGCAAGCCTGTAGTACCAGCTACTCAGGAAGGTGAGACAGGAGGATCGCTTGAGCCCAGGAGTTCAAGGTAGCAGTGAGCTGTGGTCACGCCACTGCACTCCAGCCTGAGTGACAGAGTTAGACCATATCTCTAAAAAACTAAAAATAAATAAGAGTCTGACATACCAAGTGTTAGAGAAGTTATCCATCTCCAAGATCACCTAAGCATTGACTGTGGGTGACTGTGGGAGTGTAAATTGATACAACCTCATTGGAAAACACTTTGGCACTAACTGTTAAAAGTGAACATTCACATACTGTGACCCAGAGATTCCAATCCTTAGTAGCAAAATCTCTTTCTCTTGTGCTCTGGGGAACATTAAAAAAAAAAAAAAAAAAAAAAAAACCTTCAAGGCAGCCCCATTCAATACCCTGGAAACAGATGAGTTCCCATCTACAGGAGAGAGGATGCAGATGCTGTAGACAGTTCTCACAATGATATGAACACGACACCAGCTACTCCATCAAGGGTCAACGTGAATGAACTGCAAGGAACATGCAACAAAACACTGAGTCTTAGCATCTATTAGTGGGGAAAACCCCCAAAAAGGGCAGAGTGCTCACGTCTGTAATCCCAGCACTTTGGGAGGCTGAGGTGGGAGGACCGTTTGAGCCCAGGAGTTCAAGACCAGCCTGGGCAACACAGCAAGACTCTGTCTCTATTAAAAATTTTAAAAATGTAGCCAGGTGTGGTAGCATGTGGGAGGCTGAAGTGGGAGGATTACTTAAGCCAGGGAAGTCAAGGCTGCCATGAGCTTTGACTTGATAGCACCACTGCACTCCAGCCTGAGCGACCTAGTGAGACCATGTCTCAAAAAAAAAAAGAAAAAAGCCCTGAAGATTACATACAGTATAATACCTTTGTCATAAAGTTAAATCCAAACTAAAACCAACAGATAGAGGGAGGATGGATGGATGGATGGACGGATGGATGGATGGATGGACAGATAGACTTCTTAAGAAAACACATAGCTAAGATAAAACTGTCTTCAAAGGAAAGCAATGGAAAGGTGAAGATGGATACAGGACCGTGGTTACCTTGGTGTGGGGAAGCAGAGGTATAAGGAGCCCACAAGTGGATGAAGGTCATCATCAAACTCTTAGTTTTCAAACTGAGTGATGGGTTAGGGTACATCTCGTGTTATCAAAAATGAATGAATGGCCAGGTGCGGTGGCTCATTCCTGTAATCCCAGCACTTTGAGAGGCCAAGGTAGGTGGATTACTTGAGGCCAGGAGTTCGAGACCAGCTTAGCCAACATGTTGAAACCCTATCTCTACTAAAAATACAAAAATTAGCTGGACGTGGTGGCGGGTGCCTGTAATCCCAGCTACTCGGAAGGCTGAGGCAGCAGAATCACTTGAACCCAGGAGGCGGAGGTTACAGTGAGCCAAGATCACATCATTGCACTCCAGCCAGGGGGCCAAGAGCGAAACTCTGTCTCAAAAAAAAAAAAAGAGGGGGGGAGAGGAAAAAATAATACAGTCCTATCCAGGACTTATATTAAAACAAAAACAAAGTACCAACTTTTCTTTTCCACAGTCCCCAAGACAAATTCACATCTAACTCCCTCTCCCACCCAGAGGTTGCAAACTAGCGCTTCTCAAGCTGCATCTGGCTGCAGACATGCTATGTTTGACGTTCACAGGGATGTTTCTTGTTATTTTACAATATCGGAAAGTCTCATGTAAACATCCAAATTTCTCCTGTCCTTTGCAGCAACATGGATGGAGCTAGGGACCATTATTCTAAGTGAACTAATTCAGAAACAGAAAATCAAATACCACATGTTCTCACTGATTAGAGAGCTAAACAGTGGGTACATACATAGGGACATGATGAGAATGACAGACACTAGGGACTCCAAAAGCCAGGAGAATGGGAGGGAAGTGAGGGTTGAAAAATTACCTATCAGGTAGAGTGTTCACTGTTCGGGTTTGCTAGAAGCTCAATCCCAACCATTACGCTATATGCCTATGTAACAAACACATACATATACTTAAAATTTGTTTTAAAAACCCAAATTTCTGGCTTCTCCTGAAAAAAATATAATATGCAGCCACACGGGGCCCATATTCCTATGTGGTGACAACTGGTGGGTGCCAAGTAACAGCTGCCCCCATGATACTCCAGGAGGTCCTTCCCTGGCTCTACCCTGCCTTCACCCTCTGCAGCCTCGGCCAGCTGTGGTCACTGTACCAGCCTCACCGGGCCAGAAAACATTGCCGCCATTCAGAGTGTTTCTCAAAGAGAGCTGAAGCAAAAGAAGTTTTAGGGTTAACCAGAATCCCATTCCTGAAGCAGGTAATTGATGTTTTCGAATAACATGTATCCAGTTTTTTATTTAAGAACACAGCAAAGAAGTTAAATTAGATTGCAGATAACCTGCGCTTTCTTTTTCTGTGCAAGACTTTTCTGTGCTTTTTGATTTTGTAAATTATAGTATACAAAATTTTCTGGTTTTGCTTTGAAAGAAGGTCTGCTGTGTGTCTAAAACACAATCTACTAACATACTCTTATCTGCATAACCGATTAACTCCCTGTTTGTGACCAGACATCTTTCTGCTCCCTAAATACCAAAAGACGTGGCCATTATTGTTTAAGCCTCCTTCACGGACTCATTTCTAAGCCCTTTGATGGTAAAATTTTGCTCCCCGCCCCTGCACCTCCACCTGCCATGGTTTCTCCAAACTGTGCCCTAATGAATTGGTGCTTTTAACTAAGACAGACCACGGTCACTTTTCAAAACGTTAATTCCCATAAAATGGGATGTCAGTTTTACAAGGAAGGCTCTCTTTTATCAGCAAAAACTGATTCCATTTGACTGATTAATTGTCCTTAGAACTGTCAAAGGCTTCCGGACTAGGGAAGACGGCTTGGGAGGAGGCAGACATGCAGCCTTGCGATGTGGGGCACTCCTGGGCTGGGGAAACCAGGAGATTACAAATGCACAAATAATTAATTCAAATCAATACAGCGAGGGGTTCAGGCTGAGAGACATTCAATTAAGTTGCTCAAAGAGAAGATGCTGATCTTCAGCTAGTCCGCTCCATGCTGCAAATAATAGAGCATTTTTAATTTGTGCAGCAGGGATGTTAATCTTTTGCCATGTAATCCAGTCCTTGGGGAATGCCATAAATATGTGGCACTGCGCATGTGAGGCTCCCTGAGGAGGGCACTCAATCAACCCAGCCCTGGCTTTCCTGCCTGTCTGTATGTCAATCTCTCAACACTCAATTAGGAAATATATGATAGGCTAATAGAGGATGGATGGATGGATGGATGGATGGATGGATGGATGGATGGACGGATGGATGGATAGATGGACGGATGGATGGATAAATGGATATAGAGGCAGAGACAGACAAATGTTCAAAGATTATCAGACATCCCTCACCATCCCCCACCCATAAACACTTTATGACTTCTGGATTTTGCCTGAACCAACAGCACAAATAAATCCCAAGGAATTATTCATATTTCAAAAGGATTCACTTTAGAATGCCTTTAAATAGCAAGCTCCTGTAGCATGTTTAAAATAGGATCTGAATCCCAATTTTATTATACAGAGAGAAGCACACACATACATATGAATAATGATTTAGAAGGTTAGACACCAAGGTGTTAAAAGTTTATGTTTCTATGTAAGTAGGATTGTAGATACTTTAATGCCTGACTGAGGTCTGGCTTCTCTGTGATGAACATTTATTACTTCTGTAATAAGATAAAAGCAGTAAAATATTTTTAATTTAACAAAAGACAATTCCACCCCCCAAAAAATGTAAGCTTCAATTTATAAAGATGTAACTCTCCACCTGTTTTCAGAAGAACATTTGCTGTGTAAAAAGAGGCTCTCCAGGAACATGCTATTTAGTCCTCGTTCTTTGATAACTGAGCACGGGGGCTCTGAGCACATCACTTGGGTGGGGAGCTTGAGGCACCTCTGGGTGGGTGGTCCCCTACCACACCCACCACACCAAGAGATGGCCCACCAAGAGTTGTCCTGGTGGCAACCAGGACTCAGGGGAAGGAGAGGCTGGAAATGTGGGGTGCCTCTTGGACCATGGACCCCCAAAGATCTGCAGCACCTGGACATTAACTACGTTTATTCATTCAGCAAACACACATTGATCACTACTCCATAAACAGCCCTGTATGGGAGAAAGAGATAAAGTATGCAAGGATCACCCCCTAACCCCCGGTAAGGGAGCTGGTGGTCTGGTAAGAAGAATCAACACCTCCACAGCTAAGTGGAATACAAGCTGGACTGTGAGACCCACAGTAGGGAGCTTAGCAAGAGACTCAGGAAGGGAAACAATTCATTGTGATGGGTGGGGGTGGGGGAGATAGCAGGGACTTATCAAATGTTTGTGAAAATGAGCTCAAGTAGCATTTGAGCTGGGTCTTAAGAGGCCTCCTCGTCTCTCCCTGGTGCTCAGAGAGTCTTATTAGACACAGACAGCTGGATCTCCCCTACAACCAGAGCCACTGTTGTTTGGGCAAAAGTCAATCCTTCCTCGCCAGCGGCTGTCACCAGAAGTGGCAGCCTCATTGCATCTCTTTCTGAGGCGTGTTGAGATGTGGAAACAAGAGCCAGTGAGTCTCTGGGTATCTGAGCCACAGGCAGCCCGTGTGGGAGTCTCGGAGCCCACTCAAGAGCATGGATAAATCTCGGGACAGGATTGTGACAGGCAGCATACGCAGAAAGTTGAGTCAGCCCTGGAGAGTTGTGCATCCTGAGCAGCTCCAGCAGGCGGTGCCTGGGAGAGATGGGCTGCACCGCGTGAATCAGAGGGCACCTATAATGATGGAGACAGATGTGTGGGGTAAGCCAGCCACACCACAAATCAAAAATAACAAGGAAAACTCTGGGCAAATGAAACTAGAGAAACGTCAGCTCTTAGCCTTGCCAAAGCCGGGCTGCTCTGTGCACAGAGACTCACCCGAGACAACAGAAACAGGGCTGGGTGGACGTTTTGCAAATGAATAGTCAGAGAGAGCCATGGGTTGCATTTGTTGACGGTGTCAGAAAACTAAAATCAGTCAAATAAATGAGAAATTTGCCGTTTCCCCCCCAAATTTTATGAGGCGGGGACTAAGAAAATGATCCATCAAGCAGGAAATATTTTAGCTTTTGGTTTTTATTTATTAGAGAGGTGTACAGAGTTTGGCATGCTACAGTGTACATTTTCTACAAAATAGAAATCCATAAAAACCAGAGAGAAAGTTGAGATTTTGTCCCTGCTTGTTGCTATGAAGTTCTCTGTTTCCCAATGTATGTCACTGGTAAAGATGAAAAGGGGAATTTTCGCTGTAAGATCATATGCAAATGACCCTCGAGATGATTCAGCCACTCCAATGTGGGGGCGTCTACTACCTTCCCACAACCTGGCTTACTCAGGCACTCAGGGCTAGAGATGTGAACTTTAGCTGTATCCTGACTATAGCAGAATCTTTTTGCGCCGTGCCTGACATTCCCGTAGCCCTCCCGACTTCAGCCCCTGCTGGGGTGGAAGCTTCTAGGACTGACCCAGGCTCCAGTACAGGATTTACTCAAGGGGGAAACCCGCGCCTCTCTGATTTTCCCTCCAGGGCTTCCTCTAAGCCATGTAGCCTGTTTGGCTCAAGATCAGGCTCTGCGGAAGCATACTGCAGTTGGATGGCTCCTGGAGGGTCCCACAGGTGAATGTCTGCATCTCCCTGTCCGCAGGCAGGTCCTTCCGGAAGGCGTTGTGCCTGCTCCTCAGTGTACAGCCACACCCCTGTTGCCCAAGCAGTGAGCTCCATAGCACATCCTTTCTTGGCTTTTTCTTCTTCCAGACTCACACTCTCTGCTCCTTCTCTCCCACTTTCTAGACTGACCCCCAAATAAATGACTTCCCCCTCTGTCCTTGCCCCAGGCTCTGATGAGAACACAGACTGTGCAGCTGTGTGATACCAGCATCCATTTGCCTCACTGGGGCATAGACTCGGTGTTTCCTTGGGGAATTACCATGCTCTTGGTGTGCACAGATTTGAGGGAGGCAGATCCAGGAGGGAACCAAAGTGGCCAGAAGCTCGCTTCCCCATCCCCGAGGCCACCTCTGGGACAAGCACTGACTCATGCCCGAGCCACCAGTTTCCCCTGGAGGGGAGCAAGGATGAGGGGAGCAGCTCACCGCCGGTCCCCAGGGACAGGGGCTTGGTTTGCTGAACTGTCTCTGCTCTATGGCCCTGGCTGTGGCTTCTCCTGCCTGGCCCACCCAGCTCCCTTGGTGCCACCCAGCTCCCTTGGTGCCGCCTACCTCCCCTGAGCTCCTGACACCCCTTTCCACTACCACCACCAAGAGATTCTCCCCGGTGGAAGGGAACGGGGCAGGTTCTGTGGGTGCAACCCAGATCCCCAGCTGACATGGTTAGCTGCAGTGACAGAGCCAGCTCAAGCCAGCCTAGGCTAGCCAGGGTAGTATATCAGGATATGGGGGAGCTTCCTGGAACCCAAGTGTGGAATTTCACCTGCGCGTCAGGGTGGGGTTATGATCTGAATGTTTATGTCCTCCCAATATTCATATGTTGAAATCCTAACCCTCAAAATGATGGTACAAGAAGGTGAGGGCCTTTGGGAGGTCATTACGTCATGAAGGCTCTATGGAATTAGTGTCCTTATAAAAGAGACCCCAGAGGGACCCTCACTCTTTCCACCAAGGACACAAAAAGAAAGCACTGTCCATGAACCAGGAAGCCCTCACCAGACACCAAATCTGCTGGTGCCTCCATCTTGGACTTCCCAGCCTCCAGAATGGTGACAAATAAATTTCTGTTGTTTTTAAGCCATCCAGCCTATGGGATTTTGTTATAGCAGCCTGGATGGACTAAGACACCATCACTACCCAGTGTCTAACACATCTGCTTCATGCCCCTCTCTCTACCTACTGGCTTCCTTCACTCAGGGCCGTGCAACTGGTGAAAAATGACCCACTCCCAGATATTCGTGATACATGCAGCTACCCAAAGAAAGGGTGTTCACCTCTTTCTCCCACTTTCTCTCTCTTTCTCTCTCTCTCTTCCTCCCTCCCTCCCTCTCTCCCTCCCTTCCTTTCCTCCCTGCATTTCTCTCTCTCTCTCTCTCTCATGCATACACACACACACAGAGAGAGAGAGAGAGAGTCCTAATTCAAATTCCCAGAGAAGCACTCAGATTGGCACAGCTCGGGTCAGACAACCACCCTTAATTCATTCAGCCAATGATGACAAGGCATGAGGAGTTATCCAGTAGGACTGCCAGCCCCAACCCCTAGGACTGCCAGCCCCAACCCCTAGGACTACCAGCCTCACCCCCGCTGTTGGAGGGAACAGAGAGCCACCGGGATCTGGGAAGATGCTCTAAAGGATGTTCACCACAGCAGCACTTTTCAACAGTCTCCATGCATACGAATCACAGGAAGACCTTATTAAAAAGCAGGTCTTGTATACATATGTAACTAACCTGCACAATGTGCACATGTACCCTAAAACTTAAAGTATAATTAAAAAAAAAAAAAAAAAACAGAGTCAAGAATATGAGTAGAAGACAAAAAAAAAAAAAAGAGAGCGAGAAAACCCCTGCATGACTAGAGCTGCCCTATAATAATAGGCCGGAAGCCTTTCCAGGAGGCAGTAAATAGAGATCTGGAGAATGAGAGAATGAAGAGAGAAATGTCAAGATTTAGTGGTTGCAGGTGACCCTGCCAGACAGCAAGAGCAGAATAATGACAGTAAACATTAGAAAGCGCCAAAAAAAAAAAAAAAAAAAAAAAAAGCAGGTCTTGCTTCACTGGGCCTAGGGTAAGGCCTGAGGGTCTGCATTTCTAGCAAACTCTCGGAGGCTGCTGATGTGACTGTACAGGACCCATACGTTGAGTAGCAGAGCATTCCAGATTGGGTAAGGAGGACATACTCACCCCTCTTCATCTCACCAAGGAAGCCACCCACCCCTCCTTCCTTCCAATGAGAGAAATCTGTTTGCTTAACTGCAAAGATTAAAAGGAAGCCTTCTTGCTTGTTGAGATATGATAAGGGGTGAGTTGTCACTGACATTTTGATGAGGCTTTTTTTACACAGGGACATTTAACAAAGCCTACAAACCAAACCATTAAATGTTCAGCCAAGCAATTACTTTCACCAAGTAGTGAGCAAATCAGATCAAATCAGACCCCAGCCCTAAGCCTCACCCCATCATCTGCCAGGGATGGTGATGGGAACATCACTGATAAATTATAAATGGTAATTCTACATCTGGACACAGCACTTTTGCCTTGACCACATCAACTGGCCACGTCAAAGTGGTCTGTCATCTGTCCCACTTGCCCAGTCCCCAGAGTCCTCAGCTATTTACCCTGCACCCCCAGCCTCCCGTAAATCTCACCCCCTGCAGTCGTGGTGTCTTCTGCCTTCTTTCAAGATGGATCCTGATCTGCAGAGACCCTGATCTGCACTCATCATAATGTGCCTTCCCCTCCCTGGTCTCTATCTGCTCCTGTCCTGTCCTGTTTGTGATCTCGATTGCCACAGGTACCACCAGCCTTCCCTATTCCAACTGCTCTTTGTGGCTGCAGCCAGTGTTGCCCTTCAGAGACCTTCCCTTCTTGCTATCAGTCTGCAGGTGGCCAAGGTCTCTGCACAAGGCACCCCAGGCATGGGTCAGGGACCATTTAGGGCAGCAGCACCATCTTACCGGTGACCCTACAAACTGAATGCTACAGTGCCTGCCGTGAGGCTGCCAGGTGGTGGAGGTCCATATGTCCCTTTACTCAGAGCCTCAGAAACAGGCATATGGGGGCCCTGGGGGGCCACATGGCACTGTGTTCTGGGGACCACCTTCCAAGGGGAATCCTGCCAATGCAGAAGCAACACAGCCATGCATCAGGTACTCAGCACTTCACACGGCCACTGTACCCTATGTTTTGGCCCACCCTCTGCACAGCTGCCTTCTGGAAAAGCAAGTTTCCCAACACTATCCAGAGCCAGAATTGGGACCCAGAATGTGCCTGTGGTCTTCACAGAGGTTAATCTTGGATGTAGGCCTGGCCCCAGAGCCAAGAGTCTTCTTCTGGGCATCCACGCTCGCAAAGTAGCTTGCAACCCTCATTAGGGAAGCAACTTCTGAGAAGAGAATTCTGCATCCCTGATCTCCACCCAGAAAGAGAACCCCCCTCCTCAATTCAGCAGCATGGTCAGGACTGGTTCAATCGTGAGTAACAGAAAAACAACTCATGTGACTACAAAGTGCAGGCATGGCTGGATCCAGGGTGCAAGCATTATCAGGCCCAATTCTTCTCCTGTCTCTTGGTTCTGCCTTCCTTGGACTGACCTGGCTGCAAGGCAGGCTCCTCTCCATGTCTTGACTCCAAGGGCTCCTGCCTCACATATTCCTAATTTAGCAGCTAGTGGAATGGGCCCGTTGGTCTGGCTTGGGTTGTGTGCCACACAGAGCCATTCACGGTGGTCAGG
Organism: Pan paniscus; assembly: GCF_029289425.2. Taxonomy (NCBI): domain Eukaryota; kingdom Metazoa; phylum Chordata; class Mammalia; order Primates; family Hominidae; genus Pan; species Pan paniscus. The sequence continues at coordinate 35,562,085 of NC_073269.2, forward strand.
GAGACATGGTGCTCTTCTTGGCCAGGCATGAGTCATAAGCCTAACACTAGAGCTAAGGACTGAGGGTGGGAGGTGGGGCTCCCCAGAGAGAAGTTGAGGAGCTGCTAGCAAAAGAAGGCAAGCAAATCACAATTTGGCTAAAATAACTAAACCTTTGGGAACAACACATAGCATTTTGACTTGCAATTACTACAAATAATATTACATTAAGCAGTTAACCAACAGACTCAAGAAATAGCATGTCCTGGATAATTCCATATTTCTAGTTAATGTAGTTGAGCCCCACACACCATACTCTCAGATTGCTGAAATTCTTAATTTGGGTTGACTCAGATGCAGATCCTGAGATTAGGATTTGAGCAAAAGTAGTCTCTTTGGGAAGTCATGAAATATCTGCAGGGTAGAGGGAAAGTGAGATAGGGAAGGGAAGACACCCTAAAAAGGGTGTGCTATCAGGCTAGTTACCACTATGGGAGATTAGAACTAATCCAACAGGGGAACTGTATTCACCTGTTCCCACGCTGCTAATAAAGACATACCAGAGACTGGGTAATTTATAAAGGAAAGAGGTTTAATGGACTCACGGTTCCACATGGCTCAGGAGGCCTCACAATCATGGGGGAAGACAAGGAGAAGGAAAGTTATCTCTTACATGGTGGCAGGCAAGAGAGTGTGTGCAGGGGAACTCCTATTTATATAATCATCAGATATTGTGAGACTTATTCACTACCACAAGAACAGTATGGGGGATCGCCCCCATGATTCAATTATCTCCACCTGGCCTGCCCTTGACATGTGGGGATTATTACAATTCAAGGGGAGATTTGAGTGGGGACCCAGCCAAACCATATCAGGAACACTGGGGAGACTAGAACTAATCCTACTGGGGAATCCAACTGGGGAACTCCAATCCTGGGGGAGATTGCAAAACACACCTCAGAGCTGTCCTACCCAAGGGATGAGGGAGGTGGGGTATTGATACTCCCACTGCTGTCTGTCATTACTGAAAGCTGTTCTTGGGGCTGCCGACTTCCTGGCACTTCTGGCTTGCTGCTCCCATTGACGAAGGAGCCCCAGGCAAAGAGATGCAGGTTCTGGCCATTGGAAGTGGGAGTGACATGCACAAAAGTGGGAAGGGTGAAAGGATACAGACAGGGAGCCAACCACATCCACTACACCAATTTCCAAAGAATAACTATGCTGAATTACCTTGCCATGGAGGCCCAACAGTCACTGGAGAATCATGTAACTCCTCTAGGGCTATCACAGGAATATCATTGTCTGCTGTGTCAAGCCCTTTACAAAAATATAGTTAATAAAGATTTTTGATAGACCATTGAGTGAAGTCTCTTTATGGTGTTTAAATGTTAGAAATGTCTGCTTGGAGACTGATACTTTATTTCACTTTGGTATTATTCTCACTAAGAATTTCAAAACATTTTTTAAATAACATGGTCTCTAAGTCATCCTGAGAAAAGAAAACTGAATTTCAAGTGGGTTTTTTTTTTTTTTAGAGTCAATTTCTTTTTTAAAAAGATCCAAACCAGTTGCATAACCTTCTGGAGACAAAGTCACTGACAGATTGATTTTTGCACATTTCACTCAATTGTTCTGACTTTTGACTAGAAACCGCGACAGCAAATGTAAGCACCAGCCTCTGGTGGGTTACTGTGGCCAGTCCACAGAGCTTGTCCCCACTTGTTTTCATCCCAAAGAAATAAAAACAGAGGTTAAAGAAGGAACACTTTGCTCTAGGAGAGCCCAAGCTGAGGATCTGATCATTACACATCAGAGTCATCCCAACGGCAGGCCATTAACCTGACGTTCACAGGGCACTTTACCGTTTAAGAGGCAATTTAATGTCCATCATTTCATGTGACCCTGTGAGATGGGAAGGACATGGGTTATGAGTTCCACTCCACAGACGAGGGAACCAGGCCTCACCAGGCGGGGAGTTCCTGAGGTTGTTGGAAGAGGTAGAAGCCAAACAAATCTCTAAACTCACCACGTTCTATGGTGAAGGTCTTTCTGCTACACTGTTGGTCCCAGATGTTAGGTTTCTCATGAATTAGTAAAAGTATTTGATTGAACCATCTGACATTGCCATTTTTATGGGTCACAACGATCAAATACAGCAAATTTGCCATTTTATGGGTCAAAAACAGTCAAATGTTAGCAATTTCACATGGTCTGACCTAATATGAAACAATTGGAAAGCTGGTTTTGGTGAGCAAGAACACTGAGAAAAACTTCACTATTAACGCCATTTCAGACGAGAAGGACATTTTAACCAAAAAGATAGGAAGGTTGCATCTTGGCACACAGGACCTTGTGCTTTTGTGCTTGCTGTGCTGTCCACGTTGTGCTCATTGGAGCAGGTTTGTGAGCCAGGGATCCACGTCACTCTGGAGTCTTCCGGACTGACTTTCTCCCTCATGAAAAGAAAATGCCAGGGGAGCCCCTCTTGGGGCCACTGTCATGGAAACTCTGTGCTCCAGGGATAGGGCTCTGATTCGGCCCCCTCCTTCATCCCATTGACCTGCCAGCCAGCCCCACTGGCCCCAAGAAAGGAAAGAGGGTGGCAGGTAGGAGGCAGCTGTCATCTGATCCTCAGGTAAGGCATGGCAAAGCATAGGAGGGCTGCAAAAGTGGCAAGCAATGTCATCTGCCTGCGGAACCACCCCCACCAAATAGTGAAGATTAGATACACAAGGGAGCAACTCCTCCCATGCATCTCACAGCAGAAAGCTGCAGGCTGAGTAAGAGTGATGACTCATAACGCACAACTGTTTTAAGACAATATATTTTTATGTTTTTAAAAAAAAAAATTGTGTGTTTAGTCTTCCCCTGCACCAAGCTCAATATTCAAGTCAAGCATTTTCAAGAATGGGCCCCACAGATCATCATCTTCACTGCATTATTTCTAATTGCATTATTGCTTAATTGCAGAGCAATAGAGTGTGTAATTTGAGAGCTGTGATGCCTGGGGGGCCAGGGATGATTTAACTTTCCATGCAAAGCCCAGAGCTGGGGAAAACTGGCCTGAAGACAGTAGCAGGGGTACAGCTTCCTTTTCCAGCTGACTTATTGAATATCTCACCTCTGCCACATCAGAGAGGCAGCTGAGAGCAAAGACCCCTTGCTTGGATCACACCTCATGCTACCCTTGCAGCAGAACAGCCTCATGAAGAGACTTGATGTTCAGAAATGATGCATCCGACAGTCATTCTATGCCTGCCACTGGGCTGCATGAGCACCAGGAATGCAAAGAAAAATAGAGCTTGGTTCCTGGCAACTGGAGAGCCAGAGTCTAGCAAAGGGGAAACAGAGCTGTCAACAGAGCCACTCGATGATGGAGACAAGCTGAGGAGGCTTCCTTGAGAAGGGGAGCCTAGACCAAGTCTCTATTTAAAAAAAAAAAAGAGAGAGAGAAAGAAAGAAGAAAAGAAAGAAGAAAAGAAAGAAAGAAAGAAAGAAAGAAAGAAAGAAAGAAAGAAAGAAAGAAAGAAAGAAAGAAAGAAAGAAAGAAGAAAGAAAGTTAGGTAAATAAGGGACTGTGAGACTAGGTGCCGACCAGACCTGCTTCTTTTGGATCCCATCGATTGGTTGAGTGCTGCCAGAAGGAGCCAGTAAGTGGGGCGGGGTCGGTGGGGGGTGCAGATATAGAGAAGGGGAGAAGGAAAACAAAGGTGTGATTTTGGATGAAGTCCCAGACCCAGCCTAACCCCGTGGGAATCTCTGGAGTATAATTGCACCTCAGAGTTTGACCTGCACGAAGGCAATGATGCTGGGCTTTTTTTTTTGGAGACGGAGTTTCACTCTTGTCACCCAGTCTGGAGTGCAATGGCGCTATCTCGGCTCATTGCAACCTCCGCCTCCCAGGTTCAAGCGATTCTCCTGCCTCAGCCTCCCGAGTAGCTGGGATTACAGGCGCCCACCACCACTCTCCGCTAATTTTTGTATCATTAGTAGAGACAGAGTTTCACCATGTTGGCAGGCTGGTCTCAAACGATGCTGGGCTTTTCTTCTCCCAACCAGTGGTTGACTATGGGCTGCTCTGAGATACACAGGTACTTCTCTGCATGCGTGGGAGGAGGCTCTAGTGCCCAAGAGCAGCGTACAGGAGGTTGCAGGTTGCAGGTGCAGTCTATTAGCAGAAAGCACACAGATGCTTGGGGATAGCTGCATGGAGTTGATAAAAGTAATCCAAGAGGATCAAGGTGGATACAGCCTCCAATCTGTAAATGCCATGTGACTTGACCCTGACCATAAGATGTGGATGGAACGAGATTTGCCAAATTCAGATCTGCACATATAAACCCCAGCACAATTAGCCACTTGACCTGCTCTCTTTCCAGTTAGTGTAAGTCCTCTAACTTAGTTCTTCCTTTTCAAAATCATTTTAGCTATTCTAGATTATTTCACTTGCACATAAAATCTTTAATTAGCTATTTTCGATTCTTTTAGTTCCACATAAATTTTTAAACTAGCAGATCAGTTTCTGCAAAAAAAAAAATTTTTGAATTTTGATTGGGATCATGTTGAATCTGTAGATCAAGTTGGAGACAATTGACATCTTAATAAAATTGAGTCTTCTGATCCATGAACATGGTATATTTCTCCCCATTTTTTTAGATCTCTTTAATTTCTCTCAACAATGTTTTGTAGGTTTCAGTCCACAAGTCAGGTACATCTTTTGCCAAATTTATCTCTAGGTATTTCAAATATCTGACGCTATTTCATTATTCTAAATTTAAATTTCTTATTGTTGATCATATATAGAAAGACAATGTACTTGTGCATACTGATCTTTTTCTTGCAACATTACTGAACTTATTTATAAGTTCCATAGGTTTTTTTAGATTAATTCCTTAGGATTTTTTCCATAGCTGAAGATGCTATCAGCACTATCAGCAAACAAAGATGGTTTTGCTTCTTCCTTTTTAAACTGTATGCTTGTTGTTTTTTTTTCTTTTCATGCCTTATTCCACTAACTAGAGACTCTGAAATAATGTTGAACAGATGTGCTAAGAGTGAACATCTTGTCTTGTTACTGGTCTTATGGGAAAAGCGTTTTGCTTTTTACTGTTAAGTATGATGTTAGCAGACTTTTCATAGAAACGTTTTATCAGCCTAAGAAAATTTCTCTCTATTGCTAGTTTACTTAGGATTTTTATCATGATTGGATATTGGATTTTGTCAAGTGATTTTTCTGTATCTGTTGAGATAAGCATATGATTTTCCTTTTTAGCCTGGTATAAGTGAATCACACTGATTTATCATCAAGTCTCTCCTTGGTCATGATTTTTTAAGTTCTGTTGGAACCAACTTGCTAAAATTTTGCTAAGAATTTTTGCATCTGTGTTTATGAGGAATCTCTGTAGTTTTCTTTTCTTATAGTGCGTTTTTCTGGTTTTGAGATTAGTGGTAATGCTGACCTCATAGAATGAATTAGGAAGTATTGCCTCATCTTTAATATTCTGGAAGAGTTTGGGTAGAATTGACATTATTTCTTTCTCAAATGACTCAAGCTACCTGGGCTTGGAATTTTCCTTGGAGGGAGATTTCTAACTCTAAATTTAATGTCATTAATAGATATAGGGCTATTTGGGTTATCTATCTTTTTTTTAATAAGCTTTAGTCATTTGTGTCTTTCAAAAACTTTGCCCACTTCATCTAAATTGTGGGGTGCTGAGTGTTTTTCCTGATTACCTGTGTATTACAAGGTCTCCCATTCTGACTATTGGGAATATGACCCAGCCCAGCCCTTGTGATTTCCAGAAATTGTTCTACCTTTTTCTTTCCAGGGTTTTTTTCACTGGCCTCAAGCAGCTTCCTCATGTGCAGGCGTTGATGGGTACTCAGCAGAAGACCTGAGTGGGACCAGCAGATCTCTGAGCACTCTCCACACCACACTGTCTCTGCAACTCAAAGAAACCACTAGACTCTGTCTGGACACCCAGGCACACCCCCATCCCTGTCCTGGAATCTCGCTCCAGACAGTGAGCTCAGGCAATCCAGGCCTCATCCCATTTGTTTCCTTTCTCTCATGAGTCACTGCCTTATGCTGCCTTTTGATCAATGTCTAAAAACAGTTGTTTCAAATATTGTATCTGCTTTTTTAGTTGTTTATGATGGGCAGGTAAATCCAATGCCTGTTACCTTATCACAGCCAGAAGCAGAAGGCTACTCTGGACATTTTGAATTTGAGGTTCCTGCAGAATACCAAACTGCAGATATCTAGCAAACAGTTGTAAGTAATGAGAGAGGTTGCGACCAGAGATAAATTTTGGAAGCAAATGCATAAAGCTCTTGGCTAAAACACAGCTGGAGGGAGCTTCTAGTAGAGGAATGATGGTATCTTAAAGACAAAACCCACTGGAGCAGGGTAGACACAAAGGAGAACATGATGTGGAAAAGCAGAAGAAAGCGAGAAATACATGAGAACTCACTGAAGAAGCAGGTCATGGAAACCAGGGCTTGGAGAGTTTCAAGAAGCTGAAAGTATCCACAGTGCCTAATGCCCCAGAGACTATGGGCATGATGTTGGGAAGGCAGGCTCCAGGCACGATGCCATCATGCTGTGAGTGCACCTGTACTGTTGCTTCGTGTGTGCTGGCCCCACTGGTTTTGCTAATGTGACAGACTGGTCCCCTCTGCCACAGAAGATTGAGGTGGGGTGAGTGAATGAGATGTGAAGAATGGCACAGACCATACTTTCACAAAGCTTGGCTGAGAAGGGAGGGAGAGTAGTAGCTAGTAGTAGTACCAGAAGACCAGGGCAGGCAGTGGCAAAATTTCTTAGTTTCAAAGTCTTAAGCCTGTGAACAGTCCAAGGAAGAAAAGGGAATCAGCAGATAGAGCCTGGGACAGGGAAGGAAGAGAGTTGATGGGGCAAGATACCATGAGATGGGAAGGGGGAAGAGTTTTGCCCTAGGCGGGAGAAAAGAAAATGAGTGCCAAAGTAGAAAAGGTTTCAGATGAGATAACAAGTCTGTGATCCAACTACCACTCTCCCTATTTACCAAGAGAGGTTGACAACACACAGGCAGGTCACATGCTAGCCTGAAGGCAGCCTAGCCACAGCCTCAGATTGGTTCCCACTAGCTCAAGCCTGCAATGCTGAGAACTGTTTTCATAGCTGGTGGCAGGAAGTCCCATAAATGCACTGAGGTCACAGGCATCTGTGCACAGTGCTCAAGACCACAGTTTAGGGCTGCCTTGAGTCACCCAAGTGTTGTGACTCATACAAGACACTAAAGAAATCCATCTTCCATAGCATCTGTACCTGAAGCATTAGGTTCCACATAGCAGAGGGGGAAACATCTCGTTTCTTTTTCTTTTCTTTTTTTAACTTTTATTTTAGATTCAGGGCGTACACGTGCAGGTTTGGTACATGGGTATATTTTATGATGCTGAGGTTTAGGATGTGATTGATTCCATCACCCAGGTAATGAGCATAATACTCAATAGGTGGTTTTTCAGCCCTTGCCCCCCTCCTTCCCTGCTGTGGGAGTCCCCAGTGTCTATGTTTGCCATCGTTATGTCCATGAGTCCCCAGTATTTAGCTCCCACTCATCAGTGAAAACTTGCAGTATTTTTGTTTCCTGTTTCTGAGAAAATTCACTTAGGATAATGGCCTCCAGCTGCATCCAGCTGGAGAGGACCTAATTTTGTTCTTTTTCACGGCTGCATAGTATTCCATGGTGTGTATGTATCATATTTTTCTTTATCCAGTACACTGTTGGTGGGCACCTGGGTTGATTCCATGTCTTTGCTATTGTGAATAGTGCTGCAGTGAACATACGAGTGTATGTGTCTTTTTGGTAGAATGATTTATATTCCTTTGGGTAGACACCCAGTAATGGGATTGCTGGGTTGAATGGTAGTTCTGTTTTAAGTTCTTTGAGAAATCTCCAAACTGCTTTCCACAGTGCCTGAACTAATTTACATTCCCACCAACAGTGTACAAGCAATCAGTTTTCTCTACAGCATCATCAACATCTGTTATTTTTTGACTTTTTAGTAGTGGCCATTCTGACTGGTGTGAAATGGTATCTCATTGTGAGAACCACATGATTTCTACAAAGTATATCTACTAGATCTCTCATGGTTGACAGAACTTGGCAATCTGAACTGCTTTAAGCCAAAGGGGGATTTATAGGGCTGGATGCAGCTGCAGCTGTATCTAGAACTCAGAAATGCCAAGTCCTGGCCTCTCCCTCCATCTCTCGGGTCTGCCTGATGCACAGGTGGCTACATATAGTGGCACGTCCCCCAGCTTTACAACAGTTTCAGAGTTGGCTAGGCATGGTGGCTCACATCTGTAATCCCAGCACTTTGGGAGGCTGAGGTGGAAGGATTGCTTGAGGCCAGGAGTTCAAGACCAGTCTGGACAACATAGCAAGTCCCCATCTCTACTAAAAATAAAGAGGTTAGACAGGTGTGGTGGTGCCCACCTGTGGTCCTAGCTACTTGAGAGTCTGAGGTGGGAGGATCACTTTAGCCCAGGAGATTAAGGCTGCAGTGAGCCATTGATTGTACCACCACACTCCAACGTGGGTGATAGAGTGAGACCCATCTCTAGAAAAGAAAAGTTCCAGAGTTGATCCATCCTGGTTCTGTGTACCAGGGGGTACGAGGTACAGGTACAGATGCCCTGCATGGATCATCCTGAACCAATCACCAGGGTGAGAGAGACTGAGCGTGCTGACTTGGTGAGCCCAGGATGGAATAAGCCTCACCAGATGCATCTGGGCTGAGAGTGGGATGGGCAGATCCTCCCGCAAAAATCAGACAAGCTATTATTGGAGAGGAAGCAGATGCCAGGAGGCCAAACTGATGTCCCCTGCAAGAAATCTGCAGGGGCCCACCCCAAGGCAACAGCTGTGGGAGGACTGCCCCAGGATTGGAGCACACAGACCCAAGGAAACTTGGCCCAAATGTGCTTTTGTCTTGGAATTTCATCTTCACAGGGTATCTGTGTGAAGGAGAGACATGGCGAGGCTCAAGCTTGGAAGATGTACATGTCATTCTGGAAACACTTGTGCATCATTATATTAGTCTGTTCTAACGCTGCTGTAAAGAACTGCCTGAGACTGGGTAATTTATAAAGGAAAGAGGTTTAATTGACTCACAGTTCCACATGGCTGGGGAGGCCTCAGGAAACTTACAATCGTGGTGGAAGGGGAAGCAAACATGTCCTTCTTCACATGGCAGCAGGAGAGAGAAGAATAAGAGCTGAGCGAAGGGGGAAGCCCCTTATAAAATCATCAGACCTCGTGAGAACTCACTCAGTATCACAAGAATAGCATGGGGGAAACCGGCCCCTTGATTAAATTACCTCCCACCGAGTCCCTCCCACAACATGTGGGGATTATGGGAACTACAACTCAAGATGAGATTTGGGTGGGGACACAGCCAAACCATATCAATCATGTATGCTGAGAAAAACCATTTTCATTAGCTTCCCCTCGACCTTCCACGTTGCTGCAAATGAACCCACAGTTCCATCTCGAAAATTCAACTGGAACTATTCCCTTTGTTAAATAAACTTCATTTAAGGGCTGACTGCCTTGGGCCCTGGGAGAAAATGCATCTTTGCTTTTGCTGAGACCAATCTAGGTCAGCAAAGCAAAAGCTTTGTATTTTTTAGAGACATGAACTGCAGCTTAGATGAAGGCCAGGGGAAGCATCCACTCTGAAGGTGCAAAGTGGAGAACCGCAAGTAGTCACAGTGGGAGCAGGCTCCAGAGGCCTCCTGCCGCCTCCCTTGCCCCTCAGCCAGGAAAGCCCTTTGAAACAGAGCATCCTGCTTTTGCAAGCCGCACCAGCAATGTCTTCAGGGCAGTCTCAGAGCGCTCCCTGCTGCCTGGGGCCTGAAGCAGCACTTTCCAAAGTAGTTTTTGCAGAGGCTGCTAGTTTGTTCAGGAGGGAGAACAGACATGGGGGAATTGAGGTCTCTGTTCTCCACCCCTGTATCCTTTTGCTAGCAGGAGACAGCCATGCAGTAGCCACCTCCAAAACAGTCCCCAGTGACCCCTGCCTCTTGGTATTGTGGTCCTCTCCCACAAGGAGTAGGACTGGCTTATGCAACAATAGAACATTGCAGAAATGGTGGTGTCTTTGGAGAGTCGTTCATGAAAAACACTGCAGCTCCTGCCTTGCTAGCTCTTGGATCATCCACTCTGGAGAAGCCAGCTGAAGATATACTCAAAACTATCCTCAAATCATGGCAAGGAACTTAGGACCCCTACCCACATCCCTGTGTAGGGGCCATCCTGGGACCGGATGCTGCACCCACAGCCAAGCCTACAGATGAACAAACCTCTGGCTGACATGTGGACTGCAAGTTGGAAAACCCTGAGACAGGACTACTCAGTTAAGCCATTCCCAACTTCCTGACCTGCAGAAACTGAGATAGGAAATGTCCTTTTAAGCCACTACATTTTAGGGTAATTGGTTGTGCAGTAATAAATGGTAACACTCCACTTCCAGATGCAGGCGAACAAGTCTTGTCTCCTCATTATCCCCCGGTACTTGAAAGACTTGCTCTCACTTACTGCCCTGATCTCATCCTGCTGGGTGGAAGCTTCCTGAAGGCAGGGACCAGGTTGTAATTAATCATTCTTCCTATGTCTATGTCCCTAATATCCCCACACACTGTAAATGCTGCATGGACACTTACCAGATTCACTTGAATTTCTGTCTTTCTGGATGAGAGAAATCCTGGGAGCACAGCTGTGCTTCCTTCTCCCAGAAATTTCCTTCCTCAACTCAAGATGAGAAATACAGCTTTTTAATTAACAGAAACCATCTCAACCCAGATCTCAAGTCATTTGATGTGATTCGGGGACTGCTTCCTGCAGAGACAACAGTTACTTGCAAAAAAAGCCCACAAGTCAATGCAACTGATTTCAGGAAATTGGGTCCAGCAAGCAACCTCCACATCCAGGAGGGACCTCACTGCAGCACGGATGGGCGGCACATGTCTGCTCAGCCAGCTCACTGTCCCTGCTGAGCCACAGGCTTCCAGCCACCTGCTGATCAGCAAGGACTTCACATGTGTCCTCTACCTGCCTGCCACTCTGCCGAGGTGTCCAACACAGAGCCCCGGTCCCCAAGAGGCTTTCATTCAGCTAAGCAAGATGTTCATGCAGAAAGATCAGCTACACTTAAATCTGAATTCACCCAGGATTGGTTAGTGTGTCATTGACTAAATGGTCTTGGAGAACTGAGAAAGGGATCTTTGTTCAGGGAAAATATACCACAACCTCCCCTCAGGGCACAGGAACCTCAAGGGGTTCATGGTCTAATGGGGAAAGCTTTCCACAGAGGGAATTTCAAAGGGTGTGCAGGGAGTGGCTGGAAAGGAAGAAAGGATAATCCAAATTATTGAGTCTTCAAGAACAAACAGCCCAGAGAGACAGGGGTGACAAGGAGTCTGTCATGACCCAGCATGAAGTGTAAGATGGAGTGACGAGACATAAGGTTGGGGCACAAGCCATGGGGATGTTGGTAGATAATTCATAAGTGTCTCACATTTCTGCATATCTCATGAGCAGAGGCACTGTTGGCCCTTGTGGTAGACTATCTTTTCAAGGCTATTTATACAGTGAACAGCTTTGGAAGATAGAGACAGATTTGCAAAGGGCAGGCACACTGACAGCCCACTATTTAAAAAGTAAGGGACACTAAGAGTTCCTTGCCTGGAATGAAACCCCTACATGGGAAGTTTCCCTCAGCCCTCTGCATTGCCCTGGGGAATTAGAACTCAGAGAATCAGTACACAAAAATGCTGGTACTCTACTGCTTTTGCTGTGAGAATAAAGCCCTTTGTTTCTGACCCAGGAGCCTTGTCTTCCGTCAGCATCCATGAAACTGTGGCAGACTCACCTGTCAGCTTGCAAAAAGGGTACAATCACAGATCTGTCTCAGTTCCTGATAGGAGAACCCTGAATTCCAGGTTTTATCCTGCTGGTCCTTGAGTGGAGAAATTACATTTGCCTTTAGCTGTAGAAGGGTGTCCTTGGTGCCTGTAATCCCAGCCTTTGGGAGGCTGAGGCAGGAGGCTCACTTGAGGGCAGGAGTTCAGGTGAAACCCCATATCTACTAAAAATACAAAAATTAGCCAGGCGTGGTGGCAGGTGCCTATAATCCCAGCTACTCACGAGGCTGAGGCAGGAGAATTGCTTCAACACAGGAGGAGGAGGTTACAGTGAGCCGAGATCACACCACTGTACTCCAGCCTGGGCGACAGAGTGAGACTCCATTGGAGGGACATTTGTTGGATTTTTTCTTTTTTTCAAAATGTGCAGAAATCTGTTAAGGATAAAGTTAAATTTCTCTGACCTTTTTTTCTGAGCAGGAATTGAGTGAGGAGTCTACAGGTTAGAAAGAGGAGAAACCTGGTGTGCCTAAGAGAAACTAGAGAAGGAGAGCCCGAGACTCAGGGCCCAGGGCCACTGCCTGGAGGGCTTGGCCAAACTTGCCTCTCAGCTATAGCTGACAGCCTCCTAGTCTAGATCATCACCTTCCTCTGCGGACATGGGGGTCTGAACCTCCCTGGAAAATGTCTTAGGAAGCTCAGGAGGCCACAATAAAATACCACAGACAGGGGGCTTAAGCAACAGAAGTTTATCTTCTCACAGTCCTGGAGGCTGGAAGTTCAAGATCAGGGAGCCGATGGCCATTGTGTCCTCCACGGCAGAGAGAGCAAGCACACACTTTGCTGTCTCTTTTTTTTTTTTTTTTTTTTTTTTGAGATGGAGCCTCACTCTGTTGCCCAGGCTAGAGTGCAGTGGCACGATCTTGGCTCACTGCAGCCTCTGCCTCCTGGATTCAAGTGATTCTCCTGCCTCAGACTCCCACATAGCTGGGACTACAGATGCCTGCCACCACGCCCAGCTAATTTTTGTATTTTTAGTAGAGACAGGGTTTCACCATGTTGGCCAGGCTGATCTCGAACTCCTGACCTCAAGTGATCCACCTGCCTCAGCCTCCCAAAGTGCTGGGATTACAGGCATGAGCCATCACACTGGCCCTGCTGTCTCTTCTTAAAAGGACACTACTCTCATCATGAGGGTCCCACCCTCATGGCCTCATCTCAACCTAATCATCTCCCAAAGACCCCATTTCCAAACACCACCACATTAAGGACTAGGGCTTCAACATAGGAATGTGGGGAAGGGGCACATTTCAGCCCATGGCGGGCTGTCCTGATGCCTAAAAGCTCCCAGGACACTCACACCTACTGACTTATCCCACAGCCCCAAGGGACCCCTTATGTCCTCAAGCCAAGGGGAACCTCCAGCACCGGCAGGCTCAGCCTCCTGCCGCTGGGTGGGGAATGGCAGCATTATTGAGAGTGCATGAAAAATCGCAAGGAGGCAGAAGCCCGCCTCACCTCTTCCCTCAAGCACCCAGTGCACCCTGAGGGTCAAATTGGTGACATCATCTGAACACATTCCCTTTTGAGCTCATCTAAACCTAATGTCTTACCTTTTTGGTCCCACTACAAATAACACCTGGTTATTACAACAATAATTTCTGCTGGAAAATCCCCTACCCTGTTGCAGTCAAACGGGCAATTGGAAAACGAAAATATTAGGGTGCCCTAGACCCAGGAGTCATAGATATTCTTCCAAGACAATCAACATCAGACAAATGTGGTAAAGAGGTGAGTTGTCACGGGTACGGGATCTCCCCAACTTAGTGTCTGATAATCTAGAAGTTCCAGCAAAAACCTGCTCCTAGAAAAGCTGCCAGAGCAATGGCCATGCTGGACTAGAGTCCGTAATTCCAGCTGGACCCACTGTCTGTGGTGGCCACTCCTCGTCTGAAGGGCATTGTCTTGGGTCAATGCGGCAAACTCCACAGCAGAGGCGCTGACACCTGAGAATCCTACAGCCCAGCGAGTGAGGCTGTTCTGATCCACTCTTCCTGGCCAGCTGTCAAAACACTCTGCACCTGCTCTCAAACCATAACAAGTATTACTCATGAAGGTGACAGTTCCTCAGGCCCACAGTAATAAAGACACACACACACACACACACACACACACACACAGGCATTTAAAAAAATGCAATAGGTCAACAACACTCAATCTAAAACCCTAGGGGCTGGGCATGGTAGCTCACGCCTCTAATCCCAGCACTTTGGGAGGCTGAGGTGAGTGGATCACTTGAGGTCATGAGTTCAAGACTAGCCTGGCCAACATGGCTAAACCCCGCCTCTACTAAAAATACAAAATTAGCCAGACATGGTGGTTCATGCCTGTAGTCCCAGCTACCCAGGAGGCTAAGGCATGAGAATTGCTTGAACCCAGGAGGGGGAGGCTGCAGTGAGCCGAGATCACAGCACTGCACACCAGACTGGATAACAAAGCAAGACTCCATCTCAAAAGTAAATAAATAAATACAAATAAAAAATAAAACCCTGGAAGCCTTTGCCGTTGGATTATTTCTGACTCTCTCTATATTTGATATAGTCAATTTCCATCTTTCAATTTAAAGTTTTCTCACAGTGGTGATAAAATACTGGGTTTGGGAAAGAAAATGCCTGCTGCAGGGGAAGAAGGAGGAGGCTGTTCTCTGGAGCACAAGGAGCCGAGGCTGCTCAAAGTTCTGCTGTGTCATTTTTCCTCCTCATTGCCGCCCAGTGAGCATCAAGCATCACTGGTATTAGGGGATAGGAACGGCTTTTAAACCTCTGTCTTCAGGGCCCATCTGCCAGGTGCAGTTTCCGGCTTCATGTGTTGAGTAGGTTGGTCAAATCAAATCTCCTGGACCCCCTCCGAGGATGTGGTTGCCCTGGGCCCTACACAGTGATACATCACACAGCTTCATCCCTTCCAATTAGCGCCCGGTACGCGAATTGATGTACTGAGAATTAACATCATTGATCTTCATCCAAGAATATGGCCAACAAGGCATAATTTTTTTTCTGATCAATGTTGCTGATCAATGACCTAATATAAAAAAAGGAAAAAAGGAAGGGCCTCCCCGGGCATCAGGGTAGATTGATGTGCCTCTATGCATGCAGTTCCCATAGACCTCAGGGCCTGTTCTCTGCTGGGGATTCACATTAATAACAGACAGTCTTTCAAGCACAATGAGAAACTTGTGCTCCATGCTTCCAAGGAAATCCCATGTTTCTCCAAGAGAGAGGGGAAATCAGGCACCTCCTATGGCAACCAGCCTCGGGGCAGACAGAACTCAGTGCCTGCCACAGCTAGGTAAGGCCCGGTGGCCCACTTTATAGAATAGAAGTGGCAGGAACCAGTGCGCTCCCCACGTCCACCCCCTCTAGGCCACTGTCTTTGTGCCACAGTTTATTGGGATCCTCTGTGGGAGGTGGACCAGGGAATAATAAGGAAAGAAAACAATTTACTTCTCCCCAGTTATATCCAACTGAGGTAAGTCAAGCTCTCTGGGAGTCTGTCCACGGCAGAGGAAATTCTAGCTCCAGGTTTCCAGTGTGAAGGCAAAAGGGTGAAATTGTCCACGTGTTACCAATCTCAAGTCTCCCTGCTTTTTATCTCCTCCCAGGGCTCCTACTGCCCCCACCCCCTGCCCCCAGCGCGACTCCACTAGTCATGCCTCAGCTGCCCAGCAAGAGGCTCACCTTGTCACACTGCAGGGTTTATTTATTACCCACGCTGGGGGTATTTGCATTTCAAAATAAAACCCTGCAGAAAGGAATGCTCCATCTAAAAGAATGACTCTCCATTGTTTGAATGTCAAGCACTGTGGTTCACTGGAGCAGGGGCTCCCAGCTTGGTACACCGTTGGGGTTGGGGGACCAGCATTTATGATACCCTGGAATGACACTGCTTAGGAAGCCACCTTTTTGGTGCCTTTCAGTTGATTTCAGGCAGTCATTCATGCACTCTTTCTCGAACACTGTCTGTGCATCTGCCCGGCACCCACACTACGGATGCACGATGGTGACAGGCAGCACTGTGACAACAGCATGGCAGAGTTTACCATTCCTGCCGTCCCCTCTGCTTTTGGCCTCTCCTCCACAATTACTTGCTTTTCCTTGATAAGGAGGAAGGAAAATTGCAATCAAGTCTCCTAACCCAGATGTCACCAACAAATATCACCAGATAGTCACTAACCTCAAAAAATGAGGCTTAATTGGTGGCAATTTTGCTAAGTAACTTCAGTTCCTTTTGTCTCAGTTTCTACCTTTATATGGAAAAGGACACTTGTCACATGAAATTCATGAGCTCATGTCTATACCTCACTGCCCAGTGTTGTATTATTTACTCTGCGGTATGAGTGTCTCTTTCCATTGTAATAACAAGGTCACTGGGCAGAAAATCACTTCATAGAAAAAGGGGTAAAGGACACCTCCAAAAGAAAAAAAAAGGAGTGGAAATCAATCCCTCACCTTCCTCAAAGCAGCCCTGTCTCGTAACAGCCACAATCTAGCTGTGAATCCTGCCATCTGGAAGCACCCCCCCACCCTCCTTCCGCCTCGCTGACACACCATCAATTTCCAAATGTCATCGACAATCCCACCTCTTCCCTAGGGTCTCGTAATTTCTCTCTCCTTTTGCCCTCTATCTTATTTAAACCACTTGACTCTGTCCTGTCTATTCTGGAGGTGTTGATCAAAAACCAGTTACATTGTTTATAGAGAAATGCCCTCAGCTTCTGGATGTCTGCAGTTTCTAGTCACAACGGCTGTGATTCTTTGAAGTGGCCAGTAAACCAGATTTTTGACAGGTGTGGAGGGAAATAATTCCCAGACTGAGGAAAGAAGCTGCAAGCCATTGTCTCATTCCTTGTGTTAGAATGCCATCAAGTGACAGACCAGAGAACACCGCTGCAAACCTTGGGCACCTTTTATGTCTAATATTCCAAGACCTCCCTGGGGGAGAAAATATGTAAACCAATAAATATAAATGCCAAAATAACCCGTCATGGTCCAAATGGCCAAATTAGTATTAAAGGCAGTTCTTGCCCAGGTGTCAAGAAGCCTTATTTATTTGTTTATTTATTTATTTATTTATTTAGATCAAGTCTCACTCTGTTGCCCAGGCTGGAGTGCAGTGGCACGACCTCAGCTCACTGCAACTTCTGCCTCCCAGGGTCAAGCAATTCTCATGCCTCAGTCTCCCGAGTAGCTGGAATAACAGGCGAGCACTACCACACCCGGCTAATTTTTGTATTTCTAGTAGAAACAGGGTTTCACCATATTGGCCAGGCTGGTCTCGAACTCCTGACCTCAAGTGATCTGCCCGCCTCGGCCTCCAAAGTGCTGGGATTACAGGCGTGAGCCACTGCACCCGCTCAGAGTTCCTTACATTCTTGAATAGAATATAAGATGGTAGAAACCGAACAATCTGAGAATTATAACCCAATTTTCAGTATTGCAATGCTGGGTCATGTTTTACTATTTGGTTCCCGATGGGAAGAAGCCAGGGGCAACCCTCAAAGCCACCAGTGCTCCAAAAGGAAAGGCCAACGGGGGCCGCCAGGTGTGGTGCTAAAGCTGTATCCTCCATCCAGAGGCTCACGGCTTCTGGGGATCCTCAAGAAGCCTAAAGACCCAAGAGAAACAGGGGAACTTCCTCAAGCTCACAAAGAGAGCAGCTGCACCCCAGCCCCGGCCCCTGCTGCTCTGCAGATAAGTGCCAGGTATGAAATGAGGGCCGGTCCTCGGAATTGTGCATTGACAGGCAGGGTTGAAGCCTCAGGAATGAGGTAATGGTAAATGCCTGCACACACAGATTTAACATTTTTCATTTTTTTCCCCCTCTTAGAGACAAGGCTCACTCTGTCATCCAGGCTAGAGTGCAGTGGCTTAATCATAGCTCAATGCAGCCCCGAACTCCTGGGCTCAAGCGACCCTCCCGTCTCAGCCTTCTGAGTGGCTGGGACCACAGAACTAGTGATAGCATGGAGAAGATGGAAATGACACTGTGTCCAGACCAGAAAGGGGACATTCTACAAGCTGACAATCTCCATGTCCCAGCACTTCAGACAGCTGAAGCCCCTGAAGCCTCAGACAGCTGAGGGCTCCTGGCAGTGAAGCAGCCTTCAGGCCCCAGAGCACCCAGAGAGCTTCTCCCAGGGTCCCTCTCTCTCTAGCACCAGTGGTACCTGGGCTGCAGGGAGGTTGGTAGGGGTCCCCAGGGATTCCTTCATGTGATAAGCTAGACACCGGGCCCCAAAGAGGCTTCAGGGCTTGAGGGAGATACATATTTATCAGTTGATTACAAAGGAAGAGTGTGGCTGGGCAGGGTGGCTCACGCCTATAATCCCAAAGTTTTGGGAGGCCCAGGCAGGCAGGTCACTTGAGGTCAAGAGTTTGAGACCAGCCGGGACAACATAGTGAAGCCCTATCTCTACTAAAAGTACAAAAATTAGCAGAGTGTGATGGCGCATGCCTGTAGTCCCCGCTATTTGGGAGGCTGAGGCAGAAGAATCGCTAGATCCCAGGAGGCAGAGGTTGCAGTGAGCTGAGATGGCATCACTGCACTCCAGGCTGGGTGACGGAGCAAGACTCTGTCTCAAAAAAAAAAAAAAAAAAGCTAAAAACAAAAAACAAAAAACAAAAAAAAACATAGGAAGTGGGTATATGGTCTGGGGAAGTATTCTTAGTAGTTATAAAAGTGTTAAGTCTGCCTGGGTGCAGTGGCTGATGCCTGTAATCCCAGCACTTTGGGAGGCCAAGGTGGGAGGATTGCTTGAGGCCAGGAGTTCAAGACCAGCCTGGACAACATAGTGAGACCCCCATTTTTACAAAAATGTTTTTAATTACCCAGGCATGATGACACGTGCTTATGGTCCCAGCCGCTCAGGAGGCTGAGGTGGGAGGATTGCTTGAGCCCAGGAGTTCGAGGCTGTTGTAAGCTATGATCAAGCCACTGCACTCTAGCCTAGGAAACAGAGCAAGACCCTGTCTCTAAGGAAAAAAAAAATTGTTAAATCGGAACATGCAGGTATTTGCCATCACAGGGAACATTGAAAGTATTTTTTAGCTTTGAATTTCCATGCCTCTGCTGAAAATTCCTCATCTGCTCACCTATTTGACCCATCTTTCCCTCTACGTTTGTTAATCTATTTATAATAGTATTTTAAAGGCCTCGTCTTCCAGTTCAGCATCTGGGTCACCTACGCTTCTGCTCTAGTGACTTTCTTTCCTTGATTGTGGGTCACAGTGTCCTGTTTCTGTGGGTGTCGTATACACTGTTTTTTACATTTCAAGCTGGATGTTGTATGTTAAAGACCAGCAGAGACTGGAGAAGACCAAAGGGTCTTTCCATCTCCCAGAAAGGGCACCCCTTTTCCTTTCAGGAAGCTTTGCTGAGGGGTTGACCTCTGCACGGAATCAGGTTTAAATAACTTCAGATCCCCTCTGGCTTCAAATCATTTTCGTTTTTTGAGACAGGGTCACACTCTGTTGCCCAGGCTGGAGTGCAGTTGCAATCATAGCTCACTGTAGCCTTGACCTTGACCTCCTGGGCTCAAGCAGTACTCCCACCTCAGCCTCCAGAGCAACTGGGACTGCAAGTGTGTGCCACCACGCCTGGCTAATTTTTTATTTTGTTAATTTTTTTGTAGAGATGGAGTCTCACATGTTGCCCAGGCTGGTCTCAAACTCCTGGCCTCAAGTGACCCTCCCACCTCAGCCTCCAGAAGTGCTGGGATCACAAACGTGAGCCACTGCTCCCAGCCTGGCTTCAAGTCTCTTGAAGGGGAGGTGTGTCCCCTGCCCGCAGCATGGCTTTGGGATTCAGGCACCACAAAGCCAGATCTCTGTGCTTCCCTGCTGTGCCCCAATTCCAGTTTGGGTGATTTTACATCAGGTCCTTTCTCTCTCTTACTTTCCCATATTTTGACCTAAACAGACTCATACGAATATAAACACATAGCCCCTAAGTCTGGAGTCAATGGCTGCTTTCCCAGAGTTAAGCACAGGTCAAAATAGGTGGCGGGAGGTGCTAGCTACATGCACACACTCCCATGCAGCCTGCAGTGACTTTCTGCAAACCCTTCAAGTGTCTCAGCAAACCTGAGAAATGCAGTGAAGAAGCTCTCTTAGGACCCAGAGAGCCCTACGTTTATCCAGACGCTCCATTAGCCGAAACTACGCTTTCCTCAGTGCAATCAGCTCACAGAGTAACACCGGGCCAGGGAGCTGGAAGAAATCTATAGTTGCATTTTATACATTTGGGATTAAGCTTGCCTTAAAGAGTGACTTTTGGAGGCTGAAAGACTAGAAAACTTGGATTTCAGAGACTGATATGTGACCAGACACACGAAATTTTAAGAGTCCCTGCTGTCAGAATTCCAAATGGTTAGTCTTAAACTGACTTAGGGCGCAGCGCTGCCTCTTTACAAAGAGCTGATACGCTGTCTTCCGGCAAGCACCAGTTCTTTGATTCTTGTAGACAAAGTGCCTATTACCCAGCAGGAGAGGGTTTGACCAGCAGAAGTGTCCAGTGTTAGCGCTGGCACCTTACCGCCTATCTCTGTGGCACTATTAGGCCTGAGGAATGATTGAGGGCTGATGTCACTGTGCCCAGGCTCTCCACCACCACCCTCACCAGCCCTCCTCGTCAATACACAATGTCTGGATCAAGGGCATAGCAGAGCCAGGGGAGCATGTAATCTTGAGCCTCAGGGACTGTTCTGTCCTAGTGAGGACACAGATAATGATGGCTACCATCTCTCAAGCTGTATTACCTGTGCCAGGCCCTGTTTAAACATGCATCATCTTGCTGAGTGCTCCAGGCCACCCTGGGAAGAAGGTGCTGTTAGCAACCCATGTTATAGACAAGGCTTTCCTGTAGAAAAAGCATACAGGCCTCATCCCTCTCAAATGTACCTGATATAGACACCCAAAAAGCAAGAAAAAAACTGTGTATATTTATATACACACACAAATACACACAAACAGATGTGCATATATGTACATATATATACTGACTTCATTGACTTGGTGGATTAAAATTTTCACTGACAATAAAGGCTTCCATGTTCTTATTGCAGGTTTGCTGGTATTCAGGATCATGACCTTTCAGCAGTAAAAAAAAAAACCTACTAGAGGCCAGGTACGGTGGCTCAGGCCTGTAATCCCAGCACTTTGGGAGGCCGAGGTGGGTGGATCACTTGAGGTCAGGAGTTCGAGACCAGCCTGGCCAACATAGTGAAACCCTGTCTCTACTAATAGCAAAATTATAGCCGGGCGTGGTGGCAAGCACCTGTAACCCCAGCTACTCATGAGGCTGAAGCAGAAGAATCCCTTGAACCTGGGAGGCAGAGGCTGCAATGAGCCAAGATCGCACCACTGCACTCCAGCCTCGGCAACAAAGCAAGACTCCATCTCAAAAAAAAAAAAAAAAAATCCTAGAAATAATGTTTTTCTTTAATCCGAAAGTGGAGGAGAGGGGATACACGAAAAAATACTTCTCCACTATATTGTCAGAAGCTATTAGATAAATGGTTTCTGTAAATTTAGTTGTGTTTATTTACAGAAGTCCTAATTTTCATGGATACCCACTTACTTAATAGTTGAGGCTTAATCTTTTTGAGCTTACATATGAGATTTTTCTTGAATACTCAGAATAGCAGCCTGAATGTCTCAGAGCAACAATCAAAAGAAACCTGTACAAATACAACAAAGTGTGAATTGTAGAATCAAAAAGCATATGGGTGTTCACTGTTTAAATGTTTCCATTATTCTGTATATTTGAAGTTTTTCATAATAAATTGCTGGAGGTGGGAGGGGAGTCACCTGCAATGATTCCATCAAACATTGACTTCTCGTGGAACTTTCACAAAGCCACTATTGGGAAAACACGTGTATCCATGTTTGAAAGTTTATCATTTATAGCTATAAAAAAGAAAAAAATTAAAGTCTTTTCACCAAAAGCAATTTAGAAAAGAGAAACAAAAGGAAAAATCTCCCATAACTTCACTTACCCGGTTATACAACCTTTTAGTATATTCATGTAACTATTGTGTATATATTTGGCTTTATTAGTTTGTAACCTTTTTAAAAATTGTATGTAATTTGTTTAATGGCTGCATGGTAATCCATCATGTTATAGAAATGTGTTAGCAGTGGCAGAGAACCGAGTTACCCCAAGTAACTGGAGACGAATCCGTACGCGTTCGCAGCAACTTCAATCTTTGCCTTGTCAAAAGAAAGAATTTGACTGAGGGGCATAAAGCAGAAAGAGACCAAGGCAAGTTTCAGAGCAGGAGTGGAAGTTTATTAAAAAGCTTTAGGCCGGGCATGATGGCTCACACCTGTAATCCCAGCACTTTGGGAGGCCGAGGCGGGTGGATCACAAGGTCAGGAATTCGAGACCAGACTGACCAACATGGTGAAACCCCATCTCTACTAAAAATACAAAAATTAGCTGGGTATGGTGGCGTGTGTCTCTAATCCCAGCTACTTGGGAGGCTGAGGCAGGAGAATCGCTTGAACCTGGGAGGTGGAGGTTGCAGTGAGCCAAGATCGTGCCACTGCACTCCAGCCTAGGAGACAGAGCAAGACTCCGTCTCGAAAAAAAAAAAAAAAAAAGAAAAGCTTTAGAACAGTAAGCAAAGGAAAGAAAAGGAAAGTATTATACAACTTGGAAGGACAAGCAGGCAACTTGAAACCAAGAGCGCAGCCTGACCCCTTGACTTGGGGTTTTACACGTTGGCCTACTTCCAGGATCTACTTCCAGGATCTTACATTACTTCTCCCCACTCCTGAGATCTTACAGGAAGCTGCTGATCAGTTTCAGGTGTTTTCTATCTGGTAGGCGGCTGCCTGTTCCCTAGCGCCAGCTGTGGCCAATTACTTTAGAGAAACAGTTAACAACCACCTGACCATCACCTGATGGTGGCCCAACACCCCTGGTGTGTGTAGCGGGGAGCCTTCTCCTGCCCTGCTCATACCTGACTACCTACCTACTGTAACAAATGTACCATACCTAGGAACAGTTTATAAAAACAGATTACTGGGACCCACCTTATAAAAACAGATTATTGAGACCCACTTGATAAAAATGAATCTCCAGGTATGATACCAAGAAATTTGAAATGAAAGCTTACCCTGTGATTGTGATCCTGTATTTGATCTGTGGATCAAGCAAATTAAGTGTGTGCTAACTAATCAGGTAAATTAATGCATTTAATAATGCATTAATTAGCATACCTAATTACCTAATTAGCACATAGTTAATTTGCTTGATCCACTATGATCAAATATAGCATTGTTTTTAAGTTTTTGCTATTATAAACAAAAATCACAAACATCCTCACAGGTTATCTCTCTGCATACAGAAACAATTATTTTCTGAGAATAATCAAGTGGTTTGTTTGCTTTTTATTTATTTTTTTTGTTTGTTTGCTTTTTAAAAAATATTTTAGGCTGGGCGCAGTGGCTCACCCCTGTAATCTCAGCACTTTGGGAGGCCGAGGCGGGTGGATCATGAGATCAGGAGTTCGAGACCAACCTGACCAACATGGTAAAACCCTGTCTCTACTAAAAATACAAAAATTAGCTGGGCGTGGTGGTGTGTGCCTGTAATCTCAGCTACTCAGGAGGCTGAGGCAGGAGAATCACTTCAACCTAGGAGGCAGAGGTTGCAGTGAGCCGAGATCACACCATTGCACTCCAGCCTGGACAACACAGCAAGACTCCGTCTCAAAAAATATATATATTTTAGTGATGAAGGAACTATGGAGTAATTGCAACTCAAGGATGACCCACCCCACCACCATCAGGGAATTCGAGGGGAGACTGGCAGTTATCCAGGGATCCCAGAAGGAGTCAACTGGGAGTTAAGAGTCCTAACAACCCTAGAAAAAAACTTTCAAAGACACAGGTCTTCTCATTAATCTCCATAATCACAGAGGTCTTGCCTAAAAGGGCCCCCCTTGAGTATACAGCTCTGAAACTGGCTAACATCTTCTGCTGTCTCATTTGATTTTAAAGTTCACATTTGTGAAGGGCTCTATTGTACAACATGGTGACTATAGTTAATAACAGTGAATTTCAGTTAATAACCTGAATTCCACTGAGAGGTCTGAAGTGTTCTCATCACAAAATGAGTGTATTAGCATCGCTCATAGCTCATTTAGCCATTACACAATGTATACACATTTCAAACCATATTGTATACCATAAATACATACAATTCTTATTGGTTAATTTTAAAAATAATAAAAGTTCTCTATCAGTCCCATAAATTACAATTTTCAGGCATCTGCAAAGGCAGCATGTTTTGGTTTAAATGTTGTCTTTCCAAATTTTATACGTATAAAATAAATGCATAAGTGTACTACATATGCAAAAACTAATACATAAATTTTATAAAGTCAATGCACTCGGGGTCACTGGGATGAACCAATTTCAGTGCCTGCAGTCTAATGTTTAAAATCAAAATGGTACAAGGTCACCACCAAAGAAATTGTTTAAGCCAATGTTTCTCAAACTAAAACCTTTGGACATACTCCCAGAATCCCCTGTAAAGAAATGTATACTGTACTCAAAGTTGAGAACCACTGACTTAGCATAAAGGGACCGTATTTCTTTTCTCTCCCACCCAGCACAGGCCCAGTGCTCAGCAGAAATTGGGGCTCCACAGTTCTGCCCAACACTGGGTCACTCCTGAGAAGTCTGCACCAGGCCTTCCTGCACCTTTCCACTGAGCAATGGAGTTTGTTTATTCATTTATTTATTTATATGGAATTTATTTATTTATTTTGGAGACAGGGTCTCACTCTGTCACCCAGGCTGGAGTGCAGTAGCGCAATCCAGGTTCACTGCAGCCCTAAACTCCTTGGGCTCAACTGATCCTCCCACCTCAGATACCCGAGTAGTTGGGACTACAGGCACGCACCACCACGCCTGGATAATTTTTTTAAAATGTTTTGTAGAGATGGGGTCTCCCGATGTTGCCCAGGCTGGTCTCGAACTCCTGGGCTCAAGAGAGCCTCCCGCCTGCGCCTCCCACGGTGTGAGCCACCTTTGATCTTATTGCTATGATTTTTTTATTGATAAAAACTAATATTCTGAGTCTCAAGAAAGCTTTCTGAAACTATCAAAGGGACCCAGGCGGCGCATCACTACCTGTGAGGCCGACCCCACTCACAGCACAGACTGCAAGTGAGGCTTCCAGATGGGAAGTGCCCTAAGCGAGGTTAAACAGCTAGTTAGCCGCAGACACGGAACTAGAACCTAAGCCTGCTGTCCCAGCTTCGGTGCCCGTGCTCACAGCGGAAGCTGCCTCGGCTCATCCGTAAGGGCGCTGATTAGGGACGACAAAGACCTCACCCCACCGTCCCCGTCCCATTTCCGCCCTCCCAGATCCCCAACCTCCTTCGAGTCCTCTCCAAGTCGCCTCGCCTCGCTCCACTCCAGGCCTTAGCAAGCATTCCACATGCCTTTACCCCAACCCTACTGCCTGTCCCCCAAAAGATGCAGGCGGAAAAGGCCCCAGGAAGCGAGCCCACTCCTCCCCACTGCTCAGCAACACCCCCTACGACGTTCTCAGTAGCCGAATCCCTTTCCAGGCGCATGCGCCCCCGAGGTGGGCGAGCGCCGGTGATGTCACGCATAGCGCCGTCTCCGAGCTCCGAGAGTCTGCGACAGCAGCTGCCAGTGCGTCATCAGAGAGCGCCGGAAGCGGTCCGAGAATGAAGAGTAAGCGGGGCCGCGAAGTTGGAGAGGGTTGGGGACGTTAAGGGTCGGGGTCTTGGTACTGGTGGGTGAAATGGGTCCGGGCTACCTGTTGCTGCGGAGTCCTAACAGAACCGCTACAGGAATGGGCCCACCCTACCTAAGAAAAACTGAGGGCTGGAGCACGGGTTAGCCTGGCTCGACCTCTGAGCTAGGGAGGGATGTCAGGGCTGGAGGCAGGTTCTCCCGGAGGCTGCTCAGTGGTGTGCGATGCTAGAGGAGGGTTCCAGGCCTTGGCTCAACTTGGCCACTACCTCCCGGGGTGACCGCGGTCAAGACCCTGCTCCTTTCTGCGAGCTGGCTTCACACTCTTAACCTGATGCAAAGCGCCGAGAGCTGCTGGGGAATGATAGCACTAACCCAAAGCTTTGGTCCTTAGGGGTAGAAGACATGTGCCAAGGAGGGGCGTGTAGACACCGTTAAGACTGGGCCTTCAATCAGAATTTTTATTTTTCATCTCTGCCACTTTCTACCTATATGATCAAGTAGATTGTCTCGGCATGTCTGAGCTTCAGTTTGCTCATGCACATAAGTGTAATGAGAAAAAATATGTGTACCTTGTAATGAGGTTTCTGGCAAGTAATGGATGTTCAGTAATTGTTAGATGTGTATTGTTGCAGAAAGACTTCCAAGCCTGTTACTAAGCACCTGTAACAGATGAAGCAAAGTTATCAGGCCCCGCAAGTTGCTATCTGCAGTTTATAATCCCCATCTTCCATCTGAGGGAGAACTAGATGCTATATATAAAACTTGCAACCACATTGGTTTGCTTGATCAAACAAACATACCTGGCTGGGTGTGGTGGGACACGCCTGTGGTCCCAGCACTTTGGGAGGCTGAGGCAGGGGGATCACTTGAGGCCAAGAGTTGAAGACCAGCTTGGGCAACAACATAGCGAGACCCTGTCTCTACAAAAACTGGAAAAAAAAAAAAAAAAAGAATTAGCCAGGTGTGGTGGCACACACCTGTAGTCCCAGCTACTCAGGAGACTGAGGTGGGAGGATCACTTGAAACCAGGAGGTCGAAGTTGCAGTGAGCTATGATTGTGCCACTGCACTCCAGCCGGGGCAACAGAGCAAAACCCAGTATCAAAACAAACAAACAAACAACAAAAAAAAACTTGTAACCACCTTGCATCAAACATTCTCAGGGAAGTACAAGAAAGCTGGAATTAAATTTACAGAGTATAGTGTAAATTACATTTTCTAGCTATTTAGCTCATAAACCAGGCCTTAGTAGTCCCATTCTTATTCCATTCACACCTGTACTCTGTCCCCAGTGCCATGGTTTTCTTCTTTCAAAAAATTAAGAAACAGAAGTGTGGAATTTATTTTAGAGGTTGAAACTTTATTGACCAATGTATATTTTGAGTTTAAAGGAAGAACTGTTGTATTTTATCAGTTCAGGACACCATCAATTATGTGACACATTATAATTTCATATTAAAATGTGAAGAATCTTTTTAAACATCTTACAGTTAACAAAACCTATTTCTAACCATCTACATCCTAGACAGCTATATCATATAACTTTTAATGAGTTACCTTGTTAGCAAGTGCTCAAGCTTCTAACTTGGGGTATTTTAAATCAATGCAACTCAAAATGTGATTCACTGACCTGCAGTAGTATCTGGGAATATGTTAAACACTCAGGATCTAGGGTAGGAGACCAATAATCTGCATTTTAATAAGATCCCAGAGATTTTTACACACGTTAAATTTTGAGAAGCATTCTTTTTAAACCATGTGCTTGGAACTTCTAGCATAGATGTGGCCAGAGGGTGGGATAAGAGGCATCCAAGAAAGCTTTGCTCTTAATAGCAACCTCATCTTCTCCTATCTCTGAATAAGCAGTTGTTCTGCTATAAGTGTAGTTCTTTTCTTTTCTTTTCTTTTCTTTTTTTTTTTTGAGACAGAGTCTCACTCTGTCACCCAGGCTGGAGTGCAATGGCACGATCTTTGCGCATTGCAGCCTCTGCCTCCCAGGTTCCAGCGATTCTCCTGCCTCAATCTCCCATGTAGCTGGGAATACAAGTGCAAGCCACCATCCCTGGCTAATTTTTGTGTTTTTAGTAGAGACGGGGTTTCACCATGTTGGCCAGGCCGGTCTTGAACTCCTGAACTTGGGTCAGGATCCGCCCGCCTTGGCCTCCCAAAGTGCTAGGACTACAGGTGTGAGCCACTGCGCCTAGTGGCGTAGTTATTTTCATAGTTAGAAAAGTCTTGGGTCTTACAGCCATACCCAACAAGAATTGATCATTTCTTTTTTTTAATCCCCCAGGTGTGATCTACCATGCGTTGTCTCAGAAAGAGGCGAATGACTCCGATGTCCAGGTCAGTTCTTGGCAGGGAGTCCAGGAGCAACAGAGGTGATGGCAAAGATGGCTCAGTAGCTTCTGAGCCCCCAGCACTGATTGAGATGTCCTTTCCCACATCATACTCCTCATTTTTCTGGCAGACATCTAAGGCTGGATCAAAGTCTGTAGTTCTCATGACCTGTTCCCACGTGCCAGCCTCCTTTTCTGTTGTGCCAAAGTCAAGTTTGGTAAAATGAGGCTTTTCTTAACCTTTTATCATTTCCCACTGTGTTGGGGACACCAGGCTGTGCCCACGTGGTGGGCAGCATCATTCAACCTTGTCACTGTGCCCTCTGCACTTCTGCAGAAGGTGTGCAATCACATATCATAAGTGAAATTTACAGATTATATCTGAATGCCTCGGCCTGCTTTGTCAGTTTCGCAAAAGTTCCTCTTGTGGCTCATAATGAGAGCATTACCTTGAAAGCAAGATTTTGAAAGACCAGTATACCTTTATTTTGCTTCTCCATGAAAGACGAGCCACTCAGGTATTTAAGAGAATCAGATCATTGTCCTATTATAGTCACAATGATGAGAGTGAATTAATTTTTAGTTAGCATCTACAGGTGCAACGCTGAAGCAGAGTTCCCACCATCATACTGTGAGCTCCCTCGAAGGCTATGTGTACCCTATCTTCCCATCCCCATTGCTCTCCCACAGAAGGAAGGCTGCGTTACTAATGACAGATCAGCATCAGTCTGTCAGCCTCAGTCTTAGCATTTAGCACCTGGCTAGTGCAAAAAGAGCTCAGGAAACAGCCCAGCCAGGAGACAGGCCCTCAGGAGAGAGAACTGCCCAGGTCTGTGGCAGGCATGAGGGCAGTGGCATTGCCACCAAATGAGGAATCCATTATTGGAACTCCAACTTGAGAGGTAGTGAGCTTGGAGGGTTTCTTGTTTGTTTGTTTGTTTGTTTGAGAATTGCACACAATTACGACAGTCATTTTTCCCAGAAGTCGTCTCTAAGAGCCTGTGCTCATTCATGGTAAGTTGACGCCCTGCTCTCAGTGACACCCTTCAGAGAGAGAGAGCCTGGGGCCTGAGATGCTCTTGACGGTACCTTCCTCCAAGTGATGGTCTGCGGGGCGGGAGCGGACCTTTTGAAGAGTGGCCACACCGTGCCCACAGAGCTGGAAACCCAGTTAAGGAGTATTGTCCTAAGGGCACAGTGTCAGGGTCCCTGCGCCCTGAGGCTTGGCCGACCCTGGAGCCCTAGTTTTGCTGTTTTCTGTAGTGTTAGGATCACTTCCTCCATAGCTTAGTGCTACTCTGAGCTCACTTTCATCTGGTCATGCCTGGTTGAATATCTTTGTTATACATTTCTCAAGCTTTCTCTTCTGCCAAGGATGAGAGAAGTCTTCTTCAAGATAGAAAGGTTTTGGTCCTTTCAGAATAACCTCAGAAAAGCAGGGCCAGAGCAGGAAGTGAGCGTTTGACATGCTGTTGTGTGTGACAAACGGTCATGAATTAGTGTGTGAGTGTGACTTACATCTCGGCAGCTGTGGGTAGCAGATGCATGGCAGATGAGCAGGTTGAGAGCCTCAGTGGGTAAAGGGATGGGCCCCATTTGCTCTTGCAGTAGCTGCCAGGAATGGCGGGCGGGATGCCTGGGATCCTGGGCTGCCCAGACCGGAGCAGTGAGCGCTGCACCCCCTTGTCCGCCTGCAGCCTTCAGGAGCACAGCGGGCCGAGGCCTTCGTGAGGGCCTTCCTGAAGCGCAGCACGCCCCGCATGAGCCCGCAGGCCCGCGAGGACCAGCTGCAGCGCAAGGCGGTGGTCCTGGAGTACTTCACCCGCCACAAGCGCAAAGAGAAGAAGAAGAAAGCCAAAGGCCTCTCTGCCAGGCAAAGGAGGGAGCTGCGGCTCTTTGACATTAAACCAGAGCAGCAGAGGTAACCCCGAGCTCCCCACGTCTTTCTGCCCGCGGTGCTTACCCTTCTTGGTGTGTGAACTTGGCTGAGTGGCTGGGGAGGCAGCCTGGCTCCACCTAAGCTAAGGGCGCCTCTCTGTCGTCTGCCACAAGAGGGCAGCCTTCCTTTACCAATCTGGGCTGTGTTCAGCGAGGCGGGTGAGACAGGACTCATCGTCTGGCCTCTCTCCTCACCTTCACGAGTAAGACCCTTGCAAGTACATCTGTTGCCCTTGGCAACAGGCTGTTTGTCCTTCGGCTTTGTTAGACAGAAAAGAGGAACTGACATGTTTTTAGTGTGTATTACTTTGTAGCTTTTGATAGAGCCAGACAGTCACCCACTTGGGTTTCATTGCCAAAGCAAGATGTTGCCCACACGTTTCAGAAGTTTCCAAAAGGAATGCATCACTGTCCTGTCCTGTGGGCGGATGTCTTCCTCCAGCCGGCCCTCCATCCCTCCTTGGTGACGGGTCTGAGTGTGGGTGTCTTGGGGCTGTCTGTAGGCTTTTGCTTGGAGATCAACGGCCAAATAGCCTCCCACGCTCCAGAAGACGCTTAAAGTATGCCACGCTATTCCCGGCCCCGCTCAGGAGATCAGCTGGGCCTCAGGTGGAGAAGGGGCTGCTGCCTCCCAGGGTTTGCCTCCCGGGTGGAGCCCAGGTTGGGTTTGAGCTTAAGGTCCTCATTTCTCTAACCTAAGGCTTTGTGGTAACGGATTCCCCACAGGGTATCAAGACTGGAGATAATGGCCCAGAAGAAAGCTGTTGGGGTCCTTGCCCCTGCTCCCCCCTTCTTCTCCCCACCACTTGCTTGCCCACCTTCCAGACCAGCCTGCTGCCTCACATGAGGACCTGCGTGACAACCAGCAACCCCTGCTTTACTGGGGGCTTACTAGGTTCAATTTCACGTAACAGAAAACCTCAAAATAACAGTAGCTTCAACAAGACTCACATTTATTTCTCTCTCATGAAAAGAAGTCCAGGTGGACACCGCCCTGGGCTGGTGTGGTCCTACCAATGAGGAAACTGAGGTTAGAGAGGTGTAGGTTCTTGGTCTCAGTTATCAGCTCAATTGCTCATCGTAGGATTTGCACATAGTTCCTAATGATCCCAGGTTGCAGTCGTTGGCATCAAGTCAAGCTCTGTGCTATTTGGACATTGTCATCCCAAGCTCATGTTGTCTAACTTTTTCCCTGTTTCTGACTTTGCTGCAGATACAGCCTTTTCCTCCCTCTCCATGAACTCTGGAAACAGTACATCAGGGACCTGTGCAATGGGCTCAAGCCAGACACGTAAGTTGCATTCCTGAAGCTTTGCTCTTTGGGGTGGATCTCAAGCCTCTGATCATTGTAAATGCAGCTTCAGGAACCAGCGTTGGTATTGCCTGGCTGCAGACGGTTGAAGACCTAGTTGCTTCTTTTGGAACTTCTTATCATGATGTAAACCAAGGGCTTCTGTTTACCCTGCAGGCAGCCACAGATGATTCAGGCCAAGCTCTTAAAGGCAGATCTTCACGGGGCTATTATTTCAGGTAATTTACCTAAGAGCGTGTAGCACATGGCCATCCAGAGGTTCACTCTGTCACTCTGTGGAGACCCGGGGCGTGTGTTCTGTTGGACACACTCTTTACCATGTGGATTCCCTGAGATGGCCCCCGGTCACCATCATCCCCGCGCTAAGGGTGGGAGATGCTTCTCGCTGGCTGTCTTAGCCAGTCTGGCCATTTGTTGGACACACCCTAAGTGGTCTCTGTGTACCTTCTCCACACAGGGACCCCTGTTGGTACCCTAAAGGGCACAGTGGCTGCGAGCACTCACCCACGGCCTGGGATCTTGAACACAGAATCCCTTTCATCCAATGCTGTGGTTTCAAATGTCAGCTACACCTGACAACCCCCAAGGTGACATCTGCAGCGTAGGCCTGTCCCCTGAACTCCAGGCTCAGGCATCCAGCTGCCCACTTGACATAGCCACCTGGATGTTCAGGGGGCATCTCAGACTTTACATAGCCAAAGCCGCCCCCGATTCTCCTCACAGCAACCCCTCCTGGTCTTTTCCATCTCAGTTAATTACTCAGTTATTTACACTGGTTGTTCAGGCCAAAAACCTAAACAGTGTCTATGTTTCTTCTTTCCTAATCTCCCCGAATCCTTCAGAACATCCTACTACTTAAATTCAGCCACTGTCATTCCCCAGATTACCTCAGACACAGCTCCTCACCGCACCAGGCAGCCAGAGTGCCGGTTACATAGAAATCAGAGCACGTTCCTTCGCTGCTTCAAGTCTTCTGGCAGCGTCCCATCGTATGGGAGTAAACCTGCCTCCTTGCTGTGGTCTAAGGCCTCCCCGCTCCCTGGGGCAGCAGGCCTCCCACACTGCCTTCCTCCTGCCCTGCCTCAGGGCTTCGCCTCTGCTCCTTACCTCTACCCAGGAGTTCTCCTGTGTGTGCACAGTCCAGCTTCTCATTGTTCAGCCCTGCTCCAATGCCACTCCCCTCAGGGTCTACCATTGCAAACCATGACCCTCCACACATTGCCCTGTCCCTACTCTTCATAGCACTCGTTGCTGTCAGAAAGTAGAATGGTGTGGTTCACCGTGCATCACCCTGCCTTGCTAGAACCCGGGCTCCATGAGAGTAGGATCCAGGACCGCCTCTTTCCGTGCTGTGTCCCTGGCATCTCCCGAGGATGGTGCAGGCATTCCGCAGCTGCTTGGTGACTCTGTCCACTACACTGAGGCTCGGGTCAGGACGAGGGAGGGGCTGCTGCTTGTGATGGTGGCTCATCTCGCAGTGCTGGCTGCTGGGCAGCTCTGCAGCCAGACTCACGTTCCAGCCAGCATCCTGGGCAGTGCATGGTGGTGTTTGTGCAGATCCTGCAAGGGAGACCTGGCTGCATCAGAGCAGCCAGCCCGTGGGCCCTGATGGTGCTGGGCACATATGTGACCTTTAATTCCAGAATCCTGCCCAAGACCCCTGTGGCCACAGACCCTCCGAAGGACACCTCATAGGAACAGTCCAGAGGCTGCAAAGCCCCAGGGGAAGCCTGGATTCTCGTTGGTTACATCAGGGCCCAGCTGTTGAGCCCCCACTCCCTGGGTGCTCTCTTCTTTCGTCTGCTAGCTCAGAGGGTGGGATCAGCACCCCCAACCCTTGAGGCCTGCTTCTCTGTGGTTCCCCCAGCACCACAGAGGCCTGAGCCTGGAACTGTCCTTTTTCTTTGCAGTGACAAAATCCAAATGCCCCTCTTATGTGGGTATTACAGGAATCCTTCTACAGGAAACAAAGCACATTTTCAAAATTATCACCAAAGAAGACCGCCTGAAAGGTATGTAGGTGTTTCCGAGGGCATTGCTTGCGGGCTGTGGCTCCCAGCTACTGCGTTAGCCTTTTCCTCAAGGTTCCAAGAGTTTGATTTGACCCCTCAAGTCAGCGCAGATTGCAGATACTTGCTGAACCTGCATTAGAACCTGCATTAAAGCCTGCGGAGACCATCCCCTGCACCCGTGGCTCCCCAAAGAGGTGTGTGTCAATGCAGCCTGCAACCCCGGCCAGAAATGGCCAAGGGGAAGGAAGACCTGCTTGGCTGTGCCTCAGGGGACCTGGGTCTGTTTGGGCCCCAGGAGAGGGCCTCCACCTGCCCCAAAGGCTGCTGCTCCCAGAGGAATGTAGCCAAACAGGCAGCAGGGTAAAAACAGGAGCGGCGCCTGTCCCTGGAGTTCTGAGCTGTGTCCTTGGTGATAACACTTGGGTTCCATCCGTGGCCAGCATTGCTCTAGCAGATACTTTGGGTCGGCCAGGATTTCTACACCCCACCTTACCCACAAATCCAGAGATATCAAACCATAGTTAGAAGGTTTTGTTCCTTTAATTTTTTTTTTTTTTTTTTTTGGAGACAGTCTCGCTCTTTCACCCAGGCTGGAGTACAGTGGCGCAATCTCGACTCACTGCAGCCTCCACTCCCGGATTCAAGGGATTCTCTGCCTCAGCCTCCCGAGTAGCTGGGATTACAGGCACGCGCCACCACGCCCGGCTAATTTTTGTATTTTTAGTAGAGGCAGGGTTTCACCATGTTGGACAGGCTGGTCTCAAACTCCTGAACTCAAGTGATCCACCTGCCTCAGCCTCCTAAAGTGCTGGGATTATAGGTGTGAGCCACTGCGCCCAGCCTTCTTCCTTTAATTTTTGAGCTTGGTTTTTCTTGTTGCTTCCCTTATTTTCCTACGTATCTTTCTACCTCACATTGTAAACCTCGGAAAGTGGTGTAAGAGTTTCTCCACAGAGCATAAGGCCAGGAGCCCATCTGAAAGTTAATGTGGGAAAACCAGTTTCTGGCAGGTGTTCTGGGACTTTCTGGTTCTGGGAATTTGGTCTATAGCCTTTGACCCTGAAGATTAGGTGCCAAGTTACATTTAGCATGTGACTAGATTGACCTGTGGCAGAATAACCACAGGCAACCCTAATGCCCCTCCCCTTGTGGGTTTCCCGTTTCCTATTAGCTTATTTTTTCATTCAATGTGTTCTGAATAATATTCTACCTAAAAGTAAAATATTAATAACTAAATATTTTTCCTCATCTTTTTTTCTCCTGCCTTTTTTTTTTTTTTTTTCAGTTATCCCCAAGCTAAACTGCGTGTTCACTGTGGAAACCGATGGCTTTATTTCCTACATTTACGGGAGCAAATTCCAGCTTCGGTCAAGTGAACGGTCTGCGAAGAAGTTCAAAGCGAAGGGAACGATTGACCTGTGAATTCTTTGCCGTCTAAGGCAGTTGTTTATGACAGCTGAAAACTGGACACTCCCTAAATGTCCACCTTTCAGTGAAGAGATAGTTAAGCCAATTCCATTTATAGACCACCTCCAGCCAGTGACGCTCCAAGTTGAGGATGTTGAACAACATGGGAAGGTCGCAGTGTACTAAGTGAAGAAGTCAGAGGACAGAGGAATTTCTCTTTCTAGGAGATATTCATTTTGTGTGACTCCCATGGGGAGGAACAGACTGGCAGGAAGCACACCGGGGTTAACACTGGTTGACTTGAATAGGATTATTCGATTTTTAAAAATACTTTTCCATGTTTTCTGAGTGCTCTATGATAAAGCAGTTGCATCTGTGGTAATACAATACATATGTGGACATAAACAGGGATCAAATAAAGGAGGTATTGCTGCAGTCCAGCCAGGTTGAAAGGGAAGGGGGGTCCCCAAAGGTCCATTGGATGGCAGGTGTCTATAGAGGCACGCCTTTGGGTGGAACTCTGACCCACCTAAGGTTTACTTTGCTATTTCAGGAAGGTTGAAGAGGATTGAAGGATGAGTTGCTAAGTGACTCAGGGCTTATTCACTTCAGGAATCGCAGCTGGGGTGGACCCCGGGAGCAGAGCACTGCGTGCAGCTGTGCCCATGCATGGTTGCCCCAGCGTAGTGAGATGGGACCTGCCGCAGCATGCCCACTCCTGAGCTGCCAGGCTGAGCCATGGAGGACTGAAAGGAGGTCACCCGGCATCACCTCCCGAGGTGAGACCTGCTGCAAAAGCCAAGCCAGCAGCATTGACGCCCTTTGATATCTTCGCCATTTTTGCTGCTGAAAGACTTGGCTTTTCAGTCTGACCCTGGCCCTCTGTGACGATGTGTCTGTAAAGCCAGTGGGTCAGGCCCTTCCATGCAGGGCCAGAGGAAAAGCGGGCCCAGGGCTGCAGTGAGAGCGGGGCAGGGGACCAGCCTACCAGATGGGTTGGAAACATGGCTCAGAAGGACCAACTACCCCTTCCCTTTGAGGAGCAAGTCTCTGCCGATCAGCAAGGCAAGGCCAGGAGCCCTCCTGGCGAAAGGCAGGCCACAAATCTGTTCTCCCCCAGGAGAAGTAGCAGTGCCGGGGCTTTGCGTTCCTGGTAACTTCCACCCAAACCACACCAGAGAGAAACACCGTAGTGGAGAAGGGAAGTGGGAGCGCTGACTGCTGTGTGCCAGGAGAGTAGAAAGGCCCAGGTCTGTGCCACCACCCCTCCCCAAGGCTCATAGTGCACCCAGAGTCTCACAGGGACCAACACGGTGCCTCGGTCCTGCTTCCATCTGTGCAAGTGTCCTCTGCTCACCAGGGTGTTCTGAGGCAGCTCAAGTGCTCTCCCCCAAGCAGCACGCAGTCACCGCTGCCAGTGATGAACACACGCATGGGCTAGGCACATGGAGCCGAAGCGCACTGCCACCTCGGACACGGGGCCCGGCCCAGCGACTGCCTTGTGGCCGTCCTCATCTGCCACAGGAAGACAGACTTCGAGGGACCCCTTGCCTAAGACCTCGCTGACTCAAGGGTAGAATTGAGATTTGGACCTAATAGTCAGGCTCCAGAACTGTGCTTTGAGCTACAGGGTGGCTGCAGGATGAGACGGATGCAGTTCAAAGTGCAGGATGTGCTGCCTTTATTACCTGCTTTCCCGCTGAGCAAATCCCTGTCTTGAGTGGGAAGTGGCATCTATTCCCCCAGCCATCTGAAAATGCTGTGTTCGTAACCAAATAGGTGCTGTAGCTTCCTAGGCATCCCGCTCTTACCCGCCCCTCTGCAATGTAAAAGGCGTCCACTGTTGTGTAAATACACAGTTGCTTTCCAGAAAAGTCGTTGGTACCACTTGCCATGTGAAATCTGTTTTTCATTTAGCTCAGACTCAAGTTTCTGTGTGAGTGGCGGTTTAATTTGTAGATACCTCTCCCTCTCCCCCAAGGAGACATGGTGAGGGTGCTCACCGGCCACTAAGCTGCCGCTGTGCCTGCCTGTTTCTAGGATACACTGTTGCCCCCATGGCCCATCCAGGGGTCATATCTCCCAGGTAGAGGAGGGAAAGGGGAGGGCCCAGCTGGGCAGGACATGGTTCCTGATGAGGAACAGCTGCAGAAACATGACCTGAGGCCCAGGGGCCGTGGCAGGGGCCAGGGCTGCCATGTCTCCACAGGCTGCAGCACAGCTTGTCATGGAGGGTAATGTGGTGCTTTTTGGCCCGATCTCTCCCATGTCCACTGTCCAAGGAGCAGGACCCTGGCAGAGCTGAGGCCTTGGCCATGTGGTCCCACGGGAGACAGAGCCACATTCGACTTGTGTAAGCCTCCATGCACCAGAGAAAGTGCCAAAGAGGAGGGAGAGAGTGGTTAGCAACTCAGGACAGGACCCAGAGGCTGCAGGACTGGGAGACATCAGCCCAGCGACCCACTGTTCAAAGAGTGGGGCCCAGGGGCCCTTTACATCTTCCCAGTGCCCAGCTGCCACACAGGGTCTGCAGAGGATAGGCCAGAGCCTCGGGGGAAAGGATGAGGTTCTTGGAGGAGAAAGGACAGCGTGGGCCATGGCTGATGTATCCATCTGCTCTAATCTTCATAACAAAATGCCACACACTGGGGCTGCAGCATTTTCTCACAGCTCTTGAGGCTGGAAGCCAAAGATCAAGGTGCTGGCAGGGCTGGTTTCTGGAGAGGCCTCTCCCTTCTTGTCCTCACATGGCCTTTCCTCCCTGTGTGCAAGGAAAGTGATCCCTCGGGTCTTTTCCGTGTAGAAGGACGCCAGTCCTATTGGATCAGGCCCTGTTCTTATGAACTCCTGAAAGTCTCCAGACAGTCACAGTGGGGGCAAGGGCTTTATCATATGAATTTGGAGACCCAAGTCAGTCCACAGCCACCCCGAAGCTTTCCCAGCCAGGACAGCCTGGTTGTGCCTCCCAGAAAGACTCCAACAGCTACCTGGCTCCCAACCTCAGACACTAGCCAGGCCTTCTCTTCCCCCCATATGGGCTGCTTGGACCACTAGCCAGTCCAGCCGGCCCCAATGCTGGCCCCTGAGCTGCCATCACCACTGGATTCTGTGACATGCTCATACAGGAACTTGGGTCCAGGGCTGCTCCCTCCAGTACCCGGGGCCCCTGAGCTGCCCAGTTCCCCTTCACTTTTGCAAACAGCTGAACTCCTCCTCCCGCTGGGGCCAGACACAGTCTGGATGGGGGAGGAAATGCGTGTGCAGGTGGGCAGGATGGGCAGAGAAGTCTCCCTGGAGCAGGGGCTCCAGCTCTAGGCAGCTGTGGGTGTGAAGAGTGTATTCACACCAAGGCTCAGAGCGGGAGCCCGCAGAAGCATCGTGGAGGACCCAGGAAGGCAGGGGAAGCCTGCGAGGGTCTGCCCCCTGGGCTCAGGCAGGCAGGAGGAGAGGCCGGAAGGGGTATATGGCTGCCAGGAGTGGAGAGATGGCAGAGATGCTGGAAAAGCCCTAATCCATGGGGCAGGAGGTGGAGTTCTGCTGATCCATTCACGCAGTTCTGAAGTCTTGGGGACCTTGGTGCCGCTATCTGTCAAGTGGGGCCATTAGACTAGACCCAGCGTTCCTGGAATGGCATCCTGGAACTTCCCATATCAGAGTTAGTGGGTGCACATTCAGAGCAGCCAGACCCTGGGCTGCACCTCAGACCTACTGAATCAGCCTCTGGAGGCGGGACCCAGATAGCTGTGTGTTTACCTAAGTCCCCAGCTGATCACTGATGTTTGAGGACGCTGGGCTCCAGATGGTGTCTAAAGTCTCTTCCAGCTCTGAGGTCTGGACTGTGATTTCAGACTTGGGACTCTCAGGCCAACGTTTTCTGGAGGCTGGGAAAGATCATCAAATGACTGATCTCCCAGGTTCCAAAGAGTAAACAGGAACATCCCTCCACAAAGCCGTAAATTCTGGTAAAAAAGCTTGCTTTCTGGACAATGGCTTTAGCTTTAATTTAGTTTGCATTTCTTAGTTATAATGTCTAATTAAGACATCTGTTAAATGTCTATAATATTAATTTAATAGAAGGGGTTCTAATAGAACTGTATTGGAATTGTCCATTTAATTAACCTCGTGAGCCTTTAATGGATGTCTTAAATAGACATCATTAACAAGAGTGCTAGACAAATTAAAATTAGAGTCAATAACATTCTTGGTAATTTTTCCTGAGCTGTGAAGGACAAGCCTTGCTAACTAGACAGGCACAGAGATAGGCTGTGTTCACAGGAGGGTGGGCGCTGCTGTCCTAGAGGGCATCTGAAATGGACAGGCCCCAAGAGGGATTCAGCTATTCTGTGTCTTGGTCCACTTTGCCCATAAAAGATAACCTCCAGCCATAGGAGGCAGGTCTCAGGAGCAAAGACCTGCCCTTCCCTATGCCTTTTACAGAAAACGTTTGCTGGGCCAGGCGTGGTGGCTCATGTGAGCCTATAATCCCAGCACTTTGGGAGACTGAGGCAAGAGGATTGCTTGAGCCTGGGAGTTTGAGACCAGCCTGGGCAACATAGCAAGACCCCATGTCTACAAAAAAAATTTTTTTAATTGAGCTACACATGGTGGCATATGCCTATAATCCCAGCTACTCAGGAGGCTGAGGTGGGAAGATCACTTGAGCCCAAGAGGTTGAGGTTGCACTAAGCCATGATTGTGCCACTGCACTCCAGCCTGGATGACAGATGAGACCCTATCTCTAAAAAAAACAAGAAAGAAAGAAAAAGAAAAAGTGGCCTGATCCATCAGAGCTCCTGGAGGAGGGACTGGCTTAGGAGGGAGATAGAGGAGGATATAGGACCTCACCCAGAGACTCACAAAACGCCGGATAGATGCACAGACTGGGTGAGATGCAACAGACTGGGATAGGGAAGGATTGCCTGGGACAGGCCAGGGAGCAGGATGAAATGGAAAACATTCCATTCTTTTGCCTCCACCGCCCCACTAAGCCACTCTCACTCAAGTGACTGCGTCTCTCCAGAGCCAGTGGTCAGTTCTCCGCCTCTACCTTGCCTGGCCTCTCATCGGGATTTAACAGGTCATCCCTTCCTTCCTCCTGGAACACCTCTTATCCCCACACTCCCGACTTTCCTCCTGCCTCCCTGGCTACTCCCTCTCAGTGTCCTTCGGGAGCTCCTCTGCAGAACTTCTCAGTGTTAGAATGCCCTGAGCTCTGCCTTTGGACTTCTTTCCCCATTCCCTCCATAACTGTCTCGTCCACCACTTCAGATCCACCAGACCCACATGTGTAACTTGGTTTACCTTCTGCCTCCTGCCAGCTAGAACGGAAGTTCCTAAGGACAGGACTCTGTTTTCCTCACTGCCATACCCTCACTCATCCAGAGCGTATCTGACTGTAGTCAGTGTTCTGTGACTGTTGAGGAAATGAGAAAGCTGCCCACCAGGCTCCACCTGGAGGTCTAATAGGCAGCCCAGCATGGTGGGCTGCACACAGCATGACGGACTTCCCTCCTCTTCCCTTCCTTCCACCCGCGCCTCTGCGGAGGCCCCTCACCTCTTGGATGCTCAGGCGGGAAACCAAGGAGCCATCCTGATTCCTCCCTTGCTTTCACGCCCCCACCAACCTTTCATCACGACCTGGTGGCCCTCCTTGCAACCCTCCCACCACCTGCTGCTCCAGCCCCCTTCCACCCACCTGCCAGCACCCAGCCACAGCCACAGCCCCCTGCTGACCTCCCTGCATCCACGCCTGGCCTCACTGTAGCCCGGGTGACCTTTGTGAAACATGACTCAGGGGGTGCCTCTCCCGCTGAAAACCCACAAGCGACTTCCTGCTGCACGCAGAATGAGAGCCAGCCCTTGACCGGCATCATCAAGGCCCTTCCAGATCAGACCCCAGCCCACCCCTGCCATCGTGGTCCACCTTCCCGCTGCACCCTGTGCCTCTCTACACCCCCAAGCATGCGATTGTCCCCGTGCACATCTGTGCCTGCCATTCCTTCCTCTTGGGCTTTCTCTTGACCCCTCAATCTGCAGGCAGCCTCCCTGCATTCAGCTCTGCACACAGGGAAGGCCCCATCATCCTAGCTCTGCAGCCCCCACCCCAACCAGTCACTCTGTCACATTACTCTGTCTGATATTTCCTTTTCCTTTTTTTGAGACAGGGTCTCGCTCTGTCACCCAGGCTGGAGTGCAGTGGTGTGATCATCGCTCACTTCAGCCTCAACCTCCCTGGCTTAAGCGATCCTCACACCTCAGCCCCTCAAGTAGATGGGACCACAGGCACATGCCACCATGCCTGGCTAATTTTTGTTTGCTTGTTTTTTTGAAGAGCTGGGGGTCTTGCTGTGTTGCCCAGGCTGGTCTCAAACTCCTGGCCTTAAGCAATCCTCCTGCCTCAGCCTCCCGAAGCACTGGAATTACAAGTGCGAGCCACTACATCCAGCAGTCTTGTTTTCTGTATCACTTCTCAGTCCCCAGTGCAACCATATCTGCCTGTTTCATATCATTTTCTTCCACTGGAATGTGAGCTGCTCGGACGCTGGGACACTGCCCATGGTGTTCGCCGCCATAACCATTGTAAGCCCCCTGCAGGGGAGAACACTGCCTTGCATGTAATAAGTGCTCAGTAAATATTTGTTTTCTGACCCAAAAAGAAAAAATGAGCCCAGGATGTGCCTCTAATAATGTTGAATAAGGGTTGTCACACAGCAACTGCAAGTGATGCTGGTCAGTGACCCCCGTCTGGGCCAGGTGAGCCCGTGTGACTTGCCCAGGGCAGGGCAGCTGCACATCCTGAGTCCAACGTGCCACCCCCCTTCCTTGTCGGTGGGCACCCCTGGCAGCAGGAGCCCCGGGTGAGAAGGCAGCCCTGTGCCACTGGGCCGTGGCACCCCAGCTATGCAGACCGAGGAGGTTATGCTCCATCAACAGCTGCGACGTGCAGCGCGTGTGGCCCGCGTTTCTCTGCCCATTTCAGTTTCCCCCATGAAGCCCCAGGGTCTGGCGGGAGCAGCTATGGCTGGCGCTGCATAGCCTGGCCTGGAGAGGCTGAGCCCAGCAGGAAACCTGAGTCAGGAAACCCAATTTCAAGGCCCAAGTTCCCCGAGATCTTCAGTTCCAACCACGGAGAATGTGAAGAAAGGGAATGTGGTGTTTATTGCAGGCATATTTAATCCACACAAATTAAACTGTATCCTCTACCAAAAGAGAGGGAGGGAGGGGAGGAAAGAGAAAGGATGCTGTAGAGAGTGCCGCCAGTGGCTCTGTCCTGCCTGTAGAGTGCTGCCAGTGGAGGCTCGCCTTGCAGCGAATGTGAGATGGAAAGCATCCTCAGTTGCCCTGCTCTCCCAAAAAAGTGTGCGATTATAATGCTTTGTATAAAAAACACAGGCCCCAAACAGGTGCTGTGCCAGAGGGGCTTGCGCTGGCTCATGAGAGCTGATGTGTGCACCTCCTACAGATGGCACATTCATGCCGGCACCCTGCAACCCTCATGGTGGGAACAGTTACACAGCAATTTACACTATGCTACAAACCAGGGCTTGTTACACATGTACCAGCATCCCATCACTGCCCTAAATGCAAGCCGGCTGCTCTGTGTGCAAAACAGGCTAAGTCATCTTTAGGGGGCTACCTAGCCCCATGGAAGATGGGGCTCCGTGGCCTGGGAGCTGGAGACAGAGCGCTTGCTGGCTGAGGCAGGGGAGACTGCAAACAGAGGATGTGTGTTTTCTCAGGGCATATGTTATACTTCAATTTAAAATGTTTGTAGAAGAACCATTTGGACTATTATGTGGGTGCTTAAAAAATATCTGAAATCATTTGAGCATCTCTCCAGCAGTCTCATTTCTTAATGGTAATGCCGGGCCAGGCATGATGGCTCATGTCTGTAATCTCAGCACTTTGGGAGGCCGAGGCAGGCGGATCACTTGAGGTTAGGAGTTCAAGGCTAGCCTGGCCAACATGGTGAAACCTGGTCTCTACTAAAAATACAAAAACAAGCTGGGCGTGGTGGCAGGCGCCTGTAATCCCAGCTACTCAAGAGGCTGAGGCAGGAGAATTGCTTGAACCCAGGAGGCGGAGGTTGCAGTGAGCTGAGATAGCACCATTGCACTCCAGCATGGGGGACAGATCGAGACTCTGTCTCAAAAAAAATAAAAATGGTAATGCCCAGGTTACCCTAAGTGGCTCTTGCTTGAAAATCACAGATTTAAAGCAAGGAAACCCACATTCCTAAGAAATGCAGTATGTCACCAAACTCACAATTTTAACAGCTCCCTCCTTTCAAAATACGGGCTCTTCCTCTACCCCAGAACTCCAGGGACCAGCTGCTCTGCAGCCCTGTCACTAGGGCATGGTTGCCACAGCCCTCCTGGTCCCGCCCTGTGAGGTCTCCAATTGAGTAGTGAGAGAGTGAGTGGTGATGACAGGACCCTGGGGCCACAGGGTGCGGTGGGAGGGGAACAGGGCCTGTGGCAGAGGCCCCTGGCAGGTCTGGAAGTAGGCTGGCTTCCCTCTGGACCTGACCTTAAGACAAGCCGGAGGGCTGAGCTGGAGTCAGGCGGGCTGAGCTTGAGTCAGGCAGGCTGAGGCCTCCTGCAGAGGAGCTGGGGTAGGAAGTGGGGCCTGCAGGGGCATGGTGCTGAGAGGCAGCTGGAGGCTTCAGGCACCAGGCAGGGCAGCAGGAAGTGAGGAAGACTGACAGTGAACTGGGGAGGCCAAGGGCCGGAAGACCAGCTAGGAGGTTGTGGCCGGTGCTAGACGTCTGCGGCTTAACAGGGTGTCGGCCTTGGGGATGCACGGAAACAGGTTTGAGAGGTGCACACAGCACCCACGAACAGGCCTCAGGGACACAGCCCCTCCAGCCTCGGTCTGGGTGTCTACTCACAGCCCAGTGCCCTGAAGGGTGGCAGCCCCACTAGGCAAGT
This sequence comes from Pan paniscus, assembly GCF_029289425.2. Classification (NCBI taxonomy): domain Eukaryota; kingdom Metazoa; phylum Chordata; class Mammalia; order Primates; family Hominidae; genus Pan; species Pan paniscus. The sequence continues at coordinate 35,605,708 of NC_073269.2, forward strand.
GGAGATGGCTCCAGCCGTCCAAGCTGCTGAACAAGGGGCTGTGGACAAGGCCAGTGTGGCCAAGGAGGCAGGGGCTGCAGCTGAGGTCTTCTCAGGGAAAAGGGGAGCAGGCAGGTGGGGAGACACCCTTGGGCAGACAGAAATAAGGAGGAAGATGGCAGAGCTGGGTCGCAGGGGTGGGGAGCCGTGTGGGCATACCTCTGGGGGTTGGGCAGGCTGCAGCCTTGTCTGGCTTAGCTTTGTGAGTTCAGTCAAGGGTGAGCCTCCACCCATGCCTTGGCGTCCTCATCTGTAAAATGAGCATCAGGAATAAAGCACAGCCAATAAAGTTTGTGTGTGTGGTATCACCCAAAAACTCAGAGGGTTCTGACAGAATACAGTACCATCTTCCAAACATAGGGGTCTGGCATTCTCCCAAACTGTCCCCTTGGGCCAGGTGTGGTGCCTCATGCCTTTAATCCCAGCACTTTGGAAGGCTGAGGCAGGAGGATCATTTAAGCCTGGGAGGTTGAGGCTATAGTGAGCTGTGATTGCACCACTACACTCCAGCCTGGGTGACAGAGCAAGACCCTGTCTCTAGAAAAAAAAAAAAAAAGAAAAGAAAACCCACCCACCTGTCCCCTCCATGGCTGCATTCTCAGTAGGACCCCAGAATACCCCCAGGTAGTCAGCACTGGTGGCTGGCTGAGGACACTGAGATGAATTATCCCAGGATCACACGGCCAGTGGGTGAGTCACATGGCAAGGCCCCTCTCACCAAATCAGCTGTTCTTCCAGAACTTGAGGAAGACTTCCTTTCACCATAAATGTAAAGCCCCGTTGCCTGCCAGGGTGGGAACAGAACTATTTTTTGCATGGCATGAACCCCTGCCAGCTCCTGGCTCCTGGCGGTGCTTGCCGCAGAATTTACAGAATGCAATAACTATTGAATACCCTATTATCCGGCTGCCTAATTAATGTAAATGATAGTTACGGTCCCCACACCGTGGCGTATGTTTCTCGGAGGAGGCCCTGCCAGCCGCCTGGGCCCCATTCCAGGGGTTTTTATGGTAGCAGCCCCATTCTGGCTCCGTTGAGTAAAAGGTAAGTTGTGGCCCTAAATAATGAAGACAGAAGAGCTAATGGGCTCGGTGAAGAAGGGCAGCTCAGGCGCTGGTCTCCGAATCAGGTGACAGACCCTGCACTAATGTGGCAGGCCAGGTCTCACTAACGCAGGCCTCTGTAACACCTGTTTCAGCATTGACTGAGTGGCGAAGTTAAATATTAAAAGCTGATAGAGCCAGTGCCCTATACAAAGGCTGGAATGTAACAAAAGCCCACCAGGAGTTTTGCCCAGGCCTTTCCTGGGCCTTGAAGCATGACAAGGTAACAAAGGAATTAACAGGACCCATTTTAAGATTAAACAAGTTGTATCGGAGGCCTGAAGAAACTCCCCAGACCTCCACAAACAAGTTTACTGGGGATCTGAAGGAACTCCCCAAACCTCCATAATTTAGCAGGAGACAAAATAAGGGTAATCGCCCCAGCACCTGGACCCATTTAGATTAAGTAAATTTACTGAGGCTTCAGAGGAAGATCTTCAGGACTCAGATCTTAGTTCTAGATTAAAAGAAGTTGGGCTGGGCGTGGTGGCTCACGCCTCTAATCCCAGCACTTTGGGAGGCTGAGGTGGGTGGATCACGAGGTCAAGAGTTCGAAACCAGCCTGGCCAACATGGTAAAACTCCGTCTCTACCAAGAATACAAAAATTAGCTGGCGTGGTGGTATGCGCCTGTAATCCCAGCTACTCGGGAGGCTGAGGCAGGAGAATCACTTGAACCCAGGAGGCGGAGGTTGCAGTGAGCTGAGATTGCACCACTGCACTCCAGCCTGGGTAACAGAGCAAGACTCCGTCTTGAAAAATAAATAAATAAGTTAATCACTTATGTCTTTAGATGAATGTAAACTTACACATAAACATATAGCTTAGAAGGTATATAAACTCTGAAACCCGAATTTTGAGTTGGTCTGGTGACATTTCCTAGGCCTTCTTCCCCATAACTGGTTACAGAAATAAAAACTCCCTTCCTCCCCAGTTCATCTGCATCTCGTTATTGGGCCATGAGAAATAGCAGCCCAACCCTCAATTTGGCCTGGAAACGCTAATAGACAGGGTCTTTCCTTGCAGACCCGAGTGCTCCACGGACCCCCGGTGCAACAGTCCCTAGGACTCTGGAACAGAGACACAGAGGAGGTGTTTCTCCCAGAGCGCTGTACGCAGAATAAAATCCTATGAGGCCCGTGTGGCCTGGCCCCTGCCCTCCTCCAGCCTCACCTCATGCCAGGCAGCTGCCTCCTCTCCTCTGGCTCCCAGCGAGTGGCCCATCCTGGCCAGTCTTGCCCTGGCCTTCCCTAGTTTTAGCACAAACCAGAGCAGCTGGTCACCCTATTCCAGCCCCACCAGCTAGGCTTGGTCTCAGGGCATGGGCCCAGGATGGTCTTCCCCATTCTATGTGTCTTAGTGCACTGGGGCTGTTATAACAAAAATACCAAAGACTAGATGATGGATAAAGAATAGAAATTTATTATTCACAGTCCTGGAAGCTGGGAAGTCCAAGATCAAGGTTCTGGCAGATTTGGTGTCTATCAAGGGCTCCTTCCTCATAGACACGTCTCTTCTCACTGTGTCCCCACTGGGTGTGGCACACTGGGTGTGGCAGAAGGGATAAGAGAGCTCTCCGCCGAGCGTGGTGGCTCACGTCTATAATTCCAACACTTTGGGAGGCTGAGGCGGGTGGATCACCTGAGGTCAGGAGTTCGAGACCAGCCAGGCCAACATGATGAAACCCCATCTCTACTAAAAATACAAAAATTAGCCGGGAGTGGTGGGTGTGCCTGCGGTCTCAGCTACTTAGGAAGCTGAGGCAGGAGAATTGCTTAAACCTGGGAGGCAGAGGTTTCAGTGAGCCAAGATTGCCCCATTTCACTCCAGCCTAGGTGACAAGAGCAAAACTCCGTCTAAAAATAAATAAATAAAATAAAATAAAGAGAGCTCTCTGTGGCCACATTTTTTTTTTTTTTTTTGAGACAGAGTCTCACTCTGTTGTCCAGGCTAGAGTACAGAGATGCAATCTTGGCTCACTGCAACCTCTGCTTCCTGGGTTCCTGGGTTCAAGCGATTCTTGTGCCTCAGCCTCCCGAATAGCTGGGATTATGGGCATGCACCACCACACCTAGCTAATTTCGGTATTTTCTGTAGTGATGGGGTTTCGCCATGTTGCCCAGACTGCTCTCAAACTCCTGACCTCAAGTGATCTGCCCACCTCGGCCTCCCAAAGTGTTGAGATTACAGGTGTGAGCCACTGCTCCCGGTCTGGCCTCTTTTATAGGGCGTTAATCCCTATAAACACTCCATCCTCAGGACCTAATCCCATCCCACGGCACCCACCTCTTAACAGCCTCACATCTCCACAGTGCTGGAGAGAGAAGCTGACTCTCCATGGCTGGTCTGCTTCCGTCTTGTGGGAGGAGGCTGGGCCCTGCGTTGGCCGCCCACCCCGGCCCTCCCTCTTTCACAGTAGCACTTGCAGGAAGAGGTGGGGCTGGCCTTTCTTAGAAAGAGCCTGTGTCCAAGGCCAGGCACAGTGGCTCACGCCTGTAATCCCAGCACTTTGGGAGGCCAAGGTGGGCGGATCACCTGAGGTCAGGAGTTCAAGGCCAGCCTGGGCAACATGGCAAAACACCATCTCTACTAAAAATACAAAAAGAAGCCAGGAGTGGTGGTGGGCACCTGTAATCCCAGCTACTCGGGAGGTTAAGGCAGGAGAATCACTTGAACCCAGGAGGTGGAGGTTGCAGTGAGCTGGGACTGTGCCACTGCACTCTAACCTGGATGACAGAGGGAGACTCCGTCTCAAAAAAAAAAAAAAATGAAAATAAAGCCAACAAAAAAGAAATAACCTATGTTCAACTCGGTGCTGCTCAATCCTGGCTACCTGTTACAATCACCTAGGGAGTTTTTAGAACACCAAAGCCCAGACTTCACCCACCAAAGTTAATCCAGAATCCCTGGGGTGGGGCCTTGCCATCAGTATATACATATATAGACAGAGAGAGGGACAGGGTCTCACTCTGTCACCCAGGCTGGAGTGCAGTGGCGTGATCTCGGCTCACTGCAACCTAATCTTCCCGGGTTCAAGCGATTCTCGTGCCTCAGCCTCCCAAATAGCTGGGATTACAGGCGTGCGCCACTACACCCGGCTAGTTTTTGTATTTTTAGTAGAGACGGGGTTTCGTCATGTTGCCCAGGCTGGTCTCAAACTCCTGACCTCAGGTGACCTGCCTGCCTCAGCCTCCCAGAGTGCTGGGATTACAGGTGTGAGCCACCGTGCCTGGCCAGCATCATATATTATCGGTGTATTTTTAATCTACGTGGCCTAGGGCAAGTCACCTCTGGGAGCCAGAGCTTCCTTGCTGTAGAATGAGGAGTATCCACCCTGTGCTGTGGGAGTAATGGGGGCCGGGCACAGGGTAAACACGTGCCATTTGCTGTCCTGGTGCTTTCTGTTGTTGAATGGACAGTTCAGAACCTCCAGAAACCACCCTGAGAATCTCAGGCTTTGTAACAGCAGTGCCTCACCCAGGTCTCCAAGGTGACCACGGCCACTCACAGGGCGGCAGGCTAGGCCAGGTGCCCCTCCACCAAGGACCCAGACACCAGGAGCCTGGATTTGCCACCACTTTCTATGCTGTGTTATAAACACAAACATGTGTCTGCCTCCTTGACTATAAGCTCTGATGAATTCGCCGCTGAGTCCCAGGCTCAGCGCAAAGGCCAGCTCGATGCAGGGGCTCGGAGAATGAGTAAGTGAATCAGTGAATGTGCCCGCAGCTGGTGTGATCAGGAACTTTTGGGTCATTTCAGGGCCGTCTCTGGGGCAGGATGGTGCTTCTGAGAAGGGTCCCTGGACCAACCCACCCAGGAGCCATCACAGGCCGGGTTTCTGTCCCAGCATGCCTTGCAGGGTGTGCCTCGGACTCACATTTCCATAGAAATGAAAAGTAAGATACCAAAGTGCATCGCACATGTGTCAGGTCGCTTCTATTTCCTCACATTTTATTTTAATTATATGTGAAAAATGGAGGTCTCGGCCAGGCGCGGTGGATCATGCCTGTAATCCCAGCACTTTGGGAGGCCAAACTGGATGGATCGGCTGAGGCCAGGAGTTCAAGACCAGCCTGGCCAACATGGTGAAACCCCATCACTTCTAAATGTACAAAAATTAGCCAGGCTAATTTTACAGGAACTTGTAATCCCAGCTACTCGGGAGGCCGAGGCAGGAGAATTGCTTGAACCTGGGAGGTGGAGGTTGCAGTGAGCTGAGATCATGCCATTGCACTCCAGCCTGGGTGACAAGAGCAAGACTCCATTTCAAAAAAAAAAAAGAAAAAGAAAAAAGAAAAATGAAGGTCTCTAGACAGCAAGGGGACTGCACTGGTCTATTCCAGGAAGCTCTGCAACAGCACCAGGCCTGAGGGACAGTGACAGGTAGATAAATAGAAAAATGCTGCTTAGGATCAGGGTTGCAAGCCCACAGGATCAGATTGTCAAGTTTGGAGCTGAACTCCAGCCTAGGGGTATTTTTTGTTTTTTTATTTTCTTTTGAGACAGGGCCTGGCTCTATTGCTCAAGCTGGAGTGCAGTGACCCGATCATGGCTCACTGCAGCCTCAAACTCCTGGGCTCAAGCAATCCTCCCTCCTCAGTCTCCCAAGTAGCTGGGACTACAGGCACACCTGGAAAATTATTTTATTTTTGTTAGAGAGGAGGTCTCTGTTGTGCAGGCTGTTCTCAAACCCCTGGGTTCAAGCGATCCTTCCACCTTTGTTTCCCAAAGCGCTGGGTTTACAGGTGTGAGTCACTGTGGCTGGCCCCAGCCCAGGTTTTCCTACTCCACTGCCTTGCACCTGGCTCACCCCCCTCTATAGAAGCCCATGATCTCTTCTGGTTCAGGAGCACTATGGTGGTGTGTGGCTTCTCTACACTGTGGTCCCATGTGGACACGTCTCAGAGCTGCCACTCCAGGAGACACTGACTTTGGCCTGTGGCCATCGAGTGCATCTGTTGGAAGGATTTTGTTTGCAAGTGACATAGAACTGAATGTAAACTGGCTAAACAAAAAGGGAATTCAATGAACCCCATATTGAAGGGTCAGAATTGAAAGCGCTACCTTCAGGAATGGTTTGATCCAGAGGATGAAACAGCATTTCAAGACTGCTTATTTCTCTCCATATCTGGCTCTGTGTTGCCTCCTTGCTCAGCAGGTTCTCTCTTCATAGTGGCAAGATGGTAGCCCCAGCCTCACATTCTCTCAGGCTAGCTGACGGCTGGCTGGGGAAAAGAGGAATGTTTTCTCCCGGTAGCCCTTCCTCCAGTGTCAGAATTTCTTCATGCTGGTTGGATCTTTATGATCAGTTCCGCATTCCTGCACTGCTGCTGGAGCCCCAGGGCACTGATTGGCCACATCTGCATCATAGGCTTCTGTCCTGGAAACAGAGTTCTGGAAAGTGAGTGTCAGGAAGGAGGCTGTTCCTCTAAAGGAAATCAAGGTACTTTTTTTTTTTTGAGGTGGGGTCTCACTCTGTTGCCCAGGCTGGAGTGCAATGGTGTCATCTTGGCTCACTGCAACCTCCGCCTCCCAGGTTCAAGCAATCCTCATGCCTCAGCCTCCCAAGTAGCTGGAACTACAGGTGTGCACCACCATGCCTGGCTAATTTTTTTGTATTTTCAGTAGAGATGGGGTTTCACCACGTTGGCCAGGCTGGTCTCGAACTCCTGGCCTCAAGTGATCCATCCACCTCAGCCTCCCAAAGTGCTGGGATTACAGCTGTGAGCCACTGCACCGAGCCAAGGTGCTATTTTTTAAAAGGAGGGAGCTGGATGCTGGGTGGCAATAATAATAATAATGTATCCATTCCTCTGAGCTCCTGAAGTAACAGGTGCAGCCTAATGAGGGGTCCTTGGGGAGGATTGGTATTGTGTGGACCCACATGAGCTGCAGCCGCATTTCCCAGCATGTCCTTCCCTATGCAGTTCCCAGTTCGCATGGGTTGGGCCACAAGAGACATTCCCTGAGATTTGGGAGGCAGAAGTGACGCAGCAGCCATCTTCTCAGCATTCTGGAGGTCCAAGGCCTCCCTGGTACTCTGGGAGACTGCATAAAACACCCATTCCATGATCCCATCTGAGGTGAAGGAGTTGGGGTATTGATCCACCAGTGCCACTTGGTAGGGGCCGTCCCAGAAGGTGTTAATCCCCTGGCATTTCCTGATGACCATGAGGTAGGCACAGTTGCACACTGGAGCTTTGCAGAATGCCCTCAGGTAAAAAGATGCAGAAACTTTAACTTGCAGGCTATGGGCAGGGCACCAGCAGTGCCTCCTACAGAGCACTGATTAAGTCACTACTGAGTGCTCTACAGGTAACCCCTTCAAATCTTAGCAACAGCTTCAAGAGGCAATTAGGAACATCCAGATTCACCCGTGAGCCTCAGGAGCTTGTCCTCCCCTGGGAAGATGGAACAGTAGGGATTTGAACCCAGGATGTCTGAGCCACTGCTTTCCCCAACAAAACTACACAAATTCAGTGGGGTCATTCCAGGCCACCACCAGGCCCTGCTAACTCCTCAAAGAAGAAAAGCCAGGCTGGGCGCAGTGGCTCACACCTGTAATCCCAGCACTTTGGGAGGCCGAGGTGGGTGGATCGCCTGAGGTCAGGAGTTTGAGAGCAGCCTGGCCAATATGGTGAAATCCCATCTCTACTAAAAATACAAAAATTACCTGGGTGTGGTTGTGGGCACCTGTAATCCCAGCTACTCAGGAGGCTGAGACAGGAGAATTTCTTGAACCTGGGAGGCGGAAGTTGCAGTGAGCTGAGATCACGCCACTGCACTCCAGCCTGTGCAACAGAGCGAGACTCCATCTTAAAAAAAAAAAGAAGAAGAAGAAGAAGAAGAAAAGCCAAGAGACCCCTGGACCACCTGCCTTTCTGTGGTCACCCTCTGGGAGTCCCTGCTCCGGTACCCTTTGGGTGCCCACTGTGATCAACAGTCAAGTCCTCCCCTTCTGCGACAGTGGCTTTTTGCAGTCTCTTCTCTGGAATGTTTTTCTGCAGATACTAATGAATGACCCTTCAATTTCCCAGGAAGGGCTGCCTTTTTTTGAAGTGGTTTAAGATCTCTGCTCTTGATTGCAATCTTCCAAGAGCTGATTTTGGCCACTTGGCTCTCATTTCTGAAGTGATGATGGGGATGAGAGGGGAGGAAAGCAAGTGGAAGAAAAGTGTGTGGGCTCAGCTAGTCTATAGGAATTGTAATCCCAGGAGACAATTGAGAATTCTAAAAATAGAGAAAAGAACTGTTTTCTTTTCAGCTCTGTGAACAAGTTATCCCTGGTTTGTACCCCAATATCAGCCACACTCATCTTGCACAAATCATGACTTCTCATGTAAAGGTTTGCTACTTTTTCCCAGTGGTTTTTCATAATTTCAAACAAAATTATTTCTAGAAGACTCATCCCTTATTTTTAATATTAAAGTCTGTGGGATGGCCGAGCATGGTAGTCCACACCTGTAATCCCAGCACTTTGGGAGGCCAAGGCAGGCAGATCATTTGAAGCCGGGAGTTCAAGACCAGCATGGCCAACATGACAAAACCCAACTCTACTAAAAATAAAAACTAAAAAAATCAGCCAAGCGTGGTGGCATGCACCTATAATCCCAGGTACTTGGGAGACTGAGGCATGAAAACTGCTTGAACCTGGGAGGTGGAGGTTGCAGTGAGCTGAGATTGTGCCACTATACTCCAGCCTGGGCAACAGAGTGAGGCTTTGTCTCAAAAAAAAGAAAAGAAAAAGAAAAAACGCTATGGGAAGCTGGCTATTGTGTGCACCTGTGGTCCCCACTACTCAGGAGGCTGAGGTGGGAGGATTGCTTGAGCCCAGGAGTTCCAGGCTGAAGTTAGCCATGACTGTGCCACTGCACTCCAGCCTGGATAACAGAATGAGACCCTATCTCTAAAAAAAAAAAAAAAAATTTTAAGTCTGTTAGAAAATGTGACTTGAGTTGGACAATTTCATAGCACATGTAATTTTTAAGAAGTCCTTGCTTCTAAATAGCATATACCTAGATAAAGGCATAATTGAAAAGTGGAAAATAAAAGAATATATCAGCCAGAAATCTCACTGTGTATTTCTAGTTTGACTTAAAAAATGTATTATCCAACATAAAAGTTAAGAACTTAAAAATTAAAAACTTTTTTTTTATCAAAACACTGCCTTAAGTGAGAGAAAAGTCAAGCCATAGAGTGGGACAAGATATTTACAATATACATATCCAACAATCAATTCATATCCAGAATCTATTTTTTAAAGTCTTACAAATCAATAAGGAAAAAGCAGATAAGTCAATGGAAAAATGAGCAAAAAGTTGCAAATGGCCAATAAACGTAGGAAGAGAAGCTCAACCTCATTTGTCATTAAAGAAATTCTATTTAATCACCTGTCAAGTCAACTCAAAAAAATAAAAAAGAAAAAAAAGTATAACCAAAACCACATTACCTTATTATAAACCCACAAAAACAGCTAAAACGAAAAGGAAAAACAATGCAAGGGCTAGCAAGAATTTGGAGCAACTGAAAGCCTCATACCCTGTGGGTGGACTGGCAAATTGGTACAACCACTTTGGAAAACTATAGCAGTATCTATGAGAGCAAAGACATGCATTTCCTCTGGCCCAGCAATTCTGCTCTCAGATATTTACCCATCAGAAGCAGGTGCCTATGTTCACCCAAAGACATGGGCCAGAATGTTCCTAGAGCATTATTAGTCGTGTCCCATGTAAAGTGCCTGGATGTTCAGCCTGGACATATAGACAAATGGAGTGTAGTTCATTTATGAATGGAAATTGATAATGGAATATTCACAAACAGAAATCCATACAGCCATGTGAATGAACAAGCTATTGCCTCACCAACAGTGTGGACAGTTCTCACAAACACAGCATGGACAGAAAGAAGACAGACACACAAAAATACATACTCAATGGTCCCATACACATAAAGTTCAAAAATGGGTGGCATGGTAAAGGGAGGCAGAGAGTGGTAATCCCCAGGGAGCTGATGCTGGGGAGGGCGCCTGAGGGAGGCCTCCTGGGTGGGTCAGAAGGCTCTGCTTCTTCCTCTGTGCATGGATCTATGCACATTTTAAAGATAAATAAATACAAAACCGTACTGCCTTTAAGGCCTCTTCTGCTAACCTGGAAAGCCCAGCTGGGTTAGCCCGGGGGGGGGGGGGTGCAAGAAAAGGAGCCCTAACTTGCAATTCAGAGCCAGGAATCACACTTATGGCCACCCTGTGTCTGACCTTAATGAGAGAGGCTGTGGCTTTAGGTCCTTAGCAGCTCATCTCAGGAAAGAGACCTTGTTGTCCTGTGTCCCAGCTATCTCGTCACACCTGGGCTCTCACACAGCTCCTGCTACAGCTCAGTTTGTTCCCTAGGTCAGAGCTTTGGTGACTGTCACCCAGGCCCCTGTCCAAGTTCTGGCCTCATGGCACTAATCCCCCACGTAGCCAGTGGCTAGCTGTGCAACCTAGAGCCAGTTAGAAATGTGGCTTAAGGTGATCTGAATCCTTCCAGAACATTAGCCCTGCCCCCTGTAGAGTCCCTGAGAAGAGAAATGCCCCACGAGTGACAAAGAAGGCAAAGTATCTCCTCACTGGGTGCTGGAGTCAGGCCCCAGGCCCCGGCACAGAGAGCTCTGATCCACCAAGCTAGAAGACCTAGGGCCCAGTGGAGGCCAGGGCAAGTGCCTGCCTGGGGTGTGAGTGTCTTCCGCACCATGCAGGATTCCCTTCAGTTCCTGGGGAACTGTCAACAGAGCGGAGGAGCTCCTATTCACCCACAGACACACACACACCCCATCACGCACACACAAGTGCACACCCATACACATCTGCAGGCATAGATACAGGTCTGCTCATACACACATGCACACACGTAACACGAATATCCTTTACACTAGACACACACGTGCTCACAGACACTCATGCAACGGTGTGCATGCACACACGCATGCACTTAGAGATGCACACACACTCATGTAGCGCTTGCCAGACACTATTCTGAGCACTTCCCATATATTAACTAATTTAATCCTTATAACCACTGCATGAGGTCCAGATATCAATCCCACTTTGCAGATAAGAAAATTGAGGCCCAGAGAGGTTAAGTCACTTGCTCAGAGTAATGCATTTGAAGCCTGGCAGCTTGGCCTTAGAGTATGTACCCTTTTTTTTTTTTTTTTTTTTTTTTTTTTTTTTGAGTCTCGCTCTGTCGCCCAGGCTAGAGTGCAGTGGCGCCATCTCAGCTCATTGCAAGCTCCAACTCCCAGGTTCAGATTCTCCCACCTCAGACTCCCGAGTAGCTGGAACTACGGGAGCCCACCAACACGCCCTGCTAATTTTTGTATTTTTAGTAGAGGCAAGGTTTCACCATGCTTGCCAGGTGAAACTCCTGACCTCAAGTGATCCACCTGCCTCGGCCTCCCAAACTGCTCGGATTACAGGCGTGAGCCACTCACGCCTAGCTGAGTATGTGGTTTTCTATGTGAATCTCCACTCACAGACAAATGCACAAAGACACTTGGGCCTTTGGACACACACACTCCCACATGCATGCACACACATGCACAGACACACGTGCACACTTGCGATCAACCCTCCCACACATATAAGCACACACACTTCTTTCTGCTGCCTCTCCCCTCACTTCCTGGCCTCTCTGCCTCCCACTGACTCCTGGTAGAAGGAGTGAAAGCCCCTCTCCCCCCGGCCTTGCCAGGCAGTTGGGACTCCTGGCTCTTTGTCTGAAACAAACCCAGCGCCAGCACTGTCTTCCTCGTGCCCTGCAAGTGGGAGGGAAGCCCCAGCTCATCCAGCTCTGTTGGCTACTCTGGTTCCCTCATCACCTTGTGAGACAAATAAGACCTGTTCTCCGTGTTCAATGGGGAAACTGAGGCCCGGAAGGAAAAACGAGTGGCCCAAAGTCACCCTGAGTCATGGCAGGGCTGGGCTGTGGGTATGCAGGCCCCTGGTCCCAGGCCAGGCTCTCCTAGGGCTCAGACGATACCTTTGAAGAGCCAAGCAGGGGTGGGTGCAGCCCAGAGAAGTGGGCCTCCCTCTGACTCTCTGGCCTTAGGCACTAAAGCCTTCCCCAGGAGCCCAGAAAGATAAGTGCCTTTCTACCTGGCAAGGCCCCAGTGGGAGTGGTGGCATTCTGAAGGGGCTGTCACAACTCTCAGCAGTCATGCTAAAGCCCCAGGTCAGGGGCTGAGGGATGACTTCCTGCCTGACGTGCCCCTCTGCCACATCCCTCCCTCTCTAAGAGTTCCCCAGGGTCTGGCCCCACGGGAAGACTTTCTATTTCACACCAGCCTAACCCCAAGTGGCACGGCGGCCGGCACAGCGACTGGGGCCATACATCTCAGCTTCCGCTCCTGAGTTCTGGACTTCTCCCACACCCTTTGTGTGGCTGGAGGTTTTATGAGAAGGCCAAAAAAGAAAAAAGAAAAAAATGAAAAACAAAAAAAAATAAATTACTTGGGAATTTGTTTTTAATTAAGCAATAAGCCTCGATGGGGCTTGGCTGCTGCCTCATAAAACTGCTCCCGGGGTGTGGGGAGGCATTTGGTCCAGATGAGTGCCTCAAATCAGCCCAGAATGTGATGAGATGATTACTCCCCGGAGTTCGTACAAGATGAGCTTCCCCAGTGCTGTCTTATTGCTATTATAAAAAGTCTGCAGGCAGTGGGGGAGAAAAGCTGTGGTGCTGCTTGGAGAAGAAGAAAACACCAATGCTGGCTGTCAGGGCCAGAGCTCAGCCCCCCACCCTTCCTTCACCACATCTGCTCACATGGCGGAACCCATGGGTGGCCCACAATGGAATGGAGGCTGACATCCTTAACAAAAAATGGGTCCCCGTACACAGGGAATGGGATGTTTCAGCAGAGACACAAACAAGAAGGCTGCGAGGGACTCTTACTTGGAGATATTTTCTCCTCTCCTGCCAGGAGCAACCAACCACGCTCACTCCCAGGGCAGCTCAATTCATCTCACTAATGCTACAACCTACAAGCATGCATGGCTAGGAATTCTGAGCCTTCTCTCTCTCTCTCTCTCTCTCTCTCTCTCCCCCCGCCCATCCTGCCCCCAGTCAGCTTACCAGGGGAAGGAATTTTTGCTTTCTGGGTCATGCGCTGGCCTGTCCTTCACTGTGCTAGGTCTGGATAATAAATGAAGGAAAAAGAAAACCCAAGACACTAGAGAGGTGAAATTGACCTACGTAATAAAACGGCTGAGATGGAACAAGATGAGAAAGTAAGGAAATGGAAAGCCGCCCTGGCTGAGCACTGGGGAGAATTTGGGAAACTGAGAGACAAGAATGGGGAAGAAAAGGAGTCTCGAAGATCTGTCGCCATCAACTAGGAGGATGGAACAAGCAGATGGAGAGGAAGGAGTTTTAAACATTTGCTGAGCCTTAAGAATATATGTTTTCTTGTGGCATTTCTTCAAGAAACAGAGTACAGACTTATAAATACTTTCAATTATTTTGTGATGTAGCTCGATCTTTCTCTGACTATGATACACACAGGGACTAGGCTATTTGAGACCCTGGTTATATTTGAATTAAATTAGCAAGCATGGGCCGGGCCCGGTGGCTCACGCCTGTAATCCCAACCCTTTGGGAGGCCGAGGCGGGGGGATCACCTGAGGTTGGGAGTTTGAGACCAGCCTGACCAACATGGAGAAACCCCGTCTCTACTAAAAATACAAAATTAGCCGGGCATGGTGGCACATGCCTGTAATCCCAGCTACTAGGGAGCCTGAGGCAGGAGAATCACTTGAACCCAGGAGGTGGAGGTTGTGGTGAGCCGAGAGAGATCACACCACTGCACTCCAGCCTGGGTAACAAGAGCAAAACTCCGTCTCAAAAAGAAAAAATCTAGCAAGCATAAAGACAGGAGTAGGAAGATTTAGGGAATCCAGGAGGGTAAGGGGGTAAGGGATAGAAACCCCTATGAAAAGCTAAGGGCCGGGCGCAGTGGCTCATGTCTGTAATCCCAGATAATCTGAAGGCCGAAGCGGAAGGATCACTTGAAGCCAGGAGTTCAAGACCAGCCTGGGCAACATAGCAAGACCCCTGTCTCTACAAAAAATATCAATTATCCAGGTGTGATGGCACACACCTGTGGTCCCAGCTACTTGGGAGCCTGAGGCAGGAGGATTGCTTGAGTTCGAGGCTGCAGTGAACTATGATTGCGCCACTGCACTCCAGCCTGGCAACAGAGCAAGACTCTGTCTCTCTAAAAAAAAAAAAAAAAAAGAATTTGAGATGATGTCCAGACAAAGACAGAACATGAATGAATGACCATATAGGAACTTGCCAGAGAGAAGCAGATGTGCCCCAGGTAAGGTGAGGCCTGGTTCATGCACATGAACAGCCCAGGGCAAGTGCTCTAGAGTCAGACAGCCCGGATGCGAGTGTCAGCTCTGCCACTTGGGAAAGTCCTTAAAACTCTTCTCATCTGCGAAGAGATCAACCATGAGATTGGTCATAGAACTAACTTCACAGGGATGTTGTAAGGCTTGAGTGCACTGTCTATGGAAGTACTTAGCACACTGCCTAGCACATCGCAAATGCCCGGTAAGTGACTGGTATTGCTACTTGAGTGGAAAAAACACAAACTATTTTTCCTCTGCTCTCCCCCACGATAATCAACACAGAAGACTGACCAAATATGAGGGGGTTTTCCCCGCACACCCAGAAAGCAATCGGTCCTGCAGCGGACGCTAACAGGGTGTCCTTTACTTCAATTCTGACACCATCTACCTGGAGATCCCACAGGTGAGGGGTCCATCCCCAACACTGCCTCCACTTCTGGGGCCAATTGCAAACTCCAGTTATTCTTCCTGTGCTGCTGCCCTGCTGACTATAAATCGGGGTTCCCACAACCCCTTCCTGGGGTTCAATTAATTTGCCAGAGCAGCTCACAGAACCCAGGGAAACACATTCACCAGTTTATCACACAGGCTATTTTAAAAGAATAAACAGCCAGATGAAGGGGTATGTACAGCCAGGCTGGGAAGGGTCCCAAGCACAGGAGCTTCTGTTCCCGTGGAATTGGGAGCACCACCCTCCCAGCTCATGAATGCACAGTATTAATGAATATATAGAATATCAGCTTTCAATTAAGCTGACTTCTGCCCATAGAGCTCTTAGAAAAAAAAAACTTTTCAGAGCTCAGGCACAGTGGCTCATGCCTGTAATCCCAGCACTTTGGGAGGCTGAGGCAGGTGGATCACTTGAGGTCAGGAGTTCCAGACCAGCCTGGCCAACACGATGAAACCCCGTCACTACTGAAAATACAAAAATTAGCTGGGCGGGGTGGTGGGCACCTGTAATCCCAGCTACTCGGGAGGCTGAGGCAGGAGAATAGCTTGAACCCGGGAGGCGGAGGTTGCGGTGAGCCGAGGTGGTGCCTTTGCTCTCCAGCCTGGGCCACAGACACAGCGAGAGTCTGTCTCAAAAACAACAACAACAACAACCACAACAAAACAAACAAACAAAAACGTTTCAGGTCAGGTACGGTGGCTCACATCTGTAATCCCAGTGTTAGTAGTGGAAGTTATCCGTGTTCCCCAAAATATGTTACCGGCGGCGATCCGTACGGGTCTACAGCAGCCTCAATTCTTGCCTCCCCAGCAGAAAGAACTCGAATGAGGGGCGGAAGGCAGAAGAAAAGACCAAAGCAAGTTTCAGAGCAGGAGTGGAAGTTTATTAGAGCAGGAACAAAAGTAAAGAAAGTACACTTGGAAGAGGCCCAAGCAGGCGACTTGAAGGACAAGTGCGGGGTTTCACCTTTTGACTTGGGGTCTTACACGTCGGCATACCTGTGGGGTCTTACAGCACTTCTCCCCTGATGTTGCCGGTGGGTTGGGCTGTCCACAGGCACCGTGGCCTGCTAGCGCTTGGGAGAGGAGCATGCGCAGTGTGTTTACTGGAGTTGTACGCATGCTCACTTGAGGCGTTCTCCCCATAATCTAGCCTTCCTAGGCGAAGGTCATAGACCAGTTAAACACCACCATTTTGCCTCTTAATGTGCGTGATTGAGCCCAGCTGCCCAACTACTGAGATTTTTTTTTTTTTTTTTTTTTAATGATGGGGTATTTCCAATCCGCCCTGCTGACTCTTTTTTCTTTCTTTCTTTCTTTTTTTTTTTTTAAGAACGGAGTCTCTCACTGTCGCCCAGGCTGGAGTGCAGTGGCGTGATCTCGGCTCACTGCAACCTCGACCTCCCGGCTTCAAGCGATTCTCTTGCCTCAGCCTCCCGAGTAGCTGGGACTACAGGCGCATGCCACCATGCCTGGCTATTTTTTTGTATTTTTAGTAGAGATGGGTTTCACCGTGTTAGTCAGGTTGGTCTTGATATCCTGACCTCGTGATCTGCCCACCTCCCAAGGTGCTGGGATTACAGGCGTGAGCCACCGCGCCCGGCCCCAACTTCTGGGATCTTATCGAGAAGCTGCTGATGACCAGCTTCAGGTTTTTTCTATCTAAAAGGAGACCGCCTTTCCCTGGCACTGGCTGCGACCAATTATTATTTTAGAGAGACAGTGTAACAACTGCCTGACCATCACCTGATGATCGCCTGACATTCCTGGTGGGGTGGGGTCCTCTTTTGCCCTGCCATCCACTGTAACACCCAGCACTGTGGGAGGCCAAGGTGGGAGGATCACTTGAGCCCAGGAGTTCAAGACGAGCCTGGACAAGAAGGTGAGACCCCCATCTCTTAAATAAAGAAAGAAAGAAAACTTTTCAAATTTCTAATTATCAGTTTTTACCCAAGACAAATTCCTGGCTTTTTCCCTTTTTTACCAAAGGTACCCTCCTACTTCACAAGATCCAGAACCACCCCAAAAGACATCTCAAAGAAAAGAAACGGCTGGGGACAGTGGCTAATGCCTGAAATCCCAGCACTTTGGGAGGCCGAGGTGGGAGGATTGCTTGAGCCCAGGAGTTCGAGACCAGCCTGAGCAATATAGGGAGACCTCATCTCTACAAAAAAAAAAAAAATTAAAATTAGCTGAGCGTGGTGGTGTACACCTTTGGTCCCAGCTACTTGGGAGGCTGAGGTGGGAGGATCACTTAAGCCCGAGAGGTGGAGGCTGCAGTGAGCCATGAGTCTGCCATTACAATCCATACTGGGCAACAGAGCAAAACCCTGTCAGAAAAGGAAGAAAGAGAAGCAGAAGAGGAGGAGGAGAAAAGAAGAAGGAGGTGAAGGAGGAGGAAAGAAGAAAAAAAGGAAGAAGAGGAAGAGGAGGAAGCAGAAGAAGAAGTGGAAGAAGAAGATGGAGGAGGAGAAAGAGGAGGAGAGGGAGAAGGAGGGGAAAGAAAGGAGAGTTTTGGTAGCTGTTAGGGTCTCAGCTTCTCAGCTAACCATCTACACACAAAGGCTCTAAAGTCCCGTATCTCCCCACAGACAGGAAATCAAAAGCTATCTGTGGAAAAGGATCAATAACAAATGGATACCACCAAAGTCAAAGGTCATACAAATATCAAACTAAAAGGGACTGATTCCCTGACTGGAAAGCAAATCCAGGCCATGGCAGAGGGAGCATGGAATTTTAGCTAAACTACAAGGTGGAGCAGCCTTCACTGTGAGTCCCACAGGGGACCCACCATGGGTGGTTTAGCAGACAAAGGATTGTAACTTTGTTTTAAGTGAGATTTTTACTTTTTAATTGAGCTGAGAGAGTTGCTAAGGCTAGCCATGACACTATATTCTTCCTTTCATTTAATCTTCCCATAAATACAAATAAAGCAATTGTTTAGAATGAGAGATCTCTAATTTTTTTAAGATTTAGGAGTTTTTCTCATTGAAAGGATCCATCTTTTGGCCACTAATGAGAATTTCCTAGGGTGTACTTCTTCCGATAGTGACTCAATCCAATAGCCTCTTCATGGAAACCCCAGGGTGTGATTTTCCAGGTTTAAAACAAGATGTTTACTGGAGAAGGCAATATCAAAGATTTCCTCCAAAAAATTCACTCCTAGGAATAGTCTAACATACAAAAAGACTCTTTTTTTTTTTTTTTTTTTTTACTGTGAGCCAGCATCTTGTTCTGTCACCAGGCTAGAGTATGGTGGCATGATCATAGCTCACTGCAGCCTCAAACTCCAGGGCTTAAGTGATCCTCCCACCTCAGCCTTCCAAGTAGCTGAGGCCACAAGTGTGTACCACCATGCCTGGCTAATTTTTTTTATATTTTGTAGAGTCAGGATCTTGCTATGTTGCCCAGGCTGGTCTCAAACTCCTAGCCTCAAGTGATCCTCCCACCTCTGCCATCCGAAGTGCTGGGATTAGAGGCATGAGCCACCATACATAACCACAAAAGACTCTTGTTGCCACAGATGGTTAAGGATGGTGTTTGCACGTAAGATGCCTCCAGTAACCCACAAATTTGTGGAGAGCCACCAGACACAAACTCGTTAATCTGTGAAACCAGGCAGGCCCTCCTAGGATTGGATTTTCCCAGGACTGACAAGGCAACAAGGGTTGAGACAACAGAAGTCACCTAGGATGAGATCTCTTTTTTTTTTTGGTGGTAGGGGGTGCAGGGGGGAACAGGGTCTCCCTCTGTCACCCAGGCTGGAGTGCGGTGGCTCAATCTCAGCTTGCTGCAGCCTCCACCTCCCAGTTTCAAGTGATTCTCATCCCTCAGCCTCCCATGTAGCTGGGATCACAGGTGTGCAATACCACGACCAGGTAATTTTTGTATTTTTAGTAGAAACGGGGTTTCGCTATGTTGGCCAGGCTGGTCTCGAACTCCTGGCCTCCAGTGATCTGCCCACCTCGGCCTCCCAAAGTGCTGGGATTACAGGCATGAGCCACCGTGCCCAGCCAGGATGGGATCTCTTAAGACAAACTTTCCTGAGAGCTTGACACATTCAGAACAAGATATGTGCTGCTTAAAATCTTAACATGTCTCGGACTTCCAGCCATTTTCAGACTGGCCACCTGACATGACCTATTAATATCAGTCCCCAGAGGCAGAGACAAGAGAGTGTTCCCACTTGGTCATAAGTCAAGCTCTCAAGAACATAAAACAAGATGAGAAGGAACCTCAACTGGTTTTTATTTTGGGGACCAACAGTGAAGTTTATATTCCAGCCCAACCAGAAAAACAAACTGACCAGTCTGCAGGGCTGGCTGGAACAACCAGCTTGAGAGAGTTCTGCATTGTGTCCCCCGCATTGGCAGAGCGACATTTGAACCAGAGTGACTCCATCTTGAATAGGCTCTCTAGGTAAAATAAGGTTGAGACCTACTGGGCTGCATTCCCACGAGGTTAAGGCATTCATAATCACAGGATGAGACAGGAGGTCGGCAAAAGATACAAGCACAAAGTACTTGCTGATAAAACAGCATGCAGGCCGGGCGCAGTGGCTCACACCTATAATCCCAGCACTTTGGGAGGCCAAGGCAGGCGGATCACCTGAGGTCAGGAGTTCGAGACCAGCCTGATCAACATGGTGAAACCCCGTCTCTACTATAAAATACAAAATTCAGCCAGGCGTAGTGGCAGCCGCCTGTAATCCCAGCTACTCGGGAGGCAGAGGTAGGAGGATCACTTGAACCCGGGAGGCGGAAGTTGCAGTGAGCCGAGATCGAGCCATTGCATTCCAGCCTGGGCCGCAGAGCAAGACTCCGTCTCAAAAACAAAACAAAACAAAACACCAGCATGCAGTAAAGAAGCCGGCCAAATCCCACAAAGCCAAGATGGCGATGAAGGTGGCCTCTGGTCTTCCTCACTGCTCATTATACGCTAGGTATAATGCATTAGCATGCTAAAAGACACTCCCACCAGCACCATGATGGTTTACAGATGCCATGGCAACGTCAGGAAGTTACCCTATATGGTCTAAAAAGGGAAGGTGCCCTCGGCTCCAGGAATTACCCAGGCCTTTCCTAGAAAACTCATGAATAACCCACCCCTTGTTTAGCATATAATCAAGAAATAACATAAAAATAGGCGACCAGCAGCCCTCCATACTGCCCTGCCTATGGAGTAACAATTCTTTATTCCTTTACTTTCTTTTTCTTTCTTTTTTTGAGACAGAGTTTCGTTCTTGTCACCCAGGTGCAGTGATCTCAGCTCACTGCAACCTCCACCTCCCAGGTTTGAGCGATTCTCCTGCCTCAGCCTCCTGAGTAGCTAGGATTACAGGCACCCGCCACCATGCCCGGCTAATTTTTGTATTTTTAGTAGAGATGGGGTCACCATGTTGGCCAAGGTGATCTTGAACTCCTGGCCTCAAGTAATCCACCCGCCTCCCAAAGTGCTGAGATTACAGGCGTGAGCCACCGCGCCCGGCCTTATTCATTTACTTTCTTAATTACTTTCACTTTACTCTATGGATTCATCTTGAATTCTTTCTTGCGCGAGATCCAAGAACCCTCTCTTGGGGTCTGGATCGGGACCACTTTCCAGTAACACTATGGGGCCCCTTGTTATGACAGAGCAACAAAAAAGGACAAAAACAAAGGAAAGGACTATTTCTGGGAGGAAAAAAGATCAAACAATATTAATATTCCTACCAAAAAGTACACCAGAGTTGCCACACCCAAGACTAGCCACACAAATTCTTTTCTCCCATCAATCAAAATTTTGCAGAGGGAAAAATGACAGTCATTTTTACTATTTGCTTGACTGGATTTTACAGAGAGAGAGGCTGGGAGCCCGGCTGGTAAGAAATTCTTACCCTTCTGCCAGTTTGTCAGGTCCTGGGTTTCCTTCACTGCAGCTCCCAGGAGAGCAGAATGGTGTCAGTCTCCTGCTCACAGTGCCAAAACTGTAGGGGCCAAGGGACAATTTCTCCTTCTCCCTCTGAAGGTTTGCTGGAAAATCAACTGAACAAGGCAGATTAATTAGAGAAAAGGCATGCACATGTATTAACATGCACGCGGAGGAGAACCACAGAGTGATTACCCTACCCACCGTGCTGTACAGAAGCTTATATGCCATGTTGGGGTTACAGAAAAAACAGGCAGAGGGGGCACTCAGAGCACGTCCAAAAATGGCTTATGGCAGCAAATCAGGTTATAGCGGCAAATCAGGTTATAGCGGCAAGGAGGGATTGGAGGGGAAGAAGAGAAGTCCTGGCTAGCATAGGTGGGCTTGTTATGCAGATGAAGCCTCCCAGGTAGCAGCCCTCAGAGAGAATAGATGGCGTTTCCTAAAGATTTTTAAAGGCGTCAGATTCTTTCCTAGATCTGGACAGGGAAGAGACTCAGAGAAAACCTGGCTGCATTAGTGCAGATGTTTTTTCTACAGATGCAAATCTCCCACATAAAAGACAGCTTTGCCACTTCTGTTCGCAGGCCCTCTGAACAGTCATCTCAGAATATGTCAAAGAAGTGTATTTTGGGGTGAAATGTTTTGATTTCCTTCACCCCTAAAGAGAAATTCAACCCAAATCAGCCAAAAACTGTGTTGAGCCACTACTGTGGGTGTGCACAACGGGAACGGAGCCCAATTTCCTGTCCCCGGGCCTGATAGCCAGGGAGCCAAAACCACAGAGAAAAATTGTATCGTGCCAAGAGATAGAGCAGGAACACGAAAGAGCATGGGCGCTTCGGGAGTGTGTGAAAAGAGTGAGAAGTGCATCCAGCTCGTGCAGCCTAGGAGATGCAGCTTGCCAAGTGGAGTGAATGCTGCCTTTCAGTGCTCTCACCTCTGCTGGGCATGTTTGTGCAGTGGCCAACTTGCTCAACCATATGCAATGACCTTGAAAAGAAGTCTCCTCTCTGAGCTTAGAACTGAGTAATGTCTCAAACCGAAAGAGAATAAATACATGCTGGATTTGAGTTTGATGAGACGCTGCCCACTGAGAAAATCTGTTCTATGCCTTATGGGATTAATTCAGGAATAAGTAAATTGAGTAAAGAGATTTGAACTCCAGATATTCAAAGAGCCCTTGACAAGGTGAAACCCTGCCTCTGATTGAGACTGACTAGAGCCGGGGTCCTGTGTGACCTTGATGCTGATGTAGGGGATGTGGGGTAGGACAGGGAAATCAGGGCAGTCTTAATACCAGAGAAAGAAAACAAGGGATTCACTTTTTTTTTTTTTTTTTTGAGACGGAGTTTCGCTCTTGTTGCCCAGTCTGGAGTGCAATGGTAGGATCTCGGCTCACTGCAACCTCTTCCTCCTGGGTTCAAGCAATTCTCCTGCCTCAGCCTCCTGAGTAGCTGGGATTACAGGCATAGTGCCACCACACCTGGCTAATTTTTTTTTGTATTTTTAGTAGAGATGGGGTTTCACCATGTTGGTCAGGTTGGTCTTGAACTCCTGACCTCAGGTGATCCACCCACCTCAGCCTCCCAAAGTGCTGGTATTACAGGTGTGAGCCACTAAGCCCAGCCTGGTATTCTTTTTTTTTTTTTTTTTCTTTTTTGAGATGGAGTTTTGCTCTTGTTGCCCAGGCTGGAGTGCAGGGGCACAATCTCGGCTCACTGTAACCTCCACCTCCTGGGTTCAACTGATTCTCTTGCCTCAGCCTCTCTAGTAGCTAGGATTACAGGCGCCCGCCACCATGCCCAGCTAATTTTTTGTATTTTTAGTAGAGAAGGGGTTTCACTATGTTGGCCAGGCTGGTCTTGAACTCCTGACCTCAGGTGATCTGCCCACCTTGGCCTCCCAAAGTGCTGGGATTACAGGCGTGAGCCACCGCGCCCGGCCGGCATTCACTTTCTTAAACAGGATATAGATATTCCAAAATCACACCCTGGTCACAATGCAGGAAACAGTAATAAGAGTAACTGGTCCTTACGCATGTTTGCTATGTGCGTATGCTGCCTTAGAGGGTTCCCAGGTGTTAATTCATCCACTCGGAGCTCTGCCCATCTCTACCTTGAAGAAGCTGCTGTTCAGTCTTTCACTTCATGCCCAGTCCCCTGGGCCTCCAGATGCTCAGAAACCCTCAGTCCTGTCTGAGGCAGACTCCAGGCTTTTAAAAACCCTAGATGGCTAAAATGAAATAGCTAAAAGAGATCCCAGTGCCTGCCTCCGGGACAAGAAGAAAGGAGAGGTGAGGGCAGAGAATTCACGACAAGCCTTTGGGGACCGATGTTTCACTTGGTTTTTTTAACTTTCAATTTAATTTGATGAAACATCTGAGGATTCCTTGTTGCTGTTGTTTTTTCTGTTGTTTGTTTAGAACAAGTATTTTATTATTTATTTTTATTTATTTATTTTTTGAGACCAAGTCTTGCTCTGTTGCCCAGGCTGGAGGTGAGAGGTGGGGGCCGTGTTAAGAACTAGGCTCAGGAAGGTGCAGTGGCTCATGCCTGCAGTCCCAACACTTTTGGATGCCGAGGTGGGAGGATCACTTGAGCCCAGGAGTTCGAGACAAGCCTGGGCAAGATAGTGAGATCCTGTCTCTACAGAAATAAAAATAAAAATAAAAAAATTAGCTGGGCATGGTGGCACACACGTGTAGTCCCAGTTACTTGGGAGGCCAAGGTGGGAGGATCGCTTGAGCCCAGGAGTTTGAGACCACCCTGGGTAACATAATGAGACCTCGTCTCTACAAAAAATTTAAAAATTAGCTAGGTATGGTGTGTGCCTATAGTACCAGCTACTCGGGAGTTTGAGTCAGGAAGATTCCTTGAGCCCAGGACTCAACCACAACTGTACCACAGCACTCCAGCTGGGGCAACAGAGCAAGACCCCATCTCTTTTTAAAAAGTTAAAAAAGGAAAAAAGAAAAGAGGACCAAGCCCATTTCTGGAATCTTGTTTCTCTTAATTCTAGTTGCCCCTTTTGAAAGATTTTTAGCAAGATAGTTTGCCCTTGCTTTGTGGGGCAATTTCTATGCCTGGGTTGTTTCTTGTTTTGTGTATTTTTTCTAGTTTCACTCTATTTCTTTTGATATAAAAGGTTTGGGAGTTTTATTGTTTGGGTGGGTTATGTTTTTTTATTTTTGTCTTTGATTTTGTGATTTACTTGTTTTTACTTATTCAGGGTCCTCTTTGGGAAGGTTTAGGGGAGGGAGGCTCCGAGGTTGAGCTTCCTCCTCTGCCTTCTTAGCCAGGAAATTCCCTCTTGTGGCTTCAGAACAGAGAAGGGAAGTTCTGACCCCCAGCGTCTCAGGAAAGCTGAAGAATCCCTTAGGAGGGCATTAGAGGAACTTGCCCAAAAACATATTAGGAGAGAGAGAGGTTCAGGCCATGACAGATTGTGCTTCCTTTTTTCTTTCTTTTTTTTTTTTTAGATGGAGTCTTGCTCTGTCGCCAGGCTGGAGTGCAGTGACACTATCTCAGCTCACTGCAACCTCTGCCTTCTGGGTTCAAGCGATTCTCCTGCCTCAGCCTCCCAAGTAACTGGGACTGCAGGCACGCACCACCATGCCCAACTAATTTTTGTATTTTTAGTAGAGACGGGGTTTCACTATGTTGGCCAGGCTGGTTGAACTCCTGACCTCGTGATCCGCCCACCCCGGCCTCCCAAAATGCTGGGATTACATGCATGAGCCACCGCGCCAGGCCTTGTGCTTGCTTTTTTTTCCCCCCTCTTGTAACAATAGGTAACTTGGAAGCTTTCCAGTGTGACCTTCATTCGTGCCTAGATGGCCACCAAACCCCAACTCCAAGGCCTTGCCAGTTTTTTAAAATTCTAACACATTGAACAAAATAATGGCATTCCCAGCAACCTGGATGGAATTGGAGACCATTTTTCTTTTTTTTTTCTTCTTTTTTTTTTTGAGACGGAGTCTCGTTCTGTATCCAGGCTGGAGTGCAGTGGCACAATCTTGGCTCACTGCAACCTCCGCCTCCTTGGCTCAAGCGATTCTCCTGCCTAAGCCTACCGAGTAGCTGGGATTACAGGTGTGCGCCACCACGCCCAGCTAATTTTTGTATTTTTAGTAGAGACGGGATTTCACCATGTTGGCCAGAATGGTCTCGATCTCTTGACCTCGTGATCCACCCACCTCAGCCTTCCAAAGTGCTGGGATTACAGGCGTCAGCCACTGCTCCCGGCTATTATTCAAAGTGATCTAACTCAAGAATGGAAAAGCAAACATCATATGTTCTCATTCATAAGTGGGATCAAAGCTTTGAGAGCACAAAGGCATAAGAATAATTCAGTGGAGTTTGGGGACTCATGGGAAAGAGTGGGATGGGGTGAGGGATAAAAGACTACACATTGGGTACAGTGTAGATGGCTTGGGTGAAAGGTGAACCTAAATCTCAGAAATCACCACCAAAGAACTTATCCATGTAGCCAAACACCACCCGTTCCCCAAAAACGATTGAAATAAAAAAAAAACCTCAAATACTAAAAATAAAATATAAAATTCTTACACATTAAACTTTTGAAACATGTGCACACACACACACACAAATCCTAATCAGAAACCATGTAAAGAACAAATGTGGGAAATGCTGTATATGCTATGAGAATTTCAATTACAAATGACAACATTATACATTTTACTAATATTTGCTTTAAAAATTTTTAAATTTACATTAAATGTAATTCTTTAGTGTACAATTCTATTTGTTTTGGCAAATACATAAAGTAGTGTAACTACTCTGTCAACAAAGAGTCAAACTTGGCCGGGTGCGGTGGCTCACGCCTCTATCAGCCCTTAGGGAGGCCAATGCAGGCGATTACTTGAGGACAGGAGTTTGAGACCAGCCTAGCCAACATGATGAAACCCCATGTCTACTAAAAATATAAACTATTAGCTGGGTGTGGTGGCGTGTGCCTGTAATCCCAGCTACTACGGAGGCTGAGGCAGGAGAATCACTGGAGCCTGGGAGGCAGAGGTTGCAGTGAGCTGAGATCACACCACTGTACCACAGGCCTGCGTGACAGAGCAAGACTCCATCTCAAAAGAGTTTAAAAAAAGAATCAGACTCTGTAAAATATTTTAACAGATTTATTCTGAGCCAAATATGAGTGGCCAGTGGCCTGTGACACAGCCCTCAGGAGGTCTTGAGAACATGTATCCAGGGTGTTCAGGGCCCAGCCTAGTTTTGTACATTTTAAGGAGACAGGAAACATCATGCAAGATATACATTGGTTCAGTCCAGAAAAGTGGGACAACTGAAAGTGGGGGGACTCGAGCTTATAGGTAGATGTTTAAATTGTCTGATTTGCAATGGGTTTAAAGAGTTATTATCAATAGAAAGGAATGTCTGGGTTACAAAAAGGGGTTGTAGAGATCAAATTTTATCACGCAGAGGAAGCCTCCAGGTAGCAGGCTTCAGAGAAAAGAGATTGTAAATGTTTCTTAGCACATTTAAGGTCTGTGTTGATGTTAAGTAGGTACAAAAGTAATTTGCCATGACCTTTAATGACAAAAACCGCAATTACTTTTGTAGCAACCTAATAAATGCTGGTCAGCTTTTCCTGAATTCCAAGAGGGAGGAGGGTATAATGAGGCATGTCCTCTCATCATGGCCTGAACCCGTTTTTCAGGTTAATTTTGGAGTGGCTTGGCTGAGAGGAGGGGTCCATTTAGACTGTTAGGGGGCCTTTGAATTTTATTTTTGGTTAACAACTCCCACAATCAAAATACAAAAGAGTTTTCCATCATCCCAAACTCCCACCCGCCCCCCCCCCCGCACCCCACCCCCCCGCCCCATGCTACCCGTTGTGGCTACCCCACCCCCAAGCAGAAGCTACTGCTGATCAGTCATCCATCCTGACAGTTCTGCCTTTTGAGAGTGCCATAGAAATGATAACATAGAATATGCAGCCCTTGGAGTCTGGCAGTTTTTCTCTTAGCATAATGTGTTTGAGATTCATTCTTATTGCTGGGTTAGTAGTTTGTTTCTTATTATGGTTGAGGTTCTCTTCATTTCATTGCTTGGATACCATATTTTATTCATCCATTCCACACTTGACAGCTATTTGGGTCATTTCCAATTTTTGCGGGGTTTTTTTGTTTGTTTTTTGTTCTTTTTGCCCAGGCTGGAGTGCAGTGGCATTATCTTGGCTCATGGCAACCTCTGCCTCCTAGGTTCAAATGATTCTCCTGCCTCAGCCTCCCTAGTAGCTGGGATTACAGGCGTGTGCCACCATGCTTGCCTAACTTTTGTATTTTTAGTAGAGACGGGGTTTCACCACATTGGCCAGGCTGGTTGGTCTCGAACCCTGACCTCAGGTGATCCACACCCCCTCAGCCTCCCAAAGTGCTGGGATGACAGGCATGAGCCACCGTGTCTGGCCTAATTTTTGTTTTTTAGCCATAAAGCTATTAAAAGCATTGGTTAACAGGATTTTTTGTGTGAACAGAAGTTTTTATTTATCTTGAGTAACCATCTAGGTGTGAGATTGCTGTATCATCTGGGGAGAGTAGGTTTAACTTTGTAAGAAACTGGCAAACTGTCTCTGAAGTGGTTGTGTCCTATTGTGTTCCTAGTAGCAATGTATGAAAGATACAGTTGTCTTGCATACTGTCCAGAACTTGGTATTCGCATTATGGGTTTGGTTTAGTTTTTATAGCCATTCAGATAGGTATGTAGTATAATAGTATCTCATTGTGGTTTTAATTTGCATTTTCCTAATGTCTAATGATTTTGAGCATTTTTCATGCCTTTATTTGTCATTCATATATCTTCTTTGCTAAAGTGTCTGTTGAAATATTTGCTCATTTTGTGTTGTTTTTGAGACAGGGTCTCACTCTGTTGCCCAGGCTGAAGTCCAGTGGTGCGATCGTGGCTCACTGCAACCTCTGCCTCCCAGGCTCAAGTTGTTCTCCCACCTCAGCCTCCCGAGTAGCTAGGAGTAAAGATGTGTGCCACCATGCCCAGCTAATTTTTTTGTATTTTTTGTAGAAATAGGGTTTCACCATGTTGCTTAGGCTAGATTTTGTCTGTTTTTAAATTAAGCTGTTTTTTCTTTTTGTTGGGTTCTTCATATATTCTGAATACAAGCCCTTTGTCAGATATATGATTTGCAGATATTTACCCCTAGTGTGTGGCTTTTCTTTATTTTAACAGTGTCTTTCACAGAGCAAAGTTTAATTTTGATGAGGCATAATTTATCTTCTTTTTTCTTTATGGATTATGTTTTTGGTGTCTAAGAACACTTTGCCTAACCCAAGGTCATGAAGATTTTCTCCAATGTTTTCTTCTAAAGATTTTATAGTTTGATGTTTCACACTCAGGTCAAAAATTCATTTTGCATTTGTTATTGTTTAAGTGTCTTAGTTCATTTGACCACAAACAGGGTAATTTAGAAATAATGGAAGTATATTTCACATCGTTCTCAAGGCTGTGAACTCCAAGATGCAGGTACAAGCATATTGAGTTTCCAGTGAAGCCCCAGTCTGTGCTTCCAAGATGGTGCCTCAAACACTGTGTTCTCACATAGCAGAGAGTGGAAGGGTAAAGGGTCTAAGCTAGTTCCTTCCAGCCCTTTTATTAGGCACTAATACATTACTGAGGGTGGAGGCTGCGTGACTTAATCACTTCACAAGAGATCCCACCTCTTAGTTCCACCGCAGTGGGGATTGTCTCAACACATGAATTTTGGGGAACATCCAGAACATAGCAATAAGGCATGAGATGTAGGTCAAGGTACATTTATTTGCATATGGATGTCTAATTATTCCAGGACCATTTGATGAAAGCACTGTTCTTCCTCCATTAATTCTGTTTGCACCTTTGTTAAAAATCAATTGATCATATTCATGTGGGTCTATTGTTGGACTCTATATTCTGTTCCATTGATCAATTTGTATATCCTTCGAGAAATATCACATTGTCTCAATAACTACAGCTTTATAGTGAGAAGTAGTGGGTGTTGCACTTTTGCTCTTTTTTTCTGAAATGTTTTGGTGATTCTACTTCCTTTGCCTTTTCCCACAAAGGGTGTGTGTGTGTTTGTGTGTGTGTGTGTGTGTTTGAGACAGGGTCTCACTACATCACCCAGGCTGCTAGAATACAGTGGCATCATCTCGGCTCATTGGACTCTGCCTCCCAGGTTCAAGCAACTATAGGCATGCACCACCATGCCAGGCTAATTTTTGTAATTTCCGTAGAGGCAGAGGTCTCCCTATAGTGCCAAAACTGGTCTTGAACTCCTGGGCTCATGCAATCTGCCTGCCTCGGCCACCCAAAATGTTGGGTTACAGATGTGAGCCACCGCACCTGGCCTCCCATAAATTTTAGAATCACTTTGTCAATATCTGAAAAAAAAAAAAAAAACTGCTACACTTTTGATCGGGATTGTGTTGAATGTATATACACCAAGTTAGGGAGAAGTGAAATTTTAACAATATCAAGTTTTCCAATCCACGTATGTATTATATGTCTACATTTATTTAAGTTTTCTTTGATTTCTTTATTTTTCAAAATTTTTTTGTCTTCTCCGGGTCAGAGTTGAATTATTTGATTTCTTTAGTTCATGTTTTGTAGTTTTCAGCATACAAATCCTGCATGTATTTTGTTAGACTTATAGCAAAGCATTCCATCTTTTGGTGCTGTTGTAGATGGGACTGTTTTTAAATTTGTTATTCTCAATTTTTTATTGCTACATATAGAAATATAATTGGGTTTTGCATATTGACCTTGTTCCTGTGTACTTGCTAAGCTCACTTATAAGTTCTGGGAAGTACTTGTAAATTCCTTGAGATTTTCTATGCAGACCAGCAAATCATATGACAATAGAGAAAAATTTATTTCTTTCTGACTTGTATGCCTTTTATTTCTTTTTCTTGCTTTATTGCACTGGCTAGGACTTTAGGAACAATGTTTAGCCTATTGATATGGTGAATTACCTTAATTGATTATTTAAAATGTTGAATCAACCTTGAATTCCTAGTATAAACCCAACTTGGTCACCTTGTGTTATCTCTTAAAAATATTGCTCGGTTTAATATGCTAATATTTTGTTGAGGATTTTTGCATCTAAGTTTATGAAGGATGTTGGTCTGCAATTTTCTTTTCTTATACTGTCTTGTTCTGGCTTTGGCATTAAGGTAATGCTGGTCTCATAAAATTTTCCGGAAGAAATTTTGTAGCATTGTTATTAATTTCTTCCTTTAATGTTTGATAACATTCACCAGTGAGACCATCCGGCATGGAGCTCTTTGTTGTTGTTGTTGTTGTATGGCTTTTCCATACAAAATAAACTTCTTTAATAGCTATAATGTTTTTCAAGTTATCTCTTTTTTCTTAAGAAAGTCTTAATGGTTTATGTTTTTCAAGGAATTGGTTCATTTCATCTAAGTTGTCAAATTCATGGACATAGATTTATTCATACTATTTATTTTTTAACGTCTATAGGGTCTATAGTAATATTGCCTCTCATTCCTGATATTAGTAATTTGTGTTTTCTCTCTTTTTTCTTCATCAGTCCAACTAGTAGTATATCAATTTTATTAATCTTTTCAAAAATCCTAATTTGGGCTTTCTTTGCTGTTTTTTAGTTTTTCTATTTTATTTATGTCTACTCCAATTTTTATTATTTCCTTTCTTCTAAATACTTTGGACTTAATTTGTTCTTTTTTATCCCATTTTTTTAAGGTGGAAACTCAGATAATTGATTTGAGGCCTTTTTTCCATTCATTGTGGAAGCGTTTACCTTCACCTCCTGGAGAATGGTATAATCATGGGGACATTTGCTCCCAAGACAGAAGTTTGCTCTCTTTATCCATTTTCTCAGAATAAAAGACCTCCCTGCTTCTGTCTTCCAAGGATTATAAGCAAGGAGGTTTTATGGGGCGTTTATGAAGATGCTGCTGGAGTTTGTCTTAAGAAACAGGAATAAAATGCATCATGAAAAAGATGGTGATTTTTATGTCTCAAGAAAACATCCCTAAGATGTGAAGAGAAGACGTATGAAAGCTCTCCCATCACTTCAGCTGGAGAGGAGACAGTGAGGGTTGGGGAAACAGAAAGCAAAGTGGGGAGGAACAAAGGTGGGGGATCTAGAGGCTTAAAAGCTGCCTAGAGATTGGAGTCTTGAGTGGTAGGAGAAGTACCCACTGGTGTCTGTGTCTTAGTCAAGGTCTTCCTAGAAGCAGACACCAAGACAGGATCAGACATGCAGATGGACTTGGGGACATCAGTGAAGGATAAAGAAGAGGTAGTCAGAAAAGATGGAGAGACCCTTCAGATGACTTTGCCAGCCTGACACCAGGAGAAAGGAAGAAGAGTCTCAAACTGCAGTACAGTTCCAAGAAAGTGTCAATCAGGCCAGTGGGGAATCCCTGAGTCAAGGTAACCCAAGGTCCCACATCTCACAAAGATGGACCAGTCTCAGCACCCATCATGCTCAGACATTGACTGGCAGCAGCCTGGAGGAAGTTGGGCGCTGGCACTAACACAGTGGTAGGTCCCCAAAGAGAGCATGTGGGGCTATCAGTCAACCACACTCTCACAGCAGAAGGGTGAGCCATGCATTTTCATGGCTGCCACCACAGTATGGGGACAGGGAACAGTGTGGGGGTAAAAAGCCTAATAATGCATGCTCTCCTTTGTCCTGAGCTGCTCAACCCAACCCCAACTCCAGGGGCACTCTGGAAAAGGCACCTGGGCTCCTGCTTCGGGAAAAAGAGGAAACATCATGAGAGGGCACCTCCTGCAGGAACTGCAAATGCAAGGCAAACGTGTCAGCCTCCAGAGGCCTCAGGGAGGGCAGCCAAGGGGGGTGACAGCAGGGAGCCGGGGGCTGTGCAGGAGCAGGATGGGCACATCCTCTAAGAGCACTCAAGCTCAGATTTTTGGGTAGGGGGGCTTTTATCCTATTTTATTTTATTGATGTATAATATACATACAATAAAGTGCACGAATCTTATGTGTATAGTTTGATAATGTTTTTTTTTTGAGATGGAGTCTTACTCTGTCACCCAGGCTGGAGTACAATGGCATGGTCTCAGCTCACTGCAACCTCTGCCTCCCGGATTCAAGCGGTTCTCCCACCTCAGCCTCCCGAGTAGCCGGGACTACAGGCATGTGCCACCACACCCCGCTAATTTTTGTAGAGACGGGTTTCACTATGTTGGCCAGGCTGGTCTCAAACTCCTGACCTCGTGATCCACCCGCCTCAGCCTCCCAAAGTGCTGGGATTACAAGCGTAAGCCACCGTGCCCGGCCTTAGTTTGATAATTTTTTTACACATATTGTCAGCATTCATCATTTTAGCAATTCTGGTGAATGTCAAGTTTAGATTTATTTATTTATTTATTTATTTATTTATTTATTTATTTATTTATTTTTGAGACAGTGTTTTGCTCTTGTTGCCCAAGCTGGAGTGCAATGGTGCGATCTCGGCTCACTGCAACCTCCGCCTCCTGGGTTCAAGTGATTCTCCTGTCTCAGCCTCCCAAGTAGCTGGGATTACAGGTGCACACCACCACACCCAGCTATTTTTTTGTATTTTGAATAGAAACAGGGTTTCACCATTTTAGCCAGGCTGGTCTTGAACTCCTGACCTCAGGTGATCCACCCACCTTGGCCTCCCAAAGTGCTGGGATTACAGACGTGAGCCACCGCGCCCGGCCCAAGTTTAGATTTTTAAAATCCAGCATGCTAGCCAAGCAAAACGGAACTGTGGGACCTGCAGGCAGCCAGTGTGAAAACCTCACACCTAGGAGTTTTTCATTGCCTGTACAGGTGCCCACAGCACACACACATCTGGAAGTCAGGC
This sequence comes from Pan paniscus, assembly GCF_029289425.2. NCBI lineage: Eukaryota > Metazoa > Chordata > Mammalia > Primates > Hominidae > Pan > Pan paniscus. The sequence goes on from NC_073269.2 coordinate 35,638,473, forward strand.
CTCTCCTCCACTTCTCTGAATACTCAGGTGCAGTCCCTCCAGAGGGCAGGGCTCATTGCCCTTGCAGTGGATCCCATCTCTCCAGCCCATGTCTACCCAGTTTTAATATTCCCAAATTATCAATCACACAAGGTGATGGTGTGTATTAGGTTATTGTTATCATCATCATCATCACCACCACCACTGTTAGGATGCACAAATGCAAAAGGTACAAAATTCAAAAGACAGAACACGATGTATGAGTTATCCGTTGCTGCCTAACAAATTACCTCAAAATGTAGTGTCTTGAAGCCTGGGCAACATAGCAAGACACTAAGACACTGTCTCTACAAAAAATAAAACCAGCCAGGTGTGGGGGCATGCACCTGTCATCCCAGCTACTCAGGAGGCTGAGGTGGGAGGATCACTTGAGCCCAAGAGTTTGAGGCTGCAGGTGAGCCATGATTGCACGACTACAGTCCATCCTGGGTGACAGAGCAAGACCCTGCTTTAAAAAGAAAAAAAAAACTAGTTGGTGGCTTGAAACAATACATACTTATACGGTATCACAGGGCTTCCGCAGGGCAGGAGCCAGGGAATGGCCCAGCTGGATGGCTCTGCCTCTAGGTCTCCCATGAGGTTGCAGCTAAGATGCTGGTCTAAGCCATGATCACCTCAAGGCTTTCTGGGGCTGAACAGTCTTCCAAGAGTCTTCCTCACCCCTAGCAAGGGGTTGGTCGCTGTTGGCTGGAGGCCTCAGTGTCTCCCATGGGCCTCTCCGGAGGGCTGCACGGACCTCTTCATGACTCAGCAGCCAGCTTCCCCTGGAGTGAGTGATCCTAGGAAGCAAGGCAGAGGCCACAATGTTCTTTATGACCTAGACCTGGAAGCCATGCTCTGTCATTTCCACAGTATCCTGTTGGTTACAGAGGTAAATCCTATTCCCTGTAGAAGAGAACTATACCAGGGCGTGAATACCACAAGGGTGCCAGGCATGGTGGCTCACACATGCAATCCCAGCACTTTGGGAGGCCGAGGCGGGCAGATAGCTTGAGCCCAAGAGTTCCAGACCAGCCTGGACAACATGGTGAAACTCTGAGTCTACTAAAAATACAAAAATTAGCCAGGTGTGGTGGTGTGCACCTGTAATCCCAGCTACTTGGGGGGCTGAGGTGGGAGGATTGCTTGGGCCCAGGAGGTAGAGGTTGCAGTGAGCCATGATCGTGCCACTGCACTCCAACCAAGGCAAAGAGCAAGACTCAGTCTCAAAAAAAAAAAAAAAAACCACACACACACACACACACACACACACACACACACACACATAACAAAACAACAGCAACAACAAAACAAACAAAAATACCACAAGGGTATACAGTAAAGGGGAATCTCCCTCCCACCCATTTTCCCTTCCAGAGGCAAACCCATGACCAGTTTATTGTGAATTCTGCCAGCAACACACACACACACACACACTCACACACTCACACTATACGTCCACTTGTATACCTTACTTTTTTTTACTCAGTATATCCTAGAAATCCTTGCATTTCAGGACATAAAGACCTGCCTTATTTCCTGAAACTGTGGGAAGCCATTCCATTGTATGAATGAATCGTAATTTCTTTGGCCAGCCCCTGTCAGTGGATATTTGGGCTGCTCCCTGCATTTCCCTACTGTAAGCAATGCCACAATAAATGAATGAGTGTTTATATCCTTTTGCACAAGGACAGGAGTATTTAAGGATAAATTCTGGAAGTGAACCAGCTGGACAAAAAAGAGCCTGTGCTTTTTTTTTTCTTTTTGACAGAGTCTTACTCTGTCACCCAGGGTGGAGTGCAGTGGCATGATCTTGGCTCACCGCAACCTCCATCTCCTGAGTTCAAGCAATTCTTCTGCCTCGGCCTCCCAAGTAGCTGGGACTACAGGCACCCGCCGCCATGCCCACCTAATTTTTTTTTCTTTTTAAGACGTAGTCTTGCTCTGTTGCCCAGGCTGGAGTGCAGTGGTGCCATCTCAGCTCACTGCAACCTCCGCCTCCTGGGGTCAAGCAATTCTCCTGCCTTAGCCTCCCAAGCAACTGGGATTACAGGCATGCACCATCACGCCTGGCTAATTTTTGTATTCTTAGTAGAGACAGGGTTTCACCATGTTGGCCAGGCTGGTCTCGAACTCTTGACCTCATGATCTGCCCACCTCGGTCTCCCAAAGTGCTGGGATTACAGGCATGAGCCACCGCACCCGGCTCTTGCCCAGCTAATTTTTGTATTTTTAGTAGACGGGATTTCGCATGTTGGCCAGGCTGGTCTCGAACTCCTGACCTCAGGTGACCCACCTGCCTCAGCCTTCTGAAGTGCTGGAATTACAGGTGTGAGCCACTGTGTCCGGCCAAGTCTGTGCATTTTAAAATTTGATCAATGTTGCCACATTGCCCCCCATGAAGGTTGGTTGTAAAAATTTATGCTCTCACCAGCAAGAAAATGGATTTATGAAGGCTTGGGTGGTAATGGCGAAAATGTAGGGCATTCCCTGGGCAGTTCAGTAAGTAATTAAAAATGGAATATCACCTGTCCGGGTGCAGTGGCTCATGTCTGTAATCCCAGCACTTTGGGAGGCCAAGGCAGGAGGATCACTTGAGGCCAGGAGTTTGAGACCAGCCTAGGCAACATAGCAAGACCTGTATCTCAATAAAAAATTTAAAAATTAGCTGGGAGTAGTGGCGTGCACCTGAAGTCCCAACTACTCAAGAGGCTGAGGCAGGAGGATTACTTGAGCCCAGAAGTTCAAGACTGCAGTGAGCTATGATTGCACCACTGTAAGCCAGCCTGAGCAACCAAGCGAGTCCCTGTCTCAATAAAATAAATTTTAAAAAGAATAAAAAGTAACATGGAATATCACCCATCCCTGTCCTTTGAAGCCTTTCCCAGCCCCATTCCACAACCAGAGAGCCTCCCTGGCCCTCTCTCACGCCATGTGCTGGACTTTTTCTCTCTCTGGCTTGCTTGTTCCTGGCCCCTGGAATTTCTGTTCTTGCCTTAAATGCAGCAAGTGAGGAGGTATTTGCCAGCCAGACCCCAAAGGCTGACACTGAAATGCCAAATGGTTCTCCAAGATGTGTCATCCAACCAAGACAGCTTCTCCTGCACGGACCCCTGCCCTCTACTCGGGGTGGGCAGCCTTCTCTCCTCATGGATAAATATGATGTGTTCATGGGTTTGCCCCAATGGACTGTGAGCTCCCCAAGGGTAGAGGCAGTGCCACATTCATCCCTGGATCCACTGCCTGGGTAGTGGCACAAAGAGGGATCCAGTAATTGCTGAATGAATGAATGAATGACCCAGACAGAACTTTGTCAAACCAGTGCTGTCAAAAGCCTCTTGGATGTACTCCATTGACATTAGGTGGGTCTAATACTCTCAGGTTATATTGGCATGCAACATTTATTTCACATCTCGAAGGCATTTTTCAAAAAGCATTGCTTCTGTTTTATTTATTTATTTTTAGAGACAAGGTCTTGCTCTGTTGCCCAGGCTGGAATGCAGTGGTGTGATCTTGGCTCACTGTAGCCTCAAACTCCCAGGCTCAAGTGATCCTCCCTCCTCAGCCTCCTGAGTAGCTGGGACTACAAACACGCACCACCATGCCCAGCTAATTTTTGATATTTTTGTAGAGATGGGGTTTCACTATGTTGCCCAAGCTGGTCTCGAACCCCTGGGCTGAAGTGATCCACCCGCCTCAACCTCCCATAGTGCTGGGATTCCAGGTGTGAGCCACCACGCCCTGCCTGCTTCTGTTTTCTTTTATTTCTCCTTTCCCCCTTTGGCCTGGTTGGAGCCTCAAGGGGAAAATCCATGCTGGGAAACAAACACAATAATGCCCGTAAACATGAAGTGGATGTGCAGACAGCTGGAATGATAAGTGCAGGGCATACACACACACACACACACACACACACATACACACACACACAGAGAGAGAGAAAAGAATAAACAGGCAGACGGGCAGGGCAAGTGGGTGCGGGGGCGTCAGTGTCATCTCATGGTTCCGTTGAGTCGAGATTATCTCAGCTTCAAATCCAAGGCCCCTGCAGCAAGCCCGCCCTCAAGATTCTCTTTTGAAGTCACAGTTTGCCAAACATCTCTGGGTTTCCTCCTTTAAAACGAGTCTTCTTAACCATTTCAGTAAAAATCTTTTCAAAATGCCCCACATTTTATGGCTTTGAGACTCAGTGTCTTTAGTATGTTACGGTATCTATAAAGAAAGCAGCATTTAGGCCAGGTGCGGTGGCTCACACCTGTAGTCCCAGCACTTTGGGAGACTGAGACAGGAGGATCACTTGAACCCAGGTGTTCGAGACCAGCCTGGCCAACATAATGAGACCTGGTCTCTACAAAAGATTTTTTAAATTAGCTAGGTGTGATGGGGTGTGCCTTTAGTTCCAGCACTTTAGGAGGTAAAGCTGGGAGGATCACAAGGTCAGGTGTTCAAGACCAGCCTGAGCAACATAGAGAGACCCCCCCCCCCGCCTCCCCTACATCTCTACCCAAAATTTAAAAAGTTAGCTGGGCGAAGTTGCATGGGCGCATAGTCCCAGTTACTCAGGAGGCTGAGGCGAGAGGATCGATCGCTTGAGCCCAGGAGGTAGAAGCTGCAGTGAGCCATGATTGTGCCACTGCACTCCAGCCTGAGTGACAGAGCAAGACCTCATCTCTAATAAATAAATAAATTGAAATAAAATAAAAATAATGTTTTAAAAAGAACACAGCATGTAGTAGTTTGGGAATCAGACAAATTTAGGGTCAGTTTGAGGATCTACCCAAGCTAAACAGTACGATCTCTGTTTCCTTTGTTTTTCTTTAATTTGTTTTCCCAATTTTTTGTTTTGAAAACTTTCAAATCAATAGAATAGTTATAAGAAAAGTTCAACGAATAGCCAGAGATCAGGGACTGGTAAACTTCAGCCCACATCCTGGTTTTGTATGAGCTAAGAATGGTTTTTAACTTTTTCAAATGGCTGGAAAAAAATTTTTAAAGAATTTTTCATAACACATGAAAATTACATGAAATTCAAATATCAGTGTCCATGACGTTAACTCTCTTGTTTAAGTGTTGTTTGTGGCTGCTTTTGCTTTGCAACAGTGAAGTTCAATAGTTGCCGTAGAGATCCTGGCTCTCAAAGCCCAAAGTACTTAACATTTGGCCCTTTACAGAAAAAGATTGGAGACTCCTGACCCCAATTTACCAATTGTTAATATTCTGCCTCCTTTGTTTTCTCTCTCTCTTGCTGGAATGTTTGTGTTCATCCTTAAATACTCCAGTGCCTATTTCAGTTTCTTAAACTGAAAGCTGGGAATGACAGCTTTAGTGTGGGAAGAGATAAGATAACATAAAATGTTTAGCACACAGTGCTTGGCCTGTAGACAGAACTTAATAAACGATCCAAAAAAAATTCCTGGCGTTGAGCACAGAGGTGGTTGCCAGAATCCCTAACTTGAAAATCCCGAGCCCCACTGCTTTTCTGAAACCCGGGTTCCCGCAGTCTGGAAGCCAGCTTTTCCTCCAAAAGGGCTTCTTTCCTGAGAAGTAGCAAACGCCTTGGAGAAACCTCATTCTTTCCACAGCTTTGTGGCTTGGCTGACTCAACTTCTGCCTGCCCCTGAGTCACGAGTTTTTCCTCTCTTATTTGGAGGAGCGAGGCCCTCCACCCTCCACCCAGCTGTCCCCACGCACAGCCAGCCCCGCTGGGAAGTGGATGGACAGCTGGGAGACCAGTGTGTGCTGCCTCCAGGGCGTTTCTTGGAGCGCCATTCAGATCCATAGCTGGAAGGAAGGACAGAAGAGGAGACTGAGGTCCAAGTGGGCCCTGGACCACCAGCAGGACAAGGCTAGGAGGAACATCCTCCCTCTAGTTTCCCAGTCATGAAAAGGCTTCCTTCTCCCGAGGCCTCCTCTGTACGGACAAGGTGTTAGATGCCAGGACACTGTTATAAAGAGACAGCCCTGCCTTCCCAGGGGACTGGCTCCCTTCCAAGTCTCACGGCCACCTCCACCCCAGCCAGGGCCTACCCTCCATGAGAAGCAGCTCCTTGCCAGGGAGGTGGCGGAGCTGGCACTGAGCAGTCATGGATCGCAGCCTTCAAGGCTCAGCTTGAAGTCCCCCTCCACCCGCTGGCGACAAGCAGTGTGTACACAGGAGATGGTGTTTCCCAGCATCCCAATGGCCCCACTGACCCTCCTGGTTATTACTCAGCCTGTGGGATCTCAGACCTTGTGTTTTCTGCTCTCTGTGGTATAGAGGCCTGGCTGCCCCTTCAGGACTTGTAAACCCAAACGTATATTCATCTGGAGGTGCAAAAGGGGGTAAAGCGCCCCAAGGGGGAAACCAGAGGGAGTGTGGGGACCATAGTGGAGGGGAGAACACAGGGCCCCTCTACAGAGGACCCGCATTCTCAAATCTTCTGATTTAAGAGAAGCTGAAGATCCTGATTTTTATGTGAACTCTCCCCATATGAAATGTTCACAGCAATGCATTTTAAAAATGTTTAAACACTTTGAAAGCAAACAGACATTATTCGGGTCTTGCGGGGTTCAGGGTTACTTACCAGGCGGTGACTTCTGTTGAATGCTCATAAAAACTGTCCTTGCTGATGAGGGCAATGGTAGTGGGTGGGCGCCATGAAGTGGTACTGGGGAGGGGGCTCCCCAAGGCCACAGCTGGTAGCCCTCTCACTTGCCTGTCCCCTCTCCCTCCCCCTCCCTCACCCCCTTTCCCTTCCCTTCTCAGCTGGGAGAGGACCGTCTCAAGCACTGGGCCCACCTCACAGCCTCGCCCATAGCCCCCTGCCAAGAGAGCAGGCACCTCTTCTAGCTCCAGCCCCACAGCCCTACAGCCCATCAGCCCTCCCCCCGCTGTTCCCCTCTCACCTGGTCCTGGCCCAGCAGGCCTGCCCCGGCCTGAACCACCCCTCTCAGGGTGCCCAGGCGGAGTTCTATTTGGCAAGACAACCTGCATCTATGTGACAGGTAGGGACTGCGTTCCTCCTACGCGCTGCCCGTTCTCAGCACTCGGGATGCAGGGGTGAACCAGAAGAAAGTCCTGTCTGAACACGAGAAGAAATTACTGTCTAGCCCGTGGGGCTCACAGCCTGGGTGGGAGGCAAGCCACCAGCATGACTTGTTTATGAGCATTCCACAGAAGCCACAGCCTGGTAGGCAGCCCTGAATCCCACGAGCGGCCTCAGGAGAGGACTCTGGGTTGGGAGATGCTTTGCAAAATTACAAACACGGGTGACTGTGGAGGGAGATGGGGTGGAGCCAGGGAACCGCTTTGGGTGGCCAGGGCAGCCTCCCTGAGGAGGTGACAGTTTGAGGTCTGATGGAGGTAGAAGCAAAGGCCTGGGGCTTTAAGGAACAGGAAGAAGCCCATTTGAGAGGACCTGTGGGGAGGAGGCCGGGGAGGGCCAGGAAGGCCTCCGGGCACTGAGGCCTGGGAATTTCCTTCTGAGCCGCACAGGAGGCTCAGGTGCGGTTGAGCCAGGGGTGACATAACTTGCTGCTAGTGTTGGACCTGGGTGACGGGCACCAGGGTCCCCTGGACTATTCTCTTTCCTTCAGTTTGAAATTTTCCACTATAAAAAGCTTAAAATAGGCCAGGTGCGGTGGCTCACTACTGAAATCCCAGCACTTTAGGAGGTCAAGGCGAGAGGATCGCTTGAGCTAAGGGGTTCGAGACCAGCCTGGGCAACATAGTGAGACCTCCGTCTGTACAAAAATACAAAAACTAGCCGGTCCTGGTGGGCTAATTCTCCTGGGGTCAGGATGATTTCTGTGCAGGCTGCAGTGAGCCGTGACCGCGCCATTGCACTCCAGCCTGGGCGACAGAGGGAGACCCCGTCTCAAAAAAAAAAAAAAAGGTTATAAAGTGCTGCTGCATTTTCATATTACGATTATTGACCGCTGAGGGTGACTGTGCTGTGAGGCCCGCCGGAGGCACCAGAAGGCACAAGCCTCCCACTGCCCCTTTCCCCGCCAAGTCCCGCAGGTCTCGCAGTCGCGGGCGCCCCCACCCCACCCCTGCCCAAGGCCAGGGTCGCAGTCCCAGCGGGTGACGGCAGTCGCGCTCCGCGTGGGGCAGCGGCGAGCGGAAAGGGAAGCCGGGCGGGGCCAGGGGGTCAAACACGGGCGCCAGTCCCGCCCAGCCCGGGACCTGCAGCGCGCACAAGCTCGGGCGCCCTCCGGGAGCCGCGCCCAAGCCCCGCCCCTCCCGCTTCCCGGGCTCCGATTGGCCGAGCCAACGCGGGGGCGTGTCCGGCGGAGCTGGCGGGGACCTGGGCGGAGCTGGTGGGGACCTGGGCCGAGCGGGCGGGGACCCGGGCGACTGCGGTGCGGACTCGCGGGCTGGGCGCGGGGCCGGCGCAGAAGGTGAGTCCCCCCACCGTCCCCCGGCCGGGCTGCGGGTCGCGGGGCAGGCGCATGAGGCGAGTCTCCCATCACCACCCCCGGACAAGCGAGCTCTCTACGGCCGGGCGGTCTTGGCGGCTCCTGGGCGGGCGGGGCGCAGTGCCGCTGACTCCAGCCCAAGAAGAGGCCGGGGAAGGGCGCTCCTGGGCGGCTTGCGGGGTGAACCTGCAGGGAGCCTGGGGAGAGCGGTCAGGGGTCAGAGTGTCCGAGGCGGAATCCCCGGGGAAACGCGCAGATGTAAGCTGGTGGAGGTAAGGGGGTCGCGGGCCACCTGGGACTGCAGGGGTCTCAGCGCACCCGGTCGCTGGTGGTGTTTCCGGGATCCTGGCCTCGTGTGGCCGCCGGGACCTCTCTTCTCAGTCCCAGTCTGCAGTCTGGAGGCCTGGATGGGACCACTGTCCCCCTGGGCAGGGGCGCGGCGGGGGGCGCTGGGGTCCCAGTTCCTCTGGAGCAGTTGAGTTTGTGAATCTTGGTGGGAGCTGCCAAGGGAAACAGGGTCGGACACTGCTCCCATCTCAGAGAGGAAACTATTGAGCAGGCCCGCAGAGAGAGGCGGCCTGGAATCTCCCTCCTTTCTCGTTTCCCCAACACCTGGCGGGCCGTGTAGGGCAGAGGTGTGGTCAGCCCCTTTGCAGGTGGGAAAGCAGAGGTTCCGAGCCACCCTGAAACTTGATCTCTGCAGCCCAAGGGGAGCACTCCTTTGGAATTTGAACACCTCTGGTATCTCCCGGCCAGAGAGGGTCAGAGGCCAAGGAGGTGGGGAGGTAGTCCCCTAATGCGCTGGGATCGTCTCTCTGCACAGCGTCGTTCCCACTGGAGTCTGTTGTGAGTTGAGATGACTCTGACTTCGGCCTGCGTCCCTGCACACGTCCGCCCTCCGGGCTGCCAAAACACAGGCCAGGCAGCCCTGGGTGAACTAGGGGACCTGCCCAACCCAGCCCACCCCGAGGAAGGAAGGGGGATTGGCCAGTGTGGCCTGGAGGGTGGGACAGCCCAGCCAAGCTGACGGACCTGCCCGGGATGGGGTGGGCATCAGGCATTTGGAGCGCAGGCAACACCCGCTGGACTCTGACTTCTGGAGTTCTGATTTGGTCTCTGGTTGAGTGCAGCTTTCCACAGCTCATGGTTATTTTGGAGCCGAGCTTCCTGATCACTCAGCAGGGACCTTGGGCAGTGACTTTGATGTGGTGGAAGTACCTTCCCCAAGGGGGCTTTTGTGAGGATTAAGTGAAATAATGCACGTAATATGCTTAACTTTGTGCCTGGTGGGCTCTAAGTGCTCAGTCGGCGGCACTTCCAGTTTTGTTTTGCTTTGTTTTTCATTACCGGTCTCTTCCCGGAGGAGGGCCTTCCAGGAATCACAGGGCTGGACAGAGCCCAGGGGCGGCCCCTCTGGAGGGAGAGGAGGCTTGGCGCCTGATGCTGCAGTCTCAATGCACATGGAGAAAACCTCACATCCTCACGCTGGCCTGGGAGCCTGCAGGATGTCCCCTGCCGGCACTGCAACCTCATCTGTCCTCCTTGCCCCATCGCTCCTTCCTCCGCAGCCTGACTTCACCCATTCCACCTTGAGCTGCTCCCCAGGACCGGAGCTCTGCCCCTAGATCTTTGCACAGCTGACTTCAGGCTGGAGTGAATTCACTTCCTCCCAAGGCCTTCCTTCCTCGACCTCCACCGTCCTCCCAGGCCCTGCCCTGCTGGGCGCACCAGTCTTTTTCTTCACAGTGTTGAGCACTGGCTCTCAGAAAAGACCCTGTGAATGTACTTCTAGTCTCACTGGCAAGAAGTGTGCATTCCTGAAGGGCCTGGTCTCCAGCTCCCAGCTGTAACCTCGCACAGTGTCTGGCACACAGTGGGACTCATAAATATTTGGAAAATGAAATCAGGCAGGCATGGAAGCAGGGTGGGTCTGCGTGCGGCCCAGGTCCCTGCAGGGAAGGAGGAGCCCCGATCTGGAAGTCAAGGGAAAGTCCAAAGGGCTGAGCTGCCCCCAGAACTCTGATTCCCTTGGTGACCCTGGCCCTGCACGTCCTGAGCAGGTTCTCCACGTGTAACCCGAGGCAGAGCAGTTACAGCCCCCACCCCACCCCCCACCGCTGCCCAGCTCCTACTTTCCAGGGCTACCATCTTGGGGCCCCACACATCTCTCATTTATCCAAAATGCTGTGTCCCGAGTAAGGGAGAGGACAGGACGACTCCCGTCAGGACAGTACCTTGTGTGGCCTGTTTAGCGTGCCCTGCAGTGTGTGCATTATACATTTTACAACGTGGCATGGTGTAGATCAGGGGTTGGCTAACCTTTTCTCTCAAGAGCTGGTAGCAAATAGTTTAGGTTTTGCCAGCCATACAGCCTCTGTCCCACATGGCTGTGTTTGAATAAAACTAGATTTAGAAAAGCTGGCAGTGGCCCAGATTTGGTGTAGCTCTCCAGCCCCTGCTGTTGATCATGTATCACACCTGGGCTGCCACATACAGAACCTGGCTTCATGGCTTCTGCAGCCACACGGTGGCTCTCAGGATGTGGCTCCCAAGCCGCAGTGCTCACATGAGCACCTCCAGCCCCTGTGCAGGCAGCAGGATTGCTGAGCCTGAGAGCCCCCACCCCTCTGAACCCTCAAAGAAAGATGCAGGTCTGTTCGTTGCCTGGTCTCCCAGGCTTACTGAGCCTGCACCGCGGTCACCCCTCTACCAGCAGCCCTGGGGCCACACTGGGGCCAATACAGGCACTCAGGACCCAGAGGCTGCCAGGAAGCTCTGTCACCAACATCTTCCCGAGGCAGGCCGGCCCCAAATGAGTAAGGACAGGGCTCAGCATTTTCCTCCCCTGTGCTAAGCAAGGGAGGTTCACTTCCCTAGTGAGAACAATTAAAAAAAAAAAGGATTCCCACCTGGGCTCAGTGGCTCATACCTGCGATCTCAGCACTTTGGGAGGCTGAGGAGGGAGGATTGCTTGAGGCCAGGAGTTCAAGACCTATCTAAGCAACATAGTGAACCCTCGCCTCTAAAACAAATTTAAAAATTAGCCAGGCATGCTGGTGCATGCCTGTGGTCCCAGCTACTCAGGAGGCTGAGGCGGGAGGCTTTCTTGAGCCCTGGAGTTCGAGGCTGCAGTTAGCCCTGATTGTGCCACTGTACTTCAGCCTGGGCAACAAAGCAAGACAATGTCTCAGAAAAAAGAAAAAAAGAAAAAAAAAAAAGCATTCCCCATCTAACTCAGGGCTGCTGTATTTGCCAAGAAAAACCTACAGGCAAGGTCAAACCAGGATGTGAAGTTGTGGTCATGTAGAGAAGGTGCGCATGCGGGGGCAGCTCCCAGGAGGATGTTGTCTGCCCCGCCCCTCGCCCAACCTGGGACCCTCTGCAGGTTCACAAAGGAGGGCACATGTGAGCCCCTGGCTTCCCCAGTCAGTGTATGGGGTCAGCTCTCAGCCCAGCCCCTTTCATCGCCACCAGATGCCCCTCCTCGCCCTTCCTGGTCCACATTTTACCATCAGCAGCTGGACACTAGCCCTAATAGCCTAGAGGGGGTCTGTGAGTCATGGGTGGGGGCAGATCAGCAAAGGGGTCCCATGTGGAGTGTTCTGCACCCCCTCCAAGGGCTGCAGAGACAGTGTCATGGACTCTGCCCTCTGCTGGACGGGTCCAGGGTGGATTGGGCACCCCTGCCTGCGGCTCTCTTCTGCCTGGTGCTGCTCCTTCCCTTCCTCCATGCCATCCACTTGGTTGGCCCAGTCTCCAGAGCTCAACAAGCCCCCAGGGTTGCGGGAGGGCTACCTGCTCTCTGGGCACAAAGCCCACCTGCCTCAGCTACTGAATGTGGAGGCTTTGGTCTGCAGTCTCAGGATTGGGTTTTCATCCCGTTTCACCAGTGGCCTGACTTCTCAGCACACAGGTGGGCTGGGGGCACACATGGCCTTGCTTCTTCGGGGCTCCTGACATCCCCTGCAGGTGCCCAGGCCTGGATGCCATGTGGTCACCCTATCGGGCCCAGCCAGGCATCCCATCATGAGACGTGCTCAGTGGCCCCCAGCCCATGGAGCCCAGGACTCAATCCAGACACTGGCCTGTAATTCTTTTCCTTTTGAAGACCTTAAATTAGAAGAAGCAACACGTGTTCCCATTTCTTGAAATTGGCAGATATTCTGATTTCATCGTGTTTGCTGCTGCCTTTTTTTAAAAAAATTTTTTAAAAATGAAACCTTATAGACGAAAGTGGAATCCAATCTGAGCCCTCCATTCCTGGTCACATCTAGGTCCTCTCCCCAGGCTACTTACTCCTGACTTTCTCCTTCCTATCTTTTATTTTTACCATTCTAACCACTTTCAAGTGTACAGTTCAGTAGTGTTAAGTATATTCCCATTGTTGTGCAACAGATCTCCAAAACTATTTTTTTTTTTTTTTCTGAGACGGAACTCACTGTGATGCCCAGGCTGGAGTGCAGTGGTGTGATCTCGGCTCACTGCAATCTCTACTTCCTAGGTTCAAGTGATTCTCCTGCCTCAGCCTCCTCAGCAGTGGGGACTGTAGGTACATACCACCATCCCTGGCTAATTTTTGTATTTTTAGTAGAGACAGGGTTTCACCATATTGGCCAGGCTGGTCTCGAACTCCTGACCTCAAGTGATCTGCCCCCCCTTGGCCTCCCAAAATGCTGGGATTACAGGCATGAGCCACCACACCCGGCCTCTAAAACTTTTTAATCGTTTAAAACTGAAACTCTATACCCAGACAACCTCCGCATTCCCCTTCCTGCAGCCCCTGGCAACCACCATTCTATTTTCTGTCTCTATGAATTTGATCAGTATGTATATCTCATATAAGTTATTACAGTATTTGTCCTTTTGTGATGGGCCTGCTTTACTTAGCATGATGTCCTTAGGGCTCATTCGTGTTGCAGTGTGCGTCAGAATTACCTTACTTTTCGAGGCTGAATAGTATTCCATGGTACGTATGTTCCACATTTTGTTCATCCGTTCTCCCATTGACAGACGTTTGAGTTGCTTCCACTTCTTGGCTTTTGTGAATGATGCTGATATGAACATGGGAAAGCAGATATTTATTTTAGTCCCTGCTTTCAGTCTGGATATATATCCAGAAGTGGCATTGCTGGATCATATGGTAGCTCTGTTTTTAACCTTTTTTTTTTTTGAGACGGAGTCTCACTCTGTCGCCCAGGCTGGAGCGCAGTGGCGCGATCTCGGCTCACTGCAAGCTCCGCCTGCTGGGTTCACGCCATTCTCCTGCCTCAGCCTCCCGAGTAGCTGGGACTACAGGCGCCCGCCACCACACCAGGCTAATTTTTTGTATTTTAAGAGACAGAGTTTCACCGTGTTGGCCAGGATGGTCTAGATCTCCTGATCTCATGATCCCCCCTCCTCGGCCTCCCAAAGTGCTGGGATTACAGGCGTGAGTATTTTTAACTTTTTAAGGAACTTCCATGCTGTTTTCCTTAGGGGCTGCACCAGTTCCTATTCTCATCAGCAGTGCACAGTTTCCAGTTTCTCCACACCCTCACCAACACTTGTTATTTATTTTTTGTTTTGTTTTTTTCCCCTCCTTTTTTTTTTTTTTTGAGATGGAATCTCACTCTGTCACACAGGCTGGAGTGCAATGGCGCCATCTTGGCTCACTGCAACCTCTGCTTCCTGGGTTCAAGCGATTCTCCTGCCTCCGCCTCCCGAGTAGCTGGAATTACAGGTGTGAGGCACTGTGTCCGGCCTTCCTCCTACCTATTTTTATTCATAGATATAGTTCTTGAACACTTTCAGAATGTTATGTAATTCCTGCATAAGTGGTGTCACTTTACATACAACATTCTACAGGCTGTGTTTTTCCACTGCACGTTTGTTGTTTGCCGTCAGACCACATTGATCTGTATCTCTCATTGCATGAGTAGCCCCGGGTTTTTATCCTTTTCCCTGCTGGTAGGCATTTTGGTTGTCTCTGCTGGGCAGTCATTGCTCTTTGTGGAATGCAGTTCTGGTTTTGTCATATTGTCCCTCAGCCAGGTACTCGGTGATCAGTCATGGTGGGACAGGTCAGGTCTGTCACTGGTAATCCCCTAGGTTTGCAGTATACAGCCAAGATCAGCAAGCTAAAAATAGCAGTTCTTACGTAAGGCAGTGTGGGCAGCCCTTCTCAGGACACTTGTGATCTGCAGGGGCAAGTGGAACAGGACTCGAGGGCCCAGCATCTTCTGTTCTGCAATGCATCCACCCTCACACTGGGGCCCCACTCTGGCTTTCTACTGGTGGCCAGGCTCAGAACTGCAGCTCAGTGACCCAGAAACACTATGGGTGTGATCAGCTCAGCCCCAGGCGTGCCGTGTGTACCGGAATGCATGTGTGCACATGCTGGTGGTGGGGCCAGCTCTCACCTCTTCCTCTGTAGAGGTAAGAGCTGAGTCATGCATGGTGGGCCTTGGGACCTGCTTGGAACCGTGCCAAGCTACTTATGAAGCATCTAGTATGTGCTTGGCATGGCTCCAAGAATTGTGGACACAATGAACAAGAAGAAGCTCCTGTTCTCATGGAGCTAAGAACTGAGCGGGGAAGCAGAAAACACACAAGCAATGAATAGACAAGCAAACAGCAGGTCCTGTTCAATCCCACAAAGAAAAACGATTGAATCCCAGAAAAGTGGCCAGCAGACCTTTTCTACAAAGGGCCAGGTGGTGAATATTTTAGGCTTTGTCACCATGTAGTCCCTGTCACCAACACTCAACTCTCCCATTGCAGTGTGGAAGCCACCAGAGACAATAATAAATGAACGAATGTGGCTGTGTCCCAATAAATCTTTAACAAAAGCAGGCTGAGGGCCGGATTTGACTCTCAGACCATGGATTACCAATGCTTGTCCTGGGTGTGGGAAGAGGCTGCCTGAGCTGGGGTTGTCAGGGAGAACCCTTTCGAAAAGGAACTGAGAACCCGTTGCAGGAAGGAGCCGACCCTGGGACAGCCTGTCTCAGGTAGGACACAATGGCACCTTGCCACCGATATGGTGGCGGACTTATGTGCTGAGAAATGGGCAGGCTAGATTTGAGAGGTAAAGATGATGAGATTTACTCATGGCTTGAATGTTGGAGGTACAGGAAGGGGGAGATTCAAGAATGTGTCCTAGGTCTGGGGTTTGAACTCCTGGATGAATGGTGGTGTCACTGAAGGAGAGGAAGAGGTGCAGGTCTGCAGAGGTTTGTTGTTGGATGTGTTGAGTTTGAGGAGCTTATTAGACAAGCAGGTGAACATCTATGCTGACAGCCCTCCTAGAGCTTGGAGAGGCCAAGACTGGAGGCTTGGAATGGGGAATCTATGGCATTTATGGGGTCTTCAAGGTCGTGAGTCTGGTGGGCTGGTGTGTGTGTGGACCAAGCAGGGGGCGCCCGGCATGAGCTCTGAGTTAGTGCTTAGTGCTTAGGGCACCAACAGAGGGGCCTGTGTGGCCTCACACTCCACTCGGGACGGCAGCATAGTGCGAGCTCCAGGGCCCCTGCCTCCTAGCATCGCCTCAGTCCCCCTCCTGTAAAGTGGGGATCCTGCCTTCTGGGGTTGGGTGGGAACTAAATGAGATAGTCACGCTTGGCTGACAGGAAGCACTCGGCGCCTGTGCTTGTGATGGTGGTGGTGACTGCTGCACTTCCTGGGTGGTTGCATGGGTTGCAGAGCCTGTGACAGCTTGGTTTGGTGGATGGCAGAGTCAGGGTTGGGTTGGGGGTGGAGACACCCAGGTCTCCTGGCACAGACCGTTCTGATGTCCCGTTGAGGCCTGTTCCGCCCTCTTTTTCAAGGCTCCCCAGCGGGGCTGAACCTCTGCCCTCTGCTGCCCACAGTAGTAGCCAGCTCAGTAGCACTTTTTTTTTTTTTTTTTTTATGAGATAGAATCCACTCAGTCACCTAGCTAGAGTGTAGTGGCGTGATCATAGCTCACTGTAGCCTCAAACTCCTGGGCTCGAGCCTCCTCCTGCCTCAGCCTTCCAAAACGCTGGAACCACAGGCATGAACCGCTGCACCTGGCCTAAGTAGCACACTTTATCACTGCCTCCCCATCCCTGTCTGGCCTCCACATCCCCTTTACTGGGAAATCCCCCTTCCCTCCCCGTAGTTCCCTGTACTCCCGTCTAAGGGTCAGCTTCCGAGGTGATGCTTCTCAGTGCTGGGCAGGCCTGCGGGTTACTGTGGGTAGTCAGTGGGCTGCCCGGCATGGTGGGTTAGTCCGTTGGGGGTGGGCAGCGTGGTTCTGACACCCCCATGCCTGAGCCTGGACATACTCCTTGTCTGTCTCCTCCTGCAGCTGGCAGCTGGAGACGATGGTGGACCACCTGGCCAACACGGAGATCAACAGCCAGCGCATCGCGGCGGTGGAGAGCTGCTTCGGGGCCTCGGGGCAGCCGCTGGCGCTGCCAGGCCGAGTGCTGCTGGGCGAGGGCGTGCTGACCAAGGAGTGCCGCAAGAAGGCCAAGCCGCGCATCTTCTTCCTCTTCAACGACATCCTGGTGTATGGCAGCATCGTGCTCAACAAGCGCAAGTACCGCAGCCAGCACATCATCCCCCTGGAGGAGGTCACACTGGAGCTGTTGCCGGAGACGCTGCAGGCCAAGAACCGCTGGATGATCAAGACGGCCAAGAAGTCCTTTGTGGTGTCGGCCGCCTCCGCTACGGAGCGCCAGGAATGGATTAGCCACATCGAGGAGTGCGTGCGGCGGCAACTGAGGGCCACGGGCCGCCCGCCCAGCACGGAGCACGCGGCACCCTGGATCCCCGACAAGGCCACGGACATCTGCATGCGCTGCACGCAGACGCGCTTCTCTGCCCTCACGAGGCGCCACCACTGCCGCAAGTGCGGCTTCGTGGTCTGCGCTGAGTGCTCGCGCCAGCGCTTCCTGCTCCCGCGCCTGTCCCCCAAGCCCGTGCGGGTCTGCAGCCTCTGCTACCGCGAACTGGCCGCCCAGCAGCGGCAGGAGGAGGCGGAGGAGCAGGGCGCAGGGTCCCCAGGGCAGCCAGCCCACCTGGCCGGGCCCATCTGCGGAGCGTCCAGTGGAGACGACGATGACTCCGACGAGGACAAGGAGGGCAGCAGGGACGGTGACTGGCCCAGCCGCGTGGAGTTCTACGCCTCGGGGGTGGCCTGGTCTGCCTTCCATAGCTGACCCCCGGCCTGCAGAACATCTGTCCCCAAGCCAGCTCCACTGCCCAGGCCCCCAAGAGGGCAGCTCCAGAAGCTGCCCAGGGCTCCGGGACCCCAACCCATGGTGGCAGGCGCAGCGGTGGGGAGTGGCTCTTTCTGGACTCCCAGTGCCTTTTTGCTGGACACTGTGTCCTTATGGCTTCACTGCAGGTAATGCCTTTCCCTTCAGGAAGCCCCAGAACACCCAGACGTCTTGGTAACAAACGCCACCTTACACTCTGCAGGCTGCAGCGGCAGCTCCAGATGGCCTCCTGAGCTGGACCACCCCAGGTCTCCAGACATCTAGGGACCAGAGCAGGTTTCGGAACATAGAGGGAAGACAGGATGGGAGTGTAGCCACAGAACCCACCTGCACCCCGACAGGCACACCCCACTGAAGAGCCTGAGTCCCAGGAGGCCTCCTGGAAGCCCAGGCCTGCCCACCCACCACGCTGGTGCCCACCGCCTGGCCAGCCAAGCCCTGCCGATCAGACATGTGGGCTCCCCGAAGCCCAGCCAGAGACTGCCGTGCTGTGGGTGCCACCAGGCCCAGGGACTGCAGCCTGAGCTCCCCGAGGCCTGGGGCAGCCGGGTGAGGACTCTGTCCTGTGTCACCTCTCTCCAGGTGTCCAGCTGTCTCATGCCTTTTTGTCCTGTCCTCAGCTCTCCCTGTGGTCAGCGAAACCAGTGTTTTCTGTTAGGACTCATTTGCAAAAACAGAAACCCTGCCCCCACTTAATAATAAAAAAGAAAGTTTATTGATGGGTGGTTGCAAAACAAACCCAGGAGTGTCCTTGCTTCAGACATGGCTCTGTCCATGGTTGAAAATGTGCTAGGTGGCAAAAATCTACCACTGTCCCCCACACTGGGAGTTCTTGTGTATGCTGGCTGCCCGAAGGAGACAGACGCTCATGCCGTGCCTTGGCTGGGCCCCCCCAGGACACAGGTCTGTCCGGGTGCCATGACCGTGGCCTGATGCCTGCTGCCCTATTCACTTTGGTGTGGGGGATCTCAGTGGATGGAACTGAGGAAACAAATAGCCATTTGTGTGGCTCTGCCGGGCCTCCCAGGCTGAGAGCTTCCCCGTGCAGCCTGCCTGGCTCTGGGGCTGGTGCTATGGAGAGGGAAACTGGGCCCCAGGTACACCAGCCTTTCTCAGAGTGAGTGTGCATTGGGCCTGGGGCTCAAGGTCGGCCTCCCAACGCCTGGCCCAATGCTGGCCATGGAGCTGGGGATCCTTTGACAGTGTCCTGCGAGTGCTTCTGCACTAGTCTTTCCCAGAGCCTCAGCCTTGGCAGGACTGGGGCATGGACTGGGGTTGCTGTCAGCTAGAAGTGGTGACCGTGGGGCTGGGAGTTCCCTGCCCACACAGTACAGCATCTGAAACCCCACTGACAGGGCCTCTCCCTGGCCTAGCACCATCCTCCTGGGGCCAGTTCTCAGAGGGTCACGTGCAGACAGAACCCTGGAGGGTACAGTTCAAGTGCAGATTCTGATTCGGCAGGTCGAAGCCCAGCTCCCAGGGCCTGCCGCTACCACCACCCACAGACCACCCTTGAGGTGACAAGGCCTGCTGGTGGCCTGTGGGCACCCTGCGAGGGAGGCGGGAGGGTCAGTATTTTTTTTTTTTTTGAGACCGAGTCTCACTCTGTTGCCCAGGCTGGAGTGCAGTAATGCAATCTTGGCTCACTGCAACCTTCACCTCCCGAGTTCAAGCAATTCTCCTGCCTCACCCCCGCCAAGTAGCTGGGATTACAGGCGCCCGCCACCACACCTGGCTAATTTTTGTATTTTTAGTAGAGATGAGTTTTCACCATGTTGGCCAGGCTGGTCTTGAACTCCTGACCTCAGGTGATCCACCTGCCTCGGCCTCCCAAAGTGCTGGGATTACAGGCATGAGCCACCACACCCGGCCAAGGGGTCAGTATTAAAGCGCCTTCGACCTGCCATGCTTGGCAGAATGACCAGTGTGGGAGGCCCACTGGCCTTCCAGGAAGGACCTATTTGTTTACAGTCCCTTTCTCTCCCTTGGCCTCCCTGAACCACACAAACTGGTTCAGGCTGGTTCTGCCTGGGCAGAGGGCACAGGGTGAGACAGGTCACGGAGCTGGGGGTGACTTCCTGGACAGATCTAGTGCCCTCTCCAAAACCCAGGCCGGGCAGCCCTGTCCCTGCACCCTGGGACTGAAGCCAGGGCAAGGTGTGTTGGCTGCCACCGCTGGCCTCTTCTCACAGCACACTCCCCTGCCTGAAAACCCTCAGAGCCTGAAAGGCAGCGTTCACTAAGATAGGAGAGGGGACCACGTGCAGCTGAGCCCGGCCACCACCAGCCTCCTCTACAGCTTCCTGCCAAGGGGGTCCATGCACAGGACCCCAGGCTGACTGAGTGCAGTGTCGTCCTCTCCAGGTCATGGCAGGCAGCGCCCTGGGGTCTGGCTGAGTAAGTGATTCTCAGCCCTCAGCCCAGGACTCAGGTCTGTGTCCCTCTCCCCCGCAGGGCTGGAACAGAACTGCTGCTGCCCCAAGTCTCAAGGTGTTAGGGCCTGTAAGGGCCCACGGCTTGGGGTGGCCCAGGACCTTCGCAGAGCCTTCACAGTTGCAGTCTTGCTCCCGCACCAGCTGGGCCATGCCAGCTGCTGGGGACACCGCTGGGAGTGAGACAAACAAGGCCCGCACAGCATGGTGGGGGAGACACAGGTGCAGAAGCCGGGGTGGAGGGTGCTATGATGGGGAAGGGCTGAGAATGAGTGAGCCACGCCTGCCCGGTGGGGAGAGGACATTCCAGCAGAGGGAACAGTCAGTACAAAGGCAGGAAAGGGACCCCTGTGACCTGAGCTGCGTGGCTGGAGCTGGGCCCCCAGAGGCACGGGGCAGCCACCTCGGGTGCCCCAGAGCTGTCGGAGCCTTCTGCACGCAGCAAGGCTGATCTCGGCTTTTGAGAATTTGTCCTGACTGCTGTGCATGGGTGGCTGGTGGGAGAGGGGGTCTGGCAGCCATGGAGGCCGGCAGCTGTCTGCTTCCCTGGGATCCCCAAGGGCGGACCTGCGCTTCACTGAGGCCACATCTGCCTCCGATTTTGGCTCTGGCTGTGGACTGGAAGCCTTAGCTGCCCTCCTTCCCGTCCTCAGCTCCTTCCAAGGGGCAGGCCCCTCCCCTGTTCTGCTGAGATGTTTTTTGTTTGTTTGTTTGTTTGTTTGTTTTTTTGAAACAGAGTCTTGCTCTGTCGCCCAGGCTGGAGTACAGTGGCACAATCACGGCTCACTGCAGCCTCGACCTCCTAGGCTCAAGCCATCCTCCCACCTCAGCCTCCCAAGTAGCTGGGACCACAGGCACACCCAACGGCACCCAGCTAATTTCTTATTTATTTATTTATTTATTTATTGAGACAGGATTTCCCTATGTTGTCCAGGCTGGTCTCGAACTTCTGGGCTCAAGCAATCCTCCCACTTCAGCCTCCCAAAGTGCTGGGATTATAGGCAGGAGCCACCACACACCCAGCCTATGCTGAGACATCCAACAGGCACTGAGTCTCAGCTTCCAGGCTGACAGCCAAGGGGGCGCCAGGAAGCAGAATGACCCCCAGGACTGCATGGTGTTTGGGGCCAGTGTGAGTTTGAATGAATCGGGGTCCCTGGCCACTGAGGCACAGAGGGGAGTATGCTGGGAGAGAGCAGAGCCACCCAAAATGGAAGATGTGGGCCTGGCCAGTGGGCCCAGGAAGGGAAGGTGCTGCCCTGGAGGCCCTGTCTCCAACTCCTATCAGGTTTATTTTCCACCAGAGATGGCCTCCTGGGCCAGGCTCGGGTCGACAGGTGAAGCTAGGCCAGCTGCCCAGGCAGTCCCCGGAGAGGGCCCTGCCTCAAGGAGCAAGCACGGAAGGGGAAGGCCAGCCTGTAGAGCTTGCAGCCGTCTCTCCTGCTTCGCCACAGCGCCGCTGCCAGTCCCCTTCTTGGGTGGGGAAGCTCCTTGGAGGCTCTGGAAGTTGTCTTCAGTCCCAGCCATGCAGCTGAGCTTTGCTCATGGCTTGCACTCCGCCCCCACGCCTGGGAAGGTCAGGAGGCCTCGGGCCGGGGCCTCTGCTGTTTGCAGATGCTCCCTTTCCCCAGAGCTGAGCCTGAGGTCTGGCAGGAGCACGGGGCTGCTGGGCCAGGGTCCAGCCTCACGCTCCTGCCTGGGGCTTTGCTTGCAAGGCCTGGCAAGGACACAGGAACCAACTGTCCTGCCAGCTGAGTGCTGCTGTCCACCTCTCAAATCTTCCTCCCAGCTGTGCCTGGACTCCATGTCCCTGCCAGAAGCCGGTCCTTCGCACAGGCAGCATGGGATTCCTGGGAGGCGCCTGCCTCGTCCCCTGCCTCTTCCTAGGAGGTGCAGAGGGGTGAGGAGAGGGTCCGAGAACAGGCCCATGCGTTTGAGGGGCATCAGAACCCCACCACTCCACCCACAGGGGCAGGCCAGAACCGCTCTTGCAGGAATCAGCCCAGAGCAGAGCAGCTCAAGATGGCAAGTACAGTCACAGCTGTGACCCCAGGGCTCTTTGGGATTGATGACAGCCCCTTTATTTATTTATTTATTTATTTATTTATTTATTTATTTATTTTTTTTTTTTTTGAGACAGAATCTTGCTCTTGTCGCCTAGGCTGGAGTGCAGTGGTGCGATCTTGGCTCACTGCAATCTCTGCCTCCCGGGTTCTAAGCGATTCTTCTGCCTCAGACTGCCGAGTAGCTGGGATTACAGGTGCGTGCCACTACGCCCGGCTAATTTTTGTATTTTTAGTAGAGGTGGGGTTTCACCATGTTGGCCAGGCTGGTTTCGAACTCCTGACCTCAGGTGATCCACCCAACTCAGCCTCCCAAAGTGCTGGGATGGCAGGCGTGAACCACTGCACCCAGCCAGCTCTCCCTTTAGAGCTCTGCAGGATGCAGTGTTCCCACGGGACCCAGAGACTGCAGACACTAAGGAGATTTTCACAAAGGTCAAGTAGCCCCTACCTGTGGGCTTTGGTGGTTGGGATTTTTCCATGCCAAGTTTTCTTAAAGATGGGCCCGCCATCATGTATGCTGGTAACATTGGGGTGTTGCCTGCCAGAGGCCAGGGAGCCAGGCGGGGGGTTCACAGGTCCCCAAGAATTTTGTCCCTCCTTGATGATGATGGGGTGCAGGTGCTGATGGTGGCAGCGACTGCCACTTACTGAGGCCCACCCATGCGCTGGTTCCAAGGAGGCAGAGACAGGTCACATGAGGCCATCCTAAGGCTAAAGGAGATATGTCATGAGCCCTGAGAGAGGGATAGACAAAGCCAGAGAAAGGAACTCCCAAAACAGCTGGGTGGGCTTCCTGGAGGAGGCAGTGTTTGGTTGAGCCTCAGAGGATGGTAGGACTTTATCAGAGGATTGGAGTCTCCACGAGGACTGGGACTCTGGGCCTTTTTGGTAACTGTCTTTTCCTGTCCTTGGCACTAAACATATGTTGAATGAATAAATGAGTCAGGTAGAAAATGGGGCTGGGGGCATCGGGGTAGAGAGGATGATAATGAAAGCAACTGAGCTTCACCCTGGAGCCTCCAGGCCAGGCTGTGGATGGGAACTGGTGTTCCTGGTGTATTTCTACAGGAGCAGGGCCAGCAGGAGGGCTCAGCCTGGCCCAGGGTTTAGGGAACAGTCCCCCTCCAAGACGCTAAATGTGAGTGGCCTTCTCAGGTGGGGACAGGAATGCCCACCCCACCCCACCCAAGTAGCGCTTTCCGGAGCTGGGTCTGACTTGATCGCAGGCCGGGCTCTAGGCTTCCATGGGGCTGTCGTCCAGGCTGGCACCAGAGGGTTTCCGCTGGCCTGGCCACTTCCCTGCCCAGCCTGTTCTTTGAACAAGGCCAGAAAGAGGCCTAGGAGAAGGCAAAGCCGCTCCTGGGCTCAGCCCCTGGGATGGGGCCTGGAGGTGACTCGAAGGCTGACCCAGTTCCCAGCCAGGATCCGCTGCCACCCGGGCCACACGCGCAAACCAAGGCAACCACTTCCGCTGGGGCCATCTCTGAGGAGATGTGCAGGAAGTGAACTTCCTGGGGCTGAGGGCAGGGGAGAGGCCGCCTCCTAACACCTCATGCCCGCAGGCCCAGGGCTGCCCCTCAGCCCTTGCTGGCTGGGAGAAGGGGGGTCCTCTGCCTCTGTCTGCATCTAGGCTCTTCACCTGGGAGGCGCCCACACCATCCATGCCTGTGCTCTGCCTCTGCCCTCAGCAGACTTGATGGAACCGGTGCCCAGGAGCAAAACCTCAGGCAACGCAGGGGCCCAGAGTGGGCAGAGGGAGGGGTCTGCCTCGACGGCCCCGCAGATCTGGGCTCCGGCCTGTCCTGGGCTGCTTGCTGACCCCATACCCACCATTTCCCCAGTCTGCCTGTGAACTTTGGCCCGGCCCTCCCTGTGAACCTGGCACAGAAGCCACCTCCTCTCTGAAGCCGTCCTGGCTTGCCCCAGGTAGTGTGGATCACCCATCTGTGCCCCCAGAGGCCCGGTGGCCCCTGCTCCAGCTCTCCCACCTCCACTCTCTACAAGGAGCCTCAGGCAGCCTGTGCCCCCCAAACCTGGCCTTGGCATCTGAGCTCCTTGAAAGCACAGGTGTTTCTCATTTGTTTTTGGCCTCCATGGCCCCAACCCACGGTCCTGCACCGCTGGGCATCGCACAGGTGCTTCCCTTGCAAGGAGGAATTGTCACCTTCCCTAGCTCCTGGAGGACACTGGGAAGATGTCACAGGGATCTCAAAGCCCATGTGTCCCAAAATGACAGCATTGGCTTTGCCCAAGCCGCTTGTCCTGCCTCTGCCAACACCTACACCTGGGCAACCCAGCCAAACCCTAAGGTGTCTCTCCACCCTTTCTTGCTCCTTCCACCTCCTCCCCCATGCCTTCCAGGGCCCCAGGCCCAGAATGGAGGCATCTGTGGTGCATTCAGGCACCTGAAGGAGTAGCCCTGCAGGAGTAGCTCAGGCGAGGCCACAGAGGCAGGTGTGGGCCAGTGTAGAAGGGAGGACAGGGAGTGACCCCAGGGAGACTCCAGCCTCCTCTCCATCATCCCCTTTGGCGTCAGGGCTGGAAACTGGGCCCAGAGGGAGGGCGCACCCTGCACTTGTGTGTCAGGGTCGGGCCAGGAGCAGAGCTGCGGCCAGCTGTGTGGCCTCTGGCCTCCCAAGCCCCCTCTCCTGCTGGCTTCCATCACCACCACCAAGTCCAGCTCCGAATGGAATGTTCCAACGCTCAGAGCAGAGCAGCAGGCAGGGAAGGAATGGGGATGTGGGCAGGCAGAGCCAGACATTTCTGGGCAACAACAAGGGGAAATTTCAATCCTTGGAGCATCAGCTCAGGGTTCCTGCCAGACATTCTGACCCTGAAACACAGGCTTTCTGGAGAAGAGGGCCTGCCCACTGTGGTCCCAGGCTGGGAGGGAGAGAGCCTGGGGCCTGGGGCTGGTCATCTGGGCTGCCCAGAAGTGCCCCGAGGCAGTCCCTGTTTCCCGCAGCAGCACAGCTACGCCCATCATGCTTCCTCTAGCTGCCCACGGCAGCACCTGGGCTATGGGAACCTGGGCTCTGGGATTCTGGAGCAGCACACTGGGACACTTCGTACAGTTTGCAAATTACCAACACCCTTAAAATACCAAAATGCCTTTGGATTTCAGCAGCCACCAGACCTCCTGGGGGCCCCCACCAGGAAGCAGAGGCCTTTGAACCTTGCCTGCCCCAGCCATAACCACTTGCTGGCACAACCCAATCCCTGAGGGTTTCTTTCCCCCGCGCCAGAGCTGGAGTTGGTACAGAGAGAGCAAGAGTCAAAGCAGAACTGCTCAGCAAGTTGTGGGGGTCGGAGGCGGGAGGGGGGACTGGGCTTCTGACAAGACAGTTTCGTGGGGGCCGGGGGTGCTGGTCATACACCCCGTGGCAGGCCACAGGCTCCCCAAGCCCCCTCTATTCTGCGTTCATGCTGTTTCTGCACCTTGAAACCCGGCACATTCATAGCTCCATGCCCACGTGTGGCTGGGAGTGAGTTCCCAGGGTGGCGGCTGCCAGTGGCACAGCACTTCTCCACCCGGAACCTCCTCTTCCTCACCTTCTGCTGCACAGCCTGATATGGCTGACCCCACCCACATCCTGGCTCTAGAAATGGGCACAGGACAGGGGTCTAAGCAGCCAGTGCACCCATCCCCCGACTATAGTCTTTGAGGGTCAAAAGCCTCTACTCTCACTGTGCAGAGGGAGGGGTGGTCCCTGGAGCACACCAGCAGGTGAGTCACGGTGCAGGGCTCTCAGGAGAGTCCAGGGAAAGGGATGGAGGTGAGGATCTTGGGGTCTAGATTCATTCCCAGAATGAGCCTGTCCGTAGTTGGGGAGCACTGCGGGGTTTTAAATCAGTTACAGAGAAAACCACCCAGCGATGAGCAACTCCAAGATGTGAAGGGGAGCATTCAGTAGCACAATGGACACAGTGACTGGCGCCTTTGTGCAAACCCAAAACAATGGACTCTCACTCAGCAGGTCTCCCCCTCACGGCTGATGATCACGAGTCAAAGCCGGAGGAGGCAACAGAATTCAGAGACAAACCTCAACTTAGAGAACACTGACGCGGAAGGACCCAGCAGCTTCCAGGGCTTACTCTGTTAAAGCGCCCGTGTCCCTACTACTAGGTCCAAGGTATTTCTGCATATTGGTGTCCTCTCCAAAGGTCAAGGAGCAAGCGGTTAGGGAAATCAGTAAGTCCTCAAAGGAGTACCGGGAGAAATTAGCATGGGGGCCGGACACACAGTTCAGAGAGTGGGGACAGCCAGCCACGTGGCAATGGGTCATCCCTGCCTTGGGACTTTTGTTTTCTTTTCTTTTTGTTTTGTTTTGAGACAGGGTCTCGCTCTGTCACCCAGGCTGGAGTGTAGTGGTATGATCACAGCTCACTGCAGCCTCGACCTCCTGGGCTCAAGCGATCCTCCCAAGTAGCTGGGACTACAGGTGTGCACCACCATGCCTGGCTAACTTTTTAATTTTTGGAAAGCTGGGGTCTTGCTCTTGCCCAGGCTGGCTTCAAGCCATCCTCCCACCTCAGCTTCCCAAAATGTTGGCAGTACAGCCTTTTCTTTCTTTTTTAAATCAAGGTAAAACCTACACCCAGTAAAGTGCACAGATCTTAAGTGTGCACCTCAGTGAGATTTTGCACAAACACATAAGTGTGTAAGGCACCATCTAGATCTCCAGCAGCCCCAGAAGTCTCCCTCTAGCCCATCCCCATGGTACCTGCCTCCAAAGGTTACTTGGTGTTCTGATTTCTATCACAAGTTTTTCCTGGTGTTTTGTTTTGTTTTGTTTTGTTTTGTTTTGTTTTGTTTAGAGACAAGGTCTTGTCACCCAGGCTGGAGTGCAGTGGTGCAGTCTCGGCTCATTGTAGCCTCCCAGGCTCAAGCGATCCTCCCTACTCCTCCTGAGTAGCTGGGACTACAGGCATGTGCTACCATGCCTGGCTAACTTTTTTTCTAAAGATGAGATTTCAGTCTGTTGTCCAGGCTGGTCTCAAACTTCTGGCCTCAAGTGATCCTTCTGCCTTGGCCTCCCAAAGTGCTGGGATTACAGATGTGCACCACCATGCCTGGTCCTGTTTTTTTTGTTGTTGTTGTTGTTTGTTTTGTTTGTTTTTTTTTTTGAGATGAAGTTTCACTCTCGTTGCCAAGGCTGGAGTGCAATGGTGCTATCTTAGCTCATCACAACCTCCGCCTCCCAAGTTCAAGTGATTCTCCTGCCTCAGCCTCCTGAGTCCA
Organism: Pan paniscus; assembly: GCF_029289425.2. Lineage (NCBI taxonomy): Eukaryota > Metazoa > Chordata > Mammalia > Primates > Hominidae > Pan > Pan paniscus. The sequence goes on from NC_073269.2 coordinate 35,665,855, forward strand.
CACCTGGCTAATTTTGTATTTTTAGTAGAGACTGGATTTCTCCATGTTGGTCAGGCTGGTCTTGAACTCCCGACCTCAGGTGCTCCACCTGCCTCAGCCTCCCAAAGTGCTGGGATTACAGGCATGAGCCACTGCGCCCGGCAACCTGGCCCTGTTTTTAAAAAACGTCATATAAATAGAATCACACTGTGTGCATTGTGCTGACTCCTTTTTTGTGTGTTTTTTTTTTTTTTTTTTAGATGGAGTTTTACTTTTGTTGCCCAGGCTGGAGTGCAGTGGCACGATCTCGGCTCACTGCAACCTCTGCCTCCCGGGTTCAAGCGATTCTCCTGCCTTAGCCTCCCGAGTAGCTGGGACTACAGGCATGTGCCACCACACCTGGCTAATTTTTGTATTTTTAGTAGAGACGGGGTTTTACCGTGTTGTCCAGGCTGGTCTCAAACTCCTGACCTCATGTGATCCACCTGCCTCGGCCTCCCAAAATGCTGGGAGTACAGGCGTGAGCCACCTTGCCCAGCTATGCTGACTTCTTTTGCTCAAACTTATGCCTGTGAGATTCCTCCATATTGTTGTGGGCATCTGTCATTTGTTCTTTTGCATCGTGGTAAACTATCCTGTTTTATGAACCTTGCACAGTTTCTTACCCACGCACTGTTGATGGACATCCAGGTGGTTTCCAGTTTGGGGTTGTTATGAAAAAAGCTGCTACAGGCATTTCTGTAGATGTCTTTTGGTGGACAGAAACACTAGGTACATAACTAGGAGTGGAACTGGCCCACCGGGTATATGCATATCTGATTGAGTAGAGGCCGCCAGTTTTCTGTAGTAGTTACACGACTCTGCACTCCACTGGTGTGTATGAGGGTTCCAGTTGCTCCACGCCCTCACCAGCACTTGGTGTTATCAGTCCTTTCACTGTGATCTTTCTGGTGGGTTACTTGGAATACAGGTCTCAGACACTGTACTGGAATCGGAGCTCGCCTCACCAGTTTCGTGGGGTCAGTCTGGGGACGGGAGGGGCAGCTGTTCCTCCAGCATTCAGGCAGAGCGGGTGCCTGAGACTGACCTCGTGTGGGTGTTAGGCCCAGTTCCAAACCAAAGAGGCAGTCAGCATATTTATGGCATGCACAGGTTGGCATTGGTGCAAAAAATGAAAGAGGAGAAAACTGCCCGCCAGCTTTTAAATATTTTATTTATTCATTCAACGAATATTTGAGTACCTACAAGCACTGGGGCTACAGTGGTAAATAAGACAAAAATCTCTCCCCTCTGGGAGTCCACTCTAGTGAAGGGAGACAGACGGTAACTACAACTGAAAGTGTGTTAGAGTGGCCGGGCAGGGTGGCTCAGGCCTGTAATCCCAGCACTTTGGAGGCCGAGGTGGGTGGATCACGAGGTCAGGAGTTCGAGACCAGCCTGACCAACATGGTGAAACCCTGTCTCTACTAAAAATACAAAAATTAGTTGGGTGTGGTGGTGCATGTCTGTAATACCAGCTACTCGGGAGGCTGAGGCAGGAGAATTGCTTGAACCTGGGAGGCGGAGGTTGCATTGAGCCAAGATCGCACCACTGCACTCCAGCCTGGGCAATAAAGCGAGATTCCATCTCAAAAAAAAAAAAAAAAAAGGGTGTTAGAGTCTCTCATATCTGTGGCATCTGCATCTTTTCCAGCACTAGGAAGATTCCCAGCAAAGAGGGGCCACACTGTTTGGAAATACACGTGCCTGCCCTTTTTAGTTCAGCTCTGCTGATGGGCTTGTTTGTTTGCTGAAAAGATTATCTCAACATTCTCCCCCTTGCTATAGATTGTCTCATTTGGGGAAAAAAACATATAATAGAGTGTATTAGCAAGTAGTAAGTGCTATGGGTAATGACAGAGAAGGGAAGAGACGGTGAGGGCTGGGTGGCTACGGTTTCAGATGGAGCAGCCAGACATGGCATCACTGGAAAGGTGAAATTGAGTCAAGACCTAAAGGAAGGGAGGCAGAGGGCTATGCAGCTACTTGGGAGAAGAACATTCCAGGCAGAGGGAGGAGCAGCTGCAAATGTCCTGGGGTAGGAACCTCCCGAGCCTGGAGGGGCCTAGAGCAGTGAATGAGGCGGAGGGTGCCAAGATGACTGCAGAGAGGTGAGGGGGAGAGGAGATGGCAGAGGGCCTGGGATATGCCAGGAGCCACAGCATGTGGCACACACAGTCTGACTTAGCTTTTTTTTTTTTTTTAGACAGGGGCTTGCTCTGTCACCCAGGCTGAAGTGGAGTGCAGTGGTGCCATCATAGCTCACTGTAGCCTCAACCTCCTGGGCTCAAGCAATCCTCCTGCCTCAGCCTCCAGAGTAGCTGGGACTACAGGTGCACCACCATGCCTGGCTAATTTATTTTTTATTTTTTTGGAGAGGTCTGGCTATGTTGCACAGGTGGGTCTAGAACTCCCAGGCTCAAGCAATCCTCCTGCCTTGGCCTCCCAAGTAGCTGGGACTACAGGTGCACCACCATGCCCGGCTAATTTATTTTTTATTTTTTTGTAGAGGTCTAGCTGTGTTGCCCAGGTGGGTCTAGAACTCCTGGGCTCAAGCGATCCTTCTGCCTTGGCCTCCCAAAGTGCTGAGATTACAGCTGTGAGCCACCATGCTGGGCAGGAACTTTGTTTTTTAATGACAAGGTGGAGATTCCTACTAGATATGGAGAGGCTGAGTGGGCCAGAGGAAAATCCAGGCTGCCAAACACATTTGGGAGTCACCAGTGAGTAGGCAAGTCAGGGGCTGGGTGAGTGTGGATAGGAAGAGAAGGCTCCAAGAAATGAGCCCTGGGACACCCCAGGGTCTGCAGGTCAGCTATCGGAGGTCGGAGCAGCAGAGGAGATGGAGAAGGAGCAGCCAGTCCCGCTGCAAGGGGAAGGCCAGGAGAGCCTGGGGCCAGAGGCGCAGCCAGGAGGGAGGGACCAAGGAAGGGGAGGACTGGAAACTGACCTCGGGCTTAGGAACGTGGAGGTCAGTAGTGCCCTTGATGAAGGATCTTGGGGTGGTCGGAGCAGATGCCTGCGGGAAAGGAACGAGAGGACGGAAGAGACAGATTAGCAGTGTCAAGCACAGAAACTCACCGGAGGAATGCTGACGCAAAGGGAGAGAGAAGTGGAGCCAAAGCGAGTTTGGGGTTTTGAAAAAATAGCATTTTTGAGATATTGTTCACATCCCATAAGATCCGCCCCCTCTTTGGAGTATCCAACTCAGTGGTTTTTAGTAGTCACAAGATTGTGCAGCCATCACCACTATCCAATTTCAGAACAGTTTCATCACCCCACAGAGAAACCCTACACCCATGACGAGTCACTCCCCGTTCCTGCCACCTCCCAGCCCCTGGCAACGGCGAACCTACTTTCCACCTCTGTGGATTTGCCTTTTCTGCACATTTCATGTAAATGGAATTATACAATACATGGTCTTTTGTGACTAGTTTCTTTCACTCGGTATAATTTTTTTTTTTTTGATGGAGTCTCACTGTGTTACCCAGGCTGCAGTACAGTGGCACGATCTCGGCTGACTGCAACCTCTACCTCCTGGGTTCAAGTGATTCTTCTGCCTCAGCCTCCCGAGGAGCTGGGATTACAGGCATGTGTCACCACGCCCAGCTAATTTTTGTATTTTTAGTAGAGACAGAGTTTCACCATGTTGCCCAGGCTGGTCTCGAACTCCTGACCTCAAGTGATTCACCCGCCTTGGTATCCCAAAGTGCTGGGATAACAGGCGTAAGCCACCGTGCCTGGCCTTAGTATAATATTCAAGATTCATCCATGTTTAGCATGGATCAGTATGCAATTCCTTTTTATGGCTGAGTAATAGCCCATCCTATGTTCTACACATTTTGTTATTATTCACCAGATGATGGACATTTAGGTTGTAACGCTTTTTGGCTATTGTGAGTAATGTTGCTGGTGAACACTGGTGTGTGTGTGTTTTTGTCTGGACATATGTTTTCCACTCTCCTGGGTATATGCCTAGGGGTGGAATTGCTGAGTCATGCAGTCACTCTGTTTAACGTTTTGAGGAGCTGTCAAACTGTTTTCCAAAATGGCTACATCATTTTACATTCCCACCAGCAATGTACAAAGGTTCTGATTTCTTCCCAACCTCATCAATACTTGTTATTCTCTTTATTTTAACCATCCTAGTAGGGAAAAAGTGGTATATTGTTGTGGTTTTGATGGCTGATGGTGTTGAGCCTCTTCTCGTGTGCTTAGTGTCCACTTTCAAATTAGGACATTTGCCTCTTTTTTTGTAGCGATGGAGTCTCATTATGTTGCCCAGTCTGGTCTTGAACTCCTGGGCTGGCAGAAGCAATCTTCCTGCTTCTGCCACCCAAAATACTGGTATTATAGACATGAGCCACCAAGCCCAGCCACGTTTGTCTTTTTATTGCTTAGTTGCGAGCATTCTTTATACATTCTAGATACTAGTCCCTTATGAGATACATGATTTGCAGTTATTTTCTCCCATTCCATGGTTTGTTTTTTTCACTTTCTTGATAGCGCCCAATGCACGTAAGTTTTAAATTTTTGATGAAATCCCATTAACCTATTTTTTCATTTGCCACTTGTGTGTTTATGTCATATCTAAGAAACCACTGCCTAATCCAAGGTCATAAAGAGTTATTCCTATGTTTTCATCTAAGGGTTTTATAGTTTTAGTTCTTACATTTATGTCTGTTTAGACTTAATTTTTTTTTTTCTAACAGAAAAAAAAGGAGGATTGCTGGATTCAAGCAATCCTGTCGCCTCAGCCACCCAAGTAGCTGGGACTACAGGTGCATGCCACCACACCTGGCTAATTTTTCTATTTTTTGTAGAGTCAGGGCTCACTGTGTTGCCCAGGCTGGTCTTGTACTCTTGGCCTCAAGTGATCCTCCCAACTTTGGGTCCCAAAATGCTGGGATTACAGGTGTGAGCCACTGCACCTGGCTTTGACATAATTTTTTTACATGGTATAAGGTAGGCAGTAGACTTCATTATTTTGCATGTAGTCATGCAGTAGTCCTAGCACTACTGGTTGAAAAGACAATTATTCCCCAACAAAATTGTCCTAATACTCATTGACATTTTGGTTGTTTTTAATATTGGAAAACAAATGTGCGTGTTCATGCTAATGAACCTGTGGAGCCTGTGGAGAGGGGGAATCAGTGACACAGGGAGGAAGAGGAGAATGACTAGAGTGGCATCCCCTGATGGGAGAGGGGGTGGACCTGGTGTCCAGTGGAGGAGGTGGCCTTAAAGCAAGGTCAGTTCACAGTAACAGGAAGAAAGATGGTTGCCTGAGTGCAGGTGGAGGTGGTGGGCAGTCTCTTCTGGAGGCTTCATTTTTCCTAGGGAAATGGGAAGCAAGGTCACCACTGGAGAGAAAGAACAGGAGAGGAAGGGTTGGGAGCCCAAGAGAGAAGAGGTTAGAGGGAGAGGAAATGAACTCAGAGGGGGCTGCCATGTTGCTGGCAATTATCCCGTATTTTCCTGGGATAATTGCCAGCAACATGGCAGCCCCCTCTGAGCTTAGTGATGAAGAATTGAAAGTGAGAGAAGCCCAGGCATGGTGGCTCACACATGTAATCTCAGCACTTTGGGAGGCCGAGGTGGGTAGATCATCTGAGATGAGGAGTTCAAGACCAGCCTGGCAAACGTGGTGAAACCCTGTCTCTACCAAAAATACAAAAATTAGTTGGGCATGGTGGCGGGCACCTGTAATCCCAGCTAGTAGGGAAGCTGAGGCAGGAGAACCGCTTGAACTCAGGAGGCAGAGGTTGCAATGAGCCGAGATCTTGCCACTGCACTCCAGCCTGGGCAACAGAGCGAGACTCTGTTTAAAAAAAAAAAAAAAAGGCCAGGCACAGTGGCTCATGCCTGTAATCTCAGGACTTTGGGAGGCCCGAGGCGGGGGGATCACATGAGGTCAGGAGTTCAAGACCAGCCTGGCCAACATGGTGAAACCCCATCTCTACTAAAAATACAAAAATAAAAATTAAAAAATTAGCTGGGCGTGGTGGCAGATGCCTGTAATCCCAGATACTTGGGAGGCTAAGGCAGGAGAATCGCTTGAACCTGGGAGGTGGAGGTTGCAGTGAGCTGAGATCACTCCACTGAAATCCAGCCTGGGTGACAGACGAGACTCCATCTCAAAAAAAAAAAAAAGTGAGAGCAGTCAATGTGGTCAGGTGTTTTTCTTCAGCCATATCTGATGAGGCAGTTGGAGGGAGAGGGGATAGGAACTTGGGGATGCCATCATCCAAGGCCTCCACAGCAGGGCTGCCTGTTCCTGGGGCAGGACAAGGCTGGTGCCCAGTGGCTGCAGTAAGTGACCCTCTCACTGGCGATGCTTGGAGTCACTCAGGTAGGTGGTCTCACCCACACACCAGGTCTATTTGACATCTCAAGGGAGGGGGAAATGCCCCTGCCTTAGGTCTGGTTAGAGAGCACAGATTAGGGAAGCCACCAGTAAGCCCTCAACTCTCCCAACTCCCAACCTGTCAGCTTGGGCTGCCATGACAAAATGTCATTGACTGGGCAGCTTAAATTTATTTTCTCACAGTTCAGGAGGCTAGAAGTCCAAGATCTGGGAGCCAGCATGGTTGGGTTCTGGGGAGGGCTCTCTTCCTGGCTTACAGACGGCCACCTTCTTGCTGAGTCATCACATGGAGGAGAGAGAGCAACAGAGCCCTCTGGTGTCTCTTCTTATGAGGACACTAATCCCAGGATGAAGGCCCCACCCTCATGGCCATATCTAAACCCCCTTACCTTGTGCATCAAGTCCGCTTTCACACTGCTAATAAAGACATACCTGAGACTGGGTAATTTACAAAAGAAAGAGGTTTAATGCACTTGCAGTTCCACATGGCTAGGGAGGCCTCACAATCATGGGGCAAAACAAAGAGGAGCAAGTCACATTTTATGTGGATGGCAGCAGGCAAATAAAGAGACCCTGTGCAGGGAAATTCCCATTTTTAAAACCATCAGATTGGCTGGGCACGGTGGCTCATGCCTGTAATCCAACCACTTTTGGAGGCCTAGACGGGCGGATTACCTGAGGCCAGGAGTTTGAGACCAGCCTGGCCAACATGGTGAAATCCCATCTCTCCTAAAAATACAAAAAAGAAAAATTAGCCGGGCGTGGTGGTAGGCACCTGTAATCACAGCTACTCGGGAGGCTGAGGCAGGAGAATCACTTGAACCCAGGAGGCAGAGGTAGCAGTGAGCCAAGATCAGACCATTGCACTCCAGCCTGGGCAACAAGAGTGAAACTCCGTCAAAAAAAAAAAAAAATCCGATCTCGTGAGACTTATTCACTATCACAAAAACAGCACAGGGATGATCCCCCCGCCCATGATTCAATTATTTCCCACCAGGTCCCTCCCACAACACGTGGGAATTATAGGAGCTACAAGATGAAATTTGGATGGGGACACAGAGCCAAACCATATCACCTTCCTAAGGTCCCATCTCCAAACACCATCACTCTGGGGGTTAGGGCTTCAACACAGGAATTTTAAGGGGGACACAATTCAGTCTACAGCACCTCCCAACCTGCTCTTGACCTCTATCAAGGATATCAAACAAGCCCAGATGCTGAATTTCAGAACAGAGGAGAGACAGAAAAAAAGAGTGGTTCCTGGCTCTGAAAGGAGTGTCTGTATCACCGGCAACCTGAGTGGAAAAGAAAAAAGAAATCTTTCATTTTTATACTTTCTATTGTGTATTTTATAGAGTTGTGATTCCCAATATGCTAGCCACTGGCCACATGTGACTAGTCAGAATTGAGATGTGCTAGCAAGTGTAAAATAGACACCAGGTTTCGAAGGCTTAATATGAAAAAAATGGAAATCATCTCAATAATCTTTTATATTGATTACATGTTGAAATGATAATAGGTTGGATATCAGGTTAAAAAACATATTATTAAATTAATTTCTTCTGTTTGTTCCTACTTTTTAAAAGTGTGGGTTACGAGAAAATCTCAAGTTACACGTGACTCACTTTGGAGGCCAAAGAAGCTCCAACTTGGATACTAATCTGCCAAGTTGGCTTCTGATGAACCCCCATTCCAGGAAGGCCTCTAAGATCCCAATTTCTCTATCATTTCTTGTATGATTGCAGGTACTTACCATAAATCCTTAGGTCAAACAACCTTGATGTTATCCTACTTCAACTGTCTACACATCCCTTCTGAACCACCCTCCCCTCTGGTATACAAGTCCTGGGTCTTGGGGGTGATGGTGCCGGGTCCACCATCTTGTCTTGCCACTGCCAAGACACAGACATGGCTTCTGTCCGTAAGTCCCTATTGAATGTTTCTTTCTAAGGAACTAGATATGCCAGCCTCTTTCTTTGGCCTCTCAGCTTCCTCAGATGTTGGGGTAGGTTTGTATACACCTGCCCATAGTAAAACTCACGTTTGGCTTGTATTCTATTCATGTTGGATAGCGCTGACATAGAAGAACCCAAAACAGCCCCCAGCACAGCCGGCCCTCCTGCCTTGGTCAGTGGGCACAAGCACATCAGATCAAGCTCTCATGGGTGTCAGGATCTGGGATGGTGCTTTGGAACTGAATGTTGTGGTGGGACCACTTCTCTAAGGACGGCAAGATCCAAGGTGGGCTGTGAGCACTCTTCCTGAGTGATGGCCTTTAACGGTCCCCAGAGGCAGCCCCAGGGAGATGAGGACCTGGCTGGCTGTCCAAAAATCTGATCAGGCTGGCTCTTGTTTGGTTTAGGGATACATAAATAACTCACATTTTAAACACTAGAACTCCTCAGGCATGAGACGCCCATGCCTGCCCATCTGTTCCCTCTGAGCCATGCCTTCATCGGGTGGGAGAACCACTAGGATCACAGCACCATCTGCAATCCCTCTTTTTTTTTTTTTTGAGATGGAGTCTTGCTCTGTCACCCAGGGTGGAGTGAAGTGGTGTGACCTCGGTTCACTGCAACCTCTGCCTCCTGGGTTCAAGCAATTCTCCTGCCTCAGCCTCCCAAGTAGCTGGGATTACAGGCGCCCACCACCACGCCCAGCTAATTTTTGTATTTTTAGTAGAGATGGGGTTTCACCATGTTGGCCAGGCTGGTCTCGAACTCCTGACCTCAGGTGATCCGCCCGCTTCAGCCTACCAAAATGCTGGCATTACAGATGTGAGCCACTGCACCCAGCCTGCAAGCCCTCTTTCTTATTTCCTCCAAGCACTGAAGCATGAATTTGTGGTAAGGTAAATAAACGTGTGCATGTGGCAGGGTAGGGGGATACATCCACAGAATGTCACGTGCCCAGCCCTGTTCTCTATTTGTTACACTTGACTATTAGGATTCCAACCTCTTGCTCACATACATAGTCTAACTATTTCCTTTTTGTTCAGAATTGGAATTCTTTCCCTTTTTTTTCCCTGCTATTATAAACAGCAGTGCTATGAATATCTTTATTGTTTTCCACTTGAATTATTTTATTGGAATGTTTTCCCTGAAGTGAAATTGGTTGGCTGGGAGGTATATATGATTTTATAGTTCCTGTGATTTTCCTTTTCATCAAATCACTCTCCCAAAAGACTGCATTGCTATGTATCGCCTTCTGCATGTACGTGTGTGTGTGTGTATGCACGTGCGTGTGTGGACGTATGTGTATACCGTTTTCCCTCAGCCCTGCCAGCTGTGGGTTTGATCATTTGTATTTATTTTTACTAATTAACATGGTATATAACAGATATCTCCTGGATATTATATTTGCATTTGCTTACTTGCTAACAAGAATGAGTAAAGTCCTTCTCTTAAAACCCAGAAAAATAAAATAAACAGCCACCACATCCATGGCTTAGAAAAACACCTCTCAGCTCCCTCCTTTGCCAGGACTTGGGGGCACCCACAGCTGACGCCAAGGCTGTGACACGGCTGGCCAGGCCCGAGCTTGGCCTGCTGACCTGTGGCTGTCATCATGGTCCTAGAGGCCTCCTCCAGCTAATAAAGCCATTTCTCTCCTCCAGCCAATAAAGCCATTTCTCTCCTCCAGCCAACTGAAGGCACATCAGGCAATGCCCTCTTCTGCATGGCTTAGATGAGTCCTGCATTTCTTAATTCCCATATGTTCGTTGTTGGGATTGAGAGACATTCTGTTTTACATGCAAAAAAGGTTGCAGGAGATGCGGCTGGTGTCCTGTCCACAGCTTATGAAAACCTCAGGGCAGCCTCCGCACCCTCCCCCTGGGGAAGTTACAAAACAGCATCCTCTGAGAGCCACTGTCTGGGCCTGGCCTGGCCTGGCCGGGACCTGGGGAGAGGAGGAGGAAGGCCTTGCCTGGCTGGCCCACCAGAGGGCGCCTCCCACCACAGATGCCAGGCTGTGTCCCCAGCCCTGTGGCCTCCTGGCTCTGCACACAACAGCCAGGCCTGCATCCCTCCAGCCAGACATCTCAGCCCAGAGACACAAAGCAGTCATCCAGCTAAAACATACCATCTGCCTGGGAATGGCAACACTGAAGCAGGTTAATAGCTGGCCCAGAGCAGATGGTTTATTCCAATGATGACTGGGTCCCTGTACCCAGGCGTCTTCCTTAGTGCTGCCTCACCCACTGGCAGCCCGCAGCTCTCCCTGGGCCAGGCCCCACTGGAAGGGCCAGCCCTGCTGCCCAGAAATCCTGCCACTCCACCACCCAGACACCGAACACCCAGACACCCAGACACCTGACATCCGGACACCTGGACACCCGATCACCAAGACACCTGATACCCAGATACCCGGACACCCAGACACCCAGACACCTGACACCCAGATACTGAGACACCTGACACCCAGATACCTGACACCCAGACATCCAGACACCCGGACACCTGACACCCAGACACCTGACACCCGGACACCTGGACACCCAGACACTGAGACACCTGACACCCAGACACTGAGATGCCTGACACCCAGACACCTAGACACCTGACACTCAGACACCCAGACACCTGACACCCAGACACCTGGACACTCAACACCCAGAAACCTGACACTAGACACCTGACACCCAGACACCTGACACCCAGACACCCAGACACCTGGACACCCAGACACCTGACACCCAGACACCCAGACACCTGACCCCCAGGCACCTGGGGACACCCAGACATCCACATACCCATACACCCAAAAACTTGACACCTAAACACCTGGACACCCAACACCTAGAAACCTGACACCCAGACACCTGACACCCGGACACCTGACACCCAGACACACGGACACCCAGACATCTGACACCCAGATACTTGGACACCCAGACGCCTGGCACCCAGACACCCAGACACCTGGCACCCAGACAGTCAGATACCCAGACACCCAGACACCTGGACATCTGACACTCAGACACCCATACACCCAGATACCTGGAAACCCAAACACTGGACACCCAGATACCCAGACGTCTGACACCTGGACACCCAGACACCTGACATCCAGACACCCAGACACCCGGACACCCAGATGCCCAGACACCCAGACACCTGACACCTGGCACCCAGACACCCAGATAACTGACACCCTGACATCTGGACACCCAGACACCCAGACACCTGACACCTGACACCCAGACACCCGACACCTGACACCCAGACACCCGAATACCTGGACACCCAGACACCTGACACATGACACCCAGATACCCAGACACTCGGACACCCAGACACCTGACCTCCAGACACACAGACACCCAGACACCCAGATACCCAGACACCCAGACATCTGACACCCAGACACCCGACACCCAGATGCCTGACACCCAGACACCTGACACTTAGGCACCTGGACACCCAGACACTCAGACACCCAGACACTCAAACACCAGATACCCAGACACCCAGACACCCAAACACCAGACACCCAGACACCCAGACACCTGATACCTGGACACCCAGACAACCTGACATCCAGACACCTGGACACCCAGATACCCAGACATGCAGACACCTGACATCTGACACCCAGACACCTGACACCCAGACACCTGACACCTGGACACTTGGACACCCAGACACCTGACACCCAGAAACCCGGACACCCAGACACCCAAACACTAGATACCCAGACACCCAGACACCTGACATCCAGACACCCAGACACCCAGACAGCTGACACCCAGACACCCAGACAGCCGACACCCAGACACCTGACACCTGGACCCCCAGACACCTGACACCCAGACACCCAGACACTTGACACCAAGATACCCAGACACCCCACCACCCAGACACCTGGACACCCTGCCACTCAGCCACTTGGACACCTGGGCACTCAGACACCCCACCACCTAGACACCCTGCCACTTGGATACCCAGATACCCTGTTCCCCAGACACCAAGACACCCAGTTACCCCACCACCTGGAAAACCCTCCACCCAGACACCCTGCCACCTGGACACCTGGAGACCCCTCTGCCCACAGACCTCACCACCAGGATACCCTATCACCCATACACACAGACACCCAAACACGCTGCCATCCCACCACCCAGACACTCTGTCACCTGGACATGCAGACACCCTGCTGTCCCACCACCCAGACACCCTGCCACCCTGCCACCTGGACATGCCGCCACCTGGACACCCAGACACCCTGCCACTCAGCCACCTGGACACCATGCCACCCAGCCACCCGGACACCCAGCCACCCAGCTGCCCCGCCAGCCACATGTGGCTGACTCCCTGCTCACCCTCCCAACTGCATCAGCCACAGGGAACTGCGGTGGGGTCCCAGCACCCCTGGGCAGGCAGTTCCATAGGGGATTACCTCCAGCTGTCTTTCACAGAGAGACAGCCAAGCTACAGATCAATCAACCCCATTCATGATCAAAGGAAAATGAATCAAACCAGATGTCAGTAGTCACCCATGAAATTAATCAAGGCATAAGACACTAGCACTCTGCTCCTTGGTGGGGATGCAATGAGATGTGTGCCCCCTTGTTGGGAAAGTAAGTTAATGATACCGCCTCTCCAGAAAGGATTCTGACCTAATAAAACAACCAACCTTAAAAAATGTTGCATACTTCGTGGGGCACAGTGGCTCACACCCATAATTCCAGCACTTTGGGAGGCCGAGGTGGGCAGATCACTTGAGGTCAGGAGTTTGAGACCAGTCTGGCCAACATGGCGAAACCCAGTCTCTACTAAAAAATACACAAATTAGCCAGGCGTGGTGGCAGGCTCCTGTAATCTCAGGTACTTGGAAGCTGAGGCAAGAGAATCATTTGAACCAAGGAGGCAGAGGTTGCAGTGAGCTGAGATCACACCACTGCACTCCAGCCTGGGCAACAGAGCAAGACTCCATCTCAAAAAAAAAAAAAAAGCTGCGTACTTTTAAATCCAGCAATTTCACTTTGAGGAATGAATCCCAAAGACTATATACCAGAATTCAATAAAGAGAATATTAACACAGTATTACTGTAATACTTCAGCATTACAGTAGTAAAAATCCACAAATGGAATTCACACCAGGCACATGGTTAGGCACAGTGGAATATTATGCAGCCATTACAAATATTTACAAGGAATTTTAAATTACATCAAAAATATTATTTAACATTCATTGATACAGGTGTTCAAGGGGGCATATAGGATAAGAAGGCAAGTACGTTAGAAATATACATACATAGGCCGGGCGCAGTGGCTCACGCCTGTAATCCCAGCACTTTGGGAGGCTGAGGTGGGCAGATCACGAGGTAAGGAGATTGAGACCATCCTGGCTAACATGGTGAAACCCCGTCTCTACTAAAAATAAAAAAAAATAAAAAAATAAAAATTAGCCGGGCATGGTGGCGGGCGACTATAGTCAAAGCTACTCGGGAGGCTGAGGCAGGAGAATGGCTTGAACCCAGGAGGCAGAGCTTGCAGTGAACCAAGATCGCGCTACTGCACTCCAGCCCGGGCGACAGTGCGAGACTCCATCTCAAAAAAAAAAAAAAGAAAAAAAGAAAAAAATATATGTATACCTACATAGCATTAAAACAATTACAGGAAAGACACCAAATCTGTTACCAGCAGTTTTCTGGGTTGTGAAATTTGTAGTTTTTATTTCATTATACTTTTCTGGGTTTTTCTAGGTTTTTAGCAAGAAATACTGACAAAAGGAAATGAACAGTTTTCAGAGACTTACTTTAAAACAGAGTTAAAGGAATACACATGAAATTGGTAACAGTGGCTGCCTCTGGGGTCGGCATGGGAGAAGGCCTTCCCTTGCAGCTTGCGCCCTCCCGTACCTTTTAAATTTTGTACCAGGCAGGTATTACTTATTCAAAAATAAATAAATTTCTACAAAGAAGATACAGATATATAAATACTAAAACCACAGGAGCTGAGAAGCAGCGCTTGATTTCCTGGGGGAAATCAAGAAAAGTGCTTTCGGCTCCTGGGGGAGATAAGACTCCAGGTTCAGGCTGCCCTTTCAGGCCCAAAGCCTCCAAGTCACCCCAGGACCCAGCTAGTTCCAGCGTCTTCACTCAGCAAGGCCTGCTCCATCAGACACAAAACTGATCAGGAGTTGGACCATCTCCTCCCTGGGCATTTTTCCCTGCAGTAGGGGTGGGCAGGCTGTGGGAGGGGCTGCAGTGGACACTGGGCCTCTGAGCTGGGACCACCTGTGTCCCCTGGGCCTGACACAGACCAGGACCTGATGCACGAGTAAGAATGAATGGGGCCCAATCGCCTAATAAAGGCAACTCAATTTCAGCCCCGATTGTTCCAGAAGGATTTGCTGTAAGCAACCGGAGAAGTTGGCATTTGTTCAACATGGAAAAAGTGTCCCCCAACTTTGAAGCACTGAACCAAACATCTTTGTTGAGGTTTCATTCTCACAATATCTGCAAATCAACGTTTTTTCCTTCACACTAAAAACGGACAACTTTAGAGCCCACTAAAGCTATACAAAATTGGGAGGGGGCATGCTCTGATTTTCCATTTTTAGTTCCAGGGTCCGTATGCAGGACTTATTTGCAGGAAGAGCAGGAATGATCAGTTCAACAAGAAAAGCCACACTCAGTTTTCACAGACAGACAACCCCTCCTTCCCACCCCTGCCCTGTCCCCCATCAACTTAAGTGGCATATAAATGATTAAAGTGGCTTCATTAACTCCAGGAGTGTGGCCTGTGCTAGGGCACCCGATTTGTGCTAGATGAGGCCAGCAGAAGAGCAATCGCTCTGCAAGAGAAAGGCTCGGCCCTTCCTTAATCACCATGGGTTATAATTCACCCTGACGTCCTTACACACATGGAGGTGCCAGGATACTGAGCTTTCCTATAAGCGGGGCCTCAGCAGAAGTGCCTCCCTCCGAGCCTCCAGGGCCTGAGAGGAGAGCCCCAAGTCCCTGCCCTGCCCCAGGACCTGGGGACCAAGGAATAACATTTTTTGTAGAGATGGAGGTCTCACTATATGCCCAGGCTAGTTTCAAACTCTTGGCCTCAAGCGATCCTCCCACTTTGGCCTCCAAAAGTGCTGGCATTACAAGCATGAGCCACCTTGCCTGACCTACTCTTGCATTCTTTAAAGCCACAAATCTGGTACCTTCCCTCTTGTTCCATTTGTAAGACTTTGAATATTAAAGATATTTTACACATAATATGTGGGAAAATGGCTTTTTAGAAAAACATTTATTGTAATCGATCACATTCAAGTTGTAGTTCTGAAAGCAAAGTGAAAGCACACAGTACAGCTATGCCTCAGTATCCATGGGGGATGGGTTCCAGGACTGCAGCCTCAACCCTCAGACACCGACATCTGAGGATGCTCAAGTCCCTGATGGGCAATGGCATAGCGTTTGCATGTAACCTACGCACACCTTCCTGTATAATTTAAATCATCTCTAGATTTCTTATAATACCAAATACAATATAAATGCTATGTAAATATGCTACACCATATTGTTTAGGGAATAATGGCAAGAAAAAAAGGTCTGTACGTGTTCAGTACCAATGCAATTTCTTTTTTCAAATATTTCCTATCCAAGGCTGGTTGGATCTAAATGTGGAGACCACAGTTACGGAGAGCTGACTGTACTGGGGAAATCTTTAGGGTAGAAACATTTCTTAGAGATGGTTTATATCACACCACTTCAGAAAGAGCAATACAGGCATACCTCATTCTACTATGCTTTGTGGATACTGTGTTTTTTTTTTAATTGAAGGTTTGTAGCAGCCTGGCATCAGGCAAGTCTATTTGGCACCATTTTCCAACAGCATGTGCTCACTTTGCGTTTCTGTGTCAGCATTTTGAACAATAAATATTTTTAAATTAAGGTTTGTACATTTGTTAGACATAATGCTATTGCACATTTAGTGGACTGCAATATGCAGTAAACATGACTTAGATGCACTGGGAAACTAAGACAATGCGCTTCCTTGCTTTATTGTGATGTTGGCTTTACCGAGGTGGTCTGGAACTGAACCCACAATATCTCCGAGATATGCCTGTACTTTTTACTGAAAATATTTCATTTGAGAAGTAAACCTCAAGAACTACCATGACTTTTCAGATGGGAAGAGCGAGGCCCTGGCAGGGCGAGTCTAGGTGTGCAGCCTAGTGGGGGCCGGGGTCAAGTCCACTCGGTATTTGTGGCTTCACTCAGCAGGCCGCCCGTCCCCTCCGTGGGGCCATTCGACAGTCCCTGGGTAGGGGAGGGTTGCACTAGGAGGTAAACATGATTCCAGCATGGGCTGCTCCAAGGCCCTGAGACCCCAGGGCCTGCAGGGGGGTGGGATCCAGTCCTGCAGCAGGTGCTCGGAAGAGGAGTCATCTCCCAAGATGAGAAGGCCCCGGGGGGAGGATGAAGTGTGGTCAGACCGTCGGCTGAGCGTGATCACTTCCCCAGACCCATGCGGGTGAGAGGACTCAGCAGACGCCTCCGAAGCCTGCGGCAGGCAGGCCTTTACTCTTCACTGGGGGGCCGGTCAGAGGGCTGTCATGGCAGGCCAGTGCACATGCCACCAACACATGCTGCTTCATCAGTAATTTCTGGAACGTGACACTGCACAGCGGTGGCCTCTCCAGCAGGACATTACCAGTAATACACTGATGATGTGGAGATTCCCCAGGGGCATCCGCTGGGCTTCTCCCAACTCCCAAGCCACCTCTTCAGAGTCACAGAGTCATCTAAAGGGGACCCCCACCTCCCCGGAGGTGCGGCCTAGTCATCATACTGGATCTCGGCCCGCAGCTCCTTGGTGACGTAGTTCACCAGCATGGCCAGCAGCTGCTGCTGCAGGGCCTCGCTGCCCATGACCAGCGCGGTCAGCTGCACGGCGTCTGTCCACTCCAGGTGCCTGATGATGGCTGCAGCTTCATTAAAGAGCCTCTGTTGCTCGGCAGGGGGCAGCTCCATTAGGATCTGAGGAACCGGCTTAAACTGTCCACTTGTCATCCAGGCACCTAACAGCCCCCCGACAGCCCCCCCTAGAAAACATGGAATCGTTCAATTAGTGGGTCTTATTCATAAGCGATGGCCTTACTTAAGTTCCCACTGAGTGCACACCACCATCACCATGAGCAGGCACATTCATGAGCGGGCTGCAGCGGGCTCAGCCGGTGCCACACCTGCTCCACCAGCCAGTGTGGGGGGCAAAGGTTTATGCAGTCTTCTGTCCATTTGGCTCAGATAATTGACACCCAACATGCATTCCCTGGGCTCCACATTTAAGGATGCAACATGAAGCCTGCCTGTCCCATCTCCCACCTCAGTGCTGGGCCCACTTTCTTCTTCATGAGCTGACGGAGGTTTCTGGGCTTACTGTAAAAATCCCTCTCTAATCACAAAGGAGAAGGCTGAGAAACAAATGCATTTTCTTTTTCTTTTCTTTTCTTTTCTTTTTTTTTTTTTTGAGACGGAGTCTTGCTCTGTTGCCCAGGCTGGAGTGCAATGGCATGATCTTGGCTCGCTGCAACCTCTGCCTCCCAGGTTCAAGTGATTCTCCCACCTCAGCCTCCCAAGTAGCTGGGATTACAGGTGCACACCACCACACCTGGCTAATTTTTGTATTTTTGTAGAAACAGGGTTTCACCATGTTGGCAGGCTGGTCTTGAACTCCTGACCTCAGGTGATCCGCCTACCTCGGCCCCGCAAAGTGCTGGGATTATAGGCATGAGCCACCACAACCAGCCACAAATGCATTTTCAAGAGAAACCATCTCAGGCTGGGTACGGTGGCTCATGCCTGTAATATCAGCACTTTGGGAGGCCAGGGCAGGTGGATCACCTGAGGTCAGGAGTTCGACACCAGCCTGGCCGACATGGTGAAATACCGTCTCTACTAAAAATACAAAAATTAGCTGGGCTTGGGGGCACATGCCTGTAATCCCAGATACTTGGAAGCTGAGGCAGGAGAATCACTTGAACCCGGGAAGTGGAGGTTGCAGTGAGCCGAGATCACACCACTGCACTCCAGCCTGAGTGACAGAGCAAGACTCTGTCTCCAAAAAAGAAACCACCTCAGTGGTGAGACTGCATTTCCTCCACCAGGCAGCTGATATGCTCCTTGCCCCTGAACTTACAAAATCTTCAGTGAACCCATGTGGTTAAAGGACCTGGGGACAGATAAGGAGGCTCTTTCCTCTTGAAGCAGTGCTTTTCATAGAACCCCTCCAAGTTGTATGATCGATAAATAACAAACTGGCCGGGCGCAGTGGCTCACGCCTGTAATCCCAGCATTTTGAGAGGCCGAGGTGGGTGAATCACGAGGTCAGGAGTTGGAGACTAGCCTGGCCAACATGGTGAAACCCTGTCTCTACTAAAAATACAAAAAATTAGCCAGGCATAGTGGTGGGTGCCTGTAATCCCAGCTACTGGCTGAGGCAGGAGAATCACTTGAACCCGGGAGGCAGAGGTTGCAGTGAGCCAAGACTGTGCCACTGCACTCCAGCCTGGGTGACAGAGTGAGACTCCATCTCAAAAAAATAAAAATAAATATCAAATGTAAGGTAGCTTACTACTTCTACTTCTGCCACCCTAAAAGGGCAGAAACATTATTGTTAAATGTAAACTCATTGCCAAGGCTATGTCATGCTATTCTGGGACTTAAAGACCTTGTATCCACGGAAAGTTCTACCTGAAGAGGCCACGTGCAGAATATGGTGCAGAGGAGTGGAAGGTGCCCTAGGGAAGGGGTCCAAAGTCAAGTGCCTCCAAGAGCCAGGGAGGAACTAAGAAGAGTGAAGGGGCGGTTGGGCCTTACCCGGCCTCTCCCCTGCTGAGATTGGATGGGTGGCAGGCTCTGACTTCCTCCCAGTCTATAGTCTGGGCCAACCAAGCCTTGAATTGCATGGACCTTCCGAGGCCCAGGACACAGAAGAGCTGGACAGCTTGGTTCCTATGGAGTGGCAGTGACTACTTCATGCCAGTTCATTGCTACCACACAAAATACCAGATTTGTAGCTTTAAAACATCTCACGATTTTTAAATATCACCAATCAGATATTTAAAGATGAAGCCCACTAGACTTAGTGACTCACTTTCAACAGACAGAGTATGGAAAGGGAAACAGAAACTTTGCAGTGGAAAAACCCAGCAAACATGCCCTTAACCAAGTGTTCAAGGTGAATTCACTGACGTCATGTGAATATCACATACCTCCAGAATTAATGCAAGACAAGGGAGAGGGGCGCGTCACCTCCCAGGCATGCCTCCCAAAGACTCCTAACTCCAGTCCCATCCTAAACACAACTGGCAAATTCAAACTGAGAGATGTTCTACGAAATACCTGCCCAGTACTCCTCAAAACTATCAAGGCTGTGAACAAGGAAAGTCTGAGAAAGTGTTAAAGGCCAGAGGAGACTAAGAAAGCAGGCGATTCAATGCAATGCGGTGTCTTAGACTGGATCCTGAAACCAAAAAAAAAAAAAAAAAAAAGGCCATTAATGCAGAAACTGGTGAAACCCAAATCAAGTCTGGAGAATGGTTAATAGTAATGTATTCGTTGGTGTTGGTTTCTTAGGTTTGTTTTTTTTTTTTTCCTTAGACAGAATCTCACTCTGCTGCCCAGGTTGGAGTGCAGTGGTGTGATCATACCTCACTGCAGCCTCAAACTCTTAGGCTCAAGCAATCCTCCCACCTTGGCCTCCCAAGTAGCTGGGATTGCAGGCATGAACCACCATGCCTGGCTAATTTTTTTTTTTTATTTTTCGTAGAGACGGGGTCTCATTATGTTGCCCAGTCCGGTCTCGAACTGCTGGGCTCAAGCAATCTTTCAGCCTCAAGCCTCCCAAAGTGCTGAGACTACAGAGGCATGGGCCACTGCACCCAGCCCATTTTAGTTTTGACAAGCATACAGTAATACATGTGATCGCTAGGA
Source organism: Pan paniscus (assembly GCF_029289425.2). NCBI lineage: Eukaryota > Metazoa > Chordata > Mammalia > Primates > Hominidae > Pan > Pan paniscus. The sequence goes on from NC_073269.2 coordinate 35,686,179, forward strand.
GAACCGAAACTGGATGGAAGATATACAGGAATCCTTTGTACTATCTTCACGACTTCTCTGTAAACCTAATATTATTGGGAAATGAAAAGTTTCTTTCAAAAATGCAACCCAGGCCAGAGAGAACCCACTGGCAGGCTGGACTCAGACAACAGGCAGCAAAACCAGTGCTTGCTTCTTCTGGAAGCCAAGCACCGAGGCCCCTGGAGCAGACACCACCCCGGGTACTGAGCTGGGGCCAGCCCCATATCCCAGAGGCTGAATGCCACACGCAGACAGGGTTCACCTCCTCTGCAAAAGAAAGGCACATTCTGGGAAGGGAAAAACCAGCTAATTTACAAGTTTTACTGAACTTTTCCCCATGACACCAGTGAAATGCTCCAAGTCGACAAGAGTTGCACTCATGTGCACTAAACCTTTATGAGAACATCAATATTTGATTTAGAGCAGCACTTAATGCAAAAAGTCGCCAGGAATATCGACCAGCAAATTACTGGCTCCTTGGAGAGGAGAAAATTCCTTTGTTTTCAGGGTAAAATGATGCTCCCGCCCATGACCAGGGACTGGAAGTAGTGAATCCCCCGGGCTCTCTTAGTGGACATCCTGTTCTCCACCAGCTTTTACTCAATCTGAATAAAATATGTGCTCCCAAAATAGCATCTGGGCGCAGCTATATGACAAAATGATCCCCAAAGCCTTCCCCTGAGCACTGAGATGGAGGTGGGGGCACAGATGCACAGTGTCATCGAGGAAGAAGGAAACAGCCTTGTCTCCCCCATCTCCGGTTCCTTCCTGGATGGCAAAATGCTGAAGTCAGGCCTCACTAATTCATGGAGTTTGGAAAGGAAAATATGGAAAGGGAAGGTCTGGGGCCACCCACACATTTATTTTTCTCCTCAGTGTGAGCCTCAGCTTAACGAAATGTCCTTGAATGTCAATCCCACTACAGAAGGGAAGAACAGGACAGGAACCCGGCCAGCGAGCTGGGGAACGGAAGCCAACCTCAGCAGAAAAGTTCAGCTCTCTGACTCCATCTATGGTTTGGGCTACAGCCCCAGGCCAGGTAGACCTTCTGAGGCTCAGGACACAGGAATTCTTCCTTCCCCAAGCCAAAGAAAGTAACTTCATCCTAGCTCCAAGGAACAGTGGAAAAATTAGCCAAACTTTCATTCATTGCCTGAAATTGATTCTCAAATAGAAGCAGGTGGTAAATGGCCAGGCACGGTGGCTCACGCCTGTAATCCTAGCACTTCGGGAGGCCCAGGCGGGTGGATCGCTTGTGGCCAGGAGTTTGAGACCAGCCTGGCCAAAAGGACAAAACCCTGTCTCTACTAAAAATACAAAAATTAGCCGGGTGTGGTGGCACACACCCGTAGTCCCAGCTACTCAGGAGGCTGAGGCAGGAGAATCACTTGAACCTGCGAGGCAGCGGTTGCGGTGAGCCGAGATCATGCCACTGCACTCCAGTCTGGGTGACAGAATGAGACTCGGTCTCAAAAAGGAAAGAAAAAAGCAGGTGGTAAAGGAGGTGGGCAGGCCCTCTAAGGGTGAGAGGCAGTTCTTTTGGTGGTCTCTTTCAGAACGAGAGAGCTCTCTCAGAGTGAGCTGGCTCACATGAAATGGCCACACCGTATGTGCTGAGAAGGTGCATGGCCCCTCCCAGCCTCCTCCCTGGTTTCCTTTCTGCAGGGACCTCGCAGTCATGAAGGCCACCATGGGACCCACAACACCCTGGTATCTTCAGAGGCCTGCTGCTCTGATACTTATTCTGGGATCCCAGCACTGGGGGAAAGATGCCTCTAGGCCCAAATGACACAGATGCCATTTACAAGAGTGCCCCACACTTCTGAGACATTCACACAGAAGCCTGCATTTCCAATGGGGCAAATTATATCTGCAAAGATCATTTCCCAGAGGCAACCTTAACTCCACCAACTCCTCCCACAAGACGCATGGCACCACTTGTACAAGTTCATTTCTCCCTGTGTTTCTTTTCTTTTTTCTTTTTCCTTTTTTTTTTTTTCTTTGAGATAGAGTCTCGTTCTGTCACCCAGGCTGGAGTACAATGGCATGATCTTGGCTCACTGCAATCTTTGCCTCCCGGGTTTAAGGGATTCTCCTGCCTCAGCCTCCCGAGTAGCTGGGATTACAGACACCAGACACCCGCCACCACGCCCAGCTATTTTTTGTATTTTTAGTAGAGACGGGGTTTCACCATGTTGGCCAGGCTAGTCTCAAACTCCTGACCTCAGGTGATCCGCCCGCCTCGGCCTCCCAAAGTGCTGGGATTACAGGCATGAGCCACTGTGCCTGGCCTTCTCCCTGTGTTTCAACGGCCCTTTTATGACATCCCCGAGGCTGGCTATCTCTGTGAGACACCTGCACTTACCAACGGCGAGTCCCGGTGGGCCGCCCACCAAACCCCCGACGAAGGCCACGGCCCCTGTGACCAGGGCACCCTTCCCAGAGTGCTTGACAGCCGCCTTCATCTTCCTTTCCCCAGAAAGGGAGCACAGCAGCTTCATGATGTCCTCCACCATGATAGTCATCGTGGCGGGCCTTCGAGGGAGAAGTACAGAGGGACAGTTTCAATGAGCATAAGAGTATTTCCATCACAATGCCACTCTAGTTCCTAGAGTTTTAAGGAAGGGTCCCCCTTTTCAGGAAAGCTCAGCAGCTCCAAGCGCCTGTATGACAGACAGCATCCAGACGGTGGAAAGTTCCCACAGACAGGGCAGGCAGCAGTTAGTGAATAAGCAAATAGCAGCAGCTGAGTGGATGAAAGGTCTTCTTTGCCCTCTGATTAACTTCTGACTTACGACAGATTAAGGAGCAACCCGGCCACATGTTCTGCTGGTTCATCACGAGGGAGGTGGTCTGACCCTTCTGGCATCAGTGGCCTTTGCACTGGCCCGGGGAATGCCCTGCACACAAAGCCCAGCAGAGACCGGGAAGTCCCGGCGTGAGGCATCTGAGCTGAGGCCAAGCCAGAGCCGGGGAAGGGATGGGACCCTGTAACCACACGGGCACTGACCTGCAGTGGGCCCTGAGCAGAGGGTCAGATACCTCCCTTCTAAGACGGAGACAGTCCCTGCAGGCTGGACTCTCAGACAGTGCCAGCAGGATGGGCAGGAAGTGCCTGGCATAAGTCTGGAAGCCTGCAGGCTCCCGACCCAGGATGGCTCTGAACGAACACTGTTACTAACACACACACTGGGCTGCCTTAAGCAACTGTTCTTAAAAGTCAACACAGTTGTACCCATGGGACACTAAAAGCAGGGAAAAGATAAAGCAGGGAGACAAAGCAACTGGAGAAAAAATACATGAAATCATTCCCAGGCTTTGCAATATATATGAATAGACAGACGGACGGGCGAGTAGACCTTTAGCACAATGACCTTTAGCACAATCCTCCAGGGTAGGGAAAATGTGTGGCATGCTGGAGCCAGGGCAGGGAGGGACGGGCTCTGGAGAGCCCAAAGGCTGAGAAAATCAAAGGGGCCAGGAGGTGGGGGGTCTCCTTAGAGCTCTGGCTGAGCCCAAGGCTCCAGCAGTACTTCCCTTTCTCACCAGCACTTCCCATTTCATTCTAGGTGGAAATATTGAAACAGGTGCTACAGCAATTCAACTGAGGAAGTTATGGATAGATTCTATTGCTTATTATCTTTTTTTTTTTTTGAGATGGGGTCTTGCTTTGTTGCCCAGGCTGGAGTGCAGTGGCACGATCACAACTCACTGCAGCCTCGACCTCCTGGGCTCAAGCGATCCTCCCACCTCAGCCTCTTGAGTAGATGGGACTACAGGTATGCAATCACCACGCCCAGCTAATTTTATTTTTATTTTTAGTAGAGATGACTACTATGTTGCCCAGGCTGGTCTTGAACTCCTGGGCTCAAGAGATCCCCCTGCCTTAGCCTCTCAAAGTGTTAGGATTACAGGCGTGAGCCACTACATTTGGCCTTAATATCTTTGGGTTATATGTTTTATGAGGTTTTTTTGTTTTGTTTGTTCGTTTGTTTTTAAGAGACAGTGTCTCTTGTTGCCCAAGCTGGTGTGCAGTGGTGCGATCATGGCTGACTGCAGCCTTGAACTCCTGGGCTACAGTGATCCCCCCACCTCAGTCTCCTGAGTAGCTGGGGCTAAAGGCATGCAACACTACGCTCAGCTAATTTTTTGTTTTCATAGAGACAGGGTCTCACAATGTTGCCCAGCCTGGTCTTGACTTCCTGAGCTCAAGCAATCTTCCTGCCTCAGCCTCCCAGAGTACTGGGATTACAGGTGTGGGCCACCGTACCCAGACATGTGTGCTTTTCTGACCCAAGGATGATCCAGAAGCAGAAGTCCCTACTGTAAAATTGCTCTCCCAATCCTGGGATATAATTTTGAGCCCAGAGAACAAACCCATGAATCCATGAGAGGACCGCAAAGTCAGGTCCTCAGAACTTCTCTGCAGTCCCAGGAGAGCATCCTGCGCTCCTGCCCCTGTAAATTTCCCTTCTTTTTCCCCGTTGGTACACATTAGACCTGTGATTCTCCACAAGTGCACGGGAATCACTGAAAACCTTGTCAGATACAGCCAGTATGGGAGGGTAAGATTCTGCATTTCCAACAAGCCCCCAAAGTGCTCCTCTGATCTCACTTTGGGCAGCAAGACCCCAAGAGGGCATAACGCAGGACTCTGACATTCGTTACTCAGTCTTCAAATTCAGAAATTGCAAACAAGCACCCCTAGATATGTCTTTTTGTCCCCATGGAGTATGAGAGGCAGTGGGAGGGCAGGCCTTGTGAGCCCTGCTCACATAAGGGACTGGAGGAGCACTCAGGCCTGGGGGTCCCTGCTCTGGCTACCCTGTGCCCTGGGTCTCCCAAAACCTGGTCTCCTGCTTTCCAGGCCCTGCCCAGCTCCTTTGCTTGCTGACAGGTTGAATGCCTCCTCCTTCTCCCCAGAAGAGAACCCCCTTCCACTATTCCAGTGGTCAAGATTTGTTTACATACAAATGTCTAAACGATAAAATGGCATTATAACAGTGTCAGGACTGAACAGGCAGAAGCCACCTGGAAATGGGGAGACGGAGCGCAGAACCTGATTTATCCAGTCACCATGGTCCTGAAAAGCTATCACACAAACAAAATGACATAGATAGCTAGATAGAGATATACAGAGAGGTTTTTTTTTTTTTTTTTTTTTTTTTTTTTTTGAGACAGAGTCTGCTCCGTCACCTAGGCTGGAGTGTAGTGGCGCGATCTCGGCTCACTGCAGCCTCCGCCTCCCACATTCAAGCGATTCTCCTGCCTCAACCTCCCGAATAGCTGGGACTACAGACATGCACCACCACACCTGGCTAATTTTTGTATTTTTAGTAGAGATGGGGTTTCACCATGTTGGCCAGGCTGGTCTTGAACTCCTGGCCTCAGGTGATCTGCCTGCCTTGGCCTCTCAAAGTGCTGGGATTACCGGCGTGAGCCACTACGTCCAGCACAAAATGAGATATATTTCAAGTACATATTAAAGTGACCAAAGGAAATAATTTTACAGTAAAATCTTACAAAAAGCTCAAAATCCTGGTGTAAAATATCTAATCACCTTTGAGCTTAGTTCTGGTTTATATCCAGCTTTTCATCTGTCAATTATATTGGAAAAAGAGAGGCACTGCCCAGGTCTCAGGAGGGCCCCTTTGGAGGCTGCAAGGAACCTCCCTTTCCCAGGGAGTGAAGACCCTGAGCCCTGCCATGCTTGGTCTGCAAGGCTGGCTTCCAGGCCAGCGCCCAGACACCACTCCCAAAACAGGTTTTCTGCAGTTTTGGGTCTGCACTCTCAAAACAGTTTCTGCACAGCAAGAAAATGCATGTAGAAGTGGAAAGAAGGAAGGCAGGAAACAGATACATAACCACTTTAGCTCTACTGGCTACCCCCCAAAAAAAAAACCTAGCTTCCGACCTGCTCCGAATGACTTGAAGTGAAAATCTACAGAGGCTAAAGAGATGTCCTTGCAAAAATGCCACTTCCAGCTCTACCTGCTCCAGCCAGGCCAGCATCAATGTGAGAGGAGAGAGAGAAATCAATTAGGCAAATAGTTAGGGCAAGGGTCCTTGGCAGAATTCCCTTCTAACAAAAAGCAGCCTAAGAAGTCGTTGCCCTTTCAGGAAACACAGATAAGGAAGGCAAGCTCTAACACAGAAAGCAGGTCCCCTGTGTGACATACAGACATATGGTGGGCCCCAGTAAGCACAGTCCTCTCCCTTCTTAGAAATACTCAAGACACGGCCGGGCACGGTGGCTCACGCTTGTAATCCCAGCACTTTGGGAGGCCGAGGTGGGCAGATCACGAGGGCAAGAGATCGAGACTATCCTGGCCAACATGGTGAAAACCCATCTCTACTAAAAAAATACAAAAATTAGCCAGGTGTCATGTCATGGTGCTCGCCTGTAATCCCAGCTACTTGGGAGGCTGAGGCAGGAGAACCACTTGAACCCGGGAGGCGGAGGTTGCAGTGAGCTGAGATCACGCCACTGCACTCCAGCCTGGCGGCAGAGCGGGACTCCGTCTCAAAAAAAAAAGAAAAAAGAAATACTCAGACACAGAGGCTTGCATGGCACTGATAAGAAGAGCTACCCTGGACCAGGCATGTCTACCTTGGAGTGTTCTTCCCCCCACCACCCAACCTTTTTCACACATGCACAGTAGGAAGAAATAAGCAACATGGAGTAGTAACTCAGGCTAAGAAGCCCACATGTGCACTAGAAACGGTGGGGCGGGGGACCCAGAAATTCACACCTTATGTAAATGAAGCACCCCTCCCACCAGCTTTTCTATAAAAACCCTTGCATTTCACTGTAAAATGGCAACCCATCTTTCTGGGACCCCTCTCTGATCCAGAGAGCTTTCTTTCTTTCGCTTATTAAACTTCTGCTCTAACCTACCCTCTGGAGTGTCTGCATCCTTGATTTCCTTGGCCATGAGACCCAGAACTTCAGTGATATCTCAGACAATGAGGCAGGTTTCACTGAGACACAAGCCCAGGGTTCTGCAGAATGGGAGGGCCAGCAGCTATCGCTGCGTGTGTGAGGGCAGGCAGAGGAAGTCACTGTGTTTTAATAGTCCAGCACCACGGGTAGAGATGTTGTGGCTGACTCCATCCAAGGTTCAATTTCTTTGCAGTAATCATTTCAGAAGTTAGAGCATTAACAGGCTCTTGTTGGGGAAGAAAGGTTAGTAACTCCATCTCCTGAGCCCTTGCTAAAAAGCTCAGCTTCCTGAATTCTCCAGGCTCACCAGATTGAGAGGGAAGCCCACCCTGCTCCTTCTCCCACCGCAAGGCTGCCTTTGTCTGTAAATGACAGGGAAGTGGGTGAGGAGGGAGGATGGGGACAGACCTTAGGGGGTGGGAGTGTGGCTCCCTCCCCCCACTGTATCACACCTATTTCACACTCAGATTTATCCACATACCAGGCCTTGATCACAGGAAGCCCATCTGCCAGCCACAGGGAAGGCAAATGCCAACTGGAAGCCCCGGTTTCTTGCAGGCGCCCAGGCTGCTCTGACAGGTACAGAGAGATGGAGACAAGCCCATCTCACCGAGAGCGGCCTAGCTTTCTGAGTTTGGACCAGATTGTAAGAGATAAGGGAGAGAAAGGCTTCAGATAGCTATGAAGAGAGCTATCTGACCTCCAAGTACCCTGTTCTTTAACAAAAAATTAGATCTGGCTCTTGTCAACATTGACCTCCCACCTCTCCATACCCCAGCGCAAAGGCAGTAGGTGGATCCCACCAGCAAACAGTTATGGATTAGCTCATAGTTGTTGTTTTTTTAAAACAAATTAGTTGCCAATATTTAAAAATCAGGAGATTTTGCATGCACCTCAGATTCCTGATTTCTCCTGAAAAATCAGAAGACCAGATCACATTGGACCTGCCATTCTGTGTAGCAATGGAGGCCAGGGCTGAGCAGGGGCCGTCCCCTGCCCACCCCCATACAGCAGGGCCCTGCCCTCCCTACCCCAGCTCCTCCTGGCAGCATGCACCTTACCTATCTACTTGATCAATAAACAGATCACTTCAAAGCTTCTCAAAGTATCCCTCTTTTTTTCTTTCTTTCCTTCCTTCCTTCCTTCCTTTTCTCTTTCTCTTTCGTTCTCTCTCTCTCTCTCTTTCCCCCTCCCCTTCCTTCCTGCTTTTTGTTGTTGGTGGTGGTGGTGGTGTTTTTTCCAGAAACGCAGTCTCCCTATGTTGCCTAGGCTGGCCGGGAACTGGCCTCAAGCAATTCTTCCGCCTCGGCCTCCCAGGTAGCTGGAACTACAGGTGCTATTCCAAGATGGTGAAACCCCGTCTCTACTAAAAAATACAAAAATTGGTCGGGGTGGCTCACGTCTGTAATCCCAGCATTGCAGAAGGCTGAGGCAGATGGATCGCAAGGTCAGGAGTTTGAGATTAGCCTGGCCGATATGGTGAAACTCCGTCTCTACTAAAAATACAAAAAAATTAGCCAGGCTTGGTGGTGTCGCCTGTAATCCCAGCTACTAGGGAGGCTGAGGCAGGGGAATTGCTTGAACGAGGGAGGTGGGGGTTGCAGTGAGCCGAGATCGCGCCATTGCACTCCAGCCTGGACAACAGAGCAAGACTGTCTAAACAAAAGCTCAACAAACTACCTGCCACCCCCAAAACTAATCTCACCTCCTAAAGCATTAACGACCCTTCCTGACCAAATCTAAACTAGCGCCCAGATTTTCTTCCCACATGGCTCAGCCCAGCTCCGCTGCCCCACAGGTGTCCTGTCAGGATCCGCTTCACATTTATAATACCTAGCACCCCACCCCCAGCCCCGCCCCTGCCCCACCAGCCACCCCCACTCTACCCCACCCCTACCCATCACATTCCGCACCCCACCCCTGCCAAACCCACATCCCCACCCCACCCAACCTCACCCACTCCCACCACGTCCACCACCCGCACCCCACCCCCACCCACCACACCCATGCCTACGCCACTCCTGGGTGACAGCGAGCCAGGGCCCGGGACTCTAGTCCCAGCTCTGCTGCTTACTTGTGTGACTTCAGCCTCTCCATGCCTCAGTTTCTCCATAGGGACAATGACTACACTAACAGTGTCCACCCCGGCACCGGGAGGGCCGGGCTCCCTGCAGGGCGGGGACCCTCTCCCCAAGGCACTCCCGGGTCTCCAGGCCCGCTCTTGGGGTGCCCCCTCCTCTCGCGGGGCGCGGCCTGGGAGGCGCCCCGCCCCGGCTCCGGGCGCTCCTTTACCTGGGGGAGCGGAGGTCTACGCGGCGCGCTCGGCGATCAGACGCGGCTGCAGCCCGGGCCTGGCAGGCCCCGGGCTCCCCGCCCAGCTCCCCAGCCCCGGCCCCAGCCCCGCGGAGGGTCGCGCAGGCTTTGGTGGCGGCCCCGGCGCTGGCCCCGCCCTCCGTCCCACCTTCCGGCTGCGCCGGGCCTTCCGGGAAGCCACGCGCCGGGCCAGCTCCTGGCTCCGAGCTGCGCCCGGCCTTAGGGGGAGCCGGGGGTCGCTGCTGGGCACCCCCTCCCCGGTCCTGGCCCACCCCGCCGCTGTCACCCGGGCCCTGGCTTGGGTTGCGGGTGGCGTAAGGAGACGAGGCGCCCGGAGAAGAGTCCTGGGAACCGCAAGGCCGCGCTCCCGCAGGCCCAGCCCTGCCTTTCTCCCACGCGCACGCATGATCACATCCGGCCCCCGCGCACCTGCCTCCAGGACCGCGGGGACCTCCCGGAGACCTCCCTCCCTTTGGCCTGGAGGACCCCTCTCTCCCCGCAGCCTGGGCACAGAAGAGAGCACAGGGGCATCTGGAGGTCAAGGGTGCTGCGTCAGTATTTGGTGAATGTGTGGGCCGGAGCCAGATTTCCGCTGTTCCAGAGCCTGCTCTGGAGCCTCTGGGTCTGGGGGTTGCAAAAGGAGAAGCAGGCTGGGTGGGACCCGTAATCCCAGCTGCCAGTGAGGCTGAGGAGGGAGGATTGCTTGAGCCCAGCAGTTCGAGCGTGGGCAACACAGTGACATCCCATCTCTACAAATAATAATAAAAATTAGGCCGGGTGGGTGAGTCATACCTGTGACCTACAGCATTTTGGGAGGCTGAAGCGGGAGGATTGCTTGAGCCCAGGAGTTCGAGGCTGCAGTGAACTATGATCCCACCACTGCACTTCAACCTGGGTCACAGAGTGAGACCGTCTCTTAAAGAAAGAAAAAAAAGGAAAAGAACTGGCTTTGCTCTTAGGAGTCTTGGATGGGGACCAAAGCTGAGGCAAGGCAGCCTCTTAGGAAGGTGCAAAGGGCATGAGGCTGGGGTTGCAGAACTGCCTGGGAATACTACTGTATTGAGGCCTGTGGAAAGCTGTCCCTACTCTTGTCATGCAAGGTCTGGCCTTGAACCATCTCAAATCCCAAAGTGGCTTCTGGGGGGCTCTATAGAGAATTAATCCTAACAGGAACCCTGCAAAGCAGGCACGGTTGTCATTGCTATATTACAGATGGGAAGCTCTAAACACAGGCTGCTCTGCCCAAGGCCATCCTGGTTAGAAAGTTTCAGGGCCCAGACTCCAGCCTCGGTCTCGGTAGCTCAAAGTCTCCGCCTGTGACCAGCACTCTGCCTGCTTTCCAGGGTGCCATGGGCACCCAGAGGACGGACCCTTTTCCATTTTTAAAAGAATGGAACAAACGCTCTTAATACCAAGCTTCCCCAGGCCTTGGCTGGGATAAAACAACCCCATTTATTCCTGAATCGGAGCTTTTGCTTGAGTTTGGGTGACTTTCAAGAGGGAAAGTGAACTGAGGCCAGGGGAGCTCAGCTTGCTGCCTTCCTGGGGCCTGAGTGTGGCGCTCCCGTTTCTCTGCGGGCAGCTCCCTCTGGCGGCACATTGCAGAACTGGCCTGCAGACTCCTCCCCCAGAGATAGTGGGGCGAGGGCCTGTGTAGGGAAAGATGCTGGGAGTGAAAGAAGCTTCAAAGTCCAGGCCCTCCAGAGAAGGCAAGCATGTAAGAGGTTCATGCAGCCCAGCGCGGTGGCTCACACCTGTAATCCCAGCACTTTGGGAGGCCGAGGCGGGCAGATCACCTGAGGCCAGGACTTTGAGACCAGCCTGGGCAACATGGTGAAACCCCATCTCCACTAAACATGGAAAAATGAGCCAGACATGGTTGGTGCAAGCCTGTAGTCCCAGCTACTCGGGAGGTTGAGGCAGGAGAACCGCTTGGACCCGGGAGATGGAGGTTGCAGTGAGCCGAGATTGCGCCATTGCATGCAAATCTGCAACCCATCAGCCTCCTGGGCCTCATTCTGATACGAATGCAGGCATAACATGACCGCACACTCTGAACCCCAGAGATGGAGCACACAGTGCCTCATGCTCCTAAAGGCAACTGCGGCCTCCTGCGCAGTGAGCAAGGCGTGCCGTGGGGTCTCGGTGGTGGCGCGGAAATGGCACTGGCCCAGCACACAGCGATGCTTTATGCTGCTTACAGTGACCTAGGGAAAGTTCTTCCACGTCTCCGTGCCTCAGTTTCCTCATCTGGGAAATGGCAACAAGAGTAGTGCTTATCCTATAGGGTTGTTCTCAACATAAAAGGAGGTAATATATATGAATCTAGATTATTCTTGTTTACATTACAGAATGTGAAAATGAGCGGCTTCTCCAAAGTCCCATGAGCCTCATGGGCCCAAGGTAGTGGGAAATCCAGCTACCCCCACCTTGACAAAACATTCTCTTGCTGATGGGCCCAACAATGCCCTAGGGTGCTAGGTGGTGTTCACACGGCCAGCCAGAGTCAAAACTCAGACGGGGCCCCTGAGGCCAGCGTTCTATGCCCTCACTTTCTCCCAAAGCTGAGTGCACCAGCTCCTAAAACTTCCATGGCTCCTTCAAGCTAAAGCCACCCACCTAGACCAGGGCTGGATGATCCGCCATGTGGGCCACACCCAAAAACCCTGTAGCTTCTTTTGTTGTTTCTTTTTGTTGTTGCTTTGAGACAGAGTCTCCTCTGTTGCCTAGGCTGGAGTACAGTGGTGTAATCTCGGCTCACTGCAACCCCCACCTCCCGGGTTCAAGCAATTCTCATGCCTTAGTCACCCGAGTAGCTGGGATTACAGGTGTGCACCACCATGCCTGGTTAATTTTTGTATTTTTAGTAGAGACAGGGTTTCACCATGTTGGTAAGGCTGGTCTCAAACTCCTGACCTCAGGTGATCCGCCCACCTTAGCCTCCCAAAGTGTTGGGATTACAGGCGCGAGCCACTGCACCCAGCCCAAACTTCTCTCTTCTGATTGATAGTCATATTGGATTAAGAGCCCTCCCTAATAACTTCATTTTAACTTGATTACATCTGCAAAGACCCTGTTTCCAAATAAGGTCACATTCCCAGTGATGGGGTTAGGACTTCAACACATCTTTATACAATTCAACCCTTAATACCAGGTGTCTTAATCTGTTTTCTACTGCTACAACAGAATGCCACTGACTGAGTAATTTATAAAGAGAAGATATTTATTTGGCTCATAGTTCTGGAGGCTGGAAATTCCAAGATCTAAGGGCCACATCTGGTGAGGGCCTTCTTGCTACATGATAAGATGGCAGAAGTTATCACATTAAGAGGGAGCATAAGAGAGGGAAGAGGGCCACCCTTATTCCTTTATCAAGAGCCCACTCCTGTGATCACAGCATTAATCCATTCATGAGGGCAAAGCTCTCATGACCTCATCACTGCTGAAAGGTTCTCCTAGCAATTTGGGAGGCCAATGCAGATCACCTGAGGTCAGGAGTTTGAGACCAGCCAGGCCAACATGGCAAAACCCCATCTCTATTAAAAATAAAAAAATTAGCCAGGCATGGAGGCACATGCCTGTAATCCCACCTACTCGGGAGGCTGAGGCAGAAGAGTCTCTTGAACTCGGGAGGTGGAGGTTGCAGTGAGCCAAGAAAATGCCATTGCACCCCAGCTTGGGTAACAGGGTAGACTCCATCTCAAAAATATATATATATATAAAAAATATATATCGTATAATATATAATATATATAACATATGTTATATATTATATAAAATATATATAATATATAACATGTTATATATTATATAAAATATATATATAACATATGTTATATTATATAAAATATATATAATATATAAGTTTGGACAAAGATATAGAATTATATAATATATAAGTTTGGACAAAGATATAGAATTATATAATATATAATATAATATATCAGTATATATAATTGTACTATTATATATAATATTTAATATAATATATATATATATATCACCACAATGGCCATTGAATTTCAACATGAGTTTTAAAGGAAACATGCAAACCCTAGCACGAAGTATTCACCAGATGCCAGCTGTGATTATTATAATCTGAGCACGTGCATAGTACATACATGTCCACCCATGGCACAATAAAAATAACACCCTTGGGCCGAGCATGGTGGCTCATGCCTGTAATCCCAGCCCTTTGGGAGGCCGAGGCAGGCAGATCACGAAATCAAGAGATCGAGACCATCCTGGCCAACATGGTGAAACTCCGTCTCTTCTAAAAATACAAAAATTAGCTGGGCGTGCTGTAGCGCGCCTGTAGTCTCAGCTACTCAGGAGGCTGAGGCAGGAGAATCGCTTAAATCTGGGAGGCGGAGGTTGCAGTGTGCTGAGATGGCCCCACTGCACTCCGCACACCAGCCTGGGCGACAGAGCGAGACCTCGTCTCAAAAAAATAAAAATAACAGCCTCGGGTTAAGCGCGGTGGCTCACTAGTGTAATTCCAGCACTTTGGGAGGTCACGGTGGGAGAATTACTTCAGACCAGGAGTTCAAGACCAGCCTGGGCAACATAGCAATACCTCATCTTTACAAAAAATTTAAAAATTAGTCGGGCATGGTGGCATGCGTCTGTAGACCCAGCTACTCAAGAGGCTGAGGTGGAAGGATCGCTTGAGCCCAGGAGACTGAGGCTGCATTGCAGTGAGCTGTGATCGTACTGCTACACTTCGCCGGGCAACAGAGTGAGATCCTGTCTCAAAAAAATATTAACAGCCTCGGGCCATGCCTATGTCAAGACTGTTGTGTGCAGGGAAACCATCCTGCCACCTCCCTTCGGTCTTGGGAGAGCTTAATCCTGAAAGGGTTGTGGAAGGACAAGGTGGCTTGGGGACTGGTAATGATCTCCTCCCAGGCTTCATCACTGTTCTTTTAAATAATTAATTCATCTTCTTCCTTGGTGTTTACATCCTTCAAATATTTGTAGATGGTTATCATGTCCCTTTAGTCACCACTTAGCACCACTCTGCATATCTGCTGTCATGTTGAGTGTGTGTTATCATCATTGTCATTATTATTATTATTTCCTCCCAGCTCCCTCCCTCAGTCCCTCAGCCACCATCATCACTCAGTGAATTTCCTCCAGGTTCCCAACCTTTCAAGTACCAGGTTACCCAAGATGGGACATTAAAAGTCAGTAGTGGTGACAAGCCCTACTTGTCACAGAAGGCTTGCAGGCCCTCTGGTTCCTCACTAATTCTCATCAGTTTCCCCAAAGCCACAGCAAAAAAAAAAAAAAAAAAAAAAAAGACAAACTAAGTAAAAACAGCATGCTTACACTGCAAACACAGCTTCCAGACAAATCCCCCAGCCCCTGCTCCCAAACAGATAATCCTCAATTTCCTCAAATACAAAATCAGGATGAGAATCCCTGCTCTCAACAACCTGGGATTATTGTGAGGATTCAAAGAGGAATAAAAACTGAAAGGTGCTTTGTAAACTATAAAACAGGGAGGGTGGTACTATCAGCAATCCCTTCCACATAGGATGGGATTTCTACAAAATGTTCCAGAGGTCAACTGTTCTAAAAAGCTAAAAATTCTAAGTTAGAATTTACAAATGAACTCGATAGAGCCAAGATTCACCCGAAAATCTGTCTATTGAAAGAATGTAAAGAGATGCCCTACTTAAAAATCTACTCATAGATGTTAGTATTCCAAATAAAGTGTGGAACTCAGAGCTGGAGGCTGATGGGGCCTTGGAGTTTACAGATGGCCCTGACGAGACTTTAGAAGGTCAAGCTGCTATAAAAGACTTTAAAAAATTCCACCTTGTCTTGCATTTCAGATCTCACTGAAGAGTTCTTCTGTGCCTGGAAGACTTATTTTCAGTCTGAGAAGAATGATTTTTCAATGGTTCTGTTGAACATGCAATTCTCACGCAAGTATTTCTATAATTATCCTGTTTCAGTTATAATACAGTTTCTGGAACAATAGGACTTTTATTGTATTGCCATATCTGTTATAATAGATGTTTTATTACAGAAAATTATGGTAGAGTCACTATTATGATTCTGAAGTTTTTATTTCAAATTGCTCAGAGAATGCAAATTCTTTCTCCCACTAGTTTTACTTTAAGGCAGCTTTGAATTTGGGGTGGGGGTGGTTTGTCTTTTCTTCTGTTGGAGCTTTGGTCTGTTTGAGGTTTTGTTCTATAGCAGAATGTTCTCTTTCGTTCCAGTGTACATAAATGAAGTCACCCGTGGTATTTGCTTGTTTGTTAGCCTGTGGTGCACACAATTTTAAAAAGAATGTCACCTAGATTGTCTCTATATATCTGCAAAATTTCTTTCATTATTGCTGGAGAAGTCTCCATAACCCTGGTATTAATTTTTTTTGAGATGGAGTCTCACTTTGTCTTCCAGGCTGGAGTGCAGTGGTGCAGTCTCGGCTCACTGCAACCTCTGCCTCCCAGGTTCAAGAAATTCTCTTACCTCAGCCTCCCTAGTAGTTGGGACTACAGGTGTGTACCACCATGCCTGGCTAACTTTTTATTTTTTATTTTTTTAGACGAAGCCTCGCTCTGTCACCCAGGCTGGAGTGCAGTGGCACAATCTTGGCTCACTGCAACCTCTGCCTCCCAAGCTCAAGCAATTTCTGGCAAATTTTTGTATTTTTAGTAGGGACGGGGTTTCGCCATGTTGTCCAGGCTGGTCTTGAACGCCTGATATCAAGCGATTTGCCCTCAAGTGACCCACCCACCTTGGCCTCCCAAAGTGCTGGAATTACAGGCATGAGTCACGGCACACGGCCGACAAACTATATTTTGAGAAGGTAAATACTAGTGATCATGAAACACTAATACTAGTGATCATGAAAACAGAGGAGCTGAAACTTCTAGGCACATTCAGGCTAGGTCACATCCTATTTCAGGTGGTAGCTCCACCTTGAAAAGCAGGGGGCTGGAGATTTTCTTGGTTAAATTAGAGGCTGCAGACACCCGCAGCTGCTAGAGGCAGAGCTGGGATTCAGGAATGGGCTTGCTGACTCCAACAGTGAAGGTCTCCCCCTCCAAGAAGACCCCACCTGTGGGGAAGGGTGACCCTCAAATCTTGGACATCAGGTCCAGCTTTCGGCCCAGTTGACTTTTCCACAAAGGAAGGATTTCAGGGCTCTGAGAAGTCCCAGAATATCTGCCCACAGCAATCTAGCATCATCAGAACCCACCTTCACGTGTAGCCACCGTGTCTCCTTGTTCCTGGTAATGCACGCTCCCAGGCTCAGAGTCTGGAACTGCTGATGGAGGGGCAGGTTCTGGGCCCTGCAAAGAACCGAGGCTTCCCAGTCACAGTCTTCGATTAGACAGAGCCCCTCCAGTTCTCAGACGATTTCTTAGGCTACCCCGAAAATAGAGAGAGGAAGGGACCTGCCCTTGATCACACTGTCAGTAACACAATCAGAACAGAAATCTAGGGCTCTTGGCCTTCAAGCCTCTGTTCTTCGCTTAACACACGGCTGGCAGAGATGGGGAGACCTGAGAGGGCCCTGAGGGTGAGGGCATTTGCACTGGGTGCAGAGCGCCTTTGGAAGGCAGGGAAGTCCAGGAAGGTAAACACACACACACGTTGTAAATATGGCGAAAATCAGAGAGGAGGAAATGTCAGGGACTCCTCCAGCACGGAAAACATCCTGATAGTTTGGAGCGCCGGGAAGAGTGGGCACCTTGGAATCTGCAAGACGTTCTTTTGCGTTTCACCTGCAGTGGGGTGGGGTCTCTGGGGTCTGCCCTCCCTCCTACTCTACATGCATTACCCATCTTATAGCCGGGCCGTCCCTGCAAAATTCCAGCTGCATGGGGGAACCACACTTCTGACTTCAGAATGAAACCAGTGTTTTGCACACATTCGTTCCTCAGTCCCCTTGCTGGGACCCTTCTCTGTTATGAAAGCAGAGATCCCACCCGAATAGGGTGACTTTGGGGCGATGGATTACCTTTGGCAGGTCCTTTGGGTCAGGAATTTAGGGGTGCAGCGTGGGCCCACAGCATACCCAGTAGCCAAGGAAGACCCTCCCCTACCCGAGGCTCAAGCAGGCGCCAGGCCCCAAAACCTCACTCCTCTCTGGTCTAAATCCCCGCCGTAGGATTTTATTTTTCGGTGCTGAGGTGCTTTGCTGGAGGAGCTGCCAGGAGGAGCTGCGCGGGGCAGGCCCGGGGGACCAGAGGCCCTTGCTTTAGCGGCGGCCCTGCGTGTGCCAGAGGCTTGCAGAGTGATCTGAGCACGCCAAGAGATTGCTGTCAAGTAAGCTCCTCCACAAATCTGCAGAAACCTCAAAGATTACAGCGCTCGCACGGCGGGAGCGCAGCGGCTTCCCATACGCCGGCAGACAATGGGGCGGAGGAAGGAAGGGGACGGCGGCCTGGGGACCCCCGCGCCCGCAGCACGTGCACCGGGCCTGCAGCGCCCGCTTTACAGATCTTGTCGCTCCACCCCTAAAACAAAGGCCCCTGGGCTCCATCTGTGCCGGGCGCGGGGGAGGGCGCCGCACTTGCTGCCCGCCGCATGCAAAGCGAGCCAGACAAAGGGCTCAGCCCTGCAGACGCGAGCAGTGGGGAAATAATTAAGCACTAAGGAAATATTGTATGTGGATTTGAGACCAACGGGAAACGCGCTCCCAAACAATGCTCGTTGTTTGCACCGAGCCGCTTTTCTGCTAAGTTTCATCAAGTAATTTGCATGCCATTTCAATAAAATTAACGAATTATGGTCGAGTTTTTTGTTTTATTGACCTAAAATAAAAATCTTCCTTTCCTTTATTATTGAAATAATTCGCCCCCCATCCCCCCCGGCCCCCATCCTCTGGGAAGGCTGCTGCACAGCGCGCCAAGGAAATCTGTCCTCCCAGCCAGACCCCAGCGGCCTTTCTGCTGCGCTCCACAGCTAACTCCCCGGAAACCCTGCGTTTGTTCTGGCTGCCCCCTTTGACTGTGGCAATAAATAGAACTTCAACCCTCTCACTTTCTTATGCCTGCTTTTCTTACAGTGAAAGCACCAGATTTCCGCGTAGGAGGAACTCGGGGGCAACGATGCAATTGGAAGGCACTGGAAGGTAAGGGGCTTCTCTTAAAGCTGCATTTGCAAAGCGAGCACACTGTTTGCTAAGGTTTTATATTGCATCTTTTAAAAAAGATAATGTGGGGCCTGGCGTCGTGGCTCACACCTGTAATCCCAACACTTTGGAAGGCCTAGGAGTTCAAGACCAACCTGGGTAACATAGTGAGACCTCGTCTCTACAACAGATTTAAAAATTAGCCGGGTGTGGTAGCCTGTGCCTGTAGTCCCAGCTACTTGGGAGGCTGAGGCAGGAGGATCACTTGAGCCCAGGAGTTTGAGGCTGCAGTGAGCTATGATTGCATCACTGCCCTCCAGCCTAGGAGACATAGCAAGACCTCATTTCTTTAAAAAAAAAAAAAAAAAAAAAAAGACCAAGAAATCATCACTAATTGGTATTATTAAGAAACAACATTAGTATCACTGTAGTTGTTATTTATTGCTGCATATCAAATGCAAAACTTAGTGGCTTAAGACCAATGTCCTCTCTCACAGCTCCCAAGGGTCAGGAATTTGAGAGTGCTGTAGCTGGGCAGTTCTAGATTGAGCCCTCTCTTGAGGCTGTAGTCATCTGAAGGGGTGCTTGGGCCTGGTGATGTGCTTCCCAGAGGACCACTTTCTCATGTGGCTGGGCTGTTGGCCATGAGGCCTGAGTGCCTCAGCAGGTGGGGCTCTCCACAGGCTGTTCCAATGTCCTCTTGATGAGGAAGTTGGCATCCTCCAGAGGGAAGGATCCAAACAACCAAGCAGAAGCCACAGCGTCTTCATGATCTGGCTTAAAGGTTGCACACCATCACTGCAACACCCCTACACATTCGTCCATGTGGCTGGGACTGCACAGAGGCATGAAGGCTGGTAGGCATGGATCACTGGGGCCAACTCAGAGACTGGTTACCACGAGTGATTATCATTAATATGATTGGGTAGGGCTGTTTCAATTGCCTGGAGGAGAGTATTATACAGCTAAAGCCATCATTTCTTGTGTTTCTAGTCAATGCGAACAAAAGTGGTCAGTTACCTTTAATGGTATTCCCAGAAAACAAACATGGACTCAGGGCCTTCCCAGTGCCAGCTCCCCCTTCAGACTGGGGAATAGAATAGTAGCCAAGAGAGATAAGGTCCCCTTCTGGCATCCCTGACTTTTCAGAGAAAGAAAACCTAAGTGTACGCATGAACACAGCAACCAGAGCTACAATACTATCGAGACAGTGCTGCCAAATGGGAAGTACAGGCCAGGTTTGGTGGCTTACGCCTGTAATCCCACCACTTTGGGAAGCTGGGGTGGGAGGATCGCTTGAGGCCAGGAGTTCAAGACCAGCCTGGGCAACATAGAGAGCCGACACTACAAAAATAAAAAATTAGCTGGATGTGGTGGTGCACATCTGTAGTCCCAGCTACACAGGAGGCTGGGGCAGGAGGATCGCTTGAGTCCAGGAGCTCAAGGCTGTGATGAGGTATGATCGTGCCATTGCACTCCAGTCTGGATGACAAAGCAATTTCAAAAAAAAGAGGGAAATTCAGGGAGGAGACAAAGCTGTGAGTGCTGAGGTTGGAGGTCTGTACACCCTGGTCCTCCCTAAATTGCAAATCTGAAATGTCCCAGGCATTGCAGATTTCCTGCAAGCCAAACCTGTTAGTAGAACAACAGACAAAAAATAAGATTTTTTTTTTTTTTTTTTTTGAGAAGGGGTCTCACTCTGTCGCCCAGGCTGGAGTGCGATGGCTGCGATCTCAGCTCACTGCAACCTCTGCCTCCCAGGTTCAAGCAATTGTCCTGCCTCAGCCTCCCAAGTAGCTGGGATTGCAGGCACCCGCCACCATGCCAGACTAATTTTTCGTATTTTTAGGAGAGACAGGATTTCACCATGTTGGTCAGGCTGGTCTCAAACTCCTGACCTCAAGTGATCCACTCGCCTCTGCCTCCCAAAGTGCTGGGATTACAGGCGTGAGCCACTGTGCCTGGCCTAAGAGGGATTTTTGATATTGTCACACTTTCATGGAACACCAACACTCCCCCTTCCCAGAAGGCAGGCTCCACAAGGGAGGAGGCTGTTATGTCTTATTTATCCCTATAGCTCTCATGCCCGGAATGATTGGTACATAATTGGTATCACTAATGACTGTCATTAATAATAATTATCTAATGGCTATCAGCCTTGTTGGTGTCCCCAAGTCTTTCAGGTTTAATGGACGTCCCCCTTAACATTAATAAATAAAAGTGATTTAAGCCCTCAGTCTACTTACAGTGAAACATGAGAACTACAGATGAAATCCTCAGCGCCCCCCAACCAACTGAACAGACCCCCTCTTGGCCAAGGGGACCCCAGAGGAACCTTAACCACAGAGTTCCTAGCCATGACGGGAAGGGAGGTCAGACACACCCCGCTCTACCCCCTCCCTTTTGTGGCTTAAACACAAATGAGCAGCATTCATGTTAAAATAGAGGTCATGGTGGTCGCAGTGGCTCACGCCTGTAGTCCCAGCACTTTGGGAGGCTGAGGTGGGAGGATCAACTGTGGTCAGGAGTTCGAGACCAGCCTGGCCAACATGGTGAAACCACTTCTCTACTAAAAATACAAAAATTAGCCGGGTGTGTGGGTGCCTGTAATCCCAGCTACTCAGGGGGCTAAGGCAGGAGAATTGCTTGAACCTGGGAGGTGGAGGTTGCAGTGAGCCGAGATCATGCCACTGTACTCCAGCCTGGGTGATGGACTGAGACCCTGTCTCTAAAAAATAAAAATAAAATAGAGGTCATAAGACTGGCAGAATGGATTCTGTGACAGTAAGATACCAAATCATAACCAGGACCTAAGGGCCATATCAGGGAAGGGTTAAGTCACACACCCCTACACTTAAAGAATAAACTAGTTTCCAGCTGCCACAATGGGTTTCTTTTTCTCTAGCAGCTAAACAAACCAATGGCTTGGAGATAGGTAATATTAAAACAATTGCAGTTCGCCCACTGCCAGACACTAACTGACCCTCGTTCCACCAGCCAGAACTGAAGCTTTGATTGGACAAGAGGCTGATTCAGTAACTTTCTCCTGATAAGAGACCACTGACCATGGCCTGGTTCCGCCCATTTACAGAGGCTGTGCAATGCCTTCATGTCCCTGATTCACCTTTTGACGTCTACAGCCTGATTGTAATACACTTAAATGTGTATTCTCCACTCCAAGGTGAACATGGGATGCATGTAACATGCATGTTTGCTTATCACATATGTGTATGGCCTCCTTCCATGAATATTCATAGCTCTTCCTATATCCTGTTGAATATGTATACCTGGCCAACCCATTCAGCTTGAATTCCTGTCTTATCCCCTCCCACCCTTCCTCAAAGTGCCTGCCTATTGGCTTCTACTGGAGACTACACTTCTTAGCCGGTCAGGGTGGCTGCCTTGCAGGTTGTAACTCTATATGAGAAATAAAGCCCTCCTTTTCTAAATGATTTTTAATTATTTTAAATGAGTGATTTTTAAGCTAGCAAACACCAGCCCGGAATCTCTAAAGGTTGCTGAGAGAGGTGGTAAGAGCCACCTGTGCGTTTCTCCTGATCAGGAGCCTCTAAAGCCTGATTCTTCAGGGTTCGCCTCCTTGCCTCCCTCCTCAGCTCCTCCAGCCCTCCCTCTGTTCAGTGTGCCTGGCCCAAATGAACTGGGAGCTCCAGACCTTCACAGGGACTTCCCCGAAGTCTCTCTAACACAAGGTGTTGGTGCCACAGACTTTGACTGTTGGGCCTACAGTGGCCAGTGAGGGTTCAATGTAGCAGCGTGTCTCACCAGGTGCCTGGAAGGGAATATTGAGACCTCCTGGTTCTTGAGAGTTACTTGGGCCCAGCCAGGCTCTCAGCATCTTACAGGGTCTCCTGCTACTCTCTTATCTGTGGACCAGCCTCTTCCTGGACTCCTTTTCCCATATCAGGGACAATAAAACACTCACCCACTCCAGGCCACAGCTTTTGGGGTCCAGAGCTCTGAACTAACACCTTATGTTTAGTGTGGTCAAATTTTTAGGCTTAGTGCCCATCTTTCTTCTATTTAGTTTTATTTTAAATTATTTTTTAGAAACAGGGTCTCACTGTGTCACCCCGGCTGGAGTGCAGTGGTATAATCATAGCTCACTGCAGCCTGGAATCCCTGGAATCAAGTGATCATCCCACCTCAGCCTCCTGAGTAGCTGGGACTACAGGTGCATGCCACCACACCTGGCTAATTTTTAAATTATTTTTAGAGACAGAGTCTCCCTGTATTGCCCAGGCTAGTCTTGAACTCCTGGCCTCCTGCCTTGGCCTCCCAAAGTGCTGGGACTACAGGCATGAGCCACCACACCCAGCTCCACTCTTCTAAGTGGAGGGAAGGTTTAGTCTGCTCCCGTAATGAATTATGCAACACTCTTTCCCCCTTAGAACATACAAGCACTCTGGTCAAAGTTTCTGAGATTTTATTTTAGGAGCATTTTTCATTTTGGCTAAACATAGACATATATACCCACAAGACTGCCCGTTAAAACAAAGAAAATATCATCTTGAGGAAACAAGCACATCTTGAGTAAGTTTCTTTCAAGATGTTTTGGTGCATTCTATGCTATCACTTTGCAGAACAATTTGTTGTCCATGCGGTAACTTTAGGGGCTGTCTGAGATGGTCTGTTCCTAAAAGACTGTGGATGGGAGAGGTGACAGTAAATCCTGGAGAGTGGAGTGAATCCCAGCCATTCTGTGGACAGGTGGGCTGAGGGAGAAGTTCAGAGGGCACTCTAGAGTGATTTGCAACGTCTCAAACAGAAATATAACATCTTCTTTCATCCTCTGCAGAGTCTGGAGCTAAATTCACACCTTTTTTTTCCCTTCCCTCACTTAAAATCAAATTCTCGCCCTTAATACTTCCTTTCAGAACTGCACCGAAAATGACGATGTCTTCTCATGCATATGAATTATCCAAAGTGTAGGAAGATGAGCCCCCACTGGAGTATGCTGAAGCCTTTAACCCAAGTACATTTAATGTTGCGAAGCCCTGAGTGAGGCAAAGGTGTCTTTTTATTTTAGAAGACATTTAGGACAGTTCATGTCACTCTGCACAGATGCACTGAAATTGATTGTGGGGCAAACTATAAAGAGAGCTTATGCTCCCCAAATCTGTTTCCGAGCCAGGTAGGATGATGAATTCTGAGGTGGGACTGAGGGGGAACGGTGGCAGCTCTCTCCCCTGCACGCACCGGCCAACTACTTCCCCGTTTGGACATTGGCGTGACACCCTCCTTCCCTGTTCATCTGTGAAAATGTGCAGCGTTTTCATTTAAAACCTCCTGCTCCAACATGGGGCCTTCTGCAGACCGCTGGGACCCCCAACAATTACTTGTTGGAAGAACAAATGAAGCATAAAGCATGATACTTTATTTTAAACATACAGGTGGCTCAAATTTATTTCCAAAGATTTAAGCACCTGATGACTTCTCCTTAGAGAAAAAGCAATAAAAGGAGCCTCTCCTGTCACAAATTTCCACTTAGCATGGTTTGTGCAGAGGCAGAATTTCAGGCTTTTACCACTGAGCTCTGGACATGAAGCAAAGCTAACACTAGAGGGTGCTATAGATTAGGAAATCCAGGGACCATGGGCGCCGGAGCGCGTTCAAGACGCTGCCCTCCCGATTGCAACCTAACAAACTGAGCGTGTCACTTTGCCAGAATTTACCCCTTCACCATTTCTGCTATGATGAAATTATCCAGATATGTTTAATTTGAAATTTTAACTTAGTCTGTGATTATGTGGAATTTCAACACTGGCTGTGGCCCAGTGCAGTGGCTCACTCACACCTGTAATCCCAGTGCTTTGGGAGGCCAAGCCTGGTGGATAATTTGTGGTCAGGAGTTCGAAACCAGCCTGGCCAACATGGTGAAACCCTGTCTCTCCTAAAAATACAGAAATTAGCCTGGTGCCTGTAATCCCAGCTACTCGGGAGGCTGAGGCAGGAGAATTGCTTGAACCCTCAGGAGGCAGAGGTTGCAGTGAGCCGAGATCACGCCACTGCACTCCAGTCCTGTCTAAAAAAAAAAAAAAAAAAAAAAAGGACTGAGCCCAGGTCTGTAGGATAGACACTTTGTGTTTGTATCTTAAGTACTTTGCGATCTCACCCTTACAAACCTGATACTAAATTCCACTTACCTACTTCAGTCCTTCTCCGAGGGAAGGTGGAGTTTGGAGGCAATTTTAGGAAGCAGGATGAGGAACCAGGGAAGGTGACACAGTGCCTTCACAAGCCAACACAAGGGTGCATTACCAAGGCTGGTCCCCTCTACAGGCACCCAGGGCTCGGTCCCACGCGGACTGCTGAGTAGACAGAAGACCTTTCAGAATCTTCTGCCTCTCCCCCATTGGCTGAGAGTTCCCTGGGAACGGTAACCCCCGTACCTTCGGGCTGAACATATGTTTGCAAGCTGAATGGGCTCTTTCTGCCATCCCATGCCACAGCATTCAGGAAGCCCTGGGGCCAAAGCAAACAGCATGCTTGAGGCAAGGTGCTGTGAGGCCCAAATGAGCTGAAGCTTGCACAAAACTGCTCACCACTGCCATAGCTGAATCAGCGGAGGCCAGGAGGATGCGAGGCGGTGCCCGCGATTGTCTGATCATCTCCCTCTTGGACCGCTCAGACTCAGGCATGCCCTGCATCAAATCCAACCTGTCACTAGGTCTTCAAGGGGGAGGCCTGCGTAAATCCTACTGTGAATGAAACTACAGTTGCTATTCATCGCCTCCCTCCTGCACCTACCACTCCAGATGTCCCTCACTCTTGGCCAGCACTTTGGCTTGTTTAAGTTGTGTGCCAGGTGAGGTGACCACACCTTCCCCCCTGCAGTTTCTGAGTCTTTCCTGAGCTTTGTCTTGGTTGGCCCTTGGCTGCTGTGACTGCCTATTTTATCTAATTGCAGGTTCAAGATTCACCAAGAAGGCAGGGCGCAGTGGCTCACATCTGTAATCCCAGCACTTTGGGAGGCTGAAGCAGGCAGATCACTTCAGCCCAGGAGTTTGAGACCAGCCTGGGCAACAGAGCAAGACCCCATCTCTAAAGAAAAATAATTATTCAGGTGTGGTGGCTCATGCCTGTAGTCCCAGCTACTCAGGAGGCGGAGGTGGGAGGATCGCTTGAGCCCAGGAGGTCGAGGCTGCAGTGAGCCGTGATTGCACCATTGCACTCTAGCTGGGCAACAGAGCAAAACCCTGTCTCCAAAAATAATAAGTAAATAAATAAATAAGATACTAAGAGACATCCCAGTGACTCTCCTGAGTCCCAAACATACTCATCCATCCCTCATGGAGAAACAACTCTATCTCCTTGCAATAATAAGAACTAATTTCTCCTGACAGTTTAATCAGTACTTTTTTTATTGCAGTAAAATACACACAACATAAAATGTGCCACTTTAACCATTTTATTTTATTATTATTATTATTATTATTATTGAGACGGAGTTTCGCTCTTGTTGCCCACGCTGGAGTGCAGGGGCGCGATCTTGGTTCACTGCAACTTCCACTTTCTGGGTTCAAGTGATTCTCTTGCCTCAGCCTCCGGAGTAGCTGAGATTACAGGCACAAGCAGCCATGCCCAGCTAATTTTTGTATTTTTAGTAGAGACGGAGTTTCACCATATTGGTCAGGCTGGTCTCAAACTCCTGACCTCAGGTGATCCACCCACCCCTTGGCCTCCCAAAGTGCTGGGATTACAGGCGTGAACCACCACGCCCAGCCCATTTTAACCATTTTTAAATGTTCATTCAGTGGCCTGAATTATATGAACATTGCTGGACAACCATTGCTACTATGTATTTCCAAAACTTTTTAATTGCCTTAAACAGAAACCTTGTAACCATTAAGCAACACCTCCCCATCCCCTCTCCCCTTAGCCCCTAGTAACCACTAGCCTACTTTCTCTGCTACTTTGTCTCTTGTAGATGTTTCAAACAAGTAGAATGATATGATACTTGTCCTTTTGAAACTGACTTATTTTACATAGTATAGTGTTTTCAAGGTCCATCCATGTGGTAGCATGTATTAAAGCTTCATGCATTTTTATGGCTGAATAATGTTCCATTGTATGTACAAGGAGTGCCACATTTTGTTATTCATTCACCTGTTAATGGCAACTTGGCTTGTTTCCACTTTTGGGCCCTTGTGGATAATGCTGCAGTGAACATCAGCATGGATGTCTCTGAGTCCTGCTTTCAGTTCTTCAGGGTATATGCCTAGCAGTGGAGTAGCTGATTCTATGTTAATTCTATGTTTAATTTTTTTGAGAAACTGCCATATTGTTCTCCAGGCTGGCTGCACCATTCCACATTCCCACTAACCGTGCACAAAGATTCCAATTTCTTACCAACACACTCTCATCAATACATGTTATTTTTAGTTTATCGTGTTTTCATTTTTCTTTTATTATATATAGCAGGCATTCTAATGGGTGTGGGGTGGTATCTCATTTTGGTTTTGATCTGCATTTTCCTAATGTTTAGCGATGTTGAGTATACTTTCCTGTGGTCATTTGTATATTTTCTTTGGATGTGTATCTGTTCAAATCCTTTACTCATTTTTAATTGAGTTGTCTTTTTGTTATTGAGTTGTAGGAGTTCCTTATATATTCTTGATTTTAAAACTTTATCAGATATATGATTTGCAGATATTTTCTCCCATTCCATCGGTTGTTTTTTCAGTTTCTTGATAATGTCCTTTCATGCACAAAAGTGTTTAGTTTTGATGAATTCCAATTTGTCTCTTTTTCTTTCTTTGCTCATGTTTTTGGTGTCGTATCTGAGAATCCATTACCAAATCCAAGGTCATGAAGATTTACCTGTATGTTTTCTTGTAAGAGTTCTGATGTTTGTCACTGATCCATGCTGAGTTAACATTTATACCGTATAATGTAGGGGCTACCTCTTCATTCTTTTGCATGTAGAAACTCTGTTATCCTAATTGTTGCTAATTGCCTCTGGCCCACTGACTTGAGAAGCCCAAGAGGACCAGGGAGTATTTGTATTTTCAAGTTCTGTAGAATTGGTGATGTTCCCTGGTGGAGGAGTCCACTCTCCGCTCCTCCTCCCCCATCAAGAACTAAGACGTCGAATTTGCTAGAGCCCCACCCAAAGCTGTGGACACAGGAAGCACACATTTCTCAAGGTGGTCTCTGCGAGTGATGGTGACAGCAGCCGATTTCACTTCCCCCGCCACCCCCTGGGTTTCCAGCCCCATGTCTTTCTGCTGTTGGGATCATAGCACCATGTGTCTGCTCTTGGTAAGGCACGTACACCACAGTTTCAAGGATAGTATCCCAATTATACAGGGTGTGGGCTCACGCTTTCACCCTGGCATAGCCTTGGCACAGGTCATCCTGATGTTCTTGTAGGCCTGCTGCTTCCAGAGGAACCTTGGAGCCATAGCTTCTTTGCTGTAAAACAGACCCCTTGGCTTGAGGCAGTGTTGTTCAAATCCCTTCCCAATAAATCAGAGACAACCGTAAGTGCTCTGTTGGTGATGCCAGTGAAGGCACTGTTGCAAGGAAGGAAAATCCATATCCAGAGTCGGTGTTCACTCTGCTAGGACTCATCACTGTCTCATCAATGACAGAAGGGGTCTCATATAATGAACTTTGCACTGTGACTGCCTGATCTCCTTGTGAAATGGTGCCATCTTGAGGGCTCATTATTAGTCCATGTGGTTGGCAGGTAGGGCATTCAGTAGTGGCAGCAGCCAGGTCATCTCTAGCAAGAGGGAACTTGTGTTGGGCTCATGCCTCCCTTGACTTTTGCCACCATGGCCACACCATTCATGGAACTATCTATTTCCCCTGCCATGGGGTGGCTGATGCTGGCTGATGCCCAGAGGATGAACCATCCTGTCCACCCAGTTGCTAGGTGCCTCCTCTGCAGGAGAGGTTTTTTGGCAGACCTTAACGTAAGTCCAGTGATTGGCACGCTAGTGCCATTTCCATAGGTCAGTAGTACTGATTTTTCCTTTTGTCTCAGACACCAATATGGCTCGGCACAGCAGTTACTGATCCTGTCTCTATTTGAAATTTTAATATTTTGCTCATCATGGATTTTTGCATTAATTTTAACTCTTTAAAATATTGCATTAACATATTATGCATCTTCATGTTATTATTATTCCTCTTCAGCTTCCCAAAGTGCTGGGATTACAGGCTGAGCCACCGTGCCCAGCTCAAATGCATTATTTTCACTGCTGATGGGTTGCTGTTGTGTCCTCCCAATCTATGACTTGATGGGTCTCACTGTAATCAGTTCCAGGAACAAAGTCACTCACTGTCCTGTGTAGTCTCCGAGTCTCTGCGAGGACCCACTGCACGGCAGGAGCTAGTCTCAGACTGAGATGAGTTCTCGGCAGCAGAAGGCACCACCGCACTCCCAAGGGCTAAAGGTTTACCCTGCACCTCTCCTACTGAAGCTTGCAGAGGGTTGGCATGGCAGCCTTCTTCGTCATAGGAGACTCTAAGACTGATATTTTTGGCTCCTCTGGGTTGTGCAGCTTGAGTGGAAGAGCAGATCCTCTCACAGCCTAGACCTCCTGGCCAGCTGTTTCTTGCCCTAGACTCCATTCCGAGTGGCAGTCTCCCAAGCTGTCTGATAGGCGGATGGGAGAAGTATCAGCAAGTATGCTACTTCTAGTGTCCCAGGTGGTGCACCCAGCACTGTGCCTCTTCCCTAGTGCAGCTGAAGGAAAGCTGCCACTGCCTGTGCCTTCCTTTACAAGGGTTGTCCTGGCATGTGTCAGACCACTGGGTCCCCTAACAACCTTGCCAATGTGCCAGTCCCCTGAATGTTTCTGGGCTTTAGCCCCTGCCCTTGGCTTGCACGTGTCTTCTTCCTAGGACATCCGGGGTGCTTGTGTCATATGCTGGTAGCATAATGTCATCAACAGTGCACCAGTGTGCTGTGCAAACTATCCCGAGACAGCCTGTATGCATGCAAAGTATGCTCAAAAGCACCCAAGGCTGAGGCGTGGCAGCTCATGCCTATAATTCCAGCACTTTGGGAGGCTGAGACTGATGGATCACTTAAGCCTAGCAGTTTGAGACTAGCCTGAGCAAAATAGTGAGACCCTATCTCAACTGAAAACAAAAAAAGAAAAAGAAAAAGAAATTAGCTAGGTGTGGTGATATGCGCCTGGGGTCCCAGCTACTGGGAGGCTGAGGTGGGAGGATTCATTGAGCCCTGGAGGCTGAGGCTACAGTAAGCTGTGACTGCACTACTGCACTCCAGCCTGGATGACACAGCGAGACTCTGTCTCAAAATAAATAAATTTATTTATTAATACCGCATCAATCGGTATTTCCCAATTTTCATAATTGAACTGTGGTTGTATAAGAGAATGCCCGTGGCCAGGCGCAGTAGTCCCTGCTACTTGGGGGTTGAGACAGGCGAAACCCTGTCTCCACTAATAATATAAAAATTAGCAGGTCATGGTGGCACATGCCTGTAATTCCAGTACTCAGGAGGCTGAAGCAGGAGAATCGCTTGAACCTGGGAGGTGGAGGTTGCAGTGAACCAAGTTTGTGCCACTGCACTCCAGCCTGGACAATAGTGTGAGACTCCGTCTCAAATAAAAATAAAAATAAAAGAAGTTGCCTGGCTTAGTTGTGCTTACTGGACTCAGAGCCCCACATGGAGTCTGCTGACCTGTCTTGGGATTGAAGGGTGATGGGTGAGAAGGATGGAGAATTTGTAAAGGGCCGGCAGTCTCCCTGATCTGTCTTTTCTAATTTTGTAGTCAGACTCCTCCTATTTGGTTCCTGGGCGACCTTCAGTTCTTGAATTTTAGGGTTCCAAACAACAAGTGTTAAGTGAAGTTTGGGGCCTTTTAAAAGGTTTCAGTGCTTGAAATTTGAGACAATAATAATAGCTGCCATCTTACGGTGAGTTTGACAGCTCTGGGTTGTGAATTTTATGTCTGTGACTGCATCTCATCTCATTGATGTAAAAAGTAAAATTACTTTTGCCAAGTACTGCCTTCAGTCATTGGATGTTGGATTTCTCTGTTTCCAACTCTTAGGGAGTCTCTACTGGGGCCAGTGTGTCAGCATCACCTTGGCCCCTTCTATACCTTAATGCCCTCGCTGAAGGGTAAGCTGGGATCCCTTTGGCCCCACGAAGCATTAAAGCCTTCATGTCCTCTCATCAACACACCCCATTCCAGGGCTTCTGCGCCTCCCCAGCCTCCATGTCCTGTCCCCGGGGCCTTGAGAGCTGCTGATGCTTCTCTACACCCCCTCAGAGGGCTGCAGGGAACTGGGGTGGGTGTGCCCCTGTCTTTCCTGCCCAGGCTAATCTGCCTCGCACTCCCTTCCAGCCTCCTGGCTTGGGACATTCCAGTGTCCTCCACCTTTATACCAAAGACTGTGCCCCTGTCACTATATCCATGTCCGCCTCTAAGCCCCCGGCTCCCAGGACCACATGCCAGGCCCTCTGATGAGCTCCCCAGCCACCCTTCTGTAAGAGTGTGCAGGTCCTGAGCATAGCAGGCACTCAGGCTGGAATAAGGTATGGGGTACCTCTTCCCGACGGCACCCTCAGTCTCTGCATGTGGCTCTCTCTACTGGAATTTGGGAGGCCAAGGCAAGCATCTCCCTCAGGCTCCCCCGACAGCATGGGGAGACCTCAGCCTTCCCACCAGCCTGAGCGGTCCCAAGCTCAGCCCCTAGCCACAAGCCCCAGGTTTGCTGCCCAGGCCCAAGCTACCCACGGGCAGTGAGAAAGCTACCATCTCCCAGAACGGGACCCTCTTGCCTGTGTGGTCAGCGCCCTTTCTCCTGGATACAGACCTTCCTGAGCAGCCAAAACTTCCTTCTCGCCCGATGGGCAAGGAGACCTGAGGATTAACCGCTTGCTTAGCAGCTTCCTGGAGGCCCCCCTTGGAACTGGAAATAGTCCTGGATGCAATGATTGAAGCAACTCCAGGCTGTACTGAGCCCACGCCTGGCTCTGGGGTTGCCCTCCTCTGCACCTCCTGTCTGGTCACCTCTTGCTTTTCCTATGCTATGCAGCCAAGCAGGTGACCAGGAAGGCCTCTCACCCAGAAGCCACCTGGCTCCTGCTACCCACTGTGCACTTGTTCCAGGTGCATTCCCAAGGGCCAACTTCCTTGGTTCATTTTGACAAACTTTGAGGTTGCTCGTCATAGCCCTTAAGAATGGAGACAAACACCATCCCTCCCCCATTTTCCAACCCCTGATGTACACGAGCAAAAAACAGAAGCTCAGAGAGGGTGAGGACTTTCCACAGAGTCACACAGCTGGTGAAGTCGCTGGTCTAAGCCTTTAAATAGGGCCAACTTGACCCTTCACCTGCCTGCCTTTTCCCACCCCTGCCCTCCCTACAGGTGCTGTCTGCATGTAGAATCTTTCAGGCCCAGATTCAGGATGTCCAGCCGAGTGTGGGAAGGGTGGCATGGTAAGGGCCCAGCCACATGGTAGCTGAAAGGCTCTGGGGCCAGGGGGTCCTAGCTCCCAGCCCCGCCCCTTAGAACCTCACCAGGGACTCAAGTCTATTGACACAAGGGTCAGCACCTGTCACGAGGTCGTCTTCCCTAACATATACTTTCATTTAGGGGCAAAGAACTTCTCTTTTTGTTATTTTGCATTAAAATAACCAAGATTCAGCCAGACGTGGTGGCTCACACCTGTAATCCCAGAACTTTGGGAGGCTGAGGTTGGAGGATTACTTGAGTCCAGGAGTTAGAGACCAGCTTGAGCAACATAGTGAGACCCCATCTCTACATAGAATTTTAAAAACTTCCAAAGAATTAAAAAATATATATTAGCCAGGCATGGTGGCATGTGCCTATAGTCCCAGCTATTGCGAGGCTGAGGATCACTTGAGCCTGGGAGGTCGAGGCTGCAGTGAGCCATGACTGCACTACTGCACTCTAGCCTGGGAGACAGAGCGAGACCCTGTCTGAAAATAATCAAGATCAACCCTGGACAGAAAGGAATTGCTAGAGTAATACCCTTTGACTGGAAATGCTGTGGGGTCTAAGGTGCTGCCTTCCCCTCTGCCCTGTGTGCTAGTCCTTGTATGTTAAGACTCAGTAGTTCCCCGTATCCCAGTAAAAAGGCAGGGGTGGGATGATGGGTACACTGAAATCCCAATCCCCACCAGCACACAATATACTCAGGTAACAAACATGCGCATGTACCCCTTGAATCTAAACTAAATTAAATTTTAAACAAACGCAAGGGTGTGACCTGGATGGAGTGGTACAGTCATCCCCTGGCACCGAGCAGCCCATTAGCCCAGAAAGGTTATCTGATCAGATGCCTGTCTCCTATGGACCTATGGGAGCTGGACACAGGGAAGGAGCCTTTGATGCCGTGGAACAAGGTGGAGGAATTGTCCATGCGAAGTGGCCCCTGAAGAACTGGTACGAAGGGGTTGGCTGCAGTGGTTTGAGAGTCAGGAACTGGGTTGGGGGCCTGGGCCTACAAGGCTTTCTAAGCCCCCTAGGACTGGGGACTTTGTCCTGGATGCTATGGGAGGCCACTGAATGGGGTGGGGTAAGGGGCAGGAAGGATGGGTCCACAAGAAAACTGATCAGAGTGACTTTTTTTTTTTTTTTTTTGACACAAAGGCTTGCTCTGTTGCCAAGCTAGAGTGCAGTGGTGCAATCTCAGCTCACTGCAACTTCTGACTCCCTGGTTCAAGCAATTGTCTTGCCTCAGCCTCCCGAGTAGCTGGGACTACAGTTGCGTGCCACCACGCCTGGCTAATTTTTGTATTTTCAGTAGAGACAGAGTTTCACCATGTTGGCCAGGATGGTCTCGATCTCTTGACCTCATGATCCACCCATCTCAGCCTCCCAAAGTGCTGGGATTACAGATGTGAGCCACGGCACCTGGCCCAGATTGACTTTTAAAAGCAGGACCCAGGGCCGGGCGCAGTGGCTCACACCTGTAATCCCAGCAGTTTGGGAGGCTGAGGCGGGCAGATCACTTGAGGTCAGGAGTTTGAGACCAGCCTGGCAAACATGGTGAAAACCCGTCTCTACTAAAAATACAAAAATTAGCCGGGTGTGGTGGCGCGTGCCTATAGTCTCAGCTACTCAGGAGGCTGAGGCAGGAGAATTGTTTGAACCCGGGAGGTGGAGGCTGCAGTGAGCCAAAATCACATCACTGCACTCCAGCCTGGGCGAAAGAGTGAGGCTTCATCTCAAAAAATAAAAATAAAAATAAAAAATGAAATAAAAAATTCTGGCCAATAAAACAACAACAAAAAAGATCCTGGAACCCTTTTTCTCCTTCTCGCTCCCTCTCTTGCCACATGACATGCCTGCTCCTCCTTCCCCTTCTGCCACGAATGGAAGTTTCCTGAGGCCTCACCAGGAGCAGGTGCTGGTGTCACGCTTCTTGTACAGCCTGCAGAACCGTGAACTAAATCAACCTCTTTTCTTTTTAAATCACTCAGCCTCCAGTATTTCTTTATGGCAATACAAAATGGACTCAGACACTCCTTGATCTCAAACGTCCCAGCTTTCAGAACGGTGAAGCATAACTGTTCATTGTTCAAGCCCTGGCTCATGGTATTTTGTTATGGTGGCCTGAGCTAATACAGGAGGCTGGCTGGGGGCCTGGCCCTTGAGAGATGGGGGAGGCTTAGAGCACAGCGGCAGGGGAGTAGGGAAGAAGCAGACAGGGTAGAAGACACATTCTGTAGTGACAGACCCACTCACTGGTTATGGTCTGGAGACTGGGATGGAAGAAAAAGGACCTCAGGAATGACTGCCAGGTCTCTGGGCTTGAGCTGCAGGGGAGGTGGAGACACTGTGTCCTGGGCAAGGAGTTTTGTTGTCAAGTTCCAGCTCTGGAGCACTCCAGCCTTTAGAGGTCTGGTTAAGGAGAAGCCCGAGAGGTGGGAGGAAGACAGGAGGGTGGAGAGTCACTGAGACTGGTGCAGAGTGTCTCCAGAAGCACGGAGCAGCCCCTTTCGATGGCAACCTGGCTTTGTAGGACTTTTGACACGCTTACCCCCACCGGCTTTCCCCGCGCCTGCATGGCCGCTCTGACCATCCACATCCATGGTGAGGGTCCCTCCCTTGCCTGCCATTGCTCCATCCACCCAGTCCCAACTCGGTAGATTCATATTGTGTCCATCCTTTGAGGCTCTCCTCCGCTCCCCCAGCTCCTGTCTCAGAGTCCCCCAGCCTCTCGGGTCCCCCTCTGTGTCTTGTGTAAGAGCTGAGTGTGCTCTTGTCTGTTTCCCAGGAGGTGAGCTCCTCGCGTACAGGGGTCGCGCTGCCTCCTCCTCTGACTCCCTGGCTCTGAGCGAAGGCTCTGGCATCTGTAGCCATGAGAGGAATGTTTGCCGAGTGACCCCATGAGCGAGTGATGCCAGCATAAAGGCCAGTGCACCCAAGGCTGGCCCAAAATATCCTCTGGCAACCAGAGCCTCCCAGCCGGGGGATGAATTCTGCCTTTGAAAGTAGTGAGTAGCACATCCTTAGAGGTACCCAAGAGGAGAAGGATTGGACGCTATTCAGGGTGGAAATGGATGAGGGGATCCCTGCAATGGGGGAGAGGGTCTGACTACCCATCCCTTAAGGACAGTCCCTGGTCTGGGGCCTCCCAGCCTGAGAACGAGGCAGGAGCCACCACCATTGGAAGCTGTCAGATTCACAGTCATAATTCCAGAGTGTGACACTTAGTTAATCTGAAAATATTTGCTAACCTATTATGAATAACAATATTTGCAGCTTAAAATGCTTACCCTCCATAGCTCCAGAGTGTGAAGATGTGCTTCTACCCAGACAAAGATGTACTCACTACTATCCGAGCAAATTGACACAGGGAGCTTATAAGCCTAATTGTTGGCATCTCAGGCTGATTTGCGTCCCCTGGGGCCACTCTGATAACTTGGCTAAACAAATACAGGAGGTGCTGTAGGGACAGGCTCACAGGGCCAGAGGGCTCCATGGAGCCGGATGACGGGGAAGTATTTCAGGCCTCTCACCAGAACCTCCTGCTATGCTCTGAATGTCTGTGTCCTCCCAAAATTCATATGTTGAAATCCTAATTCCCTACGTGAGGGTATTAGGAGGTGGGGCCTTTGAAGGTGATTAGGTCATGAGAGCAGAGCCCACAGTAATGGGGTGAGTGCCCTTATATAAAGGACCCCAGGCTGGGTGTGGTGGCTCATGCCTGTAATCCCAGCACTTTGGGAGGCTGAGGCGGGAGGATCACTTGAGACCAGGAGTTCAAGACCAGCCTGAGCAACATAGCAAGACCCCATCTTTACAAAAAAAAATATAAATAAATAAGTAAAAGGGATACCAGAGAGCTTTTTGCCCCTTTTCTGCCATGTGAAGATACAATATGAAGTCTGCAATCTGTAACCTGAGAGATGGGGTTTCACCATGTTGGCCAGGATGATCTTGAACTCCTGACCTCAAGTGATCCACCCGTCTCGTCCTCCCAAAGTACTGAGATTACAGGTGTGAGCCACCACTAAATTTCTGTTTCTGATAAGCCACTCAGTCTACGGTACTTTGTCAAAATAGCCTGAACAGACTAAGGTACCCCCCTCACCCCATCTCATCACAGAGTCTCTGGACTTTTTTTCTTGGCTGCCTATATGGTTCTTAGGGTCATCTTCACAGTCAGCTACGGGGTGTGGCCAGGCCCCATGGGTATGTGGTTAAGGTCATTGGCTAACATGGATG
Source organism: Pan paniscus (assembly GCF_029289425.2). NCBI lineage: Eukaryota > Metazoa > Chordata > Mammalia > Primates > Hominidae > Pan > Pan paniscus. The sequence goes on from NC_073269.2 coordinate 35,722,270, forward strand.
ACCAAGGCCATTGCAGTTTCCAGACACTGAGAGGCTCCACACACCTGTGGATGGGGGTCTGTCTTTCCTGAGGAAGGGTCAATGGCCAGCTCGAGCCTGTGTCCACAGATAAAGATGTTTGCACAGAATGTGGAGCCCAGAGGAGACAAGGATCTATCAAGGGCCTCCCAGGAGCTTGTGCCAGAATGTGCAACTCAAGCCAGTGTTGGCATGAAGGAAACTTGGCGTAACTGCAGAGACCACGGCTTCTTCAGAGCCTCACATCTCCTGTGTTGGTGCCATCGCAGCTACACAGCCTCCAGCCCTAACACCCAGGACACCTGAAGCAAGAGCCCCTTCCTGTGGCTCCAGCTGAAATCCAGGGGCCCCTTTCTCTCCCTAGCCCAATTCATGCTCCCTCTAAACCTTTGCTGTGGCCAGGGTTTAGAGGGGGCATTGCTGGCCCCACCCAAGAGGCAAGGTCTGAAAGTGGAGAAAGACGGCTTCCCCAAGACTAGCTGGGATGCTCTTACAAGAATGACAGAAAAGAGATGCTGGGGCTGGATGCAGTGGCTCACACCTGTAATCCCAGCATTTTGGGAGGCCAAGATGGGCAGATCACCTGAGGTCGGGAGTTCGAGACCAGCCTGGTCAACATGGTGAAACCCCATCTCTACTAAAAATACAAAAATTAGTCGGGTCTGATGGCGGGCGCCTGTAATCACAGCTACTTGGGAGGCTGAGGCACGAGAATCACTTGAACCCGGGAAGTGGAGGTTGCAGTGAGCTGAGATAGTGCCACTGTACTCCCACTGGGGCAACAGAGTGAGACTCCGTCGAAGAAAGAAAAAAAAAGAAAAGAAAAAAGAAAAAAGAGATGCTGGGCAGGAGAAAAGCCTCCCTTGAGGGAAAAGAGAAGGAAAGGACCAGCTGCCTTGGCCCATTCAGTGATGTGGCCATGAAACCAGGGGCTGGCTGAAATGTCATTGTCCAAGAAAAGGTGCTGGCTGTGCACAGTAGCTCATACCTGTAATCTCTGCACTTTGGGAGGTTGAGGCAGGCAGATTGCTTAAGCCCAGGAGTTTGAGACAAGTCTGGGCAACATAGCAAGACTCTGTCTCTACAAAACATAAAAAAAAGTAGCTGGGTGTGATGGTGCACACCTGTTGTCTCAGCTACTCCAAAGGCTGGGGTAGGAAGATCACTCAAGCCCAGGATATTGAGACTGCAGTGAGCTATGATTGCACCACTGCACTCCAGCCTGGGCAACAGAGCAAGACCCTGACTCTTAAAAAAAATTTTTTTTAAAAAAGAGAGGTGCTGGTGACCATGATAGACAGTGATTCAGAGCAGAGAGAGAGGAGGCCCAAATAGCTTAGTCCTGTCCACAGTGGCAGAGGAAATGGGAGAATTAAGGCAATTTCAATGAAAACAACAATTAAAAAAAAAAAGCCCCACCCAATGCTTATACCTCAATTATCTAGATTTGCTCAAGCAGGAATTATCAGAATAACTTAGGAAAAGCTTCTTTTGGGAGTAAGGACAAGAGGACAATCGTGGCCAGGCACGGCAGCTCATGCTTGTAATCCTAGTACTTTGGGAGGCTAAGGTGGGTGGATCACTTGAGATCCAATCATTTGAGATGAGGAGTTTAAGACCAGCCTGGGCAATAGGGTGAGACACTGTCTCTACTAAAAATACAAACAATTCTCCAGGCATGGTGGTGCATGCCTGTAGTTCCAGCTACTGGGGAGCCTGAGGCATGAGAATCACTTGAATCTAAGAGCCTAGATGGTGCCACTGCACTCCAGCTTGGGTGACAGAGCAAGATCTGTCTCAAACAAACAAACAAACAAACAAACAAAACCAAAGGATGACTGACCTGTGTCAACATCCAGAGTTCCCATCTCAGCTATGTGCACAGGAAGGGCCAGTCTTTCCTTTACTCTCATTCACTCTACAGATGCCTACCAGGTACCTGCCAGGTGGGCCAGGCCCTGTTCTCACCACTGCTCTGAATGGTCACCACAGAGAATGGTCTCCCTGCTCTCAGGGAGCCCATGTTCTGCTTGGGGAAGGCAGCCAACAAGATCTAAAGCATCGCTGAGTGACAGGGACATGTCCTGTGAAATGCATGGAGAGGTGATGTTGTCATTGTGTGGACGTCACAGAGCGCACTACACAAACCTGGATGGGGTTGCCTACTGCACATCTAGACTGCATGGTGTGGCCTGTGGCTCCTAGACCACAGACCCAGACAGCACGTTCCTGCGCTGAATGCCGCAGGCAGCTGGAACCCAGTGGTTAAGTATCTGTGTACCTAAACAAATCTCAACTTAGAAAAGGTACAGTAAAAATATAGTATTATCATTGATGGGACCACTGTCACCACTGCACACTGCCTTTGACCCAAACATTATTCGGTGCATGGCCGTCGATGATGGAGATTGCGATTCGTGTACTGGAGAAAATAAAGCGAGGTGGGCTGAGAGTGGGAGGCCCGCAGGGCAGGGCACTTTGGATCAGGTTGTCAGGAAATGCCTCCTCGAAGAGGGCGCATTTGCAATTAAAGCCAAGTGACAAGAAAAAACTGCCATGCACAGATCTGGGGGCTAGAGGGTGGGGCAGGAGGGACAACAAGAGCAAAGGCACTGGGGACGGAAGGGCTTCATGGGCAGTGGGAGCCCCACAGGAGCCCCCTAGGTCTGGCTTGCAAGCTCTCTGGCCCTCTGCTGGACACCCCAGAGCAAGCCAGCCCTTACCTGGGACTCCCTGAACACACTGCCCCCAGAGAACCAGAGGCAGAGGGACTGGCTCGCCTGAGTTCCACAGGAAAGACAGACTGTCCTGAGAACAGACACTCGCTCATTTTCATCACTGTTCCTCAAACAAGTAGATTTTGTTTTAAAGCAAACAAATAAACAGCGTTGTCAAGTTGGTCAAGTTTGTTGTTTCTTACCCAAACTTCCCCTTTAAATCTTCGGCAGGACAGAGGAGGACCCTGGGCGTCTTGTCAATTCTCTGACTTCAAGGAAGAGTCTGGTCAACCCAGGCTCACTCGCAGGCTTGAAAGGAGCCTCTAGCGAGGCCAGGGTGGGAGCAGAGACCGTAACAAGGCCTTTTTTTGTTGTTGTTTTTTGAGGCAGCATCTCACTCCGTCACCCAGGCTCAAGTGCAGTGGCACAGTCTCGGCTCACTGCAACCTCCGCCTCCCAGGTTCAAGAGATTCTCTTGCCTCAGCCTCCTGAGTAGGTGGGACTACAGGCCCATGCCACCACACCTGGCTAATTTTTGTATTTTTAGTAGAGACGGGGTTTCACCACGTTGGCCAGGCTGCTCTCAATCTCCTCACCTCAAGTGATCCGCCCACCTCGGCCTCCCAAGGTCCTGGGATTACAGGCGTGAGCCACTGCGCCTGGCCATGTATCTTTTTTGTTATTTGTAATTGTCACTTGTCTAGTGTTTTGGTGCGCACATTTACAGAACGAAGCCTGCTGAAAAGCTTTAAAGTACAGCACACTAATGATTCCTGAGATAGATACAGGTATAGGTCTCTCTCTCTCTCTCTCCCCGTTTGTCTGTCTATCTATCTATCTATCTATCATCATCTATCTATCTAATCTGTCATTGAGAGAGTGATTGTAGATAGATAGAGGCACAGATACAGATACAGAAACTGAAAGCTATTTTCTGAAAATAGAGTGGCATCTACCACTGTGGTCCATGGTGATGCAGCCCTGGGGGTGGGTTTGGGGACATTAGCAGGCAGGGCAGGAAGAGTCTGGGAGCCAGGGAGCCTTCCCCAGACCTCTAGCATCCACCCCCAGGCTCTTCCACTGCACTCTCAACACTGAAGGTCAAGCCCATTTATGCCCCAGACTCCTACTGCTGGAGGGGCTTGGGCCATGTTCCCAGGGCCAGCGAGGCCAGGAAGCCAGCACTTCCGTTAGCTAAGAAGTCACCAGGCACAGGACCCCAAGGCTCAGGGGCACTCGCCAGTGATGGCTGCAGGGAAGGTAGGAGACGCACAGCAGCAGGCCACTGGGCCGGGCTCCTATACCACCTGGAGGAGATGTGACAGCCTCACATCCAGGAGCCTGGCCCTGGCCAGAAGCGTCTGTGGTCCTTCGGCAGGCAGCTAGATGTGGCCACTTTGCAGGTGGCCTTTCATAGCACCTAGAATGCCCCTGCTCACTCATCTGTGAAGCAAGGACGCCACTCTCACTCTGCCTGTCTTGCTGTCACTCAACACTCAACAGGCATTGGGCACGGTGGCTTACACCTGTAATCCTGGCGCTTTGGGAGGCCAAGTCAGGAGGATCTCTTGAGGTCAGGAGGTCAAGACCAGCCTGGGCAACGCAGTGAGATGCCATCTCTACCAAAAAATAAAAGTAAAATTAGCCTGGTGTGGTGGTGCACACCTGTAGCCCCAGCTGCTCAGGAGGCTGAAGTGGGAGGATTGCTTGAGCCCAGAAGGTTAAGGCTGCAGTGAGCTACTAACACGCCACTGCACTCCAGCCTGGGGACACAGTCAGATCCTGTCTCAAATAAATAAATTAATTAAATAAAAGAAAAAATAAGCCAGACATGGGGCTCATGCTTGTAATCCCAGCACTTTGGGAGGCTGAAGTGAGTGGATCAGGCACCCGTCACCTGAGGCCCAGGCATGAGGCACCCATCACCACGCCCAGCTAATTTTCTATTTTTAGTAGAGATGGGGTTTCACCATGTTGGTGGTGGGCTACGTTCCCAGGGCCAGAACTCCTCACCTGAGGTCATGAGTTCTACACCAGCCTAGCCTGGGGTCAGATTGCTTGAGTTTGAGACAGCCTGGGCAACGTGGTCAGACCCTGTCTCAAATTTAAAAAAATAAAAATAAAAAACATTCAACATATATGTTTGGAGCACCTACTATGTGCCAGGCCTCAAGGTCATGAGAAACAAAGGTGGATGAATGATTCGAAGACCCGCCTCTGGCCTCCCCAGCACTGACAGGGTGGGCTTATGAAAGGGCTTCTAGACTGCTCACCGGCCTGCACGTGGGACACAGAACCTCCTCTGGGACATGGAGCCTACTCTGAGAGCAGAGATTGAGCACGGTTTACAGCAGGTGTGCCACCCTCCAAGCCAGAACAGGGCCTAATGAAAATCCCATGCTGAAATATTTCTGTATTTTGTAAGGAATATTCAGTGTCACAAGAATGTGAGGCTGTGGGGTCAGATCGTTTCATCCAGCTTCTGGCACAATTCAGTGTTCTTGGGGGAGACCCGGGAGGTTTAGGAATAGAAAATGGATGGGACTGGCTGGGTGCAGTGGCTCACACCTGTAATCTCAGCATTTTGGGAGGCTGAGGCAGGTGCATCACCTGAGGTCAGGAGTTCGAGACCAGCCTAGCCAACATGGTGAAACCCCAACTCTACTAAAAATAGAAAAGTAGCTGGGTGTGGTGACGGGTGCCTGTAATCCCAACTACTCAGCAGGCTAAGGCAGGAGAATTACTTGAACCTGGGAGGTGGAAGTTGCAGTGAGCTGAGATTGTGACATTGCACTCCAGCCTGGGCTACAAGAGCAAAACTCCATTTCAAAAGAAAGAAAGAAAGGAAGAAAGGAAGAAAGAAAGGAAGAAGGAAAGAAAGAAAGAAAGAAAGAAAGAAAGAAAGAAAGAAAGAAAGAAAGAAAGAAAGAAAGAAAGAAAGAAAAAGAAAATGGATAGGACTAAACCAACTTAAAGGTCTTTTTGGAGTCCAAAGATTCTCCAAGTCTCACCCTTCTTTCCCTGTCCAGAAAGGCTGATTCCAGCCAGGTGTGGTGGCTCATGCCTGTAATCCCAGCACTTTGGGAGGCTAAGGTGGGAGGATTGCTTGAGCCCAGGAGTTGAAGACCAACCTGGGCAACATAGGGATACCCCATCTCTATGATTTAAAAGATAAAAATAAAAATGCTGGTTCCTGATGGCCCAAGCTTGCCTGTTCACACCAGCTCTGGGCCTGTCCCCCATGGACCAAGCTCTGGATTCCTTGAAGGCCACCAGTCTCCAGCCTCCAGTCCAGGGTCACTGTTCCTAAGGGCGTGCCCAGCCTGACCAGATCCTCATGTGAGGGAGGCACAGGGATAATGTTCCAGGATGGGCCCTTATGCCTGCTGGTGATGTCAGTGACAAGCCCAGGGCTCAGCCTGCCCCTGTGTCCTTCTCCAGGTGGGTTTGGGCAGCCTGGACCAGAGGGTGCAGTGAGCTTGTCTGACCCCATCTGTGCCAGGAGGGAGGGGGCCTGCATTGCAAGTCTGGCCGTGGGGGCCCTCAGTTTCTGTTCTGTATTTTTACATTCGAATTATTTCATATATGGCCTTCTGATGGACTCATTTACTGGGAAGCTAAAGATACCCTTCAATGTCTAAAAATAAACCTGAACTGCTAAAAATTCAGCATTTCTCTCCCTCGCTTCCACCAGCTGGGCCTGTCTGCTTTCACTCCAACACCATCAGGAGCTACAAACAAGATTTACAAAAGCCAGCAAGTTTACACGGGCCTGAATAGCAGATTCTCTTTTATCTTCAATTTGCCAAAACATTTTGGGGTTGTTATTATTGAGGCTTTCTTTTCTTTTCTTTTTTTCTGTCCTTTGTTTCCTTCCTTCCTTCCTTTTTCTTTCTTTCTTTTTCTTTCTTTTCTTCCTCTTCTTCTTTCTTCCTTTCTTTTTCTTTCTTTCTCTTTCTTTTCTTTCTTTCCTTTCTTCTTCCCTTTATTCTTTTTTTCTATCACTTCTTCTGCTCCTTTAGTCTAGTATTTAGGAAAACTTTCGTCCAAATGCAAGCTTCCAAGATGTTCTACCTCTGGTCTGTCACACCTCCTTTTCTTACTTCAATTATTTTAAGACACTCTCCCAATTTCTATGAGTACCATGCGGATCGCCTGAAGGCCAGTTAAGAATAAACCTGCTAAACCAATAAATTACATTCACTCTCATTTCCAGAGGAACGCTTTTACATAAATATCTGCCATAGAAATAAATCAGATAAATTAATAAGAAATCCCTCCTCCCCTCAAACCAAACAGTGAACAGTAATGGTTATCAGACCAGTTAAAAGAATAAACCTATTAAATAAATAAATTTGCTCTACGCCAATTTATGTCACCAATGTACTTAAGGGGAAACCTTTTAAAAGAGTAGATTTACAGTGCACACACAGATCTCCACTGGGTATGTGTAATTATGCATAAGAAAGACATTACTTTTAAAGTGGATGAATGGGCGATACTTTTTTGATTTACTGCTAGAAACAGAAAAATGGTAATGGCATGAAATAAGCGTTTGCAAACCCATTTCAGAAGACAGGAAATGCTTGATTTACCTAGGGCACCCATCATGTTCTGTATTTCAGATCGAAGTAGATAAATGGTTAGGCAAATGGATATTTGGGGGGAAATCTATAGCCTTTCTGTCAACTCTGCAAGTTAAATGTTTGGAATAAAAACGCAGAGAGTGTCTATGTGCAAGGAAGAAGTCATGATTTATTAGCAATCGGGCAAATGGAAGTGGGCAGTGCTTACCTGGAAGGTGAGGATTTCTCAGATACGAGGGCTGTGGGCTGTGTCCACAATTCCTGATGTTTTTAGCTATGAAATCTGGTGGCCAGCTGGTCCTTCTCACCCACCCCAAGCCACCTAAAAGCTGCCCTGAATGCTGTTCTTGTTCTGACCTCTTACTTGCACTTTATTTTATTTTATGTTTATTTTTATTTTTTGAGACAGAGTCTCGCTCTGTCGCCCAGGCTGGAGTGCAGTGGCATGATCTCGGCTCACTACAACCTCTGCCTCCCAGGTTCAAGCAATTCTCTTGCCTCAGCCTCCCAAGTAGCTGGGATTACAGGCATCTGCCACCACACCTAGCTAATTTTTTTTATTTTTAGTAGAGACGGAGTTTCACCATGTTGGCCAGGCTGGTCTCAAACTCCTGACCTCAAGTGATCTGCCTGTCTCAGCTTCCCAAAGTGTTGGGATTACAGGTGTGAGCCACTGCACCCAGCCTCTTACTTGCACTTTAAAACCCTGCCTGCAACACCACCCATCAACAGAAGAAGATGGACGCTATTTAAGGTGGTTGGACATTGTTTTCATGGAGGCTACATGGAGCTACGGGCCCTAGTCAATGTCATGTCTGAGCCTTTGTTGAACACCAACTGTACATTAACCTGTGTTGGTTATGGCTCACAGTGTTCTACAAGATTTTCATACTAGTCAGTATCTTCCAAAGCAGAGACTAATGTCTACACACAAATTTACCCAGTATTCCAGGAGCCACATCTACACTCAAATAGAGAATTGAAAGTGGAGCCCAAGGCTGGGCACAGTGGCTCACGCTTGTAATCCCAGCACTTTGGGAGGCTGAGGCGGGTGGATCACTTGAGGTCAGGAGTTCGAGACCAGCCTGACCAATATGGTGAAACCCATTCTCTACTAAAAATACAAAAATTAGCCAGGCATGGTGGTGTGCGCCTGTAGCTCCAGCTACTTGGGAGGCTGAGGCAGAAGAATCACTTGAACCCAGGAGGCAGAGGTTGCAGTGAGCTGAGATCACACCACTGAACTCCAGCCTGGGTGACAGAGTGAGACTCTGTCTAAAAAAAACACAAAACAAAACAAACAAACAAACAAAAAGACAGTGGATCACAAATCTTGCGTTCCTAAATGCAACCCTCCCTTCCTGAATTAACTAAGCCATCTTAGCAACTATATCCTCTGTGGGTTTTACCTGTTTGGACACAGGGACATGTGCCCAAAGTTAAACAGGTTGGGATCATGGCCCCAATTTTTTTTTTTTTTTTTTTTGAGACAGGGTCTCACCCTGTCACTCAGGCTGGAGTGCAGTGGCACGATCTCCGCTTATTGCAACCCCCACCTCCCGGGCTCAAGCAATCCTCCTGCCTCAGCCTCCTGAGTAGCTAGGACTACAGGCGTGCACCACCATGCCCGGCTATATGGCCCAGATTTCCATCTCAGCTCTGTTAGTCACTAGCTAGATCACACTTTCTCTCCAAGTCTCAGTTTCCACATCTCCAAAATTGGCATAATCATCTCTGAGCCTGTGATGGTTAAATGAGATAATATATTTAAAAAACTTAACAATGTTGCACAGTCAGTAAATAGTGACAATTACCGTGTTGCTTTTTTTTTTTCATCATCAGGGAGAAATGCAAAGAGTGCTGACCAGGTGACGGGCTAGGTGCCCAGCCCTGTGCTAGGTGCTCTGAGGACTGAGAGATGGAAACCACAGGGCTCTGCCTCAGGGAAATTACATTTGCTCTTGTACACGAGAAATAGGAAACACTAGGTGGTATCCATTACTGCCACAGCAGCTCAGCGAGAAGGGATGTGAGTTGAGCCTTGACTTGCGAGGAGAGTCAGGATAGGCAGAGAGAGGACATTCCAGGTGTAGGAACTGCATAGGCAGAGGCCTGGGGGCAGCCTCTGGGAGGTGGAAGGGAGAAGTGTCTCTGGAGGTGAAGATGTGGGGAGGGTCAGAGAGCTATGGCCAGAACACGAGGAGCCCCAGGACTGCCCCTCAGAAGGTGCTCTTATAACAGCCAACATGTGGCCCACTCCGCCACCATTAGGAGCCTAGCTTGTCCAACTGGTCCAGCCTCCACTGAGCGGTCAGATCCTGCTGGCCTCTCTTTCTACTCTCCCAGCCCCAGGGACCACTCTCTGTGCGAAGGTTTTCCTTGATGGGGCCAGACCAACCCCGCCTTTCACCTGTATGACTCAGTCATCAGGCAGATACCCCCATCAATGCTCAGGGTCATGAACACCCATGCTCGGCTCTGGCTGGCTCGACTGGCTTGCTCATGCCCACATAGGAGGGCATGCCGGGAGCATGAAGGAATTCAGGAGTTGGCAGATTTACACAGTCAGAACGCACTAATATCTTTTGACCAGCTTAAGAATAAATATGGCCCAACAAATTGTCATTTTTATGGGTATTTACAGCCAAGGCACTTTGTAAACCCAAGAACTAGTATTTCCCAGAGGAAATCTGGCTCTCGATTCTTGATAAATTATTGGAAAGTCAGACCAGCCCCAGCTCAGGAGTTTCTCTCTCTTATTAGTGGTTCCAGAGGTGTGGCCTGAGCCAGAATTAGGCTTGTCTGGGCTGAAGTCTCTGAAGGGGGTGAGCAGCCCCCAGGCACCTAATGATGATACCAATAGTAATAATCACAAGCATGTGCCTAGCAATTACTTGGTCCCGGGACACTCTTTCAAACCCTTCCCAAGTATTAACTCATTTAATCATCAAAACAGCCTTACAGCATAGGTATTATTATTATTCCCATTTTATAGATGAGGAAACGGAGGCACAGAGGATTCCAGTAAGATTCAGGAGTTTCTCCAGGGTAAACGGGAATCCAACCCGGGTAATACTCGGAATGCTTTCTGTTGCAAGTTTAAAAGCTCAAATGAAACTAACATTTAAGCAAAAACAACAATGTATTAGCTCATGTACATAAAAAGTGCACGGGGGTAGCGGGGGCGGGGGCAGGAGCTCCTCCACCTGTGTCATCAGTTTCCTAATATTTCCCAGTTCCTGATCCTCTGCTCCTTGGTCATCCTCACAAGGTGCTCCTTTCTCGCAAGGGACCCAGACTTTAAAACCCAACCCATGCAAATGAAGCAAGAAGGCAGAAGTCAAGCCCCTGGACTCGGCTGTTTTCATTGGTCAGATTAGATCACATGCACTCTAGCCATGACCCACTCAGAGAGGCCAGAGGATGCCGTTTGCTGATTGGCTGAGCGTGGGAGCGAGGACCCCGCTTTGTTCAAGGCTGGGCTGGACCCTGCACTGTGCTCCACCTGCGAAGTCCCCCTCCCTGGGTCAAAGGACCCAGAGTGCAGTCGCCACTCCAGGGGCCTGCCACCCTCCTGGCAGTTCAGTTACCCTCCAGTGCAGGGATGCTGTGCCTGTTCCCCAGGTCAGAGACCAACAGTAGGCCCTGCTTCAGTTTCCTCATCCTCTAGAATCAAGGAGGACCCACGACTGCCTCCAGTTCACCCTTGAGGCTTCTGGGGCTTTCCTGAGGCTGAGTTGCCCTCAGCGGCCAGACTACCCAGCCACCTGCAGGGAGTTCGCAGGCGCTGGGGCCCGAGTTTGCAGGTGCGGGGCCCAGGGTCCTCCCTCAGTTTCGCACCTGCCTGGCCCTGGGACCTTGCACCAAGAAGTCATTTCCATGGCAGAATGCATCTTACATCAACGTGTACCGGGTTTTACTTCCTGTATTTTCTCAAATCTGATACTGTCAAACATCTGCTTTACAAATCATGACACACTGTGTCACTCAAGCCCAGCTACCACCCGGGGCAGAGGGAGTCAAGACAAGTGCAGCAGCCAAGAGGAGGCAGCAGTGGCGAGGCCGTGTCCCCAGATCAAGCTTTGCCTGCAGGCGGCTTAGCGGATTTGATGAGAAACAGTCCTAGGCTCCACACTCTGCCGGTTCACTGTGTCCCAGTCATGAGGTCCAGATGCTTCGGGCACTGGGTCCCCCAAGCCCACGGGTGTGTGTCTTTATAATCTCTGCTGGACAGCCCTGCAGCGCACTGCCCGCCATGCTGGCTGTGCAGAACAGGCATCTCCATCCCTCTTCAGTGTTGCTCAAGAGAACAACATTCCAACACAAACATCCAAACTCAACAAACATACTTTTTTGACAGATTGAACATTTTTTTAAAAAGCCAACAAATGTTGCATCAAAGCAAAGCCCTCTCCCCACTGTGCTCACAGTGTGGGGACTCTCCCTGTCGCTGGTGGAGGCCATGGGAGCCTCAGTCCTCTGAGTCCCTCCCCTCCTGTTGGCAGCCGCCACGGGCCTGAGTCCTGGGGGGATGACACAGAGTAGGGAAGGTCCCAATGCTGGAGCTCTCCCTGCTGCAAGTGAGAGGCAGAGATGGCTGGGCTGGGGGCAAGGGCTCGTCAGGATCCTGGGATGGGTACTGAAGTGACCCAGGTGACATCCACAGGTCCGGGGGACTGACTGGATGTGGGGGATGAGGGTGGAGTCAAGATGCTGCCTGGGACCAGGCATGGTGGTTCACACCTCTAACCCAAGCACTTTGGGAAGCTGAGGTGGGAGGGTTGCTTGAGGCCAGGAGTTTGAGGCTAGCCTGGGCAACATAGGGAGATCACATCTGTACAAGAAATATTAAAATTAGCCGGGCACCATGCCCTTGTAGTCCCAGTTACTCCACAGGCAGAGGCAGGAGGGTTGCTTGAGCCTGGAAGGTCGAGGCTGCAGTGAGCCATCATCGTACCACTGCACTCCAGCTTATGTCACAAAGTAAGACACTGATTCAAAAAATTAAGAATTAGACAGGTGCAGTGGCTCATGCCTATAGTACCAACACTTTGGGAGCTGAGATGGGAGGATCGATCACTTGAGGCCAGGATTCGAGACCAGCCTGGTCAACATAGTGAGACACCCCCATCTCTAATAATAATAATAATTCTTAAAAATTAAAAATTAGGCTGGGTGCGGTGGCTCACACCTGTAATCCTAGTACTTTGGAAGGCTGAGGTGGGCGGATCACTTGAGGTCAGGAGTTCGAGACTAACCTGGCCAACATGGTGAAACCCCCCCCATCTCTACTAAAAATACAAAAATTATCTGGGTGTAGTAGTGTGTGCCTGTAATCCCAGCTACTTGGGAGGCTGAGGCAGGAGAATCGCTTGAACCTGGGAGGCGGAGGTTGCAGTGAGCCGAGATCGCGCCACCGCACTCCAGCCTGGGGGACAAGAGTGAAACTCCGTCTCAAAAAGGAAAAAAAAATTAAAAATTAAATAAAGGATGCTGCTTGGGTTCTGGGGACAGAAACATGACAGGAGTGAATTCACAAGAAGAGGGCCCAATCCCTCCTGCTGCCGAGGACACATGGAGGGCTCGCCCCATGTTCAGGATAGGCTGAGGTCCTACCAGAGGCACCGGGATGTGCTGAGCAGCTCCCGATGGTGGGGCTCCCTCTCTGAACACCTGGAAGGACATTCCTCACCTGGGTCCTGAACCTGGAACTGGCTTCAGGGGATTCAGAGACTCCATCAGGAAGGCCTGGAGGTGTGCACTCCACTCCATACTTCCTGCTCTCATCTCACCAGCAAGGCCCAGAACTCTGAGCGGGCCTCCCGGGCTGCTCAGCTATCAGTAAAGGAGTTAGTTCCCGGTGCCCATGTGCTCTGTACCCCACTGCATAGGGGAGAGGGCAGGCGCCAGGCATCCTTCCATCCTTGTCCTTGATGTCGCTTTAACACCATGGGAACCTTGACATCCTTCACACATCCTTCTATAGACAGTGCTGGGGCTTCAGCTGTGCTTGGGGGAGCACAGAGAGGAGACAGGGTGTGTCTGTTTGTTTGTTTTTGAGACAGAGTCTCGCTCTGTCGCCCAGGCTGGAGTGCAGTGGCACGATCTCAGCTGGGATCTGCCTCCCAGGTTCTACCAATTCTCCCGCGTCAGCCTCTCAAGTAGCTGGGATTACAGGTGCCCACCACCACGCCCAGATTTTTGTATTTTCAGTAGAGATGGGGTTTCACCATGTTGGCCAGGCTAGTCTCGAACTCCTGACCTCAGGTGATCCACCTGCCTCGGCCACCAAAGTACTGGGATTACAGGCATGAGCCGCCATGCCTGGCCTACCAGATTTTAAAATAATGATTCTGACCAGGCGCGGTGGCTTATGCTTGTAATCCCAGCACTTTGGAAGATCGAAGCGGGCAGATCACTTGAGGTCAAGAGTTTGAGACCAGCTTGGCCAAAATGGTGAAACCCCATTTCTACTAAAAATACAAAAAATTAGCCAGGCATAGTGATGTGCATCTGTAATCTCAGCTCTCGGGAGACTGAGGCAGGAGAATCACTTGAACCCAGGAGGCAGAGGTTGTGGTGAGCTGAGATCATGCCACTGCACTCCAGGACTGGGGTCAGAGCAAGACTCCGTCTCAAAAAAATGAATAAATAAAATAAAATAAAATAATGAATTTGAAATCCAAGGCAGGGGTGACCATATAATTGCTCATCCAAACCAGGACACTTCCAAGGGCGAAAGGGCAACAGGCATGAGCCAGAATGCTCCAGGGCAAACCATAATGCATGTTCATTCTGTCCCAAGGTGACTTGTGAGGGTTCCTTTTGGCTTAAGTGTCATTATAAAGTCACAGCTTTGAGCATATTTCCTTTGTTTCAGTTCGTTGTAGCCATTCTTCTTACTAATATTTAAATTGTGCCATCTTTGGCCTGTAGGAAAATCAACACTTTGAGTCACCTATCCTCATCCTAAGACCGTGAAGTCACAGTCCTGATGCGCTACTCTTTTCCGAGTGCATGTGCGCACCTCTTGGAACTGTTAAAATAAGCAGCATTCATCCTTGCCCTTCCAAAGTGTCCTGGGCACCGGTGGAGGCCATGCAGTGCCTGGGGGACGTGCTGAAGGAGCCAGGGGCATCAGTAAAGACAGGAGACCACTTAGAGATGGCCCAGGGGACTGCAAAGACCCCATGGGCAGTCAGGAAGGAGGAAGCCACTTACGCTGGTACCTGGCAGGCTGCTGGCGGGGGATGCACTTGTGCTGTGTTTGGAAGCTCTTTGAACTGATCAAAGCTGGGCCACACCACGAGGGAGCTGGATGCCCCCACGGGCTCCCTGGAGCTATGGGTATGCATGTAGACAGGGCAGCCATCCAGCAGCCTTCCTCAGGCCAGCCTCTCCCCACGAGGGAATGTGACAACCGCGCCCCCGCACAGACTGGGCCCCCTTCATGACCACCTGCTGGGTACCTGGCACCCCAGAATGCCCTGTTCTAATGGCCCTGGACGGTGTACCCCTAGGTCAGTGGTTCTGAAAGCAGGGCAGGCGATTTTGCACCCTGGAAGACATTTGGCAAGGTCTGGAGACATTTCTGGTTTTTACAGCAGGGGGTACAAACTAAGGAGGCTGCTAAATAGCCTACGATGCACAGGATGGCCTCATAATAAACAGCGATGGGGCCCAAAATGTCAATGGGGCTGAGGTTGAAAAGCCCTGCCCTAGGCCCCAGGGGTGGCAGAGGGACTGTGTGTGTGGGAGGTAGGGACAGAGCCTGGACACGCAGCCTGCGGTGTCCTCCCACATAAGGGGCAATTCTGGGTAGTGTGTGGAAGGCAAGTGGAGAGGCCAGGGCTGCTGTGTTCCACACTGGAACTCCCAGAGCCTGAGATTTCCAAAAGTAAACCTGGCCTTCTAGGTCTTTTTGAAGTTATATTGGTTAGGGCAGGGGAAAAGAACATATTTTATTTAAGCATTTGTTGGCTTGATTTGTAACTGTTAGATACGTAGATATAGGATATGTGGGCTGAGCGTGGTGGCTCACACCTGTAATCCTAGCACTTTGGGAGACCGAGGCAGGAGAATTGCTTGAGCTCACAAGTTTGAGACCAGTTTGGGCAATACAGCAAAGCCCTGTCTCTACAAAAAATACAAAAATTAGCCGGGCATGATGGCACTCGTCTGTGGTCCCAGCTACTTGGGAGGCTGAGGCGGGAGAATCGCTTGAGCCTGGGAGGCGAAGGTTGCAGTGAGCTGAGATTATACCATTGCACTCCAGCCTGGGTGACAGAGTGAGACCCTGTGTCAAATTTTTTTAAAAAGGATATGTGGGTCAGGTGTGGTGGCTCATGCCTGTAATCCCAGCACTTTGGGAGGCTGAGACAGGCAGATCACTTGAGGTCAGGAGTTTGAGACCAGCCTGGCCAACATGGCAAAACCTTGTCTCTACTAATAATACAAAAATTAGCTGAGTGTGGTGGTGCACACCTGTAATCCCAGCTACTGCGGAGGCTGAGGCAGGAGAATCACTTGAACCCAGGAGGCAGAGGTTGCAGTGAGCCGAGATGGCACCACTACACTCCAGCTTGGGTGACAGAGTGAGACTCTTTCAAAAAAAAAAATGTGGCCTCTGCTTATCGCTTTGCCTCAGGTGGGGACCTATGAAACACTCGTGCACAATCTGTGCTCAGACAGAGACCCAGGAGGGAGGCATGGAGCCTGCAAGGAGCCCATGAGTCCTGCAGGAAGGGGCCTGGCTGGGATGGTTGTTAGATTCCGCCCAGGCATTCCCCACTCATGCAGATATCTGCAGAACCCCAGCTGTGTGCAGGCAACTGGCTGAGTGCCGGGGATGCTCACCCTCTAAGACAAGAGGACAAGAAACCACCAATGATGAAAGAGACAGTGGGGTGCTACAAGATCCCCAGGCTGGGGCTCAGGGCTCTGGGGCAAATTCTCCATGGAGTTCCCGGCTGCCTTCTTCCTGGGTCCTTACCTTGGGTCATGTGGGTCTTCACACGTCCCCTCCCCCCGACCACCACACTTGTGCCTGCAGTTGAATTCTCCTTTTCAGAGCATCTGGGCACTGCCAGGACCACCCTAGGGAGGGGTGTCCACTGGAATCTGAGTCCAGAGCCACCATGCAGGGACCTCTGAGATCACCAATGCACCCATTTCACAGATTAGAAAACTGAGACATCTCAACTTGTACAAGGCCATGCAGGGAGGGATGGTAGGGTCTGGCTAGTGGGTTAACCAGCCAGATGCCCTTCCCACTGGGCTGCTCCCAGGACTTCGGCGGGGAGGGCTTTCACACATGTCGGCATTCTTGAATCCCAAAGGTCTCCTCCTGGTTCTGATGTACTGGACTAAAGAAGAGGCCAGGTGCAGCAGCTCACACTGTAATCTCAGCACTTTGGGAGGTCAAGGTAGGAGGATGGCTTGAGCCCAGGAGTTTGAGACCAGCTTGGTCAACATAGTGAAACCTCACCTCTCCAAAAAATCAAAAAGAATTAGCCAGGTGTGGTGGTGCGTGCCTGCAGTTCCATCTACTCGGGAGGCTGAGCTTGAGCCCAGGAGGTCAAGGCTGCAGTGAGCTGAGATCAGGCCACTGCACCCACCCCAGCCTGGGCAACAGAGCGTGACCCTGTCTTAAAAAAACAAAAAAAGTTGCCATTGGGGTCCCCCTTTCTCCAGCCCGGCCTGTGCTGTGTGAGGGATGGCCCTAACCCTCAGAGGGAATGGAAGCTTCGTTCCTCGGTAGGCAGCGCTGGTAACCATGAGTAAGAGGAGGAAGTGTCCGGGCCTGACAGGGTCCAGGGCCCAGCTCTCCTGCCCAAGGGCAAGACTGGCTGCGTGGCCGCCACTGGCCAGCAGAGGGCGCGGCCTGAGGCGCCCAAGGAGGGCAGCAGGAGGCAGGCAGCGGGGCTGTCCCGCTCCGAGATAGGCGCAGAGGCGGCGGGAAGCGCCAGCCAGGCCGGCCCTCCCTCCGGACAGCCCGGAATCCCGCCACACACCTACGGCTGATGGGTGCTGTCAGTTCTGTTTGCTATGCTTTCTGCCATCACTATTGTTATGTTAAACTCCCCTGACTAGGTCTCCACTTTCTGTCCTATTTTGCACATTTTGCATTTTGTTTTGTTTTGTTTTGTTTATTTGAGACGGAGTCTCGCTCTGTCGCCCAGGCTGGAGTGCAGTGGCGCGATCTGGGCTCCCTGCAACCTCCACCTGCTGGATTCAAGTGATCCTCCTCCCTAGTAGCTGGGATTACAGGTTACCACTGCCCAGCTAATTTTTGTATTTTTGGTAGAGACGGGGTTTCCCTATGTTGGCCAAGCTGGTCTCAAACTCCTGGGTCCTTACCTTGGGTCACCTGGGCCTTCACACGCCCCCACCCCCCGACCACCACACTTGTGCCTGCAGTTGAATTCTCCTTTTCAGAGCACCTGGGCACTGCTAGGACCATCCTAGGAAGGGGTGTCCACTGGAATCTGAGTCCAGAGCCACCATGCAGGGACCTCTGAAATCACCAATGCACCCATTTCACAGATTAGGAAACTGAGACATCTTAACTTGTACAGCTAATTTTTGTATTTTTGGTAGAGACGGGGTTTCGCTATGTTGGCCAAGCTGGTCTCGAACTCCTGGCCTCACTTGATCTGGGCCCCGCCCCCCCTCCTCGGCCTCCCAAAGTGCTGGGATTACAGGTGTAAGCCACTTTGTAAAAATAAAAGTTAGATCCCTCACACAGAGTCCAGGGAGGGACAGTTCCGTGGGCTGGGAGCTGAGAGGTGGGGAGATGGGCTCTCTGCACCCACACTTCCCTGCTGTGTGGCCCCAGGCAGGTTACTTCATCTCTCTGTGCCTTGGTTTCACCTCCTCCTGTAAAATGCGGCACTGGGACTGCCTCTCAGGAGAGTCCCGCAGAGCAGTCTGGGGAGGTGCTTGGCATGGCTGCCGGCACCTGCTCACCGTCATCACACGGGGACTTAGTCTTAAGAAAAGGGGACTGGAGGTCGGGCACGGTGGCTCACACCTATAATCCCAGCACTTTGGGAGGCGGAGGCAGGTGGATCACCTGAGGTCAGGAGTTTGAGACCAACCTGGCCAACATGGTGAAACCTGTCTCTCCTAAAAATACAAAAATTAGCTGGGTGTGGTGGTGCATGCCTGTAATCCCAGCTACTCAGGAGGCTGAAGCTGTAGAATCGCTTGAACCCAGGAGGCAGAGGTTGCAATGAGCCGAGATCCAGCTACTGCACTTCAGGCTGGGCAACAGACCGAGACTCTATCTCAAGGAAAAAAAAAAAAGAAAGAAAGAAAGAAAAGAAAGGAAAAAAGAAAAGGGGATTGGAAGCTTATAGCCGGAAGGGGAGGCACAGGCTGGGTGAAGTGGGCCAGGTGTCACCAGGAGACAGGGCAAGGGCTTTAGAGCGGGAGATGGGGCCGTGCTTCAGAACCCTGGGCTCTCTTGGGCAGTGGGGGCCTCACACCACAATCCCCCGCACTGGCCCCAAACAGGCGGCTTCTATTTTCTTTCTGCTTTTTTAGAGAAGGAAAACTCATCCTGCCTCAGTATGCAGCAGCCAATAAAAACACGTTAATCTTTAACGTGTTAGCAAAACAGCCTCCAATTTGAATATCGGCTCTTCCTCCCGTCTGTAGCAGTTTGCACAGATTTTTTTTTAGAGTGGCAGAATGCCTTATCTATGCACCAGCCGGTGGCAGGCGCCATTCACTGCCACAGAGCCTCCCCCAGGGCCGTGAAGAGCCCCCATCCCAGACCACGGCATGGAGTCCCAGCAGAGGGGCTCATCTAAGCTCTACCTTAGCTCTACCTCTTAAGAGGGCCCCAGATTTGAGGATTTTGCAGATCAGTAAAAGTACACCCAAACCAACTGGGAAGGAACATAGGGATACCAGCTCATGATTTTGCCCAGGAAAGCCATTTGAGAGAAAAAATAGACGATCATCCAAGAGCCTCTTCAATTCACTGGAGAAATAAAATTTTGACATCAAAAGGGGGAGGCAGACAGAATGAAAGAATAACAGGTCTTCAAACTGAGCAAATTTAGGGAGACCTACCGTGTTGACTTTATTTTTATCATTTGGACATTTAAAATAACCCTGGGGGGGTCAGGCATGATGGCTCACACCTGTAGTCCCCACACTCTGGGAGGCCGAGGTGGGAGGATCACTTGAGGCCAGGAGTTCAAGACCAGCCTGAGCAACAGAGCAAGACCCCCCCCCCCGTCTCTAAAAGAAAATTTTATTTATTTATTTTTAATTTATTTATTTTATTTTATTATTAGTTGTTTTTTTCTGGAGACTCAGTTTCACCCTGTCACCCAGGCTGGAGTTCAATGGCATCATCTCAGCTCACTGCAACCTCCTTCTCCCGGGTTCAAATAATTCTTGTGCCTCAGCCTCATGAGTAGCTGGGATTACAGGTGCCCGCCACCACGCCTGGCTAATTTTTTTTTTTTTTTTTTGAGACGGAGTCTCGCTCTGTCGCCCAGGCTGGAGTGCAGTGGCGCGATCTCGGCTCACTGCAAGCTCCGCCTCCCGGGTTCACGCCATTCTCCTGCCTCAGCCTCCCGAGTAGCTGGGACTACAGGCGCCCGCTACCACGCCCGGCTAATTTTTTTTTGTATTTTTAGTAGAGACGGGGTTTCACCGTGTTAGCCAGGATGGTCTCGATCTCCTGACCTCGTGATCCGCCCGCCTCGGCCTCCCAAAGTGCTGGGATTAGAGGCGTGAGCCACCGCGCCCGGCCTAATTTTTGTATTTTTAGTAGAGATGGGGTTGGCCAGGCTGATCTTGAACTCCTGGCCTCAGATGATCTGCCTGCCTCGGCCTCCCAAAGTGCTGGGATTACAGGCGTGAGCCACCGTGCCTGGCCTCTAAAAGAAATTTTTAGATTAAAAGAAGAAGAAGAAGAAGAAAGCCCTGGGGAATCTGCAGACCTACCCAAGGGGGACAGTGAGTTTAGTATGCTAGGAGTGCCCAGCTAGATCCCCAGCCTGAGCTATTCTGGGCTCGCCTGCCCCCAGCCTGCTGCCCCCTCAAGAGAACCGTGACCAGAAACTTAGTCCTTGGGAAATATGCGCTACTGCAGAACTTGTCAAATGGCAAAGAATCAAGGAAGGAATAAATAGCAATATTTTATAAGTTTTAAAATGCTATTTTAACACAAATACCAGAGCAACTATAGCATAAATCAACAGAGACACCCAAAAGTATGTTTGTACAAGAAATGTAATAAGCTGGTATGAAAAACAGTGTCAACTGGTACAGATGGCAGAAAAAGCCAATATTCAAATGTATGCTGTTTTACTAACACATTAAAGATCAACATTTTGGTACCTGCTGCTCGCGATAGCAGGATTAAAAAAAAACACACAACACACACATATCCTCATGTGTGATATTCTAACCCAGAGAATGCAAGATTCTTAAAGAAATTGTCAAGCACTTTCTATACTTCATCTGGTGGTTTTAAAGCTTCCGTGGTTCAGAGGAAAATTTGCATCTGAAAATGCGGCTTTTCCCCTAGCTGCCTGATGTTGGAGAAAATTAGAAAAGCAGGATGAGAAAATATCAGGGTTGTAGTCCTTAGAAGTCTCCTTCCAGATTAGTAATGGGAACAGAATTATCCCAAGTGAATGACTCTGGTGGTGCCTCTCCTCTCTGAGTACAGGACAGGCTATTTTTGTTTGTTTGTTTGTTTGTTTGTTTGTTTTTGAGACAGAGTCTCACTCTGTCACCCAGGCTGGAGTTCAGTGGCGCGATCTTGGCTCACCACAACCTCTGCCTGTCAGGTTCAAGCGATTCTCCTGCCTCAGCCACCTGAGTAGCTGAGATTACAGGCGTGCGCCACCACACCTGACTAATTTTGTATTTTTTTAGTGGAGACGGGATTTCACCATGTTGGCCAGGCTGGTCTCAAACTCCCGACCTCAAGTGATCCACCCATTTCGGCCTCCCAAAGTGCTAAGATTACACGCATGAACCATCATGCCCTGCCAGCACGGGCTATTTTTAAGATGCTTTCAGGCATTGCAGCTCTGGGGGCCCAAAAGAGCCCTCTGAGGTGCGCAGGCCAGGGAGCACTACCCGTACACTACAAATGGGCGAACTGAGGCTCAGACGTGGTGTACAGCTGACCAGAGATCACAGGGCCTAAAGGAAGCATGATGGGCGTGCAGACCAGGCACACAATTGAGCAAAAAGCCCCCAGGAAACTCTCAACTCCCTCTTGTGGTGTCACCTCGTAAGCCCATGGGCCTGGGAATTGGGCAGCCCGAGTTCCAAACTTCACTCCCACCAGGCCCGACCTTAGGCAAGTGACCTCACCTCTGAGCCCCTACTGAGACACAAGATCGACAAAAACCTCCCCGCAGCGCTGGCATGAGGATCGAAGGGGATGCAGTGGGTAAGTGTGGCCAGTGTGCATGGCAACTGTGATGTCATGCTCTGTCCAGAACAGAGACAGCCAGCCGCAGATGCTTTACTTGGCTTACCTAGTGTTTTTAAAAGTCTTTTTATTTGAGATGAAGTACCATTCTGTTGCCCAGGCTGGAGGGCAGAGGCGAGATCTCGGCTCACTGCA
This sequence comes from Pan paniscus, assembly GCF_029289425.2. Classification (NCBI taxonomy): domain Eukaryota; kingdom Metazoa; phylum Chordata; class Mammalia; order Primates; family Hominidae; genus Pan; species Pan paniscus. Next base: position 35,744,199 of record NC_073269.2, read on the forward strand.
ACCTCCAGTTTCTGTCTCAAATAAACAAAACAAAACAAAATGCAAAATGTGCAAAATGGGACAGAAAGTGGAGACCTGCCTCAGCCTCCCAAGTAGCTGGAATTACAGGCACATGCCACCACACCTGGCTAATTTTTGTATTTTTAGTAGAGATAGGGTTTCACAATGTTGTCCAGGCTGGTCTCAAACTCCTGACCTCAAGTGATTCACCCGCCTCAGCCTCCCAAAGTGCTGGGATAACAGGCGTGAGCCACCACGCCAGCCTTTGTAAAGTCTTGATTAAAGCCGGGCATGGTGGCCCATGCCTGTCATCCCAGCACCTTGGGAGGCAGGAGGATTCCTTGAGCCCAAGAGTTTGAGATCAGCCTAGGCAACAGAGTGAGGCCCCATCTCTACAAAAAATAAACAATATTAGCTGGGCGTGGTGGCACACACCTGTAGTCCTAGCTACTTGGGAACTGAAGCTGGAGGATTGCTTGAGCCCAGGAGTTTGAGGCTGCAGTGAGCTATGATCATGCCAGTGCACCCCAGCCTGGGTGACAGAGATCCTGTCTCTAAAAAAAGTGAGATACCCATGCAAGGAAGTAGTATGTGGCAGTGAAGAAGAATGGGGTACACCTATCTGTACAACGTAACTGTTGGGCTGGAACAGAATGCCATGCACGTTCCAACACCTCATTTTTGTTTTTTAGGAAAGCCACCCCACAAAGTCATACTCCAATCACATGGGCAGTGGCTCACAACCAGGAGCAATTCTGCCCCCCAGGGCACATGTGACAATGTCTGGAGACATTTTTGATTGTCACACCCAGGTAGGGGGTGCTAGTTGTGTGTCTAGTGGGTAAGAAGCCAGGGCTGTGGCTGAACGTCCTGTAATGCATGGGATGGCCCCCACGACACAGAGAAGTCCAGCCCCATGGCCAGGCGCGATGGCTCACACGTGTAATCCCAGCACTTTGGGAGGCCGAGGCAGGTGGATCACCTGAGGTCAGGGGTTTGAGACCAGCCTGGCCAATATGGTGAAACCCCATCTCTATTAATAAGACAAAAATTAGCCAGGTATGGTGGTGGGCACCTGTAATCCCAGCTACTCAGGAGGCTGAGGCAGGAGAATCGCTTGAACCCGGGAGGTGAAGGTTGCAGTGAGCCAAGATCATGCCATTGTACTCCAGCCTGGGTGAAAAGAGCGAAACTCAGTCTCCTTAAAAAAAAAAAAAAAAAAAAAAAAACCACAGAGAAGTCCAGCCCCAGATGCTAACCGTGCCAAGGCTGAGAAACCTTGCTCCAAATGCAGGACAATATCTGGAAGGCAACAAGTCCAGTTGATGACAGAGGCTACCTCTGTGGAGGGGACTGGGTGATGCTGATCAAAGAGAACTTTAAACCCATGGGTAATGTCTTTACTTTACTTTCTGGAAGAATACATTTGTGTGCTGTTGTATTGGTAAAATCACCAAGGATAGAAGGAAGGAGAGAGGGTCAGAGTGGACCACTGTAGACTTGGCCCTGCCCCACATCTTCAGGGCAGCAGAGGGTTTGGGAGGGGTGGGAGCCCCAGGGCTCATGTAGTCACTGCTGTCCTCACACACTCGCCCGGAGGGCCCCTCCTCCCTGCAGTGACACTCCCTGGAGTCTCTGTGACTGCTCTCACAGACACCGGCAGCAGATTAGGTTTTCACCTTTCCCTAATGAATGTGACTTTTAGCAACTGTGCCGAGTGTTTTTTTAAAACAGCCTCTTTCACCAAAGCATCATTACCAGCAAATTTGTTACAGCTTCCAAACCAACTCCATCAAATCACCTGCAGCCCGTGGTTTCTCCTTCTCCTTTTCCTTCTCCTTCTTCTTCCTTCTTCTTTTTTTGAGACAAAGTTTCACTCTTGTTGCCCAGTCTGGAGTGCAATGGCACAATCTCGGCTCACTGCAACCTCTGCCCTCTGCTGCCTCCCGGGTTCAAGCAATTCTCCTGCCTCATGTAGCTGGGATGCCCAGCTAATTTTTTGTATTTTTAGTAGAGATGGGATTTCACCATGTTGGCCAGGCTGGTCTTGAACTCCTGACCTCAGGTGATCCACCCTCCTAGGCCTCCCAAAGTGCTGGGATTACAGGCGTGAGCCACCACGCCTGGCCTGCACCTCCATCTTCACAGGCCTGGACAGAATTCTCCAATTAACTGAGACCTGGTGACATTTGTGGTACTATGCAATGCTCACAGCACAGATGCACGCTCCCTCTTCTGATTCCAGCAGGCACCAAGACCCAGGCCCAGGGAGAGCCAGTATGCTTCAGCATTGCCTGTGCACCCTGGTGACACCTGAACCTCCTTCTAACAAACAAAGACACTGCAGTAAGGTGGAAGCCTCCTTTGACCCCTCTCCAAGAGACGACCACTATCACCCAGTATGAGTAATCACTATTGCCCAGCCCAGGTAGCTGGGGTCACTACCAGACTTGTATCCTAAATTTTATACAGATGGTAGATAGACATATAGATGATAGATAGATAGATAGATATAGATAGATAGATAGACAGATAGATAGACAGATGATAGATAGATAATTGATAGAGGTAGATGCTGGATATGATAGATTATAGGTAGAAAGAGACGGATAGGTGGATAGCTGATTGATAAATAAGAGAGATGATAGATAAATAGATTATAAATAGAGATTATTTAGAGAGATGGATAGACAGATGACTGATGGATAGAGGCATAGATACATAATACATTTACAGCCACACACATTTTACTGTCGTCTGGGGCTTTGGTGCCCCCATACCTGGTACTGAATCACACATGTTCTTCCTTTTCTTGCCTTTTCCCCCAAGGCACTCACTGGAGCTCTTTCTTTGCCCATTACATTCTACTAATACCCTCATGTCCTAAAGCAAGGAGGCAGCAGGGATGGGGGCTGACGTGGCCTCCCTTACTCACCAGACATGGCTGTGTCAGCCAGCAGTGGGGACACCCCTTGGCCATAATTCAGCTGCCCAGAGGGGATGACTTTCCGGGATCCACATGGGTGCTGAAGGGGCTGGCGGCGATGACAGCTGGCTGATCCCAAGGACAAGCAGGGACTGCACTGGGACTTAAACTCTTAGGGGTGTTTCCGGTTGTTCGTGGTGCACAATTCCACCACGAGCAGCCTTGTCCTTGCTTCCTTGGGAACCTGCGTCTCCAGGTGGGAGCTCTCTGAGCCACCCGGAGCAGTCACAGTCAGAGACCAGACCTATTTATTTACTTATGTTTTTGAGACAGGGTCTTGCTCTGTTGCCCAGGCTGGAGTGCAGTGGTGTGATCATAGCTCACTGCAGCCTTGCTCTCCTGAGCCAAGGGATCGTCCTTTCTCAGCCTCCCAAGTAGCTGGGACTACAGGTGTGCACCACCATACCTGGCTATATCTTTTTTTGTAAAGATGAGGTTTCACTGTGTTGCCCAGGCTGGTCTTGAACTCCCGCCTCAGCCTCCAACGTGCTGGGATTATAGGTGTGAGCCACCATGCCCAGACTAACTGGATCTTCTTTGAGCCTCCCCGACCCTGTGGGGAGGGCAGCCTGGGGATTATAATTCATAAATGACAGAATCGGGTCCTGGGCCCAGATGAACCTTTCCTGAGGTCCCCTGGTGAGTGAGTGACCAAAGAGCTGGCCCTGATGCTCTGGGAAAACGCCTGGGGCCAAGGACGGCCTCTGAGCAGCAGCCGGGCCCTCCTTTCCGCCACAGTTTCCAGCCAGAGACCCTGCACGCTTCTGCGCATGGCCACACCCGACCCAGTGGGCCCTTTCACTGCCCAAGGCCGATGCCGCCCATCCGTCCACCACCCGTGTCACACTCACTGGACACATAATTCCTGAGTCCCTACAATGCACAGGTGCTGTTCTAGGCACTGGGGAGAGAGCAGTGAATGAAATAGTCTGGATCCCTGAATCCAGGGAGCTGAACTTCTAGGTGTGGGGAGGCCAATGGGTCCTATGAAGACAGCAAAACAAGTGACGTGATGCACAGGGAGGGGAGAGAAAGGCTTAGTGGAGAGTGACGCCCCTGCACATGGAGAAGAGAGCAGTCATGTACACATCTGGAGGAAGGGAGTTCCAGGCAGGGAACAGCATGTGCAAAGGCCTGGAGTCAGGAAGTGCTCAGCTGGGAATGGCCTGAAAGGCCAGTGGCTGAGGTGCCCTGAGGGAGAGGACCATCCCGAGGAGCATCCTGAGCTCTCCCAGGCTTGGGAAAATCTCCCTTCCTCTCCCTGCTCTGTTATTCCAATTCCCCAGGACACCAGAAACTCAGACACCTTTGTGCAAGGGCCTCCCTGAGCAGGAGCCCGGCCGGAAAGTGTCAGGGTGAGAGTGACTCCCAGCGCCGCCTCTTCAGGGCCATCCTGTGGCCTCCTCCAGCTGGACTCACGAAGCCCACTTCACCCTCAGTCTCCAGAAGTGTCCAAGCTCTGGGGGCTCCACTTGGCCCAGAGAGGTCTGGCCCCACTCCTCACCCCCACCAATCTTCTCTGGGCCCCTTTGACAGAACATGGGGCCACTGCTCTGAAAACACAACAGTGACAAGAGAAAGTCTGTGATCAGGGCCCCAAACTGCTGCCCCCAAAGTGGCCTTGACCTCACCACTTACATGACCATTCCTAAGGAACAGGGTGGCTGGTGGGTGAGCCAGGTGTTGTGCTGGGTCCCACCTCTGCCACCAACTCCCTGTGCACCCTCAAGCCAGCCACCTCCCTCTCCAGCCTCAGTTTCCTCCTGGGTATGGGGAAGGCTATATCAATATTAACACCCCCCAGGGTGCACTTGTGAGCTCCTTAGGGCAAATCCAGAATCCCAGGCCCCCGTGCTCTACACAAACCATCTCTGAGACAAGGCAGGGCCTGCTTCACACCCTGTTTCACTCCCCACCAAAAATCCCCTTGACTTCTCTGGATTTAAATTCCTCCCCCAGGAGCTCAAACCGAGTCAAGGCTGCAAATAATCTGCTTTATTTATTTATTTTTTTATTTATTTTTGAGACGGAGTCTCACTCTGTCACCCAGGCAGGAGTGCCATGGTGTGATCTCAGCTCACTGCAACCTCCGCCTCCCAGGTTTGAGCGATTCTCCTGCCTCAGCCTCCTGAATAGCTGGGATACAGGCGTGTGCCACCACCTCCGGCTAATTTTTTTTTGTAATTTTAGTAGAGACGGAGTTTTGCCATGTTGGCCAGGCTTGTCTCGAACTCCTGACCTCAGGTAATCTGCCTGCCTTAGCCTCCCAAAGTGCTGGGATTACAGCCTTGCACCACCATACCTGGCTAATTTTTGTGTTTTTAGTAGAGACAGGGTTTCCCCATGTTGACCAGGCTGATCTCAAGTGATCCGCCCGCCTTGGCCTCCCAAAGTACTGGGATTACAGGAATGAGCCACCATGCCCGGCCTAAGAAGGCGAAATTTGGACACACACAGGCACCAGGGCTGTGCACGCAGAGAGCAGGCCATGTGAGGACAAGGTGAGCAGGTGGTGGCTGGAGCCTAGGACAGTGGCCTCGGGGGAAAGGGAACCTGCTGGCGCCTTGATGCTGGACCTCCAGCCTCCAGCTTCTGCTGTTCAATCTACACAACCCCCATGGACACATACACCAGCCCCAACACTGACCTCATGTACACACCCCCACACACACTGACCCCAGACTCCCACTGACCCTTACACATGCCCCCCACACCCATGCCCTGCCCTATTTTAACCTGGAGTGCAACGGCACCATCTCGCCTTACTGCAACCTCCCCCTCCAGGGTTCAAGTGATTCTCCTACCTCAGCCTCCCGAGTAGCTGGGATTATAGGCATGCGCCACCACGCCCGGCTAATTTTGTATTTTTAGTGGAGACAGGGTTTCTCCATGTTGGTCAGGCTGGTCTCGAACTCGCGACCTCAGGTGATCCACCTGCCTCAGCCTCCCAAAGTGTTGAGATTACGGGTGTGAGCCACTGCGCCCTGCCACAGTCCATATTCTTGATTATTTATAGTTGGATCAATTCCCTTGTCACAACTTAATCAATGTATCGAATATGCCATCATTTGTCAAATAGAAACCAAGCTAAGATCCCTTCAAGTAATCGACCGTGATTTGTTATCCTGCAGGGTTGGTCATACCAAGAGTGCAGTTCATGCCCACGCTTCCTGCACACGTTTCGCTGAAGGAGTGGTTCCATGGTGGATGTGGCTATTTAGATTAAAACAAACACCCAGTTAGTACCATCACCACGGGCACAAGATTGTATGACTGCTTTTCAAAAAGCACTAGTGATGTGGTTATAGTCAATAATGGTTTGTATCACTTTTTGGTTTTTTTTTGAAACAAGGTCTTGCTCTGTTGCCCAGGCTGGAGTGCAGTGGTGTGATCATAGCTCACTGCAACCTCAACTTCCTGGGCTCAAGCGATCCTCCTGCCTCGGCCTCCCAAGTGGCTGTGACTACAGGTGTGTGCCAACTCGCCTAGCTAATTTATTTTTATTTTTTGTAGAGACGAGGTCTCCCTATGTTGTCCAGGTTGGTCTCAAACTCCTGGGCTCAAGCAATTCTCCCACCTCAGCCTCTTGAGTAGCTGGGACTACAGGCACACACCACCATGCCTGGCTTTTTATTTTTAGTTTTAGTTTTTGTAGGGATCTCACCATGTTGACCAGGTTGGTCTCAGACTCTTGGGCTCAAGTGGTCTTCCCGCCTTGGCCTCCCAAGTTGCAGCAATTACAAGGCGTGATCCCCTGTGCCTTGCCAATTTTCCATTTTAGTGGATCCTGCTCACTTGGGTTTCTATGGCAGTCATAGCTTCACTCAGTTAAGATTGAGGCACGCCCTGCCTCCTACCTGGACCCCATGGAAGGCCTCCGGGATGAGACTTGTGGGTTGAAGTGTGTCCTCCAGAAAGATATATGGAAGTCCTGACCCCCAGTACCTGTGACTGTGGCCTTATTTGGAAATAGCGTCTTTGCAGATGTAATCAAGATGCAGTGGGGTCATACTTGATTAGGGTGCTTTCTAAATCCAATGACCGGTGGATTGGATTGAGGGGAATTATAGTTGGATCAACTCCTATGGAGAGGGGAATTTGGTTAGAGACAGAGACACGCAAACAGAGAAGAAGGCCTTGTGAAGACAGAGGCAGAAAGTGGAATGACGCAGCCACAGCAGAGGAAGGCCAGGGACCCCCGGAGCCACCAGAAGCTGGAGGAGGAGAGGAGGGATTCCCCCCTGGAGCCTCCAGGGGGAGCACGACCCTGCCGGCACCTTGATTTCGGGCTCAGCCTCCAGAAGCATGGGAGAACAAATATCTGCTGTTTTAAAGCCACCACGTCTGTGACAATTTGTTACGGTGACCACAGGAAAATAATCCAGGGACTGCATCTAGAATTTACCATGTGCCTCATGCCACTATCACTGGCACAGGCTGAAGCCTTTCTCCTTTTTCCTCTGGAGAAGACCATCTTCTCATCCAGTAGTCTAAGCAGTTCTCAGCCCAGGGATTCCAGCAAGTGTCTCAAAGCCACACACTCGGAGAGACGACGGCCACATGACCTGGCTCAGCAGGTGGCTCTGCTGCCTTTCACAGGAGTTTGCCTCTCTGTTCAGGGTGCCACACAGGGACAGCCTTGGGGCAGACACTCTGCTGTTTATTATTATTATTATTATTATTGAGACATAGTCTCACTCTATCACCCAGGCTAGAGGGCAGTGGCATGATCTCGGCTCACTGAAACCTCCGCCTCCCGGGTTCAAGCAAGTCTCCTGCCTCAGCCTCCCGAGGAGCTGGGATTACAGGTGTGCACCATCACGTCCACTAATTTTTGTATTTTTAGCAGAGACGGGGTTTTGCCGTGTTGGCCAGGCTAGTCTCGAACTCCTGGCCTCAAGTGATCCACCCGCCTCAGCCTCCTAAAGTGCTGAGATTACAGGAGTGAGCCACTGTGCCGAGCCTACTGTTTATTATTATTACATTTTTTAAGAGATAGGATCTTGCTATGCTGCTCAGACTGGTCTCAAACTCCTGGGCTCAAGTGATCCTCCTACCTTGGCCTCTCAAAGTGCTGGCATAACAGGCATGAGCCACCGCGCCCAGGCAGCCTTGCTAAGCACACCTTGCACTCCTGCTGCACTACTCCTGTGTGAGGCCATGGAGACATCTGCTACATTGTAGATACTATTGGATACTTTTCAAGTATCACACAGCCTACAATTTCCAACAGTGCACTCCATTCAGCTCCCATGGGACGGATGAGTGTCACAGGGCAGCTCCACACGCAGATCAGGGAGAGGGTGGATATCACCCCCATCTTCCTGTGGCTCTGAGAAAAGGGGTGGGTGCCCGGCGTCAGGGCAGCTGACTTCACCCAGGAGGGGCCACCTGCCCAGTTACTCGGGCCTCCACTTCCCTGCACTCGGGGCACTTTGTTGGAAGAGGGCTTGTCTGGCCATGAATGGCCTGAAAGCTGCGAGAATGGCTTCACACACCTGAAGGAGGGACAGGTATGTGCTGGGGGCTGGCACTCTCCCACATTAGCTCTTTTGCACCATTGTCATGGGGACCTCGGGGCTCAGAGAGGAAAGTGACCTGCATGAGCTCATGCAGAGGCATGTGGCAGGACCATCGCTTGAACCTGGCACTGGAGGGCCCTGGGCTCAGCACCTCGGGCACCTACAGTGAGGGCATCCCCAAGGTCCATGTGACCCAGAGCACGGCTCCAGCCACTCCCTCCCGGAAATGGATCGGTGAACAGAGAGGCTGAGGACCTCTTGCAATGCTGCCCAGACTGCATGGAGAAGCCCGTGGAGACATCTGCTACATTGTAGATACTACTGGACATTTTTCTTTTTTTCTTCTTTTCTTTTTTTTTTTTTTTGAGTTGGAGTCTCGCTCTGTCGCCCAGGCTAGAGTGCAGTGGAGCGATCTCGGCTCACTGCAAGCTCCGCCTCCCAGGTTCACGCCATTCTCCTGCCTCAGCCTCCCGAGTAGCTGGGACTACAGGCGCCCACCACCACAGCCGGCTCATTTTTTTTTTGTATTTTTAATAGAGATGGGGTTTCACCATGTTAGCCAGGATGGTCTCGATCTCCTGACCTCGTGATCCACCCGTCTCGGCCTCCCAAAGTGCTGGGATTGCAGGCGTGAGCCACCGCACTCGGCCTACTACTGGACATTTTTCAAGTATCACACAGCCTGTAATTTCCAACAGTGCATTCCATTCAGCTCCCATGGGGCGGATGGGTGTCACAGGGCAGCCCCACATGCAGATCAGGGAGAGGGTGGATATCATCCCATCTTCCTGTGGCTCTGAGAAGCGTCAGAAGCCTCAGAAGCACCCCCTGTAGCGCCAGAGAGCTCAGACAGCTTGAGGGCCTGCAGCCCAGACAGCCCCTGCCCCACAGGCCCGGCTCCAGCCCGGCCCTTGCAGGGGTGTGCTGTTTCCAATGGGTGCCGTGCTGTGCACATCCACGGGGCAGGAGGGAAAGCTGGGGGTTGCCCTGGGCTGCCTGGGTTGGAGGGGGCGCTGGGATTCTATGGTCACCCTCTTTCACATCTTCTGACGCATCCTCTCTCTGGACCCTCAGGCAGTCCCTGTCCTCAGATAAGCCCCGCTCACTGAGACGGTGATGCTTAACTCAGGTATGTGTCTAATGACAGGGTCTTGCAGAAGGGACCAGCCTGAGGGACTAGGACTGCCTCACCTTTGCAAGTCCTCAATTGTCCAAGGCTGGCCTCCTGGAATAGGAAGGAAGCAAGGTCCCCCGAGGCATTCATACCCTTATTTCTCACACAAAAAAAAAGTCAAGTCTCTTGTTCCATCGGGTGCCCTCTGGGACCAAGTGACTGTCTCAGGGGCAGGGTGAGACAGTTTAAATGATCATGGCCTCTGCCTGACCCATGTGGCTGAAGTGAGGGAGGGGCGGCTTCCCCAGGCATCCATATGTGTGGGGGGTGCTGTTTCCAGAAGGACGGTGGGGGTCCCAGGCCGAGCTTAGGAGTTCACTGCAGCCTCAAGAGGAAGGGCTTGGGGAGGTGGCATTTGCATGGGCTTTGAAGAATGGGCACCACCTGCATGCACAGAGAGAGAGGAGCACCATAGCGAGAAGGAATGGTGCAGACACAGGCCCTGCAGTGCTTTTGGGTAGGGGGTGTAACAGAGTGTGGCTGCTGTGTGGGGAGTGTGCTCTGGGGTTCAGAACACCAGAACCATGTCCCTGCCAGCTGGCAAGGTGTCCTCAGGAAAAGGTGCCCTTCTGGCCTGCTACAGTCCCCAAAAGGTACACAGCATGGTAAATGGAGCACAGAATGGGTTATGGCCAGATGCTCTTGTGCAGTGCACAACATGCACAAATGTGTGTAGTGGCCTGACCAGGATATCAACACTGGACTGGGAAGACATGGCGCCTCCTCTCTGGGCTGAATAGTGTGTGTGTGTGTGTGTGTGTGTGTGTGTGTGTGTGTGTGTGTGTGTGTGTGTGTATGTACACCCCACAGTGCTTCACTGGGATCCAGCCTCCAGCAGCAACAAGACACAAATGGAACAAGGGTGACTGCCCCCAGCTGACAGGTGAGAGGTTGAGAGCCAGCAGCCAGCTCTGCAAGCCTGCTGCACGCTCAGGAGCGAGCACTCCTCCAAGCAGGCACCTCCCAGAGCAACAGGAAGCAATTCATCAGCAGCTGAGGCCCTGCTCCCAGGCCCTGCAGCCTGTGGGGACTCTGCAGCCCGATGGACAGGCCTCCGATCCCCTCATCCCTAGCCCACAAAGAGGCCAGAGGCAGCGCCACGCGCCAATTACAGGAGCCAATTAATTCGCACTTAACAGGGGTATTTTCTTTTACTGCGCAGAACCGAGGGGCATAAAACCCTGATTCGTCTTCTGTGGCTGGGTTTGCTCTCTGTGTGCTCATATCGTTTAATCACTCCTGCTGCAGACCAGGGGCCAAACCCTCGCCAGCAAGGGGAGCCACGCGGGCGATTCCCCATTAACAATCTGGTAGGGAGGCCACGCCGGCTGTGCTGTTTACAGTTCCGTTTCCCCTTGGCTGCTCCCAGAAGTTTCCATAAAAACAGATGTAAGGTAATCAAAGACTTCCCAGCCCCGGGCCTCTCTGCTCCTGAAGGCTTCCATGGAGCCGGCTCCCTCTGCTGGGGTTTGTGCTTCCAAAAGACTCTTAAAGCAGCCCTAAAATCTCCCCCAGACAGGCAGACTCCTCTCTGGCAGACTCTGCAATCATTTGTCAAGTATTTTATGGTCAATAATAATAGTAATAACACCTTTGCTGAGCTTGGTGCCCTTTTCAATGACTCTCAGAGCCATGCCGTGAGATCCCGGTGGCATCACAATGGCTGATGACAGGTGTCTTATTCCCATTTTGCAGATGGAAAGGAGAAGGCAGTTTGGGGAAGAAACCAGCCTCAGCACCATCTCCCCCGGGTCTAACGTTCCAGGAGAAAGGTGGGCACTGTCCGGCTCCTTGGTGGCAGGCCTGCTGCTGGCCTTGTCCCTCTCTTCTTATTCACTGGGCCTCTGTCCAGGGCCAAGGAACCTGAAGCTCAGTGTTGGGGGTAGGGACATGGCCAGAACACCAGGTATGGCTGGGCACGGTGGCTCACTCCTGTAATCCTAGCACGTTGTGAGGCCGAGGTGGAGCATCGCTTGAGCCCAGAATTCTGAGGCTGCAGTGAGGTATGATCGTGCAACTGTACTCTAGCCTGAGCCATAGAGTGAGACCCTGTCTCTAAACAAATAAATAAATAGGCTGGGTGTGGTGGCTCACGCCTATAATCCCAGCACTTTGGGAGGCCGAGGCAGGCGGATCACCTGAGGTCAGGAGTTCGAGACCAGCCTGGCCAAAATGGTGAAATCCTGCCTCTAGTAAAAATACAAAAATTAGCCGGGTATGGTGGTGGGCGCCTGTAATCTCACCTGCTTGGGAGGCTGAGGCAGGAGAATCACTTGAACGCAGGAGGCGGAGGTTGCAGTGAGCCGAGATCGTGCCACTTCACTCCAGCCTGAGCGACAGAGTGACTCCGTCTCAAAAATAAACAAACAGGATAGACAGCGTAAACCCTGATGAACACTAGAATTTCAGACAATCCTACTGCCCTGAAGGCTGGGCCCAACAGACACATTTCACAGATGGAAATCTTGGGAAGGGCCAAAGCAAGAACCCCTGGCCACCCCCTGAAGACCCAAGCCTTAAAGCCCCTGGCCCATACCCTCTGCACCTCACCACATTGATGTCAGCCTAAGCTGACATCAGTGGATGAAAAAGTGATGAAAAAGTGACTTTTAGGCTGGGCGCGGTGGGTCATGCCTGTAATCTCAGCACTTTGGGAGGCTGAGGTGCGTGGATCACCTGAGGTCAGAAGTTCGAGACTAGCCTGGCCAACAAGGTGAAACCCTGTCTCTAGTAAAAATACGAAATTTATCCGGATGTGGTGGTGTGCACCTGTAATCCCAGCTACTCGAGAGGCTGAGACAAGAGAATCACTAGAACCTCAGAGGTGGAGGCTGCAGTGAGCCGTGAAATGCACCACTGCCCTCCAGCGTGGGTGACAGAGTGAAACTCTGTCTCAAAAGAAAATTTTTAAAAAGGACTTTAAAATCAAACAGCCTAGATTGCACATGTGTGATATTGGGTCTCCAGCCCCTGCCTCCATCCTGAGAAGCATCCTTTTTGGGGAATTTCCTGATGGGTAGAGTCTTGGCAGGAGGGCGATCCCCCTTGACTCCCTCTCACTGCCCTTTCACACGACAAAGACCAGGGTGGCCTCCAACCTGACTCTGCCACTGCTTGGTCTACCACATGGCGGGGGTAAGAGCAGGGCCCAGCCAATCTGATGCCTGCTTCCAGGGCTGCAGGTCTTAAGCCAGAGATGCCAGGAGGAAGGGAACCTCTCCTGGGAGGTTGGGTTTCTCTGGTTTATCATAACTCTTGAGGCTCAGAGAGGAAAGTGACCTGTGTGAGCTCACACAGAGGCATGTGGCAGGGCCATCGCTTGAAGCTGGCACTGGAAGGCCCTGGACTCAGCACCTCGGGCACCTACAGCGAGGGCACCACTAATGTCTCTGTGACCCAGAGCACGGCTCCAGCCACTCCCTCCTGGAGGCAAAACAGAGAACAGAGAGGCTGAGTACCCCTTGGCTGCAAGGTGTCCCTGTCTCAGAAGCATCAGGGGCAGCCCCAAACCCCCACCCCCCAGTTGCCTCAGTCAGCTCCAGGACAGATCTCAGAGGTCCTCACTCTGCAGCTCAGCCAGCCCTTGCCTGATCAAGCCCAAGCCCGCGCCAGTCCAGCTCTTGCGAAGGGAAAGCCGGAACATATTTTAGTGTGAGCCCCTTGTTGAGATGAGGGCTGACCACAGGCCCTGGGAATTCCTGGGAAGATTCCTCTGGGCTCTTTCCAATGGGAAGCCCTTTTTGTTTGAGATGGCTGGAGTTAGTTCCTGTCACCTGCAACCAAAACCCAGACTGGCATGACTTCAGGATCAGCTGTGCCCAGGATGATCGTCGTTAACATGTCAGGAGCATCTGCTACACGCTAGATGCCCTCCACGTTCCTTAGTTAGTCCTCACAAGAGCCCTGGTATTATGTCTCCCACTGCACAGCCAAGGATATTGAGGCACAGAGAGGTTAAGAAATGTGTCCAGTGTCACACAGCTAGCAACTCCAGCCATCTGTCCCCAGAGCCTCCATACTTGAGGAGTAAGCTGGTCTTGCTTGAGAGAGCACTGTGGTTTCTTGGATCTAAGAGTGGAAGTGGGATGGAAGCTCTGGGTGTGTGCTTTATCGGGAGGTGCATGAAGTGAACCCCTCTGCTATGGGGGTGTGTGGGCCTTGGAGGAATCCTGGTCCCGGGTGAGGCAGGAGTGTGTCTTGCTTCTAGGACCACTCCAGGCAGGGCCTCCCTGGATGCCGCAAGTGCAGTGGGTCTGCCCTGGCCCAGGCCCTCATCACAGCTGAGAAAGCTCTGCGGGGTCACTGTGGGTGCTAGAACAGGCAGCTGATGCTGCAGTGGGGGAAACAGGGACCACAGGGGTGAGCTCCAGGTTTCCACTGCTTTTTTCAGGGGCCAACTGGTGAGTCCAAGGAGGAGAAGCCAGTGAGCAGAGGGGCTTCCCCCAGTCCCAGCCAAAGCAGCTCCCCTGGGCCTGCTTTACCTCCTCAACTTCCACAGAGGATCCCATTTGAGCAAAGGACTCTCCTTAGCTGGCAGGAGGTTAAGTCTGCAGTGGCTGATGGCATCTCTACCACCACTCAGGGACCACCTGCCAGAGAAGGAAGCCACAGCAGAGGAGAACAGAGACCAAGAAAGGACCTGTCAATACTATTTAAGCCCCTGGATCCAGCCAGGCCTGAAGTCCCTGGACTTGCTGATAGCAAGAACCAATCACTTCCTAATGTTATTTCGGTTGCACTTGAGCTGGTTGATTCATGTTTCTCTTGTTTGTCTCTGAATGGGTCTTGAGGAACATGGGTCTCATACCAGAATAAGTTCCAGCTTCCCCTGTCTTAAAGAGTCTGCTATGGCCGGGTGCAGTGGCTCACGCCTGTAATCCCAGCACTTTGGGAGGCTGAGGCAGGCGTATAGCCTGAGGTCAGGAGTTCCAGACCACCCTGGCCAACATGGTGAAATCCCTTCTCTACTAAACATACAGAAAATTAGCCAGGCATGGTGGCTCAGGCCTGTAATTCCACCTACTCAGGAAGCTAAGGCAGGAGAATCACTTGAATTTAGGAGGTGGAGGTTGCAGTGAGCTGAGCCTGGGCGACAGAGTGAGACTCCATCTAAAAAGAAAAAGAAAAAAAAAAAAAAGAGCTGGGAGTGGTGGCTCACGCCTGTAATCCCAGCACTTTGGGAGGCCAAGATGGGTGGATCACCTGAGGTCGGGAGTTCGAGACCAGCCTGACCAACATGGCGAAACCCCATCTCTAATAAAAATACAAAAATTAGCCGGGCGTGGTGGGATGCATCTGTAATCCCAGCTACTCAGGAGACTGAGGCAGGAGAATCGCTTGAATCCAGGAGGTGGAGATTGCAGTGAGCCGAGAGCGTGCCACTACACTCCAGCCTGGGCGACAGAGCGAGATTTCGTCTCAAAAAAAAAAAAAAAGAAAAAGAAGAAAGTCTGTTGCTATCATACTAGACAGAGAAATTCCAACACCTCTGGAGGGGCTGCCCTTCCTTAGTCCGATTAGGAGAAGAAATGGCAGCTGGCACTCAACCACCACACTCCCCTGAGGCTACCCCAGGGGCAGATGTCAAGGACCAGAGGCGGCCGGTTCTGCGAGGGGCAGGGTGGAGGGTGTGGGTGGAGGTATGAGCCACCATGAATCTCAGAACTCTGCAGTGGGGGCCGCGGCAGCACCGCTCTTGTTCTCCCAGCCTGGGGGTCCTCTCCCACCGCAGCACCTCCTCCTGTTGTTCTCCACCCAGCAGCCTGGGGGAGCTGCCAACAGAAGCCAACCCCATCTCTCCTTGCTCAGAACCAGCCAGCAGCTTCTCGTGCACCTTAGGTGTGTGTGCCTCGGCCCCAGCCTGGCCTCTCCACTCTCCCCCAGCCTGGCCTCTCCACTCTCCCCTCTGCCCTCAGCTCCAGCCTCTCTGGCCTTTTCTCTCATTGTAGGACAAGCCTGGCTTGCTCTGCCCAAAACTTGCAGTGCACGAGGGCTGCTGGCCCCTCTTCTTCCTCCAGGCTCAGCCCCAAAGTCACCTCCCCCAGACCAGCCCTTCCTTTCCCTTTGCAGCAACAACGACCTCTCCCTTTATTACCTGCTTTTCCCCACTGGAAGGGAAGACCTGGGCCGGGCGTAGTGGGTCATGCCCATAATCCCAACACTTTGGGAGGCCGAGATGGGCAGATCGCCTGAGGTCAGGAGTTTGAGACCAGCCTAGCCAACATGGTGAAACCCCATCTCTAGTAAAAATACAAAAATTATCCAGGTGTGGTGGTGGGTGCCTGTAATCCCACCTACTCAGGAGGCTGAGGCAGGAGAATCACTTGAACCCAGGAGGCAGAGGTTGCAGTGAGCCAAGATCGTGCTACTGCACTCCAGCCTGAGCGACAGAGAGAGACTCTATCTTAAAAAAAGAAAAAGAAAAAAGCTGGGTATGGTGAGGAGCACCTATAGTTCCAGCTACTCAAAAGGCTGAAGCAGGAGGATCGCTTGAGCCCAGGAGTTTGAGGCTGCAGTGAGCTATGATGGTGCCAGTCCACTCCAGCCTTGGTGAAAGAGTGAGATCAAAGAGAGAGAAAGACAAAGAGAGAGAAAGAGAAGACCTTAGCACTGCTATGACCCCGGTCTGTGGAAGAGGATCCTATACAGTGTCCACTCAACAAACACTTGTGGAATGAATGAATGAGGGAGTGAAGGAATGAATGAATGAATAATAATGGGCATGGCCTCTAATGTCTTGCCAATGAATTCCCTCCCCTCCTGGCCACCCACACCTCATCTCCACCACACAAAACTCACCCTCTTCATCCTTCTTCCAGAAAATGTCCAGCACCCATGATCGGGGGCCTTTCTTACTTCCCCAAAGTGCTCTCTGCTCACGCCAGAAATCATCCCAGGAGGACCAGCCCCAGCCCGTCCTGGCTGCCCCAAGTGATGCCGAGCTCCAGCAGGTGCTGTTCCAAGGAGCGGTGGCCCAGCAGAATGGTGGGTTTGTTGGTTTTTTGTTTTTTTTTTTCATATGAGGGAAAAATTAGCCTTCCTTACCAGACAAGAATGACAATTTACAGAAAACTATGCCTTGAATTCATAATCTGTAATGAGCGGAAATGGTATTCCATAGTAATCCATCCCAACTGACTCGCTATTGTACACGCACCTGCTAACATTTTTTAAGCTGGGACTTTATGGAAAGGACATTTTGATTGCTTCTGAAGTTTGCTGAGCAATTCCCCCCCTCTCTCAGGCATACGGTCTTTGTGCTGGAAATTTCCCTCGTGGCTCCATGCGCGGACTGGCAGACGGGCACGTGGGCCCACACGCGGGCAGCACACACGCAGCCGCAGCCCCCTCATTGGCATGGCTCTAGTGGGGGCCTCTGCAGGTGCCGGGCTACAGAGATGGAAGCGGGGAGAGTGGAATCACAGTTGGCACCTGTGCCGAGCTTGCCTGAGGAGCTGCACACTGCGGTGCCTGGCGGAATCGGAGATGCTTTCCAGCGCTGGAGGGCAGGGACGGAGCACGGGACCGGGAGGGACAAGGGCTTGGGTTGGGTCGCCCCTGGGGCCATTGGGGCCTGGCTTGTGGCACCCGAGCACCAGGATGTGGGAAGGCTGGGTGTGCAAGGACAGGTCTCACGCCCACCCCCTCAAACGCCTGGGTTTTGCTCCTACGGAAGTCACTCTAGGCCCCAATTGGCAGCCGCCCCACTCAGTCCCCAGCTCGGGCCTCCAGCCCAGCACTGACACAAACAGGTGGTGGACAGCTTGCTCTGCATGGCCCCTACAGACTGAGAGTCCCCCGAGGCAGGACCAAGGCTGCCAACATGCGCCTGGGCCTTGCCCAGCTCTGGCATGCAGTAGGTGAAGGCAGTGCCTCCAGTCGGAGCCAGGGTCCTGGTGGAGGCTCTGCCTCCAGGCAGTGGGCCCGGCACACTGATACTCAGCCCCTGCAGCCTGTGGCTCCCCAGGGCATGTTCTCGTGGCCTCACAGACACTGAGGTTCAGAGATCACGGAGCCGTGAGTCTTTCTTTCCACTGCAGGACCTGTTGTGGTCCACGCCATCAGGAAAGTGGTAGTCAGGGCAGTCTATAACCCAGCAACGACACGGGGATACGAGAAGCTGGGCACGTGACGTCCACTGAGGCTGTCTCTGTGGGAACGAGTATTTAGGAACATTCAAAGTGGCAAGCAGTAGGGTGGTGACTCAAGAAGCTGTGGAGGCCGGGCGCGGTGGCTCAAGTCTGTAATCCCAGCACTTTGGGAGGCCGAGGCGGGCAGATCATCTGAGGTCAGGAGTTCAAGGCCGGCCTGGTCAACATGGTGAAACCTCGTCTCTACTAAAAATATAAAAATCAGCCGGGCGTGGTGGCAGGCACCTGTAATCCCAGCTACTCAGGAGGCTGAGGCACGAGAATTGCTTGAACCCAGGAGGCAGAGTTTGCAGTGAGTCGAGATCACGCCAATGCACTCCAGCCTGGGCGATAGAGTGAGACTCAGTCTCAAAAAAAAAAAGAAGAAGCTGTGAAACTCCAGGCCACAATTACAGTAACGAAAAGAATGGGGGTATTCTCGTATGGAGGAAGCGCCAGAAAATGTTATTCCTGAAACAGAAAGTAAGCGTTAAATAAAGGTAGGTGTGTGTGCGCATACGCACAATGTGACCCCACTTTTTGTTTTGAGAGAGTCTCACTCTGTGGCCCAGGCTGAAGTGCAGTGAGGCGATCACAGCTCACTGTAAACTCCATCTCGACTCCAGCAATCCTCCCACCTCAGCCTCTTAAGTGACTGGGACTACAGGTATGTGCCACCACACCTGGCTAATTTTTAAATTGTTTGAAGAAAAAAAAGAGAACAAAAGAAAATAATAATAATAATAATAAAATCAATTATTTAAAGAGGCAAAGTCTCCCTATGTTGCCCAAACTGGTCTTGAACTCCTGGGCTCAAGTGATCCTCCTGCCTTGGCCTCCCAAAGTGCTGGAATTACAGGCAGGAGCCACCATGCCTAACCCCCACTTATTTTTTAGAATCTTATGAAATGACACTGTATGTCATGATTAGGTGCATCCACATGTGTGCGAGTACACACACACGTCCATCCACATACAAACGTGTAAGATATGTGGAGGACACCATGGCAGGGAGCAACACACGCTAACCACACATCCTCCTCTGGGGGCGAGAGGTGGGTCTGGAGCTGGCAATAAAGCGCTTGGGCCTTATCTGTCATGTTGGAATTCTTCTTCTTATAATGAGGATGTATTCATGCGTGCTTCTGTAATTAAAAACTAATAATCCTTTTAAAAGAAAGGAAATGCTAGGAGGCTGGTTTCTGCCCTCACGTCCCTGATCACAGTGATATGGGACAGTCCACTCAACCCGGACCTTCATGAAATCCTCCTGATTATTTCTGTTTGTACACTCCTTCATTCATTCGACAGTTGCCATCCGCCTGTCATTCATTCATTCAGCAAGGACTCACTGAACACCTGCTCAGGCTCCGGCTGCAGCCATGAACACGGCAGACAAGGTCCCTGTCCCGGGAGTTCACATTCGTGTGTGTGTGTGCAGGCGCGCATGTGTGTGTGCATGTGTGTGTCTGTGTGTGTATCTGTGTGTGTCTGTATGTGCATCTGTGTGTGTCTGTATGTGTGCGTGTGTCTGTATGTGTGCACATGTGTGTCTGTGTGTGTATCTGTGTGTCCGTGTGTGTTTCTGTGTGTGTCTGTCTGTGTGTCTCTGTGTGTGTGTCTGTGTGTGTGTGTCTTCCATGGCCCCACAGGACTCCTGGAGAGAGAAGAGAGGAACATTGGGCAGTGGCTGTCCTTCACCCTTGGGCTGAAGGTGTGGGGAGAAGAGGGGACTGTAAATAGGCTGCCCCTGAGTGTGCAGAAATCACATATTGGCCAGAAGATGTAATGACAGGGGTCTTCAGGCCCAGCTCAAATGCCCCCTCTTCTTGGGAGCTCTGCCTAGAACCCCCACTCCAGCCACTAGCCACACGGGACCCTCAGCCGAGCTTCCCAGCACAATAATGTTCTGCTAGTAGCTCCAGGTTGGACTCACAGACTGGCAACCAGCAGGCCATGAGCAGGCTACTGAGATATTTTGCCATATTTGCCTGGTGGGTTACCTAGCCCACTTCACTTCCTGCCAGCACTTGGGTTTGTAGGCCCCGCTTCATAGTACATCTGGATGTGCATTTGTCTGATTCCCCACCCCTAATCTTGCTTGCTGTGTCACAGTCACTCAGGGCCAGTCTATTCCCAGTAGGTGGCTGGATGGGTGGCTGGATGAATGGATAAATGGGTGGGTGGGAGGATGGATAGATGGATGAATGAGTGGTAGATAGATTGATGGGTGTGTGGACAGACAGAAAGATGGATAGATGGGCAGGTGGGTGGATAGGTGGATGGGTGGATGGGTGGAAGGATGGATGAATGGATGGGTGGATGGATGAGTGGATCATTGGGTGGGAGGATGAATGGATGGATGAATGGGTGGGTGGGTAAATGGACAGATGGTTGGATAAATGAGTGGATGGGTGGGTGTGGGTGGGTTGTTGAGTGAATGGATTGGTGAGTGGGTGGATGGATAGATGGGTGGATGGTTGGATGGATGGATGGGTAGATGAGTGAATGGATGGATGGATGGAAGGGTGGGTGGATGGACGGATGGATGGACAGATGGATGGATAGATGAATGAATGGATGGGTGGATGGAAGTGTGGGTAGATGGGTGGATAGGTGGGTGGGTGGGTGAATGGGTGGATAGATGGATTGGTGGGTGGATGGGTGAGTGGTTAGATGGATGGATGGACAGATGAACCAAATAAAATAGAGGGAATAAACTGTTACTCAGGTGTTAAGCCCCTATGCACCAGGAATCTTGAGGATGCAGGGAGATGATGAGAAAGAGTTGGAGTGGGGGTCATCTCCTTCTCTTTATTAATAAGAAGAATATGTTATAAGCTGAATGAGCCAACAGATAGTTGCTGTGCACCTACTGTGTGTCCCGCACCGTAAGTGGATGTGGAAGACCATAAGAGTAGGAGGAAAAGATAAATAAAGAGAACAGAGCAGGGAAAGGGGAGGAGAAAGAAAAGGCAAAGCCCAAGGCTGTTGAGACAGGATGGTGGAGCTGAGGGTAGCCACCAGCAGCCTGGAAGGGCAGCTGAAGAGGAGAGTGGCTACAGGAGGGAGGGCAGGGCCTGGGGACACTCCGCCCTTCCCACAACCACCTGCAGCCCCTCTGCTTTGGAGAACTAAGTCTTGGGATGCCCAACCAGGAGTGAGTCATTTTTTGTCTCTCGGGGACAGCCTGTGTCACCCAAAGGCCCAGAATCTGGGGTAGAGACACGGGTCCCAATGTCAAGGGGATCACCAACCCTGTTGGAACTTCCCCCGGCCTAGTACCAGCCCCCTAAACCTGTGAGCCATGACAATTCTTCTCAAAGGTAGCTCAAATACCCACCCCGGGGGAGGGTCCTGAAGCTCATGAATGTACCCATTATTTACTGGGCCTCCCTGGTGTGGGTGCTATGCCAAGGGCTGGGATACAGAAGGAACGGCAGTCTGCCCCTTGGAGCTGACTGTGCCATGGGGGTGGGAGGCTGGGAGGGGGACAATTAAACAAGCGGGGAAGATAACAGCTGGTCTCCGTGCTAGGAAGAAAATGAAACTAGGGATATGGTGAGATCACTGGAGGGCAGCATCTCAGTGGGGGTCAGGGAAAGCTGCCTGGAGGAGGTGGCATCTAAGCTGAGGCCTGAAGGGACCTAGGTGTGAAGCTTGCAATTCTGCCTTCCCCGGGGTAGGTGGGGCCCACTCAAGGCTTCCCACTCCCTTGGGTCCTCAGATCTGTCCATGGACACTGCCCACAGGCCAGGCTCGGCAATGGGGAGGTGGGCAGGGGAAAAGCACAGGTACCTGCAGGGCAAACAGGGCCAGGGAGTAGGCTCCCCAGAGTCAGCCCTGCTAAGGTGGTGAACAGCTGTGCACATCCAGCAGAGGGTGCTCTTGGCCGCTTGGGAAAATGCTGGAGGCCTTCCTGGAGGAGGTGATGCCAGAACTGGGTGAAGAGGAAGAGGATGTGGTTTGCAGAGCCTGGAGTTTAAGTCCCAGGAGGAAGAAGGAGCAGTGGGAGATGGGGCTGGAGAAGGCTCAGGGCCAAATCACCAAGGGCTGGACATGCTTTCTTTTTTGTTGTTTGTTTATTTGTTTGTTTCTGAGACAGAGTCTCACTCTGTCGCCCAGGCTGGAATGCAGTGGCACGATCTC
Source organism: Pan paniscus (assembly GCF_029289425.2). Taxonomy (NCBI): domain Eukaryota; kingdom Metazoa; phylum Chordata; class Mammalia; order Primates; family Hominidae; genus Pan; species Pan paniscus. The sequence goes on from NC_073269.2 coordinate 35,766,159, forward strand.
AGCTCACTGCAACCTCCGCCTCCCAGGTTCAAGCGATTCTCCTGCCTCAGCCTCCTGAGTAGCTAGGATTACAGGCATGCACCACCAGGCCCAGCTAAATTTTTTTATTTTTAGTAGAGATGGGGTTTCACCATGTTGGCAAGGCTGGTCTCAAACTCCTGACTTCATGATCCACCCGCCTCGGCCTCTCAAAGTGCTGGGATTACAGGTGTGAGCCACTGCAACCAGCCTGTTTTTTGTTTTTTTGAGTAGGATGTGATCCGCTTATGTTTTAGGAAGACCCCTCTTGGCTGCTGCAGCAAGAATGGACAGTGCTGAGACAAGGAAGGAGGTGGGATAAGAGCAAGGCATCAGGACCCTCCTATGAGACCAGCTTGGGCAGCATGGTGAGACCTTGCTACAAAAAATAAAAATTGGCTGGATGTGGTGGTGTGCGCCTTTAGTCCCAGCTGCTCAGGAGGCTGAGGTAGGAGGATCGCTTCAGCCCAAAAGGTAGAAGCTGCAGTGAGCCATGACAGTGCAGCCTTGTCTCAAAAAATAATAATAATAATAAAGATTGCAAAGGGAGAAATAGGAAAGATACAATTTTTTTTTTAATTTTAAGCCCAGAATAATTCTGACCAAATCAATAAAGAGGACTCGGGTCATGCCCCCCAGGAGAACCCTGTGTATTTGCTAGCATCAGAAGTCATGGACCAGATCACCTGGACCTCAGAGCAACAGGACACTAAGTCAGTGTCTGAGCGAGGGTGGATATACGCCATGGCATCCAGAAGAGAGGAGGGAGGACAGCTCCCTGGAGGAGGTGGCATTTGAGCTGGCCCTAAATCTAATGTTGACAGAAGAATGTAGACAGATGCACACGTCAGGAAAGACAACAGCAGAAGAAAGGGGAGGAGGTGAGAGTCCCCAGAGTCATCTGGCTCCCAAGAAGCACAGGGTGGGTGCAGGGGTGGGTTAGGGACTCGGGATCCTGCCAGGGTAAACATCTGCCCTCTCTAGCCTCACCTGGTCACAGGGAGCAAACACTCAAACCCCGCAGCCCTGGAGCAGCCCAGGAAGGCAGCCTAGCTCTGAATCAGGCGTTGTGCAGAGAGAAAGGGTTTGACTGCAGTCTGAACAAGCTCTGAGTCTGCAACAGCCCCAGCCTCCTCGGGCCAGTGGAGCCCTTGGCCTTCCAGGCTGGGCCCACCGGCTGCTTCAGCCTGGCCTGGCCGCTTCCAGGGACATGAGGTCCCCCATGGCATTGGCACCTCCTTGGTAAATAGCAGATGGGCAGCAAAGCCCCAAGTGGGAAATAGCTCTAGGAATGGAGGCTTCTGTGGGTCCTTTGCTCTTGGAAACACCTCTTTCCTGCCACCTTCCCCAGTGCCACACGTGGCACCTTGCAGGGCCAGCCAGGAAGTCTCAGCACCCAGTTAGGCCAGCCCAGCAGCCCTGGCCCAGTGTCCAGCACTAGCTTTTTGAGCAACTTTTACCTCTCTGAGGACTTAGTTTCCCCAACTTACAAACTGCCCTGGTGCCTCCTGGGGATCTTTTTGGACACTGAGTAAAATGGTGATAGAAGACTACAGGGACAGCCGGGTACAGTGGCTCACACATGTAATCCCAGTACTTTGGGGGGCTGAGGTGGGAGGATTGCTTCCGCCCAGGAGTTCAAGATGAGCCTGGACAACATAGAAAGACCCATTCTCTACAAAAAAATAAAATAAAATGATTAGTCAGGGACAGTGGTGTGTGTGCCATTCATGTCATTCAGGAAACTGAGGCAGGAGGATGACAAGCTCAGGAGTTTGAGGCTGCAATGAGCTGTGAATGCACCACTGCACTCCAGCCTGGGTGATAGAGTGAGACCCTGTTTCAAAAAAGAAAAAAGCAAGTAAGGACCTGACAACAACCTGACCAGCTGCACGTTACAAAGGGCAGATACAAAGATAAGAAACGAGGGTCAACTACGGCAGCATTTGCATCCTTCTCCATGGTCTGGGGCCAGGGGAGGCACAGACCTGTGGGGATGAAGCTGCAGAGGGGAGGGCCAGCTGGGCTCAGGTGTAAGACTCCATTAGGGGAAACTGAAAAGAACTGCAACAGGCCAGGTGCAGTGGCTCACGCCTGTAATCCCAGCACTTTGGGAGGCTGAGGTGGGTGGATTACCTGAGGTCAGGAGTTCAAGACCAGCCTGGCCAACGTGGCGAAACCCCGTCTCTACTAAAAATACAAAAATTAGCCAGGCGTGGTGGCACATGCCTGTAATCCCAGCTACTTGGGAGGCTGAGGCAAGAGAATCACTTGCACCCAGGAGGTGGAGGTTGCAGTGAGCCGAGATCACGCCATTGCACTCCAGCCTGGACAACAAAAAAAAAGAAGTACCCTGTGACCCAGCAAATCCACTCCTAGGTATAGACCAAGACATAAGTCCACACGATCACTTGTACCTAAACATTGACAGCAGCATTCATAAACATTCATAGAAGCCAAAACATGGAAACACTCAAGTCCATCAGTGGACAAACGGATGAACAAAATGTGGTATATCCAAACCACAGAGTATTACTCAATCATGAAAAGGAATGCAGTACTGGGGCATGCTGCAACACGGATGAACCCTGAAAACATTGCACTAAGTGAAAGAAGCCAGTCACAGAAGCCCACATATGACATGATTCCATTCATGTCAAAGTCCAGAATAGGAAAATCTAAAGACACAGAAAGTAGATTGGTGGTTGCCTAGGGCAGAGGAGGTGGGTAGAGATGATACCTAAAGGGTTTCCTCTTGAGGTGGTGAAAATGTTCTGAAATTGATTGTAGTGATGGTTGCACATATCTGTAAATATACTGAAAACTGTTCATATATATAATTTATATATATATATACACACACACTAATATATCGATAATAAAATCATTTTAAATGGGTACACTGTATGGTATGTGAATGATAGCTCAATAAAGCTCTTTTAAAAGAAAGCCTGCAAACCACTGGATGAATCCAGAATGAGCAATGTCCTACGAGGCAACTGGCCTGAAATTGTCTAAAAGCCTCATGGGGGGTGAGTGCGGTGGTCACGCCTGTAATCCCAGCACTTTGGGAGGCTAAGGCGGGCGGATCACTTGAGGTCAGGAGTTCGAGACCAGCCTGGGAAACACAGTGAAACCCCTTCTCTGCTAAATATACAAAAATTAGCCAAGTGTGGTGGCGGGTGCCTATAATCCCAGCTACTCGGAAGGCTGAGGCATGAGAATCTCTTGAACCCGGGAGGCGGAGGTTACAGTAAGCTGAGATCTCGCCACTATACTCCAGCCTGGGTGACACAGCAAGACTCCATTTCAAGAAAAAAAAAAAAGCCTCATGGGCCTCACAGGAAGGAAAGGAGAGGGGTTGGGTGTGTTCTATATGAAAATAAACTAAAGAATAAACACAGCAACCAAGGACTATTGGATCCTGGTCAAAAAAAAATTCTGAGGACAGTTGGGGAAATTTGGCATGGATTGGATATTAAATGATACTATTGGATAATTGTTAACATTCTTAGGTGCAGAAATGCTACTGTGTTTACTGAGGAGGTCATCCTTATTCTTAAGGGATAACTATAGAGGTAATTATTTAGACATGAAGCATCATGATGTCAGCAACTGCACAGCAAAAAGTGTGTGTATAGACAATGAATGAGAAAAAGCAAGTATAGCAAAATAGTACCAACCAGTGATTCTGGGTAGATGTTAACAGGTACTCATTATACTGTTTTTTGTTTGTTTGTTTTTCTTGAAACAGAGTCTTGCTCTGTTGCCCAGGCTGGAGTGCAGTATCGAAATCTCGGCTCACTGCAACCTCTGTCTCCTGGGCTCAAGTGATTCTCCTGCCTCAGCCCCCCAAGTAGATGGGATGACAGGTATGTGCCACCAAACCTGGCTAATTTTTGTATTTTTAGTAGAGACAAGGTTTCTCCATGTTGGCCAGGTTAGTCTCGAACTACTGGACTCAAGCAATCCACCAGCCTCGGCCTCCCAAAGTGCTGGAATTATAGGCATGAGCCACCACACCTGGCCTCATTATACTGTTCTTTTGATGTTTTGATATATGTAATATATAAAAGTCAGAGAAGAGATGTCATTTTTGCCTTTGTCTTATGTCTCAGGACCTTGAATGTCCCGGATTTGCCAAGTTGATTTTATTCCAAACTGCACTGAATCTAGCCACTTTGCACCATGCCCTGCCACATTCCGGCCCTGGCACCATCCTCCCCCTGCATGACTGTAGGCACCTCCATCACTGGGTTCCCCCAAAAATCTGTTCTTCAATTGACAGCTCAAGGAGTCTTTCCAAGACGCACATAGAATTGTCTCTCCCTGTGGCCCTGATAATGAAGGAAGAGGCCGGGCATAGTGGCTCACGCCTGTAATCCCAGCACTTTGGGAGGCTGAGATGACAGGATCACTTGAGGCCAGGAGTTGGAGACCAGCCTGGGCAACATAGCCAGACCCCATCTCTACAAAAAATTTAAAAATTAGCCAGGCATGGTGGGGTGCACCTGTGGTCCCAGCTACTCAGGAGACCTAGATGGGAAAATCACTTGAGCCCAGGAAGTCAAAGTTGCAATGAGCTATGATTTCACCAGTGCCCTCCAACCTGGGTGACAGAGTGAAACTCTCTTCCTAAGAGAGAGAGAGTGAGAGAGAGAGAGCAAAGGAAGTCCTCACAGTGGCCCCCTCGGCCACCTCCTGGATCCTCCAGTGAGTTTTGGTTATCCACCCCAGGGCCTTGTTCATGCTCTTCCTTCCCTTAAACCCCTCTATTCCCTGTCAACGCCTTCTCATCTCTTATGTCTCAACTCAAGCCTCACTGCTCAGAGGAGCCTCCTCGACCCCCTCCTCCTCCCTCACAGTCCATCAGGTTCTAAAGACCTCTGTTCCTTCTTCCAACCGCGTCCTGGCTGGTGGCCTTGAGGACTGCTGGGGTCTCGCTGCGGCTGTGTCTGGAGCTGAAGCGAGATGGCCTGACATCAGTTTCCGTTGTTGAGGACGGTGTGTGAATCACATCTTGCACTAGAGAATGGTGCGTCTAAGGCTCAGCACACAGCGATACCTCGGGAAATGTTTGCTGTTATGGGACTCAATACCTGGCCTTTGGTGTGGTCGTTTGTCTGGTGTCTCCCTGCCCCACCAGCCTGTGGACTCCATGAGGGCAGGGCAGCCTGGGGTTCCCTGCTCATTCTGGCCCTGAGCACACTGGAGAGACAGGCAGTGCACATTTTTAAGGAAAATGAAAGACATGGAGTTGGATGAACATAGGGCTGTCTCTGTGTTCAGGGGGCCGGCGTGACGGTGCAGGAGCAGTGGTCTTTGTCCCTTTAGCTGTTGCCATGTAAATGGGGTTCCCATGGAGTCTCAGACCCACCTGGCTATGGCCTACAACCTTTGGCTGTTCTTGCTTAAGGAAAAGGAAGATGTGACTTTAGCATGACCCAAACTGCAGGTTTACACGTTGGTCATGTCTGAGTTAATGAAGGGTGGTAGACACAGATATGCCCCCCAGGGCCCACCTGCAGGAAGCCCACTGCCATAGCCTCCAGCTGTAGCCCTTCTGGGCCTGCCTCCACTGCAGACAGCTGCCTCGCCACAGTCACATCCTGCAAGGTGGCCCCACGCTGTGACTGATGAAGGTGGAGGTCTAAAGGTCATACCACTTTGGCCCAACACGGGACAGCAGTGGTGGCTACTCCAGCCCTAGAACGCCCTCCTGCTTCTCACCCCTGCTGATCCCAGGTGTTGACCCCTAGGACACTCTACCACTCATCCTGCACACTGAACTCTGCTTTCCGGAGACCACAAATTGCAGCGTGGGGTGTGCCTCCATTCCAGGAGGAGGCAAAGAAGCTCTCGCTCCTAAAGCAGAAAGTTCCACAGCTTCTAGGTATGCATGAATGCATGTCCTTGATGGTGAGGACAGGGCCCAGCCTTCATATGCCACTTACAATGCAGAATGGCCAGCTGAGCCCTGGGAAGGACGGCTAGCACCCCAAGTTTTTTTCCTGTCTATGGAAAAGGGTTCCTCCCAGGGTGCCCCTTGTCACTGGTGGCCCTAGATGGTGACTTCCCCTCCCTGGACTTCCACCTGGCAGAATGGTGCCGACATACTCAAGACCACAGAAGTGGGCTGGGTGCAGTGGCTCACTCCTGTAATCCCAGCACTTTGGGAGGCTGAGGCGGGTATATCACAAGGTCAGGAGTTCAAGACCAGCCTGGCCAGCATGTTGAAACCCTGTCTCTACTAAAAATACAAAAATTAGCTGGGCATGGTGGCGGACGCCTGTAATCCCAGCTACTTGGGAGGCTGAGGCAGGAGAATTGCTTGAACCCAGGAGGCGTAGGTTGCAGTGAGCCGAGATCACACCACTCCACTACAGCCTGTGTGACAGAGCGACAGAGCGAGAAAGACTCCATCTCAAAAAAAAAAAAAAAAAAAGACCGCAGAGGTGAGGGGACAGGAAAGAAAACTAGGTCTTCAGTGAGAAGTGACGTAGACAGGGCACTCCATCTGCAGAGGTGGAGTCCTGAGGAGCAGGAAGCTGTGTTTTCACGTCATGCTTTGCCCAGCTGTCCCTGCCCAAGTTCTTGTCAGCCTCTACTGGTCCCAAGACCATGGGCCTACATGCTCATTAGGCCATGGGCAGCCCGCCTTCTCTCTGCTTGCAAACCTATTCTGACCCCTGTGTCCATCCCACCTTGCCCCAATGTTGGCCAAGCCACCATCTTGCCTGGTTTGAACCACTGGTCTCTATGCTTCTGATTTCTGCTTCCTGTGGTCTCCCGCAGCCACAGAGCAATCTTTCAACAAGTAAATCAGACGAGTCACTCTCCCACTTAAAACTCTCCAAGAGCTTCTAGTAGCATTAGACTAAGATCCAAACTCCTATGACAACCCACAGTGCCCCTGCCTGCTCAGCTCTTCCCTCTCACCTCACCCACTCTCCCTCCGTCACTGTGCTCCAGCCTTCCTGCGTTCTGTGATCCCACAAAACCTATTCCCCGCTCTGCGCCTGTGTTCATGCCGGGGATACTTTCCCCATAGCTCTCCTTGCTGGATTTTTCTCATGCATCAGGTCTTAGCTCAAATGTCTCCTCTTAGATTCCTTAAAGAACTAAAAGTAGAACTGCCATTTGATCCAGCAATCCCGCTACTGGGTATCTACCCAGAGGAAAAGAAGTCATTATATGAAAAAGATACTTGCACATGCAGGTTTATAGCAACACAATTCACAATTGCAAAAATGTGGAACCAGCCCAAATGCCCATCAATCAGCAAGTGGATAAAGAAATTGTGGTATATATATATATATGATGGAATATTACTCAGCCACAAAAAGAAATGAGTTAATGGCATTTGCAGCAACCTGGATGAGATTGGAGAGTATTATTCTAAGTGAAGTAATTCAGGAATGGAAAACCTAACTTGTATGTTCTCATTCATAAGTGGGAGCTAAGCTATGAGGATGCAAAGGCCTAAGAATGACACAGTGGACTTTGGGGACTCAGGGGGAAAGGGTGAGGGGGGGTGAGGGATAAAAGACTACAAACTGGTTCAATGTGTACTGATCCAAAATCTCACAAATCACCACTGAAGAACTTACTCATGCAACCAAATACCACCTATTCCCCCAAAAACCTATGGAAATAAAAAGAAATCAAATGTCTCCTTTTGAGAGAGGCCTTCCTCCGGGCGTGGTGGCTCACGCCTGTAATCCTATCACTTTGAGACACCTGTAATCCTATCACTTTGAGGTGGGCAGATTGCCTGAGCTCAGGAGACCAGCCTGGCCAACATGGTGAAATCCCATCTCTACTAAAATTACAAAAAAAAAAAAAAAAAAAAATCAGCCAGGCATGGTGGCAGGCACCTGTAATCCTAGCTACTCAGGAGGCTGAGGTACGAGAATTGCTTGAACCTAGGAGGCAGAGGTTGCAGTGAGCTGAGATTGTGCCACTGCACTCCAGCCTGGGCAACAAAGCGAAAGTCTGCCTCAAAGAAAAAAAAGAAAAAAAAAAAACAGAGAGAGAGAGAGAAAGGCCTTCCTGAACCACCTTATCTGAAGCGACTCACCCAAGATCCACTTACTGTCTATTATATCACTCACTTACTCTCTCAGAAGTTCTCGCTGGGTGCCGTGGCTCACGCCAGTAATCCCAGCACTTTGGGAGGCCGAGGCAGGCAGATCACAAGGTCAGGAGGTCGAGACCATCCTGGCTAACATGGTGAAACCCCGTCTCTACTAAAAACACAAAAAAATTAGCCGGACGTGGTGGCAGTTGCCTGTAGTCCCAGCTACTTGGGAGGCTGAGGCAGGAGAATGGCGTGAAGCCGGGAGGTGGAGCTTGCAGTGAGCTGAGAAGGCACCACTGCACTCCAGCCTGGGCGACAGAGCGAGACTCCGTCTCAAAAAAAAAAAAAAAAGAATTTCTCATAACTGGCCAGGTGAGGCGGCTCATGCCTGTAATCCCTGCATTTTGGGAGGCTGAGGAGGGAGGATTGTTGATCCCAGGAGTTTGAGACCAGCCTGGGCAACATAGTGAGACCTCATCTCTACAAAACATTTAAAAGATTTTTTTAAAAGAGTTCTTATAACTGGGCTGGGCGCAGTGGCTCATGCCTGTTATCCCAGCACTTTGGGAGGCCAAGGCATGAGGATCACGAGGTCAGGAGTTCGAGACCAGCCTGGCCAACACAGTGAAACCCCGTATCTACTAAGAACACAAAAAATTAGCTAGGCTTGGTGGTAGGCGCCTGTAATCCTAGCTACTTGGGAGGCTGAGGAAGGAAAATTGCATGAACTCGGGAGGCAGAGGTTGCAGTGAGCCGAGATCACACCACTGCACACCAGTCCAGGCGATAGTGCGAGACTCCATCTCAAGAAAAAAAAAAAAGAGTTCTTGTAACTAAGGGAAACATTTTACCTTTTGAATATATTGTTTTACTTCCTTATGACCTGACCGTTCTCCCACCTGACAACAGGTCTCTCCTGCCTTGGTTCCATCTGTTGCTGGTGGGAGAACAGCCCTTGGCACGGGACAGGAGTTAAGTGAATGTTTGATGGATGAATGAATGGGTGAAGCTGTCCAGCCTCTGCAAGGACGGGCAGGGCAGGAGGAGCCCGTGGTCCACGCTTTCGAGGGAGTTCTGCAGACAAAGGCGGATGAGGGGCTTCTGTTGTCTTCTGTTTCGCATTCATACCATATGGCTTGTTGCACACTGGGCTGAATTGCAGATGCTCTAACTTGGAGCTTTCTTGCTTTTGTGTGTTAATGACATAAAGATAGAACATAGCTCACCACACATTTTGTGTTTGCTAACTATCTATATGTATATAAAACAGACTTCAGTGTTACTAGCCAACCCACTTGTGAAGTGGAAGGAAAACAGAGCAATTAGAGAGAGAGAGAGAGAGACGGAGTGAGAGCAAGGCGAATGTGAGCTTAGAATGGGGCCAGATCCCGGGGCTTGTGCTGTGCGTGCTTCCTGGGAAGCAGCTCTACTCAGGAGGTCATGGGACAGGGTAGGTGGTGGGAGAGATGGGCCTCTGTGCTTCCCCCAACCTCAGGCTCTGCTCAAATGCACCTGATAGCACCCGCTTCCTGCTTCCTCCGGGTCTTCCCCAGGAAAGGCGCTCCCCTGTCACCCCACCTCCGACACTGCCTGCTCCCCCTTCCAGGCCCTCCTGCACACAGCTTTCACTCAAACCTGTGAAATATGGAGCGCCTCCCACGGGCCTCTGTGCGGCTTCCTTCTGCCAGGAAAAGGGCCCCCGACAAGTAAACAAACGTCCAATTACAAAATGTCTCAGGTGCTGTGGAGAATAAAAATATGGAGCTTAATTAAAAGGAGGAAGCATTTATTCCAGCATGTGAGCTGTATTTCAAGGCAACCAAATAGCCCTGATTGATATGGAAAATTTCTTTCCGGAGGACTCTAGTGAATCAACAGGGGTATACCAAGGTGGGGAGGGGAAAGTAGGGGCACTTTGTCCCCATATTTCATTGCTGGCATAGTTTAGAGTCTCAAGGCCATGGTCATGATAAAAAGCAAAGGACTTGGCTGGGTGCAGTGGTTCACGCCTACAATCCCAGCACTTTGAGAGGCCAAGGTGGGAGGGCTGCTTGAGCCCAAGAGTTCAAGACTAGCCTGGGGTGGCCAGGCACAGTGGCTCATGCCTGTAATCCCAGCACTTTGGGAGGCTGAGGTGGGTGGATCATCTGAGGTCAGGAGTTTGAGGCCAGCCTGGCCAACATGGTGAAACCCCATTTCTACTAAAATACAAAAAATTAGCTGGGGGTGGTGGCGCATGCCTTTTAATCCCAGGTACTCAGGAGGCTGAAGCAGGAGAATCGCTTGAACCCCAGAGGTGGAGGTTGCAGTGAGCTGGGATCACGCCATTGCACTGTAGCCTGGGTGACAGAGTGAGACTCCGTTTAAAAAAAAAAAAAAAAGACCAGGGCCAGGAGCGGCGGCTCACACCTGTAATCCCAGCACTTTGGGAGGCCCAGGCGGGCAGATCATGAGATCAGGAGATCGAGACCATCCTGGCTAACGCGGTAAAACCCTGTCTCTACTAAAAATACAAAAAAAACTAGCCGAGCATGGTGGTGGGCGCCTGTAGTCCCAGCTACTCGGGAGGCTGAGGCAGGAGAATGGCGTGAACCTGGAAGGCGGAGCTTGCAGTGAGCCGATATCATGCCACTGCACTCTAGCCTGGGCAACAGAGCAAGACTCTGTCTCCAGAAAAAAAAAAGACCAGCCTCCTGGGTAACATGATGAGACCCCGTTTCTTTTTTCTTTTTAGAAAAAGAGCAAATAACTTTAAGTCCACTTTATGATTGCTGGGTTTTTTTGTGTTTTTTTTACTTTTGCGATGAGTCTCGCTGTGTTGTCCAGGCTGGAGTGCAGTGGCAACATCTCAGCTCACTGCAACCTCCACCTCCCGGGTTCAAGCGATTCTCCTGCCTCAGCCTCCCAAGTAGCTGAGATTACAGGCTCCCGCCACCATGCCCGGCTAATTTTTTTTATTTTTAGTAGAGATGGTGTTTCACCATGCCAGCCAGGCTGGTCTTGAACCTCTGACCTCAAGTGAGCTGCCCGCCTCAGTCTCTCAAAGTGTTGGGATTACAGGTGTGAGCCACCACGCCCAGCCATGATTGTTTTTAAGTTCTCTACAGACTATGAATTCCTACTCCCATTGCTGCATCAGGGTAGACTGCTTTCAAACCCTGTCCCTCCCCAGGTATGCCTCTAGTTTGGAAGAAATGAAGGAAATAGAAAAGGCACCCATTTTGCAAACCCTAATCAAATGAATGACTGATTCAGGAAACATTATCGATGCATGAAACTATTGGGTCAGGGGCTGATGGGGAACTTGACCATGGAACGATAAGGCTGTCATCCACCACCTGACCCCACTGGCCAATCTCAGCATCATGAGAGTGGGACAGCCAGACACCACGGGTCCTGGAGCTGAGGACAGGTGAACACGCAGCATCACCTCTAGACACGAATCTAATTGGGCTTCTAGAGCTTGCTTCCATCTCCAAAGAATATGGGGAGAGAGGAACGAGTTAAACAACTCCATGAAAAAGCCAACAGACAAATCCAGGATGTGCAATGATCCCACAGGAGACTGACCCGGTTTCTGCAGCAAACATGGAAAAGAGGGGGCTGTGTTAGGGTACAAAAGACAAAAAGATACAATAAGCAGATGTGATGCGTGGATCCAGTTGGGATTGTGACTCAGGCCAACAATTAAAAGACATATTTGGGACAACTAGGAAAACTGTTTCATATTCCAGCTAATTTTTAGTAGTGACAGGGTTTCACCATGTTGGCCAGGCTGGTCTCGAACTCCTGATCTCAAGTGATCCGCCTGCTTCAGCCTCCCAAAGTGCTGTGATTACAGGTGTGAGCCTGTATGAATACATGTGAATATAAAATGATACCAAGAATTAGTGTTCATTTTGATAGGTGTGTTACTGGTGTGGTTATATAAGAAAACACTCGGCCGGGTGCAGTGGCTCACACCTGTAATCCCAGCACTTTGGGAGGCCGAGGCAGGTGGATCATGAAGTCACGAGATCGAGACCATCCTGGACAACATGGTGAAACCTGTCTCTACTAAAAATACAAAAATTAGCTGGACATGGTGGCATGTGCCTATAGTCCCAGCTACTGAGGAGGCTGAGGCAGGAGAATCACTTGAACCTGGGAGGCAGAGACAGCAATGAGCCGAGACTGCCCCACTGCACTCCAGCCTGGTGACAGAGTGAGATTCTGTTTCAAAAAAAAAAAAAAAAGAAACCACTCATCCTTTTTCAAAATGCATACTCAAGTGAGTAACAGTAAAATGACATCATGTTTGGAATCTGTCTTATGATTCTTCAGCCAAGAGAAAAAGCCCTGGCTCAAGGAAGCAGATCTGACGGCATTTTAATTATTCAATCTGTAGGATAAGTCAATGAGGGCTCATTATACTATCATCTCTTTACTTGCGTGTATGTTTGAAAATTTTTACAATGAAAACAACAGAAGCAAAAGAAGATGCTGAGAGGAAATTGGTGAGAGGTGAAACATAAAATAACAGCACTGAGCTGGAGACAATGGAATTTAGAGACTGTGGCCAGGAAAGGCCTCCTCCAGGAGGGGACGTCGATGCTGAAGGAGCCTTCACTAAGAAAGCTGGGGAAATATTGGCGGGGAGTGGGAGGCGTAGGAACAGGTGCAAACGCACCAAAGAAGCAAAAGGCATGGAGTATCAGAGAAAAGGGGAGTGAGCCAACAAGCCAGGAACAGAGGGGCCGCAGGTAAGGAGGCCCAGGAGGAGACGGCACTAGCACCAGCCCAGCCAGATGGGGCCTCGTGCTCCCTACAGGAGATGTGGTGTGATGCCACAATCAGTGGGATGCTGTCAGAGGGTTTTAAGAAGGGGCAGATTTGATGGGATGTACTTTTTCTTTCTTTTTTTTTTTTTTCGAGATGGAGTTTCACTCTTGTTGCCCAGGCTGGAGTGCAATGGTGCAATCTTGACTCACTGCAACCTCCGCCTCCTGGGTTCAAGCGATTCTCCTGCCTTAGCCTCTCGAGTAGCTGGGATTACAGATGTGCCCGGCCCATGCCCAGCTAATTTTGTATTTTTAGTAGAGGCAGGGTTTCACAGTGTTGACCAGGCTGGTCTCGAGCTCCTGATCTCAGGTGATCCACCAGCTTTGGCCTCCCAAAGTGCTGCGATTATAGGCGTGAGCCACTGCACCTGGCTGACCTCTAAGAGTTGATTCTAGCTATTCAGTGACAAAGGCATTTTGGTGGGGAAGAGCCACTGAAGATGAAGAGCCAGTTCAGCAGACAGTGCAACTTTCCAGCCTGCAGACCATGGCTTGGTCTAGGATGGTGGCAGAGAAGGAGAGAAGTAAACAGATTGGAAATATCTGGGGATCAGAGAGCCACTGGGGCTGGCTGGTGCATGCCATGTAGAGGGGGTTGGAAAGGGAAATTCAAGGCTAAGTGCCAGGCTTGGGGTTTGAGCAGCCAAGTAAATGGTGGTGCCATTTTTCTGGGATGTGGGAGATGCACATTGCGACAGGGTGGGGAAATTCAGAGCTCACCTTTGGATAGCCCACATCAATTAGCAACGCTTGGGTGACAGGCAAGTGAGCAGAGCTGCCAAGTGGGTAGGGCAGAGGCGTGGGTGGGAGACAGCAGGGCCTCCTGGGGAGGGAGCCTATGGAGCTCACTGCTCCCAAGCTCCCAGGGACGTTCTGAAGAATCCCATCATTTACACAGAGGAGGAGGAGCCAAGGCACGAAGGGGAGCAGCCAGGAAAGAGGGAAGGGAACCAGGAGACCGTGTCGTCCCTTAAACCCAGAGGACAGGTGTTCTCAAAAAAAGGGAGTGGCCGGGTGTGGTAGCACCCGCCCATAATTCTAACACTTTGGGAGACTAAGGTGGGAGGATTGCTTGAGGCCAGGAGTTTGAGACCAGCCTGGGCAACATAGTGAGACCCTGTCTCTACAAAAAAAAAGAAAAAAAATCCGAAATTGGCCAGGCGCAGTGGCTCACGCCTGTAATCCCAGTACTTTGGGAGGCCGAAGCAGGCGGATCACAAGGTCAGGAGTTCAAGACCAGCCTGGCCAACACGGTGAAACCCTGTCTCTACTAAAAATATACAAGAATTAGCCAGGGATGATGGCATGCATCTGTAATCCCAGCTACTCAGGAGGCTGAGGCAGGAGAACTGCTTGAACCCAGGAGGCAGAGGTTGCAGTGAGCTGAGATCGTGCCATTGCACTCCAGCCTAGGTGACAGAGCAAGACTCCATCTCAAAAATAATAATAATAATAATAATAAAATTAGCCAGGCATGGAGGTGCACAACTGTAGTAGCAGCTACTTGGGAAGCTGAGGTGGGAGAATCACTTGAGCTCAGAAGTTTGAGGCTGCGGTGAGCCATGATCACACCACTGCACTCCAGCTTGGGTGACAGAGTAAGACCCTGTCTCAAAAAAAGAAAAAGAAGGGAATAATTTGCTAGGCCCAACATTCCTGAGAGGGCTGTGAAATCAAGCCTGGTGTGTGCCCTTCAAAGTTGGAGAAATGGGGGGCACTGCTGAGTACCTTTGTCCATTTGGGCTGCTGTAAAAAAATCCCATAGACTGGGTGGCTTATAGACAGCAGAAATTTATTTCTCACTGTTCTGGAGGCTGAGAAGTTCAAGGTCAAGACACCAGCAGATTCAATGTCTGGTGAAGGCCCGCTTCCTGGCTCATAGAAAGTGGCCTTGTCACTGTACCCTTACATGCTCACATGGTGGAAAAAAACAAGGGAGTTCTCTTGGGCTTCTTTTTTTTTGCGATGGAGTCTCTCTCTGTCGCCCAGGCTGGAGTGCAATGGTGCAATCTCTGCTCACTGCAACCTCTGCCTCCCTGGTTCAAGTGATTCTCCTGCCTCAGCCTCCCGAGTAGCTGGGATTACAGGCTCCCACCATCACGCCCAGCTAATATATATATATATATATATTTTGTATTTTTAGTAGAGACAGGGTTTCACTATGTTGGCCAGGCTGGTTTCAAACTCCTGACCTCAAGTGATCCACCTACTTCGGCCTCCCAAAGTGCGGGGATTACAGGTGTGAGCCACTGCGCCCGGCTGGCCTCTTTTACAAAGGCACTAAATTCCCTCCCACAGGCCTCCTAACACCATCTCTTTGGGGGTTAGGATTTTAAATGTACAGATGTGGTGGAAGCTTCGGTGACTTCGCTCTCTGCTTCTCTCCTCTTCCTGAGCTGCTTAGGGACCCCTGCTGCTAGGCGCTTTTTCCCCTGCATTTCTTATGCTGTTCTGTGATGAGCAGGGCCCTCTTTTTCTCCTCCATCGGGGTAAGCATCTTGAGGGCAGGTTGCCTGGTTCAGACTTCAAGCCACAGAACAGAATTCATCCCTGCAGCCATTCCCGCAGGCTAAAAGAGCACCGGTTGTGTGCACCGCACCTCGTGGGCCCGGTATGATGGCACCATAA
The DNA here is from genome assembly GCF_029289425.2 of Pan paniscus. Lineage (NCBI taxonomy): Eukaryota > Metazoa > Chordata > Mammalia > Primates > Hominidae > Pan > Pan paniscus. The sequence goes on from NC_073269.2 coordinate 35,781,705, forward strand.
CTGATTTCCCTGTTACCCACCAGCATGAAGGGCATGAAGACAGGGAACTTCATTAGCTGTCCCCAAACACAGGAAATTAGTTCATTGAGGCCAGGTGCAGTGGCTCACACCTGTAATCCCAGCACTTTGGGAGGCCGAGGCAGGCAGATTACGAGGTCAGAAATTCGACACCAGCCTGACCAACATGGTGAAATCCCGTCTCTACTAAAAATACAAAAATTAGCCAGGCATGGTGGTGCACACATATAATCCCAGCTACTCGGGAGGCTGAGGCAGGAGAATCGCCTGAACGCAGGAGGCAGAGGTTGCAGTGAGCCAAGACTGCGCCACTGTACTCCAGCCTGGATGACAGAGTAAGACTCTGTCCTCCCCCCACCCAAAAAAAAAAAAGACAAGAAACTCCATCAGTTGTCCCCAAACACAGGAAATTAGCTCATCAATCACCCACCACCCCACCAAAAATTAATCAGGGTAAACTTAAGAAGGGACTCCTTGTGGGAACCAAGGAACAGACCCTGAAAATATAGAAAATATAGCTATCTTCTCCCTAAAGGCCAGGCACACAGAACCCACCATGGCCCTCACGTCAGCCTCACATTCATCCTCTTCATTATCCTCTTGGCCAGAGGAGAAGTGACTTCCCCAAGGTCACATGAAGGAACACTGGAGTTGGGTTCCATGCACACCAGGGCACTTCTCTTCAGCAGAGGGGATGGCACCGTGGGCACCTGCCAGCCACTGCAGCCACTCCAGGGCCTCTCCCTGCAGGATGCTCTCCTGAATGAGCCTCATATCAGGGGCTGCCCATCCTTTGGCCTCCCGACACCCCTGCCCATAATTTATCTTTCCCTTACACTGACACAATATTTTAATATTTTAATATTTTTTTAGAGACAGGGTCTCACCCTGTGGCCCAAGCTGGAGTGCAGTGGTGCAGTTACAGCTCACCGCAGCCTCAAACTCTTGAGCTCAGGCAGCTCTCCCGCCTCAGCCTCTCAAGTAACTGGGATTGTAGGCACTCACCACCATGTCTGGCATTTTTTTTTTTAGAGAGGGGGTCTTGCTATGTTGCCCAGGCTGGTCTCGAACTCCTGGGCTCAAGCGATCCTCCCACCTTGGCCTCCCAAAGTGCTGAGCCACTGTGCCTGGCCTGGACACAGTTTTATATATTAATTTTAGATAATATCACACACTGACAATAATGAATACTGGCAAGGATATAGAGAAAAGAGAACCCTCATATACTATTGGTGGGAAAGTAAATTAATACAACCACTATGGAGAACAGTATGGAGGTTGCTCAAAAAAACTAAAAATAGAACTAGCGTATAATTCAGCAACCCCACTGCCATGCATTTATAAATAATCTGGTTAGTTATAAATTGTATTTTTATAAATTGTATGTTATAGGTATATTTCTAAAGGAAATCGGTATATCAAAGAGCTAGCTGTACACCCATGTTTATTGCAGCACTATTCACAATTGCTAAGATTTGGAATCAACCTAAGTGTCTATCAATGGATTAACGGATTAAAAATGTATTACACATAAAAAACAATCACACACTGAGTTGTTTTTTTTTTTTTTTTTTTTTTTTGAGACGGAGTCTTGCTCTTTCACCCAGGCTGGAGCTCAGTGGCGCGATCTCGGCTCACTGCAACCTCCGCCTCCAGGGTTCACACCATTCTCCTGCCTCAGCCTCCTGAGTAGCTGGGACTACAGGCGCCCGCCACCATGCCCAGCTAATTTTTTGTATTTTTAGTAGAGACCGGGTTTCACCGTGTTAGCCAGGATGGTCTTGATCTCCTGACCTTGTGATCTGCCCGTCTCGGCCTCCCAAAGTGCTGGGATTACAGGCTTGAGCCACCACGCCCAGCCGAGTTGTTTCTTTTTTAATTCTCTTTCAAATGATCCATTTAATCAAAGAGAAAGTCTCAGTTTGACGCTAAGAAGCTTTAACACCTCGCTAATGTTTGTGTTTCTCCCTTCTAAAAACACTGTGGGGCGGGACGCAGTGGCTCACGCCTATAATCCCAGCACCTTGGGAGGCCAAGGTGGGTGGATCGCTTGATCTCAGCAGTTTGAGACCAGCCTGGGAAACACAGTGTCTCCCAAAAATACAAAAATTAGCCGTGCATGGTGGCACATCTGTGGTCCCAACCACTTGATGAGTGGATTGCTGGAGGTGGGAGGATGGCTAGAGCCCGGGAAGACAAGGCTGCAGTGAGCCATGATCACACCGCTGCACTCCAGCCTGGGTGACAGAGCGAGACCCTGTCTCAAAAAAAATAAAATAAAATAAATTGTGGTAAAATATACACAACATAAAATTGGCCATTTTAACCATTTTTAGGTGTACAATGCAGTGACATTAAGTACATTCATAGCGTGCAGCCCTCCCATCATCCATCCACAGACCTCTTTTCATCTTGTAAAACTGAAACTCTGTACCATTAAACGAAAACTCCTCATGTCCCTCCCCCAGCCCCCAGCCACCACCATTCAACTTTCTGTGTCTGTGAATTTGAATGCTCTAGGGACCTCCCATAAACGGAATCACAGAGTCACCTCCTTCTCTACACAGATGGAGATCAGGGCCTCAGGCTCATGTCTTGGGCAGGCAGCAGCCTCTGCCTCCTGTTGCTGTCCTGAGTTACAAACATTTTCTTACTTCCCTTCTCTTTGTGGCTAGCAAGGCTGCTCTTCTTCCATTTATGATAATGGATTGAAATCTACTTTTCAAACAAGTGGATCTAAGTGGGAAATAGAATTCATAGTGAAAGGCTGAAGGTGGAGAGGCTCTCACAGCAGAGGAGAAAAGAGGGGAAGAAGTTGGGAGGTGGAGAAACCCTGGCCTTGGGAGTGAAGCCTCCTTTGTGTCCAGAATACCAGCGAAGGAATGCGCCCCTGACTCGGTGCACCCGGCCTCCTTGGCTTCCTATCGCCTTTCGTAGCTTTCACCTTTGCCCCCATCCATTCATCCATGCACTTATTTATTCAGCAAACTTGGCTGTCCAGAACCTATGGTTGGCCCTGGGGAATACTCCGGCCCCCCCGGCCTGGGACGCTCCCAATCTAACTCCTCTGCAAAGCCTTCTTCCGTCTCTTGTTCTGTTTGTTTAATCCTAATCCTAACCTCATCTAGGACCCTATCATGCAGACTCTGAGTCAGCTCTGAATTCCCACGTGAGGTCCCAAGGTCAGACAACGACCTTGGCCAGGTTGATATTTAAGGGAGTAAAGACATAGGGTGAGGTGGCTCCACCCAAAGAGGGCAGCCTCCTGCTGTTGCTCTGCACACGTGTGGGCTCAACTGTGCCAAATCATCCTATTGTCCCCTGAGCCAGAGGCCTTCCCGTATCCAGGAATTCACAGCTTTGCTAGCATGCTGGGCTGGCCAGTGGTGTTCCAGATGAGTCCTGCTTGGTTAGACCCCAGCTTTCCCACAGAGTGTGTGAGGTGTTCCTGGGAGCTCCTGGAGGGCAGGGCCATGTCGGTCCACTCCAGCCCACTAGAGCTTGCCCTGGGCTGGCACACAGGGGCTTCCAAGGCCACCAGGCTGAGTCATCAGTGGATTCCCATATGACTGATGTAAGCGTGTGGCCGAGGGATGATGCCAGGAGAAGTCAGGATTCCTGGGGAATTGAGACAATGAGTCTAATGTCCACTCCCATGTGCAGGCCTGGCATCTACACAACCAGGGCCAGTGGATTTCCAGACCTTCCACGTGAGGGGCCAACGTGGGTCTGCAGGACTACTAGGAGGCTCACTGGTAGGCACAAATGGGCCTGCCCAGGACTAGACAAACTTTCACGGTTCATTGTCCTTTGACATCCATGACTGTCTTGGTTGCAAGTTATAAGAAGACCAAACCCAACTGGCTACATAAAAACATGAAAATAGCGAATTGGCTCCTGTATCCAGGAAGCTTCTAGTAATCCAGTCTTGGGCTTGATTGGATCCAGAACCTCAAGGGATCAGAAGTCTGCCTCCCAGAACCTCTGGCTCTGCTTTCCAGGAAGGACTTCCCTCTACGAAAGGTCAACTTATGTGGCAAGATGGCCTCATGGCTGCAGGCCCACTTCTAGTCGGCTTAGCAACTCCTGAGGCTCGTCATTGGCCCAGCCTGGGTCATTGTGCTTATGCCTGAGCCAATCGCACGGCCAGGAATGCGGGATTCTGATTGGCCAAGGCCCCTCCCCCATTAAAGTGCAGAGAGGGTGTTGCTTGGAGGAAAATGCTGGACCCTGACAGGAAGGGAGAGGCCAGGGCCTTTGCTATCCCAGCCCGTGCTCTGTCTTGCAGCTGTGCCTGTCTTCAGAAATCCCAAAATGAGATTTAAATGAAAGCTGAGGGTATGGCAGTCAGACACAGAACAGAGCACTCTTGTGTGTTAACTGGTGCTGAGAGGGTAGCTTCCTGCTGCGTATCTGCCCAGCCACCCCCACCTCCCCAACCTCATCACACACTCCCACTCTTTCAAGCATCTTCAAATTAGTCTCTGCCCTTTTTTTTTTTTTTTTTCAGAGACAGGGGCTTGCTGTGTCACCCGGGATGGAGTGCAGTGGTGAGATCACAGCTCACTGCAGCCTCGACCTGCAGTGATCCTCCTGCCTTCGCCTCCAGAGTAGCTGGGACTACAGGCGTGCACCACCATGCCTGGCTTATTTTTCTATTTTTTTGTAGAGATGGGGGTCTTGCTTTGTAGCCCAGGCTGGTGTCAAACTCCTGGGCTCAAAAGATCCTCCCACTTCGGCCTCCCAAAGTGCTAGGATTACAGGTATGAGCCACTGTGCCCACTGCCCACCCTGTCTCTACTCCTTACAACCCTGAACTTAATACAGAATCCAAAAATATCAGCTGCCATCATTATCCTATCATACACTAAGTTAAAAGGCCAATTTTAATTTTCCCTGGAAGTTTTCATTGGTCACAGCCTCCATCTGAAGAAGCGATGGCTAGGCTTGCTCCCCAATGTAAGAGGAGGTTAGGCCGGGACAGAAGCACCCATTCACTGGTTTTCATCTTTCCCACCTTGGTGGCTTTACACAGCAGTGTGCGCTGGTTCTGAGCAGGAACCAAGCCTTGGGGAGCATGGGTTGGGCCCTTGCCTGGCTGGCTGGGGGGCCTGTGCAGGCAGATTGCCCCGCCCAGGGAGGACAGGAGCCAAGCCTCCAGGGCTTTCCCATGCTCACGTTCCCTGGCGCTGGGCCGCAGACACTCTGTGGTTGACAGCCTGGTCCTGTTCATCTTGCCCGGCTCCCACTTCACAGCTCACACTGGTATAGTGTGGCCCCCTCCTCTTCTAGTATTTCCATGTGTAGCCTCACAAGATAACTGGCTCATCCAGGTGGCCACAGATGTCCAGCTTGGCCCCACAGCAAGGCCTTAGCCAGCTCCACTGCCAGCCACAGCCCACACCTTCCCTGATCAACCTTTGCTAGCAGCGGGGCTCTTTAATTGTCCGCTAAGACGCCTTTGAGGACCTGGTAGAAGTTAGGCTCCAGCTGCCTGGGGAAATGCACATGGGCCCAACAGTAGGCAGGCTCCTGAGTCTCCAAAGGCTGTCCAGGGATCCCATGTTAAGGAATCCTATCTGGGAAGGACTTCCCCCTTGCAATCCCTTGGTCTTCCTTCTCCTTAACCTTTATGTCCTGGTGCCCGTCCTCCATCATCAGAGCCTGAACCATATAGGAAGCTAAGAAATAACCCCCGAATCTCTTTACGAGTAATAACAACACAAGTTGAGCAGTTACCTTGTGCCAGATACTGTTGAAAACACTTGAGGGGTATTAATACATTTACCCCTCACCGCAACCCCATGACATTGGGACAATTAGAATTATACCCATTTTACAGATGAGAAGATTAAAGCACAGAGAGGTTGAAGAACCTTCCCAAAGTCTCATAGCAAAGGGGAGGTGTTGCCCTCCCTACACAGCAGCTGGTTCACCACCTCTGATGCAATCCACAGTCTCCCTTAAGGCTGGGCCAATGCTCGGGAGCTCTGGACTTGAGGCAAGCACAGAATGGAATGAACCCAAACACCCAAAGGTGAGCTGCCCTAGAAAGGCGGACATTGGGCCGGGTGCGGTGGCTCATGCTTATAATCCCAGTACTTTGGGAGGCCCAGGTGGGCGGATCACCTGAGGTCGGGAGTTTGAGACCAGCCTGGCCAACATGGTGAAACTCCATCTTTACTAAAAATACAAAATTAGCCAGGCATGATGGCACATGCCTGTAATCCCAGCTACTTGGTAGGCTGAGGCAGGAGAATCGCTTGAACCCAGGAGGCGGAAGTTGCAGTGAGCTGAGATCGTGCCATTGCACTCCAGCCTGAGCAACAAGAGCAAAATTCCGTCTCAAAAAAAAAATAAAAATAAAAACAAAAGACATCAGTGGTTTCTGAAGACTCCAAGCTGCTGTATAGGCTGTGTCTGCCATCTTGGACACGACTTTTCTATTGTTCCTATTAAATGTGTTCATCCTTCTGGCTTACATGCCATTTCCTTCATGCAAACTTCTTGCCATCCAAGGATGGGTTGGATACCCCCTTCTCCACATGAAGTCATAGCCCCAGGACTCTTCCCTTCCCAGCCCTATCATGCTACACTGCAAATGCATGACAGCCTCCCTTCCACACCGGAAGCTCCCAAGAGGGCAGGGATTGTGTCTTGCTTTGCTATGTCTTGAATTAAAAAATAATAATTATTATTATTGGCTGGGCGCAGAGGTTCACGCCTGTAATCCCAGCACTTTGGGAGGCCAAGGAGGGAGAATCACTTGAGGCCAGGAGTTTGAGACCAGCCTGGCCAACATGGTGAAACACTGTCTCTATTAAAAATACAAAAATTAGCCGGGCGTGGTGGCAGGCGCCTATAATCTCAGCTACTTGGGAGGCTCAGGCAGCAGAATCGATTGAACCTGGGAGGCGGAGGTTGCAGTGAGCTGAGATAGCGTCATCACACTCCAGCCTGGGCAACAAGAGCTAAACTCCGTCTCAAATAATAATAATAATAACAACAATAATAATAAGGCCGGGCACAGTGGCTCACGCCTGAAATCCCAGCACTTTGGGAGGCCAAGGTGGGCGGATCACGAGGTCAAGAGATGGAGACCATCCTGGCCAACATGGTGAAACCCCGTCTCTACGAAAAATACAAAAATTAGCTGGGCGAGGTGGCGCATGCCTATAATCCCAGCCACTCGGGAGACTGAGGTAGGAGAATCACTTGAACCCAGGAGGCAGAGGTTACAGTGAGCTGAGATCGCGTCATTGCACTCTAGTCTGGACGACACTCTGTCTAAAAAATAAATAATAATAATTATTATTATTTAATTTTTATTGAGTAAAAGATACATTCAGTAAAGTGCACAAATCCTAGGTGTGAACTTTTATGTATGTATCAATCAATGAGCTTTTATGTATGTATACAGTCATGAAACCACCACTCAGATCAAAGTATACATGTCTAGCCCCTAGAAGTTTCCCCTGGTCTCCTCCCGGTCATTACTCCTCACCCTAGGGGTAAATACTGTTACGGTGACTGCTGTCTTTTCTTAAACTTCAAATAAATGGAAACTTCAAATAAGTGTGTCTGGCTTCTTGGGCTCAACATGTTGTCTCTGAAATTCTCATGTTGCTGCATGAGTCCTTGGTTTGTCCTTTTTATTGCTGTGTGGTATTCCATTGAATTAATATAACAACATTTATGTATCCATTCTATTCTTGATGAACATGTCAGCTAGGATGTGGAGGATTTGGGCTCTATCTTTGCTGGTGGGTGTATACATTGCTGTAATGACTAAGGAAAACTCTCTCGTCTACCATCATTATAATAACTCATTTAGTGAGCATTTACTGTGTGCCAGGTACTGTACAGGAGTCAGCTACATTATCTCAATCTTCACAATGATCCTTGGGAGTAGATAGTTGCCATCTGTGAAACAGGATAATTGTGGCATCAACATGAATAGGATTATTGTGAAGTTTAATTGAGATGATACTTCGAAGGACTTAGCCCAGTGCTGCCATTTTGGAAACACTGTTTATGATACCTGTTACTGGTGATTCCTAACGGGCACAGGATGGGGGGTTCAGGTGCCTGGGTCCCTGCTGAGCAAGTAGCCCAGCAGCCTTGGCCTCAGAGCACCTGCGGGAATCATGAATTTGTGAGCCTCTTTGATAAGACCCTGGCTCTAACTTCAAGAAAACGGTCACTAGGGGAGGGTGAGGGACAGGACTGAGACTTTAGCTTAAGAAGGGCCCTGGGAGCATTCCAGAGCCTTCTTTTACGCACATCTTCCTGAAGCTGAGTACAGAGGGTACTCTGAGGTGATGACTGTTCCTTGCCTGTCTCTCTCATTAGCCGGTAAACTCTGCAAGGGCTTGGCCAGTGCCTGTCTTTCAAATGTTCATTCAGAAACAATTTAAGTGTCTCCCTTGGTCCAGGCACTATGCCAAGAACTGACAGATACAGCAGTGAGCAAGATGGGCAAGGTGGGGAGAGAGACAAGAAACAGAGAGGCACCAAGACTGTGTAGGGGCTGGGCTCCCAGCACTTTGGGAGGCCAAGGCGGGAGGATCGCTTGAGCTCATGGGTTTGAGACCAGCCTGAGCAACATAGCAAGACCCTATCCCTACCTGCCACCCCCCACCCCCCGCCACAATAAAAAATACAAGTCTTGAGGGAGAAAGGACAGAGGAGCTGTGGAGAGGAGGCCTGAGGTCTGAGGGTGGGGGATCAGGGTCAGGTCCTGTGGAGCCTGTAGCCTAGGACACGGAGTGTGGATTTGATCCTTATGCGAAACAACTGGAAGGCTTTTTGTTTCTTTTTCTGTAGAAATGGGGGTCTCACTGTTACCCAGGCTGGTCTCGAACACCCCAAGGGATCAGCCGTCTCGGCCTCCCACAATGCTGGGATTAAAGGCGTGAGCCACCGCGCCCGGCCTCAACTGGAAGGCTTTAAGTGAGAGATGGGGTGCAAGGGAATCCCAGAGTCAGAAAGGTCTTCAGAGAGCCAGGAAGGGCTTGCGGGGGAGGGGCGCATATGGAAGGGGCGCATGGAAGGAACTCACAGATTCCTTGAATGAATGAATGAACGACCCAATGCACTGATGGATGAATGGACAGGCGGCCAGGAATAGCAGCCGGCCCCCAGGGAGCCCCAGACCCCGCGGCCTGAAGCCTTGGTTCTAGGCCAAGGCACAGGCGCGGTGACCTTGGGGATGTCCCCGCCCAGGACTCAGGGCCCGGAACTCGGCGTCTCGGGGGCGGGGAGGGCGTGCCTGGCGGGACAGCGCGCGCGGAGGAACGGCGGGCGGTGCTCCTCGGGTAGGCCCCCCACACATCCCCTCGGCTCAGCCCTGCCGGGGCCCGAACCCGCGCCGCCCGCCGTGTTTACATTCCACCCGCGCCAGCCACGCGGCTTTTTGCCGCTCCAGCGCCGCTCGGCGCCGCCCCCGGCGCCCGCGGCCCGCCCCTCGCCGCCGCGCGCCAGACTTCTCCCGCGTCCCGCCCGCCGCCCCGCCCCGCGTCCCGCGCCCCGCGCCCCGCGCCCGGCCCTCGGCGCGCAGGCCCTGTCACTTGGCCCCGCCCCCTCCGCCGGCCCCGCCCCTGGTTCCCCGTCCCTGCGCCTCGCTGGCCGGCGCCGTGGAGGGGCGGGTCCGGGGGCGGGGCGAGGGACGGGGCGGGACGGGCTCTGGGTCCCGCGCGGCCGCTGAGGGGCTGGGAGCCGCGGCGGGGCGGTGCGAGGGCGGGCCGGGGCCGGTTCCGCGCGCAGGGATTTTAAATGTCCCGCTCTGAGCCGGGCGCAGGAGCAGCCGGCGCGGCCGCCAGCGCGGTGTAGGGGGCAGGCGCGGATCCCGCCACCGCCGCGCGCTCGGCCCGCCGACTCCCGCCGCCGCCACTGCCGTCGCCGCCGCCGCCTGCCGGGACTGGAGCGCGCCGTCCGCCGCGGACAAGACCCTGGTGAGGCTACTGCCGCGGGCTGCGGACAGGGACTCCTGGGGCCCAGACCGCGCCGGGGAGCTGGGTGGGGGCGGGGTGCGGCCGGGTCGCGGGTCCCCGGGCGGCGTCGCGGGGCGCCCCGGGAGGGTGCTGAGAGCGCGGCGGGGTGGGGTGGAGGGGACACTGAGGCAGCCCGCGCCCCGGGAGGCGACGGGCCGGTGAGGGCGGCGGGGGCGGCGGGACCCCGGGTCGGGGGTCGGCGGGGGCCCGGGTCGCGGGTGACAGGCCACCCCGCCATCGGCCATCTTCCTGGCCCGCCCGGCCGCCCGCGCGCAAGGGGGGAGGGGTGCTGGGCCCGCGGCCTGACCCCGCCGCCGCCTCACCCCGCGCCGCCCCGCAGGCCTCAGGCCGGAGCAGCTGCATCATGCCGAGGGAGCGCAGGGAGCGGTGAGTGCCCGCGCCGCGGGGCCGGACGGGACGGGACGGGACGGGACGGGTGGCGTGGGGGAGGGGCGGCCGCGGGTGCTCACCCGGCCCGGTGCCACCCGGGTCCACAGGGATGCGAAGGAGCGGGACACCATGAAGGAGGACGGCGGCGCGGAGTTCTCGGCTCGCTCCAGGAAGAGGAAGGCAAACGTGGCCGTTGTGAGTACAAAAGAGACAGGTTGGGGAGCATCCCCCGCCATCTCACCTGGGTACCCGACTTGGCTCTGCCTACGGGGGCGGGGGTCCCTTGGGCAGGAACGGAGCTCATAACCTGATCAGCTTTCTCTTCTTCTCTCTGTTTTTGTCTTGTTTGGTGTGTTTCCTTGGGGTCATGGGGGTGGCTTCATGTTAGTTTTTGCAGGATCCAGATGAAGAAATGGCCAAAATCGACAGGACGGCGAGGGACCAGTGTGGGAGCCAGGTAGGTCCGCCCGGGGTTGGGCCTCTGTGGAGGTCCTTCTCCCCCTGGGTCACATGGGGTTTCATGCTGTCTTGTCTCTTGCTGGAGACACTCTGGTGAGAGTGAACTTCTCTAATGCAGCCACAGCCCATATGGCCCAGCACTGTACCTGTCAGTGGGCACTGGCCTCTGCCAGTCCTGGGATTCCAGGAAGCTTGGTGTTCCTGACTGGCACCGTCTGAGATTACAGATATGTGCCTAGCCTGGAAGAACCAGAATGGACATCACAGTATTCAGTCCTCCCCTTCTGCCCAGGAGGAAACTGAGACTCAGTTAGAGGAAGAAAGTAACCCAGAGTCCTGTGCCATCCAGGGGCAAAGTTGGGCTCTCGGCCTTGTCTGTAAAAGCTGGTGAACTGGGGGAGGGTTCCTGGGTGTTTATAAGCAACAACTTTCCCCCTATCTACACCTATTTTTCTTGTCATGGTGTTTAAGGACCTCCTCCGTCTTCTGTAGGTCAGATTTCAAATTCTTCTCCTCTTTCTGGCCCTGGAAGTTCTTATAGCCCCTCCAGCAATTACCTGCATTGATCCCCAGCTCAGCCTGCCCTCAGCAAGAGTATCAGTGGAACATTCAGTGTAATGATAGGTGGTGTCTCAATACATTTTTTTTTTGACTGCTTTTCTTTTCTCTTCTTAAGGAGTTCCTGCCAAATTTCCTGCATGCAGTGTGATAATCATTATAATATCAGAAGTTTCTTGCAGAAAAAGCTTGTACTATCTCTTTACTTTCAGAAATGGCTGGAGACTGTAGTTATGGCTCCAGTGGGGGAAGCAGCCTATCTCTAAACTAGCTGGTCAGGCCTTCTGACTCTATCACAGATAAACGCTGAACAGAAACAGTGTTCGACCTGAGTGCAGGGATCCCAGCTAGGTTAGCAGAGAAGCCCCTCACTTTGCAGAGCAGCAGCCAGGGTAGTTCGTCTGGAAGCGTGAAGGGTTTCAACGCAGTGCGCGGTGTTCTAAATAGCAGTTGTCACTGCATGTAAGGTCCCCCCAAATAAGCATTTCTGAGGAGGGTCCACTGACTATTGAAGAAAGGGTTGCTGATTTCCTTTTTCATTCAAAGAAATCATTTCAGAGACGGAAATGAGACGGCATATCCCAAGGTTTTTTTTCTTCCCTTAAAGTACATTCAAATCAAGCAAGTTGATTTTTTAGGTATTATAAAATGAATTCTGACTTTGTGAAATTCAGGATTGTTTATTTTCCCAGCTGTGTTTTGAATAGAAAAGAAACTTCCAGCTGAAGATGAAGCAGGGCCGTCCCTGTTGCATTCTTGGAGTTTTAGAAGTGTGTCTGTTCTCAAGGATAGCCTGAGCAGTGACGAGGGTGCCTCCTGGGACGGATTGTGGCTCTGTCCCCTGGCCACAGCGTGGATAGCTGTGCTGCCGGAATAGCCATACCATTTCCCACTAGAAGGCATTTTCGTGGTTATCCAGAGATTAATGGCGACAGATTTCTATACATTTTGTAGAGTAGATAGCTTAAACATTAGCTGTCTATGTATGGAGCAGTATCTTTGTTATTTCTTTGTGGAGCTTCATGAAACTAGAACTTGGGGGTACAACAGAACCTTTTTCCCTGCTCACATACAGAACTTTTCTCTGGAGTTATCATAGTTCCCCCCAGTACGACAGTCTTGAGCTACTTGGAGCCATTGTGCTGAATTCTTGTGTAACTGCTTCATCGAGACCACATGGAAGCTTTTAAATTTTCATCTTAGGCTGCTCTTAATGAAAAGAATACCCTTTTATCTAAGATCTACTTAACACATTGTTTAATTTTTTTGCACAAGACTCAATCTTTCTATTGAAGTGGAATCCTGGACTGTTACTTTTCAGAAAATAATCCTATGTAAGGAAAAAAGTGGTATGAGGAGTTGGAGTGGTTAGGAATCCCGTTGGTCTCTTATTGTTATCTCATTCTTTCCTAAATAAAGTCAGACGGATCTTGCTTTGAAACTTGGTGTACACTCAAGTTAAGGACATAGACTTAATTATTCTACCTCATCCACTGGTCCCTAAAAAGGCTAACTTTGGAAACCATTTGTCTGCTGATGGTTCACCTAGTTTGGGAACTGCTGCTGGACTCATCTATGTCCAAAGGCCTGCTCTCAGATGTGCCAGCCATCTGGCTGTAGAGGGTGGCACCCAGCATTATGCCTTCAAGACTAGAATTGATTCTTCCTGAATGAAGAACAACTTACAGCGGTTGTAATGTGACCCTTTTTGAGTTAAGGAAATGCCACCCGCACATGGTACTAGAACTGAAAGGAAGCAGCCTTGCTCGCACAGCTGTTGGCAGGAGCTGTCATGGATAATTTGCATGCCCAATTCTTTGTACATTGGGTGGGGAAGAGCTTTATCTGGCTTTGCTCTTCTAACTGAAAGTGCTTGGGCTTCCTCTGAAGGCGGCCAATGTGTTGTGGTCGCCACTATGTGCTGTGTCTTCGAGGTAGCACTTACAGCCCGAGTTTCCACTTTCATTTATAGTGACCCCAGTTGTCTATTTTGTTCTTTAGTCAATGTTAATGGTCTCTGCTTTTTTTTTTTTTTTTTTGGGGGTGCGGGACAGAGTCTTGCTCCGTCACCCAGGCTGGAGAGCAATGGCGCAATCTCGGCTCCCTGCAACCTCCGCCTCCCAGGTTCAAGTGATTCTCCTGCTTCAGCCTCCCGAGTAGTTGGGATTACAGGCACCCGCTACCACACCCGGCTAATTTTCGTATTTTTAGTAGAGACGGGGTTTCACCAGGTTGGCCAGGCTGGTGGTCTCTGCTTTAAAAAAAAAAAAATGCCAGGTGCGGTGGCTCAGGCTTGTAATCCCAGCACTTTTGGAAGACAAGGCAGGAGGATGGCTTGAGTCCAGGAGTTCGAGACCAGCCTGGACAACATGGCAAAACCCCATCTCTACAAAAAAATACAAAAATTAGCTGGGTGTGCTCGTGCATGCCTGTAGTCCTAGCTGCTCAGGAGGCTGAGGCAGGAGGATCGCTTGACCCCAGGAGGCAGAGGTTGCAGTGAGCTGAGATTGCACCACTGCACTCCAGCCTGGGCAACAGAGGGAGACCCTCTCTCAAAAAAAAAAAAAAAAAAAAAGCCAAGTCTCAGACTTTCATATGGCTTCCATGCTAGTAGGATTGTTACCTGCCTAATATCTTTAGCAAAGTTACTATTTTATAACTTTAAAAATCAAACAGACTTCTTAGAGTAGGAATAGCTTTAAAAATGAAAATATTCTAAATGGACTTTAGTGTTTTTCACATATTGAAAATCGAATACATATCTGAAACCTTTAAAAGAAAAGCACAGTGCTTTGGTTTCTAATAGTTCCTTATTTTATCAGGTATTTGAATTACCCTGCAAGACTCAGGAGATTCAGAGGTCTTAAGGAGTGTCTAGGCTAGCTTCCTGTAGACTTCATAGTATGACCTGTGACCATCACTTGATTTGGTTTTAACTAGGTGGATGTTCATTCTGTTTGTTTCGAGTTAAGGAAAAGAAAAAGTCCTTTATTGTTTAACATATTTGGCTATTCCTGCAACAAAAAGAAAATGTCACATTTGATGAGTTTTTGTTTTAAACTGAGGGGACTTTAATACATATGGCAGCCAATTTACATTTTTGATCTTTTTTTTAATATACTTTTAAGTTTTAGGGTACATGTGCACAACGTGCAGTTTAGTTACATATGTATACATGTGCCATGTTGGTGTGCTGCACCCATTAACTCATCATTTAACCTTAGGTATATCTCCTAATGCTATCCCTCCCCCCTCCCCCCCATTTTTGATCTTTTATACTAATGAATGTGAAGTGCTTATGTAAATATTTTTATTGACAGTTCTGTTTTACTTTTAAGAAATTTTAGTAGATGCATTGTACTCATTAAAAACTTTGAGTTGTGACAAAAAATATCATAATGTATCTTCTTGGAAGCACTTTCAGAAGTCACGCCTAGTATCTTACTGAGTTGCAAGTGAATTTGTAATGTTTTTGGGTAATGTAAGAGCTGTTTGCATCTTATCTCACCTCTCCTGTGTATTTTTCATTTACAGCCTTGGGACAATAATGCAGTCTGTGCAGACCCCTGCTCCCTGATCCCCACACCTGACAAAGAAGATGATGACCGGGTTTACCCAAACTCAACGTGCAAGCCTCGGATTATTGCACCATCCAGAGGCTCCCCGCTGCCTGTACTGAGGTCAGTGCCGACTCTGCCACATGGCTTCCAGGTCTCTTACTCCATGCTCCCCTTTATCCCTCATAGCATGGACGCATTCTTACCCCTTTGTGGGCCTCATTTTTGTTGTGTGTTTTGTTGTAGCTGGGCAAATAGAGAGGAAGTCTGGAAAATCATGTTAAACAAGGAAAAGACATACTTAAGGGATCAGCACTTTCTTGAGCAACACCCTCTTCTGCAGCCAAAAATGCGAGCAATTCTTCTGGATTGGTTAATGGAGGTGAGCTTGAGTCTTCCTGTTCGCTTCATGAAAGCACTGAGCATTTCCAGCATTTTTGTGTATTAGGACCTCTGTGTGGTTTATTCCCTTGACATGTTCTCCATCTCTGAAGCTATATGGTATATTTTTACTGTGGTGGTCTTTCTGTTTTGCTTGTATTCTTAGCAAGAATTTCTGAAATCTTTTTATCCTTCAGATGTTTTAAAATTGGCATCTAATTTTTTCCATCCAAGTTTAAATAATTGTTAAGATTGTATTTTCCAGTAAATTGTAACTGTTAACATTTGAGCTTTGTTCATTATGTTCATTAAATTGCTTTTTTTTTTTTTTTTTTGAGATGGAGTCTTGCTTTGTCACCCAGGCTGGAGTGCAGTGGCACAATCTCGGCTCACTGCAACCTCTGCCTCACGGGTTCAAGTGACTTTCCTGGCCTCAGCCTCCTGAGTAGCTGGGATTACAGGCGCACGCCATCACGCCCAGTATTTTTTTTTTTTTTTTTGAGACGGAGTCTTGCTCTGTCACCCAGGCTAGAGTGCAGTGGTGCGATCTCGGCTTACTGCAAGCTCCTCCTCACGGGTTCATGCCATTCTCCTGCCTCAGCCTCCTGAGTAGCTGGGACTACAGGCGCCCACCACCACGTCTGGCTAATTTTTTGTATTTTTAGTAGAAATGGGGTTTCACCGTGTTAGCCAGGATGGTCTCGATCTCCTGACCTCGTGGTTTGCCCGCCTTGGCCTCCCAAAGTGCTGAGATTACAGGCGTGAGTCACCGCACCCTGCCTAATTTTTGTATTTTTAGAAGAAATGGGGTTTCACCATGTTGGCCAGGCTGGTCTTGAACTCCTGACCTCGTGATCCACCCACCTCGGCCTCCCAGAGTGCTGGGATTACAGGTGTGAGCCACCATGCCCAGCTAAATTGCTTTTAAATGTATTCACTGGGATGCATATATCACCTGTTTGATAGCTACTATCATAAATTGTAAACATATATGAACAAGCTTATCTTAAACAGGTCTGACATTGCTCCTTTTTAACTTCTTGGAATCCATTCCCTTTTCCACCATTCCCATTTATTCTAATAAAATATATTGTTCAAATCCTGGCTGGGCACAGTGGCTCATGTCTGTAATCCCAGCACTTTGGAAGGCCAAGGCAGAAGGATCCCTTGAGCCCAGGAGTTAGAGACTAGCCTGGGCAACATAGCGAGACCCCATGTCTTTTTTTTTTTTTTGAGACGGAGTT
This sequence comes from Pan paniscus, assembly GCF_029289425.2. NCBI lineage: Eukaryota > Metazoa > Chordata > Mammalia > Primates > Hominidae > Pan > Pan paniscus. The sequence goes on from NC_073269.2 coordinate 35,798,304, forward strand.
TCGCACTTGTTGCCCGGGCTGGTGTGCAATGGTGTGATCTTGGCTCACCACAACCTCTGCCTCCCGGGTTCAAGCGATTTTCTTGCCTCAGGCTCCCGAGTAGCTGGGATTACAGGCGTATGCCACCACGCCCGGCTAATTTTGTATTTTTAGTAGAGATGGGGTTTCCTCCATGTTGGTCAGGCTGGTCTTGAACTCCCGACCTCAGGTGATCCGCCTGCCTTGGCCTCCCAAAGTGCTGGGATTACAGGCGTGAGCCACTGCGCCTGGCCCTTGAGACCCCATTTCAACAAAAAATAAAAAATTGTCAGGGTATAGTGGCTCAGGCTTGTAGTCACAACTACTGGGGAGGCTGAAGTGGGAGGATTGCTTGAGCCTGGGAGTTGGAGCTTGCAGTAAGCTGTGATAGCGCCACTGCACTCCAGCCTAGGTGACCATAAGACTCTGTCTCAATTTTTTTTTTAAGCATATTTTTAAAGATATTTGGACCATTGGAGTGGCTTCTGTGTTTTGAGACAGAGTTGCTCTGTCACCCAAGCTGGAGTGTAGTGGTGCAGTCACGGCTCACTGCAGGCTCCAATTCCTGGGCTCAAGCAGTCCTCCCGCCTCAGCCTCCGCAGTCCTTGGGACTACAGGCATGAGCCACTACTCCCTGCCGATTTTTAATTTTTTGTTGAGTTGGGGTCTTGCTATGTTGCCCCGGCTGGTCTCCAACTCCTGGGATCAAGGGATCCCCATGCCTTGGCCTCCCAAAGTGCTGGGATTGCAGGTGTGAGCTACAGCACCCAACTCAAATCTTTTCTTGGTCCACACTATTTTATTTCTCTTTAACAGTTAATCAAAAGAACAAGTATAACAACATTTGATAGATAATGGTTAAACATAAAAGATGAGATTTTATTGGTAGTATATCTTACTGGGATGAACTGCGGTAGCTTATAGTTTCTTGATTAAGGGAAGCTTCCTAGACAACCTTGTAAGACTTGAATGGGTGAGAAGTGGGCTTTTCTTCTGAAGTGGAAGGACATCTCAGGCAGACCTGCTTCATGAAAACATGTAGAAGTTGAGTGTGTAACTACAGAAGTACCCCTCATCCTCGGGGGTACATCCCAAGACCCGCAGGAGATGCCTGAAGCCACAGATAGTACTGAGCTCTAGATATGCCATGTTTTTAATCCTCTACTTTCATGTTTTCACTTAAAGAAAGCACTTCACGGCTTCTCTTGGGCATTTCCAAATAGCCAGCATCACTACTCTTGCCCTGTGGGGCCATTATTCAGTCAAATAAGGGCTGCTTGCCTGAACACCAGCACTGCTGTGCTGTGACAGTCCATCTGATGACCTGTGTGCTAGTGAGTGACTAACAGGCAGGTGGCCTACTCCACGGGGATGTGCGGGCAAGGGGATGATTCACATCCTAGTCAGGTGAGGGTGGGACAGGCCAGAAGGGCCCCTCATTTAAAACCTATCAGTTGTTAGGCTGGGCACAGTGGCTCATCCCTATAATCCCAGCACTTTGGGAGGCCGAAGCAGGTGGATCACTTGAGGCCAGGAGTTCAAGACCAGCCTGGCCAACGTGGTGAAATACCATTTCTACTAAAAATACAAAAATTAGCTGGGCATGGTGGCGGGTGCTGGTAATTCCAGCTACTCGGGAGGCTGAAGCAAGAGAATCGCTTGAGCCTGGGAGTTGGAGGTTGCAGTGAACCAAGATCACAACACTACTTTCCAGACTGGGTGACAGAATAAGGCACCTCAAAACAAAAACAAAAACAAAAAACTATCAATTGTTGAGTTCAGGAACTTTGCATTTTATATTGTCCTTCACCAAAATCATTACAAGTTTTTTTTTTCCCCTCCCTCAAGTAAAACTTACTTGTTCTAAAACTTACTAAATATGTTTTCAGGTGTGTGAAGTCTATAAACTTCACAGGGAGACCTTTTACTTGGCACAAGATTTCTTTGACCGGTATATGGCGACACAAGAAAATGTTGTAAAAACTCTTTTACAGCTTATTGGGATTTCATCTTTATTTATTGCAGCCAAACTTGAGGTAAATAATTTTCAAATATTTGTTCTATAATGTGTGTTATTTCTCGAGCTCCACTGAGATTGGGGGAAGAGGTTGGCGCTTAGCCTATAGCACTCATCCTAAATTTTTCTAATTTGCTACCCTGTAAAGTTAAGACACATGCCAAAAAGAAAAAAAGGCTGGAAAGTGACCAGGAAGAGAAAAGTAGTGAGGGTATGGAAGACCTAGGTTCATGTAGTTACATTGAGCAAAAAAAAAAAAATGAACTTTGAACTAAGATAATAATTTTGGGCCCGGGTTGGTGGCTCAAGCCTATAATCCCAGCACTTTGGGAGGCCAAGGCAGCTGGGTCACTTGAGGCCAGTAGTTTGAGACATGGTGAAATACCATTTGTACTAAAAATACAAAAAATTAGCCAGGCGTGGTGGCACGTGCCTGTAATCCCAGCTATTCGGGAGGCTGAGGCAAGAGAATTGCTGGAGCCCAGGTGGCAGAGGTTGCAGTGAGTCGAGATCCTACCACTGCACTCCAGCCTGGGCAACAGAGGGAAATTCTGTCTAAAAGAAAAAAGAAAAGATTAAAAATTTGTGTATGATTATCAAAGGGTATATGGGCCCAACTTTCAAATGTGTTAAAGGTACTGAAAAGGGGATATTTCAAGAGTACCCACAATGAGTCAAAGTTCCATCCATTTATTTATTTAATGGTGGGTGGGAGTTGTGTTCTTTTTTTTTTTTTTTTTTTTACAACCATTGGTGTGGCTTCTGTGTTAATCCCATCAGTGCGCCCTCCCTCTTTCCATGCCAGGGTACTGAGAAGTCATTTTGGATGCATTATAAATTGAGACTGTTAGAGATTGGCTTTGGTGCTAGTGCCATCTTTTATTTCCTTTCAGGAAATCTATCCTCCAAAGTTGCACCAGTTTGCGTATGTGACAGATGGAGCTTGTTCAGGAGATGAAATTCTCACCATGGAATTAATGATTATGAAGGTGGGTTCCAGTGAATTTTCCGGCCATTTTTTAAATGCGTACGGCAGATCTTTTCCACCTGAAGTGTGAGTGCCTCTGGGAGGTGTTCTCCAGCTGGACACATTGTGGCATGGAACGTGGCTGCATTTTGAACTTCTTTTCTCAATCATCGGTCTCTTTTCTCTCTGTTTTCCTTTAGGCCCTTAAGTGGCGTTTAAGTCCCCTGACTATTGTGTCCTGGCTGAATGTATACATGCAGGTTGCATATCTAAATGACTTACATGAAGTGCTACTGCCGCAGTATCCCCAGCAAATCTTTATACAGATTGCAGAGGTAAGTGGCTCCATCACGTCCGTGGGGCCACCTTCCCTGCAGCTGGAGTGAGGAACTCTAGAATAGGCGTGTGGTGGCATCCATCTCAGCGTTCTTTTCTTCTCCGTAGCTGTTGGATCTCTGTGTCCTGGATGTTGACTGCCTTGAATTTCCTTATGGTATACTTGCTGCTTCGGCCTTGTATCATTTCTCGTCATCTGAATTGATGCAAAAGGTTTCAGGTAAGTTGGCTTTCCAGTGCATGCACAGACAAGGTGTACTAAGCTTACATCCAGTTGTCAGCCTCAGATTAAGCCCACGCTGTCTTCACTGCAGGGTATCAGTGGTGCGACATAGAGAACTGTGTCAAGTGGATGGTTCCATTTGCCATGGTTATAAGGGAGACGGGGAGCTCAAAACTGAAGCACTTCAGGGGCGTCGCTGATGAAGATGCACACAACATACAGACCCACAGAGACAGCTTGGATTTGCTGGTCAGTGCTGCTCCTTCTTTCAGTCCTTCTTGGCCAAATTCTTAAAACTGCCTAAATAGGCCGGCCGTGGTGGTTCAGGCCTGTAAACCCAGCACTTTGGGAGGCCGAGGTGGGCCGATCACTTGAGGCCAGGAGTTCAAGACCAGCCTGGCCAACATGGTGAAACCTTGTCTCTACTAAAAATAAAAAAATTAGCCGGCTATGGTGGTGGGCACCTGTAGTCCCAGCTACTCGAGAGGCTGAGGCAGGAGAATAGTCTGAACCCGGGAGGCGGAGGTTGCAGTGCGTTGAGATCACGCCACTGCACTCCAGCCTGGGCAACAGAGCGAAACTATGTCTCAAAAAAAAAAACTGCCTAAATAACCTGTTCACTTTTCTTCAGGCAGGCCCCAAATATCCTTGAAAAACTCCAATTTTAATTAATTGAAAAAGAAAAATCCTGGCAAATTGATGCTGTATCTCACTATCATATAGACTATAGAGTTTTAAAGTGCTCTTTGATATTTTTTTTTCTTTCACTCACCTCCGTAGAAAAAGACATAGTGGCCAGACACAGTGGCTTTTGGAGGCCAAGGCAGAAGGACTGCTTGAGCCCAGAAGTTTGAGACTAGCCCGGGCAACATAGGGAGGCCCTGTCCCTAAAAAATTTAAAAACTAGCCAGGCATGGTGGCACATGCCTGTAGTCCCAGCACTTTGGGAGGCCGAGGCGGGCAGATCGCCTGAGGTCAGGAGTTCAAGACTAGCCAGGCCAAAATGGCGAAACCCTGTCTCTATGAAAAATACAAAACTTAGCTGGGCATGGTGGCGGGTGCCTATAATCTCAGCTACTCTACTTGGGAGGCTGAGGCGGGAGAATCGGTTGAACCCTGGAAGTGGAAGTTGCAGTAAGCCGAGATCCCACCACTGTACTACAGTCTGGATGACAAAGCGAGTCTCCATCTTGAGAAAAAAAAAATTTTTTTAATTAAAAAAGAAAAAGCCTATGGTAATTGAAGCCCAAGGATATGTTCTACTCTAACGTGTTGTCCCTTTTATTCTTACCAACAGGACAAAGCCCGAGCAAAGAAAGCCATGTTGTCTGAACAAAATAGGGCTTCTTCTCCTCTCCCCAGTGGGCTCCTCACCCCGCCACAGAGCGGTAAGAAGCAGAGCAGCGGGCCGGAAATGGCGTGACCACCTCATCCTTCTCCACCAAAGACAGTTGCGCGCCTGCTCCACGTTCTCTTCTGTCTGTTGCAGCGGAGGCGTGTGTTTGCTTTTACAGATATCTGAATGGAAGAGTGTTTCTTCCACAACAGAAGTATTTCTGTGGATGGCATCAAACAGGGCAAAGTGTTTTTTATTGAATGCTTATAGGTTTTTTTTAAATAAGTGGGTCAAGTACACCAGCCACCTCCAGACACCAGTGCGTGCTCCCGATGCTGCTATGGAAGGTGCTACTTGACCTAAGGGACTCCCACAACAACAAAAGCTTGAAGCTGTGGAGGGCCACGGTGGCGTGGCTCTCCTCGCAGGTGTTCTGGGCTCCGTTGTACCAAGTGGAGCAGGTGGTTGCGGGCAAGCGTTGTGCAGAGCCCACAGCCAGCTGGACAGGGGGCTGCCCTCTCCACATTATCAGTTGACAGTGTACAATGCCTTTGATGAACTGTTTTGTAAGTGCTGCTATATCTATCCGTTTTTTAATAAAGATAATACTGTCTTTGAGACAGCTGGTTTTATGAGCTGTGTCTGGTAACTTAAGGTAGCAGTCAGCCTTAATTGTGGCTATATCAAGTTCTGTTTTTTGACTTCATACTTCTTGAGGCTCAAGTCTTTTTTTTTTTTTTTTTTTTGAGACAGGGACAGGGTCTCGCTCTGTCACCAAGGCTGGAGTGCAGGGGCACAATCTTGGCTCACTGCAGCCTCTGCCTCCTGGGTTTAAGCGATTCTCCTGCCTCAGCCTCCTAAGTAGCTGGGACTACAGGCGTGTGCCACCACACCCAGCTAATTTTTGTATTTTTAGTGGAGATGGGGTTTTGCCATGTTGGCCAGGCTGGTCTCAAACTCCTGACCTCAGGTGATCCGCCCATCTCAGCCTTCCAAAGTGCTGGGATTACAGGTGTGAGCCACCGCACCCAGCCTTGAGTCTTAACTCTTTTGGTCAAATACATTTTTCAATGTATTTGATGGAAAGAAAACTTTAGAAGTGGGCTTCAGGTGCAGCCTGTCTGCCTCCTGGTGCCCCCTGAGCTGGAAGTGAGGAGTCCACCTGGTATTTGTCTCACCACGCCCTGCACTGGTGGCTGCTCACACCAGGTTTGTTGGCCATCAGTGGTAGTAGTGATGAGGTAATGTCCACACCAAAGAGGATTCCTAGGTGTAACTTCCTTCCTAGGACTAGTTAAAGGCCATAAGGAATCTGTAATTAGCATGATTTAATGCTTTTTTTTTTTTTTTCCCTTACCGAAATCTTAGCCTAAAGAATAAGTGAATTTTTATTTGGAGAACTTTTAACATAGTAGCCTAAAACTGCTTTTAAGAAGAAAATGAGGCTGGGTGCGGTGGCTCATGCCTGTAATCCTAGCACTTTGGGAGGCCAAGGTGGGCGGATCACAAGGTCAGGAGATCGAGACCATCCTGGCTAACAGTGAAACTCCGTCTCTACTAAAAATAGAAAAATTAGCCAGGCATGGTGGCGGGCACCTGTAGTCCCAGCTACTCAGGAGGCTGAGGCAGGAGAATGGCATGAACCCAGGAGGCAGAGCTTGCAGTGAGCCGAGATGGCGCCACCACTCCAGCCTGGGCAACAGAGCGAGACTGTCTCAAAAAAAAAAAAAAGGAAAAGGAAAAGAAGAAAATGTGGCTGGGCGTGTGGCTCACGCTTGTAATCCTAGCACTTTGGGAGGCTGAGTTGGGCAGATCACTTGAGGTCAGGAGTTGGAGACCAGCCTACCCAACATGGTGAAACCCCATCTGTAGTAAAAATGCAAAAATTAAGCCTGGGCATGGTGGTTCACGCCTGTAATCCCAGCACTTTGGGACCCAAGGCAGGCAGATCACCTGAGGTTGGGAGTTCAAGACCAGCCTGACCAAAATGGAAAAACCCCATCTCTACTAAAAATACAAAATTAGCTGGGTGTGGTGGCACATGTTTATAATCCCAGCTACTCGGGAGGCTGAGGCAGGAGAATCCCTTGAACCCAGGAGGTGGAGGTTGCAGTGAGCCGAGATTGCACCACTGCACTCCAGCCTGGGCAACAAGAGCAAAACTCCATCTCAAAAAAAAAAAAAGAAAAGAAAAAATTAGCCAGGCGTGGTGGCACACATCTGTAATCCCAGCTACTGGGGTGGCTGAGGCAGGAGAATCACTTGAACCAGGAGGCAGCAGTTGCAGTGAGCCGAGATCGTGCCACTGCACTCCAGCCTGGGTGACGGAGTGAGACTCTATCTCATAAAAAAAAAAAAAAAAGTCCGGGCGCAGTGGCTCACGCCTGTAATCCCAGCACTTTGGGAGGCCGAGGTGGGCGGATCACCTGAGGTTGGGAGTACAAAACAAGCCTGACCAACATGGAGAAACCCCATTTCTACTAAAAATACAAAAAAAAAAAAAATTAGCCAGGTGTGGTGGTACATGCCTATAATCCTAGCTACTCGTGAGGCTGAGGCAGGAGAATCGCTTGAATCCGGGAGGCGGAGGTTGCGGTGAGCTGAGATCGCATCATTGCACTCCAGTCTGGGCAACAAGAGCAAAACTCCATCTCAAAAAAAAAAAAAAAAAAATGCGAAGTAGAGTCATATGTCAGCTGAGCGCATGATGCAGCCTGTTCGCTGAGCACTGATGGAGTCACCAAGTGCCTTGCTAATCATTGCTGCCCACTTACAGGCCTCGTGTACAGCTCATGTGACTTTTGTTTTTGTACTTTTAGTAGAGACGGCGGTTCACCATGTTGGCCAGGCTGGTCTGGAACTCCTGACCTCATGATCTGCCCACCTCAGCCACCCAAAGTGTTGGGATTTGCCACCACGTCTGGCCGCTCACATGATTTTTTTTTTTTTTTCTTTTTTGAGAGGGAGTCTCGCTCTGTCACCTAGGCTGGAGTGCAGTGGCACAATCTTGGCTCACTGCAGCCTCCACCTTCCCCCCGTTAAAGATTCTCCCACCTAAGTCTCCCAAGTAGCTGAGATTACAGGTGCCGCCACCACACCTGGCTGATTTTTGTATTTTTAGTAGAGATGGGGTTTCATCATGTTGGCCAGGCTGGTCTTGAACTCCTGACCTCAGGTGATCTGCCTGCCTCGGCCTCCCAAAGTGCTGGGATTGCAGGCGTGAGCCACCACATCCGGCCACTCACATGACTTTTTACTGAACATTCTTCAAATGGTGGTCTTTCGGAGTCTTGTGTTTGACTGACAGTGCTTCGTCACGTGTGCTAGTGCATACAAGGAAGGGTGAATGAACAAATAAATACTGCTTATTTTCAACTTGGTATTTTATCTCATTTGGCAAAAATCTAAAGAAAAAAGCAGCCATTTGAAATTCGTAACCATATGCAGTGAGCCAAGATGGCACCATGGCAGTACAGTCTGGGCGACAGAGCAAGATTCCATCTCAAAAAGAATAAAATCTGTAACCATATTTGTATGAAGTTGGAGAGACTTTACTTTTGACATTGATGTAGTTCTGGCAGATTTTTTTTTTTTTTTTTTTTTTGAGACGGAGTCTCGCTCTGTTGCCAGGCTGGAGTGCAGTGGCACAATCTCGGCTCACTGCAACCTCCACCTCCCAAGTTCAAGGCATTCTCCAGCCTCAGCCTCCTGAGTAGGTGGGACTACAGGCAGGCACCACCACACCCAGCTAATTTTGTATTTTTAGTAGAGACGGGGTTTCTCCATGTTGGCCAGGCTGGTCTCGAACTCCTGACCTCAGGTGATCCTCCCTCCTCGGCCTCCCAAAGTGATGGGATTACAGGCATGAGCAATTGCGCCGGCTTTTCTGGCAAGTTTTATTTATTTATTTATTTATTTATTTTTATTTTATTTTATTTTTTCGAGATGGAGTCTCACTTTGTCACCCAGGTTGGAGGGCAATGGTGCGATCTCAGCTCACTGGAACTTCTGCCTCCTGGGTTCAAGCAATTCTCCTGCCTCAGCCTCCTGAGTAGCTGGGACTACAGGCGTGTACCACCACACCCGGCTAATTTTTGTATTTTTAGTAAAGACGGGGTTTCACCATGTTGGCCAGGCTGGTCTTGAACTCCTGACCTTGTGATCTGCCCGCCTCAGCCTCCCAAAGTGCTGGGATTACAGGTGTGAGCCACCGCACCCGGCCCTCTGGCAAGTTTTAATACTACAGTTATCCTAATAAACGCATTGTAAATCTACATGTAATGGTATTTAGTCAAATGATAGGACTAGCCAGTTATTTCTTCACTTTAGGCAGAGATGTTCTAGTCTTAAAAAGCAGTGAGTTTTTGGCTGGGCGTGGTGGCTCACACCTGTAATCCCCGCACTTTGGGAGGCTGAGTTAGGCAGATCACTTAAAGCCAGGAGCTTGAGACAAGCCTTATGTGCAACCTTTGCCTCCCAGGTTCAAGTGATTATCCTGCCTCAGCCTCCTGAGAAGCTGGGATTACAGGCACCTGCCCATGCCCGGCTAATTTTTTTTTTTGTATTTTTAGTAGAGACGGGGTTTCACCATGTTGGCCAGGCTGGTCTCGAACTCCAGACCTCGGGTAATCCACCTGCCTTAGCCTCCCAGAGTGCTGGGATTACAGGCGTAAGCCACCTTGCCCGGCCTACATTTAGCATTTTCTTTTTTTTTTTTTGGAGATGGAGTCTCACTCTGTCACCCAGGCTGGAGTGCAGTGGCATGATCTCGGCTCACTGCAACCTCCGCCTCCCAGGTTCAAGCGATTCTCCTGCCTTAGCCTCCCGAGTAGCTGAGACTACAGGCACCCACCACCACGCCCTGCTGATTTTTGTAGTTTTAATAGAGAGGGGGTTTCACCATGTTGGCCAGGCTGGTCTCGAACTCCTGACCTCAGGTGATCCACCTGCCTTGGCCTCCCAAAGTGCTGGGATTACAGGTGTGAGCCAGTGTGCCCAGTCTACATTTGGCATTTTGTAAGCAAAAAGATGGCACTAAAAAATTTCTATTTCCAAAGTTACATAAATTTGAGAGCTTGACACATTGAGGTAACAGCAAATTTGAAAGTACGTTTGAGGCTAGGCACAATGGCTGAGGCCTGTAATCCCAGCATTTAGGGAGATTCGAGGTGGGAGGATCACTTGAAGTCAGGAGATCAAGACCAGCTTGGCCAACATGGTGAAACCTCATTTCTACTAAAGTACAAAAAATTAGCCAGGTGTCGTGGTGGGCGCCTGCAGTCCCAGCTACTCAGGAGGCTGAGGCAGGAGAATCGCTTGAACCCAGTAGGCAGACGTTGCGGTGAGCTGAGATCATGCCACTGCACTCCAGCCTGGGTGACACCTAAAAAAAACCAAACACATTTGAGGTAAATATTAATTCATAGGTCATTTAGCCACCCACCGTATTACAGAGGGTGCTAGAATATGCTGAAATAAGAATGCCTTATATGTAACTTGTTGGAATGCTGCGTTTCTGGAAGTCAAAGCTTTTTAAGTGGCAGTGTTGTCACAGGCAGCTCTTAATTATTGGTGCTAATAAAGGCTAAGTCCTGAATGGGTAAATGACATCCATATTAATCAATCACGTCTATACTCAGGAACCCTAAGAGCTGCTAGTAAGTAGAAATCAAAGTTCCCCTGTAAGAGGAGCTTTTTCCACTTGCTAGTAATCCCTGCTTTGGCCTCTCTCTCATTGGCTGCAAATACCCCTTGACCAAGTCACTTATGTTCTGCTATTCAGCTAAAGCCAGATGAGGCCACAAGAGACACTGGGGTGAAAATGGCAGCTCAGTCAACTTGGGTGAACAGATGTCCTGAGGAGATGTGTTAGCAAGAAGGACCAGAGAAAGGAGGTGATGTGGCCCCTGATCTAACTCTCGGGTTAGAGATGGAGAAAAAGCGAGTGATTCACCAACCCTGGAGACACTGAACTGTGGTTGAGCAGACCATATCCTCATATCCCGCCTCAGCTCACAGAATTCACTTGCGGCCAGGCACAGTGGCTTATGCCTCTAGTCCCAGCACTTTGGGAGGCCAAGGTGGGCAGATTGCCTGAGCTCAGGAGTTCAAGACCAGCCTGGGCAATATGGCAAAACTCCATCTCTACAAAAAATTTAAAAATTTAAATTTTTTTGTGGTGGCGCATGCCTGTAGTACCAGCTACCCAGGAGGCTGAGATGGGAGAATCACCTGAGCCTGGGAGGCTGAGGCTGCAGTGAGCCATAACTGTGCCACTGCACTCCAGCCTAAGCGTCAGAGTGAGACCCTATCTCCCAAAAAAGAATTCACTTGCTAGAGTCCGCCAGAGTTGTTGTCATTTCTCTGCCCACTGTGCCTGACGACAACAACAACAAAAAAACCCTGGTCCTCAGGTGGTGGGAGTCAAGGGTTTTCCAATGCCGTCTTCCCTGTGTGGAACACGGACAGCTTACTCTTTCATGATGGTTATTTGGTACCATGTGATAAATATATGATGCAGAGGTTCACACTGACTTTTAGTTTTTAAGGCAGGTAGAGCCATGGAGCCCTTTAAGATTCAGAGCATGGCACCCAATACGTGTCCATCCTCTAACTCAGACACAAACGAGATTGGAGTTTATTTGGGCAAAATTAGGCTCTAGCTCTGAGCAGGGCTAGAAAGAGAAATCAAATCTGATAATGTCTAGTCATATTTACCCAACCGTGCATTTTCCTACCACATGTTCCACATTTTGAAATTCAAATCACATTTATACCTTGGACATTGTTAGAAGACTATTTTTATCCCTGCTGTAATCATCTAATTTGCTGATTACAGGTCTCAAATTGCCACAGAGAACTCAATTTTTGAAAGAATTGTCCTGTTTGATCAAATATGTTATTCAAGCAATGCAGTCATTTGTTCCACAAGGTTACCTGCCAGGCAGAGTTAACCAGGAGTAATAGCATTAGAAGCCTATACTTAAAATCAAGCATTAGCTAATCCGCCTGCGACAAGAGAGTCTTAAATATAATTTGCTGCAGATACTTCAGTTCCTGCACCGACAGACAATTGCATTCTGTATCCAATGAGCATAGATTTTTTCCTACCTTGTCCCAATTCCAAATTTAACTTCAGAAGACTCTAATGTACTCAGTTGCATAGGCTTACCAGGTACTCTTTCCTGGGAGCCTCACATGGGAGGGCAACGCTATCCTTTATTCAATAAACAGCATCCCCCACCTTTTAAATCATTTTCCTGATCAATGCCAATTCCAAAAGTTGTGTGGTATCTGATTATGCAGTGCGGTTCAAGTCAAATGCTGGCTTCCTTGGGGTTGGTGTGTGAGGTGCCCTCGATGGAGTCCCTGCTAAGTGTACACTGCCAGTCCTGGAGACATGAGCTCAAGGGAGCCTGGGAGACCGGTGAAGCCCTAGAGTCCCCGGAGGGCACTGGTATGAAATGAAAAGGTGGCACTCTAGGGGCAGAGCAGCAGCAGGACTCAAGCTCGGGAGGTGGGGCTGTGGAATGCTCTCCAGCAGTCACAAAAGCCCTCACAAATAGGGTAGAGGAAGGCCACATCACAAGGAGCTTTTGCCGTCAACTAAGATGGGTGTGGTCTCCCCCGCAGCAGGAAGCCAGTGTTTGTAAGACAGGAGTGACTTGCTCAGAGCCGGTTTGGAGGAAGAGGTTGATGAACAAGTACAGAGTTATGTGTCTTTGTGCCGTAAGAAAATGACTGTGCAAGTCGGGCGTGGTGGTGTGCACCTGTAATCCCAGCTATTGGGAGGCTGAGGTGGGAAGTATCGCTTGAGCCCAGGGGTTTGAGGCTGCAGTGAGGCATGATCACACCACTGTACTCCAGCCTGTGCAACAGAACGAGACCCTATCTCAAAACAAACAAACAAAAAATCAAAAAAGAAAATGAAAATGAGTGTGTAGTGTGTGGGGGACAAGCAGGCAGGCAATGAGGACATTCGTCCTGCATCACCTGCATCACCATCATTTCTAAATGGCGCTGCCTGCATATCTCCCCAGGCCCCCATGATTCTGCCCCTGTGCCCCTGCCCAGGCCTCTGCCTACAGTGGCTGGACCCCACCTCCTGCAGGAGTGCACCCCTGACGTTGGCCCACACTGATGTCATTTCTTCACTGGGTTCTGGAGGCAGTTGACTCACGTGGGAAGCCGGCTCTGCCACTTCCCAGAGTGGTCTTGGGCTCTGTGCTTCATTTCTCCAAGCTTCGTGTTTCCCAGCTGTGACCTGAGGATGACAACATAGGGCTTCCCCCATGGAACCAAGGGGAGATGAAATGAGGTCACGCATAGATATGTTGAGCACAGCGCTTGGCACATTACAGAGAAACAGCAAATGACAGCTGATCCGTCTTATTGCCACCACTGGGTTCACTGTCACTGAGCTAGGCTGTTCTGTGAAGGATTGAGCATTCTCTTTTCTTTTTTTTTTTGAGACGGAGTCTCGCTCTGTCTCCCAGGCTGGAGTGCAGCGGCATGATCTCGGCTTACTGCAACCTCTGCCTGACGGGTTCAAGCGATTCTCCTGCCTCAGCCTCCCGAGTAGCTGGGACTACAGGCGCCCGCCACCACGCCTGGCTAATTTTTTGTATTTTTAGCAGAGACAGGGTTTCACCGTGTTAGCCAGGATGGTCTCGATCTCCTGACCTCGTGATCCACCCGCCTCAGCCTCCCAAAGTGCTGGGATTACAGGCGTGAGCCACCGCGCTGGGCAATTTTTGTATTTTTAATAGAGACAGGGTTTCACCTTGTTGGCCAGGCTGGTCTCGAACTCCTGACCTTAGGTGATCCGCCTACCTCAGCCTCCCAAAGTGATGGGATTACAGGCATAAGCCACCATGCCTGGCCAAGCATTTTCTTTTTTAAGAGAGAGGGTCTTGCTCTGTCATCAGGTTGGAGTGCCGTGGCACAATCATAGCTCACTGCAGCCTCGACCTCCTAGACCCAAGAGATCCTCCCGCCTCAGCTTCTAGAGTAGCTGGGACTACAGGTGCACACCACCATGCCCTACTAGTTTTAAGTTTTTTTTGTAGAGATGGGGGAATCTCACTATGTTGCCCAGGCTCGCCTTGAACTCCTGGCCTCAAGTGGTCCTCCTGCCTTGGCCTCCCAAAATGCTGTGGCTACAGGCGTGAGCCACTGTGCCCGGCTGAGTTTAGCACTGGGGACGTGTTCTAGCCCTACAGACAGCCCTGGTAGGGCACTGAGGTGGGGACTTACCGGCTGCCCTGTGTGCCTTGCGCAGCCCAGCGCACAGCAGTGAGGACTCCAGGAATGCCTGGGAGCTTGTGCAAGCGAGCCCTTAGCCTCCTTAGCCTCTCCCCTTGGGCCCGCCCCTGTGTCTTCTCCAGGCTTCCACCCACCTCCCTCTCCCAACTTCCCAACTTGTCTTCCGTTTTTTTTTTTTTTTTTTTTTGAGATGGAGTCTCACTCTGTCACCCAGGCTGGAGTGCAGTGGCATGATCTCAGCTCACTCCAACCTCCACCTCCCAGGTTGAAGCCATTCTCCCCCACGTAGCTGGGACTATAGGCACACACCACCGCGCCCAGCTAATTTTTGTATTTTTAGTAGAGATGGAGTTTCATCATGTTGGTCAGGCTGGTCTCAAACTCCTGACGTCAAGTGATCTGCCTGCCTCAGCCTCCCAAAGTGTTGGGATTACGGTGTGAGCCATCGCACCCAGCCGCCACTTCTTTTCCTGGGCAGCCCCTTTGAAAGTGTCATCTACACTCACTGTCACTCCCTCTTGGACCCTCTCCAGTTGGCATCCCCACACCACACAGTGCCCTCAACAAGGCCACCTAAGACGTCTGTGGGACAAATCTCACAGTATGCATCTGCCTTCCTCTCCCAAGGCACCTCTGCCACACTTCGCTCTGCTGACCCCTCTTTCCCTCTGGAAACTTCAGTGCCAGCCCCGCCCCCACCCCCCCCCCACCCCCCCCTCCACGCACCAAGCATCATCCCTCCCAGGCAGCTCCTCTCTGCTCCAGCATAAGGTGGAGGACCCGCAGATCCATCCCGGCCACCGCCGCCCCCTTGACATTTGTCCCTGGGCAACCTCACCACCTGGAAGACTTTGCCACTGCCTCTGTGCCGGCCTCACCCAAGCATGGGGTCTCTACCCCAATGAGGCCTGCCCTGGCTACACACCTGAATGCCCACTTGCCTGCAGGGGGCCTCCACCTGCGCCCTTCACCACCTTCTAGAAAAACTCCTTATTTCACCTTCCATTGTTCATGCTATTACGAAAAATGGGAACTGGCAATACACAATCAACATGAAGGTGACTCAATCCGCAAGTCATTGGGGAAATGCAAAATAAAACAATGAGATAATCTCACAGCCACCAGGTTGGCAAAAATTTTAAAGTACAAAGAACAATACAAATGAATAGCTGTGGATCCATCATCCATATTTGCCTACTTGGCTTCATATCATGTTTTAAAGAAGAAATACAACATTTGAGTATGCAGCAGTTTGTCAAAAGAAAAAAACTAAAAAAGGAAATACAATATTGTAGACATAGATGAAGGTCCCCTCATGTTCCTCCTCAGCTGAAACAACTCCCCAAGGTGGATGTATATGATGCCCACACATATTTTTAGACTTTTACCATTTATTTTTGGATCCAGAAGCAATAAATAGACTTATAGCAAATACTGCTTTGGGTGTTTAAAAAATTACCTACATTTGGTGGAAGGAAAAAAAAGAAATAGTAAAAAAACAAAAAAAGAAAAAAAGAAAATAACTAAGTGGAATCAAACTTTACATATCACAATATCACTTGCTATTTTCTTTCAATGTTCTTTTCTTTTCTTTCTTTCTTTTTTTTTTTTTTTTTTTGACATAGAGTCTCGCCCTGTTGCCTAGGCTGGAGTGCAGTGGCGCAATCTCAGCTCATTGCAACCTCCACCTTCCAGGTTCAAGTGATTCTCCTGCCTCAGCCTCCTGAGTAGCTGGGACTACAGGCGCCCACCACCATGCCCAGCTAATTTTTGTATTTTTAGTGGAGACGGGGTTTTGCTATGTTGGCCAGGCTGGTCTCGAACTCTTTACCTCAGGTGATCTGCTTGCCTCAGTCTCCCAAAATGCTGGGATTACAGGTGTGAGCCACCGTGCCTGGCCTCAGTGTTATTTTCAAGATTTACCTATGTTGGTCCACGTAGGGTTGAGTTTATTCTTTTGAAATGGTGGTAGAATTTTCCCCTGTGTGAATGTTCCACAATAGATATGCTCCCTGTCACCCTGGTCCACAAGTAGGTTTCTGATTTTTTCACCATCACAAACAGTGTTGCAATTGGCATCTTGTGCACATTGGTGCCACTTACCTGGATTCCTTTAGGGCACATTCCTAGATGTAGGATTGCCACGTCAAAGGGCGTGTGCCTGTGCACCTTAACTAGATGTGGTCAGTGACTTCCTCAAACTGCACCAATCTCCGCTTCCCGCCAGGGAGTGTGAGAGCTCCTGCCTCTCCACCCTTGCTCCAGTACTCAGTATTGTCAACTTATCTTCCCATTAAAATTGCTAGTATTTAACTTTATTGGTTTTTCTCTGGCTATGAAAGTAAAGCTTGTTTGTTATAATAAATCAGAATACTACAAACACGTACAACATAGAAACTGACGATTCCCCAGAGATGCCGTTCTTAAGAGTTTGAGTGTTAAAACAGTGTACATTGCTCCAGAATTCTTTTCAATGCACACGCTAACACATGAGTGAATGAAAATATTTGCTATTTTTCTACAGGGCGGTTTCATTCAGTTATATCATCACTAAGTAGTTTAAAATGCATATGCACATACAAACTCACTCCTTTTCTGTTGTTATTTCTCAGTGATGACTTGCCAATGGATTCCATTGCCTTCCTGGCACAAAATAGCTGCTCAGTAAATACCTGCTCCATGGATGGATGGATGGATGGATGGATGGATGGATGGATGGACGCACGGATGGACGGACAGACAGACGGATGGACTGATGGCCGAACGGACGGATTGATGGACGAACGGACGGATGGATGGATTCTTACATTTATAGCCACTTTCTTACATTTTCATGCCCAGGAGACTATAGACTATCTTCTACTTGCAAAAGACCAAAAGATTTCATAAGATTAGAAAGCGAGACATTAACAGAAATTAATCAAGCCCCTGTCCAGGTTCTAGTCCTTTTTTGAGCAAAGGTGCCATACACCACGGAATCCCAGTTCCTGGCGGGGTTACCAGGGGCATGGCATCCAACAGCCCAGTCTCCAATGCACCATTAGACACACAGACAAATCCATCCCCTCTACTTTGGGGCAGGGCTGTGATGAACCATCCTTGGGATACTGTCCCTTTTTTAAAAGAAAAAAAAAATCCAAAGTTAGTATGTTCCAGCAGTCACAGCCTGAGTCATCCATCCAGAAAGCTCTCTGTGCTCCTCTTGCTAAGCCCCTGAGTTATCTCTTGTTATAGACAAGTAATGAACATCCAAGCTCTGTAAGATGGTTACTTGGTCTGAAGCATTCCCTCCTTCTTAAAAAAAAAAAGTTTTATTTATTTTATTTTTTACATATCTATTTATTTATTTATTTATTTATTTATTTATTGGTAGAGATGGGCTCTCACTATGTTGCCAGGCTGGTCTTGAACTCCTGGCCTCAAATGATCCTCCTGCCTCAGCCTCCCAAAGTGCTGGGATTACAGGTATGAGCCACCATACCCAGTCGGAAGGGTTGCCTTTGAAGTTTTGCATCTTCCATCCCTCTTCTAAGCTGTAGGGGATTCACCCCAGCATTCAGGGCTAACGTAGAGGCTGCACGTTGGGGCCTGCAGGTCAGGTGTGGTTGTGCTGGGGCTGCCGAGTCATTTCAAAACACTTGAGGCAATATTGAAAACCTGGAAAGTTCACATTCAGATACAGCTCCCCAGCTCTGGGCAGCCCTGCAGGCAGGGCATGTGGTCTGCAATATACCAGAATCCTCACCACCTCTACCACACCCTACGCTAAGGTCTCAGACTCCATTGCTGTTTATCTTCACAAACGCACTGCACATCTTCTTGGAGTAGACAAATATTTCTTGTAACTGTGACTATCAAAAGTGAGAAAACAGCTTTGAGTGCAGTGGCCCACATCTGTAATCCCAGCACTTTGGGAGGCTGATGCAGGAGGATCACTTAAGGACAGGAGTTCAAGACCAGCCTGGACAACATAGTGAGACACTGTCTCTACAAAAAAATTAAAAATTAGCCGGGCATGATGACTCATATCTGTAATCCCAGCACTTTGGTAGGCCGAGGAGGGCGGATCATTAGAGCCCAGGAGTTCGAGACCAGCCTAGGTGACATAGCAAGACCCCGTGTCTTTAAAAAACAAAACAAAAGTGAGAAAACTGTGTAGATCAAGAAGGTGGAGTGTTTCAAGAAGAATGGCAGAGAGGGAACATTTCTTCTAGAAATGCAGACTACTTGAGCATGTTTAATATTCAATACAAAGATGTCTTGGTGTCCAAAGACATCTTCTTTTATGGGCCTGGCTCCCATAGGCACCTGAGTTTGAGATTCCTGGATTTATAGGAGTCTCGGCTCTGACCCCAAGGTCCTGTGGGGCTTTCAGCTTGTCACTTACCTATATGGGCCTCAGTTTCCTCATCTGCCCAATGAACACCATCTCTACTAAAAATACAAAAATTATCTGGGCATGGTGGTGCGTGCCTATAATCCAGCAACTCGGGAGGCTGAGGCAGGAGAATCACTTGAACCCAGGAAGTCAGAGGTTGCAGTGAGCTGAGATCTCACCACTGCACTCTAGCCGGGCGACAGAGTGAGACTCCGTCTCAGAAAAAAAAGTTGCTTTCTGTTTCTCTTCCAACTCTTGTCTTCCAGGTGGTGATGGAAGACTAGTTTGGGGATGTTTTCAGGTTTGCAATCATACTTCAGGGAACTCCCCTGCTTCCTGTCATGCAAAGGAGCTTTCATTTCTCTAGATGTCAGGGTGGGTGGGTGTGAGAGAGACAGTGGGCAGGACCAAAGTCAAACTAGCAAGCAGGTGGGCGAGAAGCTGCCAGGGGCAGAGAGAAGCCGGCAGCCTCCACCCCACACCTTACTTCTATCCCCTAGGCCTCCTGGTGAACCCTGAGGTGACCTTTGGCCCTCAGTCCCTCTAAGGCACATCAAGGCCGAAGGTGAGGCAGGTGTGATTCCAGGGCCGCTGCCGGGAAATAGTTCCCCCACACCCATCAAAGCCTGGCGCCTGAAAGGTAACTGGTTGTCTGGTGGCCCTGGAGAGAGAGATCCAAGGTGGGAAGGTGCTCAGGCCTCCCGAAAAAGCTTCCAGCACTGGGGCGGACTTTGCTCTTCCTTGAAGGGAACCCTGCACTGTGCTCCCGGGAAACCCCCTCTCTGATTCCACCACTGTGATGGAGAAAACTGAGGCCGCAGAAGAAAAATTGCAGCTGCAGAAGATGAGTGTACAGATCCCAGGAGTGATTTTTCCACGCTGTTCATCTCCATGCTATCCAGGGCAGCTGAAAAGGATGGCTCATCTGTGGCTTGAGATAGATGCAGACGTCAATAAGGAATTCACGGAAGCACAAAAGGCGGGCTGGGTGGCTTTTATTAATTATATTTCTTCTATCTTCAAAACAATAACGTCAGTAATCTACGTTGAATGCGCCCAATTGATGCCAATGATTTCTTTTTTTCTTTCTCCTTTTTTTTTTTTTGTGAGACAGGTTCTTGGTCTGTCGTCAAGGCTGGAGTGCAGCGGCACGATCTCAGCTCACTGCAACCTCCACCTCCCGGGTTCAAGTGATTCTCATGTCTCAGCCTCCTGAGTAGCTGGGATTACAGGCACCCGCCACCACACCCAGCTAATTTTTGTATTGTTAGTAGAGACAGGGTTTCACCATGTTGGCCAGGCTGGTCTCGAACTCCTGACCTCAGGTGATTCACCTGCCTCAGCCTCCCAAAGTGCAGGGATTATAGGCGTGAGCCACCATGCCCAGCAGTGATGCCAATGATTTTATCCTTTTGTTTCTGTTGGAGGGAAAAAAGAAAAAAGGTCTGTCTGCCCAAGCTAGTCAGCCCTCGCATGAGCCTGGAGATCAGCAAAGCCCTAGAAGCCCTTGCATCCTGGCTCTCCCTGGCAATGCCCACAGCAGTCCTGCCTGGCAGTGCCCATCTGCTGTGTCCCCAGCCACCGTCCCCTCTCCTGCGTTCCTCTTTGCTATAATCCCACGTAGAGGAGTTCTGACCTCAGTATTGAGTCCTCTCTTTGGGTGGAGGTAGAGGCAGGGTATGTGTGTATTGGGGGTCTGGGGGACAGTGTTTAGAAACTGAGGACCCCTCTTGGTGCACCTCAAATCACATTCCTCACCTAACAGTTATTTCTGAAGAAAGAAAAGAAATAATCGGTTCTAGATTGCTTTCTTCCTACAATCCTTATCTATTATTATTAGATTTCACTGTTTGGCACACATTAGAAAAGGGTATGTGTACGGTGGGGCACGCAGCAATGGCTGAAAGACTCACAGATTATTTGCCCGCTTCTGTCATCACTCTTCACCCCCAGATCCTAGGGTGAACTGTCAGGGATGGCATCGAACAGTTTCCAAACTTAAATGTGCTAAACCTCAGTATCCTTTCCTCCTCCTCCTCCGTGCCACCCCAGAACAGGCGGCGGCTGCACATCTGGCCCAGGAAAGAGGCACTGAGAAAAGCATTCAGGCAATATACAAATGAGAGAGACAGGTGCATACACCTGACATTTGTTATTATTTGGATACAAACATCATTAGCATGTGAGCTTCAAACAGCCGCTAAAGTCTGGGCTCTGTGCAGCCTCCGCACCTAGATTTCACCAAAAGGCGCTTTCAGAATGGGGTTGGGATGACCTTTCCTGGACCCACTTCACCAGGTAGCCCTGGTTTGTGAAAATGACCTAGATAAGGCTGGGCACAGTGGCTCACGCCTGTAATCTCAGAATTTTGGGAGGCCAACGTGGGTGGATCACTTGAGGCCAGGAGTTCGAGACTAGGCTGGCCAATATGGTGAAACCCCGTGTCTACTAAAAATACAAAAATTAGCTGGGCATGATGGCACACGCCTGTAGTCCCAGCTACTTGGGAGGCTGAGGCAGGAAAATCGCTTGAATCTGGGAGGTGGAAATTGCAGTAAGCTGAGATTGTGCCACTGCACTCCAGCCTGGGTGACAGAGTGAGACTCTGTCTCAAAGAAAAAAAAATGTCCTAATGGGGTCCCAACTCAGCCACCTCCACCTGCAACTCAGGCAGTTCTGGAATTTCCATGCAGGGGGCTCGAGGGTGACCTGCAATTAAAAGTGGGGGTCACAGGCAGATACCCAGGATGAGTCTGCAACTGTGTGTTGACTGAGATAGTTTGGAGCGAACCGATGGAGACAACAGAGGGTGTCAGAGTCCCCCCTACCCCCATCTCCCGCACTGCCAACCTTCTTCTCTTCCTTCTTCTCCTCAACCCCCACTGGGCTTTCTGCCCTCCAGACCACCTCCTCCCAGACACTAGGGGCTGATTTGCACAGCTGGTGGTCGAGGCCCCTCCTGGCATCCTTGGTGGATCCAACACTGAGTAGAGTTGCCGAGGCGAGTCGCAATGCTCTGGTGGAAGGCTCCACATGCACATTCACCCCGAACAGCTGCTGGAAACTGGCACACTCTGCTGCTATAGAAATTATCAGCACTGCCACCTCAGCTCCTGGAGAAAGTCTCGGCGTGACAGCCTGCAAAGTATTCCTGCATTTGAATTTCACTGACAAATCCTGGCTTCCTCCAGACAAGCTCCAACCTGCACAGATGGCCCCTCGCATCAAAAAGTAAAAATAACAAAGCTTGCAATTCTGGGCCTCCCTTTTTCTCTGGGCAGATGTGCTGGCTGCACATTTCGGGAAGCGCGCAGTCTGAGTTCCAGCAGCAACCTCTCTCCTCCTGTACGCTCGCACTCGCCCCTTCTGGCGTGCTGTTGGGGAGCGGCCGTGGCCCCTCCGAGTGTGTTCAGGGAAGTGTCTGGGATGCCTGGGCCTTTTGAGTGGGAGAGAAAGACCCAGAGGGGAGAGAGTGTGAAAATTCATCCCCCACTCAAGATTAGCCATGTTGTCATCCATAAGACAGCTGGCCCAGGGAAGGGGTTGCAGCGTTGGAGAAAGGTCTCAGGTAAGGTGGTCAGCAGAGGTGGGGGATGAGGGGCTGCTGCGCTAAGGGCCAGCCAGTGCATGCCAAGTGCAGGCGGCAGAGTGGGAGATGAAGCTCTAGAAGTTTCTGATTTTTTGCTTTTTTTCCCCCAATCAGATGCATCAGAAGGACTGATTTTCTTGCCCAGGCTGATCCTGAACTCCTGGCTCAAGCAATTCTGTCACCTTGGCCTCCCAAAATGCTGCAGTTACAGGCATGTGTTCCTGATTTTTTTGAATCCCCCAAACCTTGACCAGCCACAGAATTCTCTCCACTCATATTTGCTGAGAACCTCTGGGGATATCCAGGCCCTGGGGATATGGTTATGGATGAGACAGACCCAGAGAGCACAGGCTCAGGGAACACACAGCCAAGGCCATCTGTGAGCTGGGTGGCCACAGACTCACTGCTCAGGAATGCCAGAGCAGGAGGCCAAGGGAGAGGCCAGAGACAGGCACCTGCAGTTGGCGACATTGCGGGAGCCACTTACCCGCAGGTAGGTTTCACCTTTGATGAGCCATCTGACCTGGAGCCACCAAGGCTCATCCAGAAATGGTGGCTAAAGTCTTTGCTCTACTAGAGGGTCAGATGAGATAAGATGTTCAGCTGCAAGGAAAAGACAACTCAAAGTGCCAGGAGAAAACAAGGAATTCATGGATTCGTATGAATGTATGGATTCAAACGAATGGCCCAGGGGCCTATCTAGCCTCAGGCATGGCTGGATCAGGGTGTTTACATTGCTGTCCTCAGGAATCCTTGCCTCAGCTCTGAAAGCTGACTGTGCCGACTTTGTTCTCCACATGGCATTTGCCAGTAGAGAACAGTGTCTCCAGGCAGATATTCCTCCCAGCAAGTACCTCCTACCCAGACTCTCCAGCAAAAGTCCTGGGGATGCTTCTCATTGGTTCAGCTTGGGTCACATGCCCATCCCTTCTCTAATCACTGTGGCCAGAGGAATGCAGTGCTGTGATTAGCCAGGCATGTGTCAGGTGTCAGTCTCTGGGGCAGAGTTGGAATAGGTCCATCTGAACTACCTGGCTCTGCAGAAAAGGGGAAGGGATGCTGGGTTGGCAAAAGCAGCAAGTACAGAAACAATAAAGACCCTCCCAAAGCATGGGTGACTGCAGAGATGGGAGCGTGCTCTGGAACAGCTGCAAAAATCCTGCTTCCAACAGCAGGATTCTTCTTGCTGCAGTTGTGTGGCCACTGTCATTCATCCCCTCAGCGTCTCTAATTCCAGCGTGCTGGCCTCTGTGCCAGGCCCGGGATATGGGGAAGGTTCCGCATGACCGTGTGGGGAAGCCTGCCCGCCACCTGGCCTCAGGGGTGGGAGCAGCCCCCTGGGGACTTTTCGCAGTTGAGGTCTGCCTCACCCCTAAGGCCCCTAGTTTCCCTCTCTGGTGTCTCTTAGATCTCCCTGTGTTTGGATTTCCATTTTCCTCTTCCTTAAACCAACACCGTAGGGTCCAACCTTCAGGACCCTGACCCTGGAGAGAAAAAAACAGAGACCAGGAAGGTCTTCACTAGCCAAAGCCCCAGGTCTGGGCTTCTCATGCACAAAGCCTCTGTCTGCCACCCACAAACCCATTCGGGGTAGAGTTGCCCTCTTGTAGTGGAATAAAGGACAAGTGTGGCCAAACTTGTTTGGCTCTTGGTCCTGGGCCGGGGGTGGAGGGGAGAAAACAGGCATTATCAGAGAAGGGCATGCTGAGGCTGGCCAGGGGGTATGTGAACTGGGAGGGGGCCAGCTGGGGAGCTCAGCTTCCAGGCCCCCACCCAGGCCTATGTCGCTGCTCTGATGTGTCTCAGTGAGTGCACCGGGCAAGATGCTGTTTGAAGAAGCTTCCGTGGAAACATCCATGAAACTAACCTTGAGGGAAGAACTGCCGCCCTGGCTTTACTCCTGTTTAGTCATTTCATTTTCTCACAATACTATGGGGTGGGAATGATCACTGGCCCCATTTTAGAGAAGAGGAAACTGAGAAACAGGGAGGTCCGGCAACTTGCCCAAGGTCCCGCAACTTGCGCAAGGTCCCACATGGGGCCTGGCTTCAGGGCCTGTGACAAGACACTGCATGAGAAGCCCGGGGCTGGTTGATAGGACTTCTCATTAACCAGCTCATAGTACCCCCAAAATCCAACTGAGGGTTGGGGCCCAGTCATCAGCTTTTGGGGTTTCTGGCCCTGGGGTGGCCCTGGCCACATAGGCCTGCATAGGGCATGCGTTGCCCCCCTGAAGCTCGGCAGCTTAGCTCTTCTGCCGTGACAAGCGCTTCCTAGGAATTCTGAGCACTTCTGCCCCCTCCCAGGGGCCCCTCCCAGGCCTCCTCCGCCGCCAGTCTGGGCTGACAGCTTGGCTGGCCCCAGGCTGGGGCCGACTCTGAATGCGGCGCCTCCTGGTCACGCGGCATGGGCAGAGGAGGAGGAGGAAAAGGGAGAGGAAGAGGAGGAGGGGAGAGGAGGGAGGCCGGCCTGGGTAGAAGTCAGCTCCAGCTCCTGGAAGGAGCCCACGCGTGCTCTAGACGCCTTCCCTGCACGGGGCTCTGCCCATCCCCCACCTCTGGGAGGAGACAGGGTGGCCCCGGAGGAGGGGGCGGCAGTCCGGTGAGCAGCGACTTGGGGCCCGAGGCCCCGGCCAGTTCCATTCTCACCACGCCAGGCGGAAGCTATCGCCACGATTTGGGGAGGGCCGCCTCTGAGCCTCCTCTGGAGGCGGCACCTCTGCTACTCCATTGCACAAACGGGGAAACCAGCCCCGCCGAGCGTACCAGGCCAGGCCGGCCCTGAGGGGCAGGGGCAGGACGCCAGGAGCTGACCCCCAGCGTCCACCGACTGCCAGTGCCCCTGTCATGCAGGCCGAGGCCAAAGCACGAAGGGGCCTCGCTGCAAAAGGTCGGACCTGCGTTGCACCGGTTTCCAGCCAAGTGCTTTGGGCAAGTTTCTTAACCGCCTTGGCCTCCACTTTCCCCTTCTGTGAAATAGGATGGTGCCCACGTGACAGGGTTATCATGTTCCCTTGGGCAGGGCCTGGCAGGCTGAGCCAACGTCAGTGTTTGCGTGGCTAGTTTGGTTTTATTTTTTACGTATTGTTTTGGAGACAAGGTCTCTGTCACCCAGGCTGCAGTGCAGTGGTGCGATCAGCGCTCACTGCAGCTTCGAACTCCCAAGCTCAAGCGATCCTCCCACCTC
This sequence comes from Pan paniscus, assembly GCF_029289425.2. NCBI lineage: Eukaryota > Metazoa > Chordata > Mammalia > Primates > Hominidae > Pan > Pan paniscus. The sequence goes on from NC_073269.2 coordinate 35,823,618, forward strand.
GGCCTCCCAAGTAGCTGGGATTACAGGTGGGCACCATCACACCCAGCAAAATTTTTTATTATTTTTTGTACCAATGAGATCTCCTGTGTTGCTCAGGCTGGTCTGGAACCCCTGGCCAACAGCGATCCTCCTGCCTTGGCCTCCCACAGCGCTGGCCTATTGACGTTTTAACAGAATGAACTGAGGCTCAGCTGGGCCAACGCAGACCCCGGCCTGCGCCCACGCCTCACCGGCTCCCCAGGGCCTGGGACCGGCACAGCCCGGGCTCAAGGGCTGGGACTGCCGCGCCGCCCTAGAGCTCAGGCTGCGCTCCACGTGCGCCGTGTTTACCCACGTGATGCGCTGCCCCGCCCCGCCCCGCCCCGCGTCTCCCCGCCCCGCGTCTCCCGCGCCGCGCGTCTGCAGCCTGGCCAAGGCGGATGCTGGGGGTTGGGGGCCCGAGCGCGGCCTCACGTCGCCTGGACGCCCCCCGCCCCACCCGGGAGACTGGAACGAGCCACGGCCTCCCTGGGCGGGCTTGGCCCAGCCACTCCGCTGTGTCCGCGCTGCCAGGGCGCGGGAGCACTTCCGGGCGCGCGCCGCGGGAGGGGCAGGGCCGAAGAGGTAGGGGCGGGGCCGAAGAGTTAGGGGCGGGGCCGGAGAGGTAGGGGCGGGGCCTCCCCTTGCGCGGGGTTCTGAGCGGCCCGCACCGCAAAAGGCGGTGTCAGGGCGGTGAGGGGCGGGGCCTGGCAATGCACAGGGGCTCTTAGGGGCCCGCACTGCGGGAGGGGCAGGGCCAGGGCGGTGGTGGAGTGGGCCTGGCTGTACGTAGGTGCTCTGAGGGGCCGCCGGCGAGAGGGGCGTGGCCAGAGCAACAGTGGGCGGGGACAGGCTGTGCGACGGAGCTCCGCGGGGCCTGCGGCGGGGTGGGTGGGGCCAGGGCGGCGGTGGGCGGGCCGTGCTGTGCGTAGGGGCGCTGAGAGGCCCGCAATGTGAGAGGGGCGGGGCCGGAACAGCGGTGGACGGGGTCTGGAGTTCAACTGTGCCGTGGCGTCTTCTTCGCGGCGAGATCTGAGTGCCTCGCAGCAGCCGAAGGCGGGTTTGCAGGTTGCGTTGCGCTGGCCCTGCCCTCGGCAGGCAGAACGGGATAGAGCGCGGACAGGCGCCGTCACTCCCAGATTCCTCTGCGTCCATGGCAGAGCCACTCCTCCTTGGTACTCCTTCCTTGACCCACCGGGGCCCCCTTCCTGCTGTCTCTGCCCCTCTAGCTGCTGCCTCCAGGGGCTTAGGTCTCGGCCCCTTTGGCTTCTGGGCTGCCCCTGGCAGATCTCGTCCATCCTAGGTTTTAACGCCTACCTGCATGCGGATGATCCTGATAGTTCTAACAGTAGCTAAACTGTTTTCCACGTGCTTTCTGAACATTGATGCTGTTTGGACCTCTGACAGCCACATTTTTACGCCCCCGCGCAGCCCGCTGCTCTGAGCTCCGTATTCCCCGCCGGCCGGGTGTTCCACGGCCCTTCTGAGTCAACGTGTGTGCAGTGAAGCCCTTCTTCCTTCCCGTTTCACCCTGGGTCTCCTCCTCAGGGAGTGGCATCACGGTCTGCTCAGTGGCAGGCAAGCCCCAGATAGGGCTTCCGTCTTGACTCCTCACTCTCCTCCCTCTGATCTGTCCCAGAATCCCATCAGTTCTTCCTCCACCCCACCCGACCCACAATTCTCTGCTACACTTGTCTCCACGGCCCTGGTCTGAAACACATCATGCTTCACCTGGACTCGTAGGAGACCGATCTTTCTGCCTCTTGGCTTACTACCCTTAAGTCTCGCCTTCACGGGCAGTCGCAGGGATCTTTCTCAAGATCTAATTTCTAATGATTGCATTTTTCTTCTTTAAGCAGTAGGCTGAAAGCCAAAGCTCTTCATCTTTTTACAACTCAAAAAAAAAAAAAAAAAAAGGGTGCCCTCTGTCTGGCCTTGCCACTGTTCAACCTGGTACTTGCAAGTCTTGTCCAGTGCAATGGGATGAGAAAAGTGAGTGATAGAAGGATCGGAAGCAAAATGACAGCACTGTTATTGTCAAGTGATGATCATCGACATAGAAAACAAGAATCAACAGAAAAATTAACCTAATGAGAGAGTTGCACAAAGGTAGTTTAAGGTCAGAATAGGGCCAGGTGTGGAGGCTCACGCCTGTAATCCCAACACTGTGGGAGGCTGAGGCAGGAGGATTGCATGAGGCCAGGAGTTCAAGACCAGCCTGGGCAACATAGTAAGACCCTCTTCTTTTTTTTTTTTTTTTTTTTTTTTTGAGACGGAGTCTTGCTCTGTCACGCAGGCTGGAGTGCAGTGGCATAATCTCAGCTCACTGCAAGCTCTGCCTCCCGGGTTCACGCCATTCTCCTGCCTCAGCCTCCCGAGTTGCTGGGGCTACAGGCACCCGCCACCATGCCCAGCTAATTTTTTGTATTTTTAGTAGAGGCGGGGTTTCACCATGTTAGCCAGGATGGTGTCGATCTCCTGACCTCGTGATCCGCCCACCTCGGCCTCCCATAGTGCTGGGATTACACGCGTGAGCCACCGCGCCCGGCCAACCCTCTTCTATTAAAGATCAGAGGCTGGGTGCGGTGGCTCACACCTGTAATCCCAGCACTTTGGGAGGCCAAGGAGGGCGGACCACTTGAGGTCAGGAGTTCGAAACCAGCCTGGCCAACGTGGTGAAACCCTATCTCTACTAAAAATACAAAAAATATTCGGGCATGGTGGCGTGTGCCTGTAATCCTGGCTACCGGGGAGGCTGAGGCAAGAGAATCGCTTGAACATGGGATGCAGAGTTGCAGTGAGCCGAGATCACACCACTGCACTCCAGCCTGGGCAACAGAGTGAAACTCTGTCTCAATAATAATAATAATAAAGGTCAGAATATAAAGTCAGTAATGAGTTCCTCCGCAAAAATAATACACGTATTGTGAATGTAATAAAAATAAGGTATTCTGCATGATACTGAAATATTTATGCATTAACCTAATAAAAAAATGCACAGAATCTTTAAGGAGAAAAACCTGAAATTCTAATATATAGATTTTGTTTAAAAAGGCTTGAATACATAAATAGTGAGATAATGTCTTAAACTTGAAGGAATGTAAATTTTCTGTTACATGATCTAACTATGCATTGCAATTTCAGTAAAAATTCCAGCCCAATTATTTTGGAACTTGAGAAACTTGATTCTTAACTTTTAAGGAAGAATAAAAATCTGTGATCTGCTAAGACAATCTTGAAAGAGGACAAAGGGAACTCTTATTCAACAGGCATTAAAACGGATTACAAAGGCATAGTAATTAAAATAAGGTGATATTGGTACAGAAAAACAGGTAAGTGGAATAGTTTGGAGAGTACAGCATAAACTCAGTTATATATGGTAACATATAATATTTCTGTGATAGGAAGGGATTTCTCATGACCTCCAAATCATAAGCTGAAAGGTGAGACGTGATGGATTTTGACTACACCAAAATGAAAAATGTTGCTTTGCTACAGACAAAATTAACATATGAGTGATAAGCTAGAAGGTATTATCCATGTTTTAAATGAACAAAAGGCTATAACTAGAATACACAAGGAGCTTCTGAAAATCAGCACAAAAGAGAAAGAGATAGGAAACCGAATTTAAAAAATAATGGGCAGCCGGGTGCGGTGGCTCATGCCTGTAATCCCAGCACTTTGGGAGGCCAAGGCGGGCAGATCATTTGAGGTCAGGAGTTCGAGACCAGCCTGGTCAACATGATGAAACCCTGTCTCTACTAAAAATACAAAAAAAAAAAAAAAAAAATGAACCGGGGGTGTGGTGGTGTGCACCTGTAATCCCAGCTACTCTGGAGGCTGAGGCACAAGAATCGCTTGAACCCAGGAGGCGGAGGTTGCAATAAGCTGAGATGGCGCCAATGCACTCCAGCCTGGGTGACATGGTGAGACCCTGTCTCAAAATAATAATAGTAATAGTAATGATAATGGGCCAGATATATATATGCCGTTCACAGAAAGAAAAATCAGAATGACTGAGGTATCCAGAGAGGCTCATTCTCACTGGCAGTCAGAAAAAGGCAAGGGGAAGGAATGAGATGTCACATTGCCCCACGAGCTGATACAACTCAGCAAGCCAGATGATGTGAAGTGCTGGCGTGGATGGATGAGAGAGGGAGTCCCATGCACTTGTGAGTGAGTGTGTGGCCAGTTACAGTGAAATTAAATACGTGTATACTTTTGCAGAACTAGGACCAGGGAGAGGAAGGGAGGTGCTTGGGCACACCCGTAAGGAAGCACTTACTGTCAGGGTCGACCCCACCCCTTATAAAGCCCTGAAAGTGAGGGCTTTCTTAGTTTTTTTGTTTGTTTTTGAGACAGAGTCTTGCTCTGTCACCCAGCCTGGATTGCAGTGGTGTGATCTCGGTTCACTGCAACCTCTGCCTCCAGGGTTCAAGTGATTCTCATGCTTTAGCCTCCGGAGTAGCTGGGATTACAGGCGTGCATCACACCGAGCTAATTTTTGTATTTTTAGTAGAGACCGGGTTTCACCATGTTGGCCAGGCTGGTCTAGAACTCCTGACCTCAGGTGATTCTCCTGCCTCAGCCTCCCAAAGTGCTGGGATAGCAGGCTTGAGCCACCGCACCGGGTCTGTTCTTAAATTTTATACCTTAGGTGCCGCATTGCCTTGCCCTAGGCCCAGCCCTGTACGTTCCGCACATCAGTTTCACTCTTGGTTATGTACCTAAAGAGACTTCCTCAGAGGTCCACAGCGTTGCTTATGACGTAGGTATCCCCCAGAGGGACCTGGACAGGTAGAACTTGGTACATGAAGACAATGACAAGTATTTTTACAGAGGGCAGGGATTCCCTAGCGCTTGGCCTCTGGGAAGGAGTTTGGGGAACTTGGTGAAAGACAGCTGAGAGCAAAATACAAAATGACTTTGTTCCACCTTCTCAGAAGTGAGACCAGAGATGACATTTGCATCTGCCTTGGAGCGTTTTGTAGATTTCTGAGCCTTTGTCACTGATCCTCCTGCCTTGCCCCCAATAAATGCCTTTGAATTTAGGTAGAAAGAAAGTTGGAAGACGCCCGCAGGGTGTCTAAGAAGGGTTAGGCATATTTTCACTATGCCTATAAAGAAGCAGAGGTCAGATAAGGAGGCAGAAACTGGAGAATTCCAGATCCTGCTTCTCTGTCAAGGCAGAAAGGATTTAGAGGGCACAGCTTGGACTTTGGAGTTTACATATATTCCATTCCCTTTTCTACTCTCTAGAGATGAGAACTTGGGCAGGAAATCCAGCCACAGTGAACTTTGGTGTTCTTCCCAGTGAGATGGGAATAAAAATAAGGCCTAACTCAGAATTGGTGTTAGGAGTCAAAGGAGAAAGGATATCTGAAACCACTTATCTTCCTCCCTCCTCTTCTGTCAAACAGCATAGACAAATGGAGATTCCCTGACTTTAAAAACAAAACAAAACATTTTTCAGTCATGGGACAGCAGTCTAGGGGCCTTTAGGAAGAAACTGAGGACCAAAGGATGCAACTGAGTACTGTCAGCTCAAGTGGCAAATGAAGTCATCAGCTCCAGGTAGTTCAAGTCCAAGCCCCACCTGGCTTTGAGGTGAGGTTGTGCTTTGAGCCGGTACCATTTTGGATGTTGCTCAGCTCTGGAATGAGAGGTGGGGTAGGAAGGGTGTGATGGTTAATTTTAGGTGTCAACCTCGCTGGGTAGGAGAAGCCCAGAAAGCTGGGGAAACACTGTTTCTGTGTATGCCTGTGAGATTGTTTCTGGAAGAGACTAGCATTAGAATCAAGAGACTGAGTAAAGGAAGTGTGCCCTCACCAATGTGGGCAAGCATCATCCAATCTATTGAGGACCCAGATAGAACAAAAATGCAGAGGAAGGGTGAATTCTCTCTCCTTGAGCTGAGACATCCATCTTTAGTTCCCGGACATCAGACATTGGAGTTCCTGGTTCACAGGCCTTCACGCTCTTTGTTGAAAGAATTTTTTTTTTTTTTTTGAGATGGAGCCTCACTCTGTCACCCAAGCTGGAGTGCAGTGGCACGATCTCAGCTCACTGCAACCTCTGCTTCCTGGGTTCAAGCGATCTTCTGCCTCAGCCTCCCCAGTAGCTGGGATTACTGGCACCTGCCACTGCACCCAACTAATTTTTGTATTTTTAGTAGAGACAGGGTTTCACCATATTGGCCAGGCTAGTCTTGAACTCTTGACCTCAGATGATCTGCCCATCACTGCCTCCCAAAGCGCTGGGATTACAGGCGTGAGCCACCACACCCAGCCTGTTGAAAGAAATTAAGGAAGACCTAAATAAATGGAGATATACATCTATACCATGTTCATGAATTGGAAGACTTGGTATTGTTAAAATGTCAGTTCTTCCCAAATTGATCTATAGCTTCAGTGCAATGGTGAGAGTTACACCATTGGCTTCCTGGGTTCTCAGGACTTTGGACATAGACTGAATTACCCCATTGTCTTTCCTGGATCTCCAACTCACAGATAGCAGGTCATGGGACTTCTCAGCCTCCATAACTGCATGAGCCAATTCCCATAATAAATCTCCTCTTTTTTTTTTTTTTTTGAGATGGAGTTTCTCTCTGTTGTCCAGGCTGGAGTGCAGTGGTGCAGTCTCGGCTCACTGCAACCTCCGCCTCCCAGGTTCAAGCAATTCTCCTGCCTCAGCCTCCCGAGTAACTGGGACTATAGGCGTGCACCACCACGGCCAGCTAATTTTGTATTTTTAGTAGCGATGGGGTTTCACCATGTTGGTCAGGCTGGTCTCGAACTCCTGACCTCAGATGTTCCTCCTGCCTCAGCCTCCCAAAGTGCTGGTATTACAGGTGGGAGCCACCATGCCCGGCCCCATACTACTTTGATTAGTATAGCTTTATAATAAATCTTGAAATCAAGTAGTGAAAGTTCTCCAAATTTGTCTATCTTTTTAAAAAATAGCTTTAGCCGTTTTAAATCTTTTGCATGTTCTCTCTCTCTCTTTTTTTTTTTTTTTGACAGAACTAAGCTGTAATGCATTCTCATTTAAATTTTAACATCAGCTTGTCATATGCTACCAACAAAGCCTGCTGGGATATAGATTGGGATTGCACTGAAGCTGTAGCTCAATTTGGGAAGAGCTACATTTTAAAAATATTGAGTCTTCCAATTCATGAACATGGTATAGATGTATATCTCCACTTATTTAGGTCTTCCTTAATTAATTAATTAATTAACCTTGTTTCTTTTTATGAGATGGAGTATCACTCTGTTGCCCAGGCTAGAGTGCAGTGGCATGATTTGTGCTCACTGCAACCCCCTCCTCCTGGGTTCACACAATTCTCCTGCCTTGGCCTCCTGAGTAGCTGGGATTATAGGCGTGTGCCACCACACCTGGCTAATTTTTGTATTTGTAGTAGAGATGAGGTTTTGCCATATTGACCAGGCTGGTCTCGAACTCCTGACCTCAGGTGATCCGCCCGCCTCAGTCTCCCGAAGTGCTGGGATTACATGCGTGAGCCACTACCCCTGGCCCTTCATTTCTTTAAATGATGTTTTGTATGTTTTGGCATACCAATCATAAACATATTTTGTTAGATTCATCCCTAAGAATTTCACTATTGATTTATTTACTTGTTTATTTTTAGAGTTGCTGTGTCACCCAGGGTGGAGTGCAGTGGCGTGACCATGGTTCCCTGCAGCCTGGAGCCCCTGGGATTCAGTGATCCTCCCACCTCAGCCTCCCCAGTAGCTGAGACTATGGGCACACTCCCTCATGCCTGGCTGATATTTCATTTTTCAAGTGTCATTTTAAATGGTATTGATTTTAAAATTTCAGTTTCTAGTCACTTCTATTTATTTTATTTTTGATACATTCTTTCAGATTTTCCACACAGATTTGACCCTGGGGTTTGGGTATCAGTCACATTTTCCTGTGCCCAAGAGATGGGAAGGATGTTTCTCAAGGGAGGACTTGCACACTTGATGGGGCCTCTTACTCTGCGAGAGCAGGATGAACAGGGGCTAGTGTGGTCTGGCAACTGTGACTCAGGTGGAAGCATGGCTTGCTCAGCTGATGCCTGCAAGTGTAGATGTCTCAACTGTAACCGGTGGATTTCCACATCAGAGAGCAACAAGTCTTGTTTCTCATAGTTTCTAGTTCTCTGTTGAGAATAGTTGTCTTTTTATACATATTGATCAGAGTTTCCTTTGTATTCATCTGTGTAGTTATGAGAGCTGCCCTAAAGTTACCATCTGCTAGTTTCATCACCACAGGTCACTTTTTACGTCGTATCCATTGGTTTTCTTTTCTCTGGAGTTTGGGTCATGTTTTCCTGTTTTCACATGTCTGGTAATTTTGGATTTTATCCTGGATGTTGCCATGACATGTTGCAGAGACTCTGGACTCTTTATACTTTAAAGAGTATTGGTTCTTCCCCCACCCCAGCTTTATTAAGGTATAGTTGATATATAAAAATCATAGATATTTACAACATGATGGGTTTTTAAAAAAATTTTTATTTTTGGTTTGGGGGCACACGTGAAGGTTTGTTACACAGATAAACAGGGTTTATTGTACAACAAATGGGGGTTTATTATACATATATTACATCACCCAGGTATTAAGCCCAGTACCCAATAGTTATCTTTTTTTGCTCCTCTCCCGCCTCCCATTCTCCCCCTCAGTGTCTGTTGTTTCCTTCTTCTTTGTGTTCATAAGTTCTCATCATTTAGCTCCCAACATGATGTTTCGGTATCTGTATACATTGTAAAATGATTCCACCAAGTTAATCAACATATCTACCACCTCATATGCTTATCGTTTTTTTTGTGTGTGTGTGTGGTGAGAACGTTTAGGATCTACTGTCATAGCAATTTTTAAATATGAAGAGTATTGATTTTTTTGTTTAAGTAGGCAATTAACTTGGCTAAACTTAACATGTAAACTCTCTCTCCCCTATAGAGGATGGCAGTTGAAATCTCAAGTTCATTTAGCCTTAACTGCTGCTTGATGACTTCCTCACTCATACCTGATTCTGGAGTTGGCAAGAGATTTGTGCATTTTATACACGGATTTGGGGACTCCCCTTCTGTGGCTCTTTTTTTTTTTTTTTTGAGATGGAGTCTAGCTCTGTTGCCCAGGCTGGAGTGCAGTGGCATGATCTCGGCTCACTGCAACCTCTGCCTCCTGGGTTCAAGTGATTCTCCTGCCTTGACCTCCTGAGTAGCTGGGATTACAGGTGCCCTCCACCAGGTCCAGCTAATGTTCATAATTTTAGTAGAGATGGAGTTTCACCATGTTGGCCAGGCTGGTCTGGAACTCCTGACCTCGTGATCCACCCGCCTCGGCCTCCCAAAGTGCTGGGATTACAAGCGTAAGCCACTGCGCATGGCTTTTCTCTCTCTTTTTATTTTTATTTTTAGAAATTTCGCCAGTCGTTTTTGTTTTTTGTTTTTAGTTTCTGTAATTACAGTGACCTTTAGTTTTTCAAGCCAGTAAGTTTGTTTGTTTGTTTTTTCTTTTTTGAGATGGAATCTCACTCTGTCACCCAGGCTGGAGTTCAGTGGCGCGATTTCAGCTCACTGTAACCTCCACCTCCCGGGTTCAAGAGATTCTCCTGCCTAAGCCTCCCTGGTAGCTGGGATTGCAAGCACGCGCCATCATGTCTGGCTAATTTTTGTATTTTTAGTAGAGATGGGGTTTCACCATGTTGGCCAGGCTGGTCTCGAACTCCTGAGCTCAAGTGATCCCCCCGCCTCAGCCTCCCAAAGTGCTGGGATTACAGGTGTGAGCCACCGTGCCCAGCGCAATAAGACTTTTCTACCCAAGAATTTCTATCTGAGTCCTGCATGGAGTAGTCCCGAATGGCGCAGATCCATCAGAAGGGAAACTTGCCCAGTGCTGTTCTCTTCTAAGTATTGATTCTCCTGCAGTATCTGCCTTTTTGTTGCTGTTTGGGGCCTTCAGTTACTGTTCGGATTTGTGGCTGTTAGCTCCGGAAGTGTTGATCAGATATTAGGTAGTTGACCATGACAAGAGCAGGACCTCTGAGCAACAACGCTGTCAACAGTGCCATGACTCTGTTAGTCCTTGAAACTCAGAAGGAGGAAGAGGGTGGGGAGGAAAATCTAAACTGGCTGAATTTAAATCTGAAATGACTGAACAAAGCTCAAAGTTTCTGAGAAAACCACCATCTGACTAGATTGACTCTTTGGCCATCGTGTAAAATTTTCGGTTATAGAATGGTAGAGAAAAGTGCATTTTCCCATCTACATCTTGTGGCCTGAAAATATCTTCCCTCCTGCATATAGGAAGGAAAAACCTTGAAGATGGTGGATGTGGGATCGGGGAGAGGCTGGATGAAAAGTAGTTATATCTTCCAGGTACTGAGTTTTTTCATGCATAGAATGGTGGGGTTGGGGGAGGTCTAGAAGATTTCAAAGTCTGTTCTCGCTCTCACACTTACACTAAGTGCTTTTTACGAACTTCTGAGGCCACAAACTTCTGCCCTGACAAGAGTCTCTCCCTGTGAAAAAGGGGTGGAAGTCCAGGGCTGGAGATGCCTTCCAAGGCTGTAGGCGCCCCTCCACCGCTTCTGAGGCCCTGCCTCTCTCAGGTCCCAGGTCTCTGTCAGAGGAGTTTTGGGGCAGAGCCGGAGCTGTTGAAGGGTGGGGCAGCCAGACATTCCCCAGAGCTCTTTCCTGTCCAGATTCGATCAGACCTGTGGCTTTTTCAGGAGAGGACAGTCAGGCCCTTGGGCAGCTGAACCTGATCAGCTTCCCTTACTCTACCTTATTTCTTCCTTTAATATTTTTATTTGTTTTTAGAACTTCAGTTCCTGTCCCTGCTTAGGAGAGGGGAGTTGTCCATTAGACAGAATCTACATCTACCCTAGATTCTTCTATCACTAGTTTTTTGTTTTTTTTTTTCCCCCCAAGTCTAGCTTAGCAGTAAGCTCTAAGGTCCCAGCCTAGCAAGGCTGCTGGGAGAAAGCCTCTTTCCCAGGAATTCCAGCAAAAGTCTCAGGGCTGAGCCTCATTAGTCTGTCTTCGGTCATGTGACCATCCCTGAGCCAGTCCCGGAGGCTGGGGAGATGAAGGGCCCTGATTGGCCAGCCCTGGTCATGGCCACCCCTAAAGTCAGGGCCAGAGGTAACTCCATCCCAATCACCTGGACAGAAGGGGGCTTCCCCAGGGATGAGGGCGGGACTGTTACCAAGATAAGGGAGATGCATGCTGGGAGGATGAAATCAACAGACTTCCACAACATAAGTTTTTCTCAAAGTTCCGGATCCAGGATTCACGAGTGTTGCTTGCCCTGTGCCAGGCACTTCCTTTACCTTTTGTATCTAGTTATTTTATCCCAAGAGATCATGTTGTTCCAGACAGGGAACTGAGCTTAGAGAGAGGAAGGGTCTTTCCCAAGCCGATGGCACAGGGTCTGCACTTCCTGCCTGGGAAGCAGGCCTGGGGCTTCCCACGTGGCCTGACCCCTCTCATCTGACACCTGCCCCCCACTCCCTCCCCTCTGCCTGCAAAACTGACATGAGGAGACTGCTTGTGTTTCCAGAAAGAGGGGAATTGGCAATAGCCATGAGTTGAGATGACTTGATAAAATATTTCTTGTTTTCTCGAGTTTACATAGACCAAGTTTTCACTGTTGCTATGGGGTGGGTTGGCAGAGAGATGAAAATAAATCTGTGTAATTTATTTTTTCTCTGAGTGGAGTATATTTCTGCTGGCTTCACACACATGCACACACGCGCGCGCACGCGCACATACACATGCCCGCACATACAGGCTTTCATAAAATACTTAAACCCCTCTAATGCTCTCTGTGGAAGGAATAAATATGTACTGTACTTTCAACTTCTGTTCTTTGAAATACCATATGGTCTGCACTGTGAGCTTAAAATACTCTAGTGAGCGGATGCTTTCATGCAGCAGATAGCCAGGTGGAGCTCTCCCCGCCAATCTTACAAGGTTAATTAATCCTTTAAAATAGAGCGTGGAGGGGTCCCTGCGTCAGAAACGGGTGCTGTGTGAGGGAAGTAGCCCGGTGGCCTGCACCGGGGCTGAGCAGAGAGTACAAAGGCGGTGGGAAGGTGGGCTAGGCCGGGAGCACCCCTGCTGCCCGACGGCGCCTTTAATGAGCCCGCTCAGTCACTCAGATACTCACAGTTTGCATTCTGCATAATCAGTGTAACAGGCTGATGGTTTGCATGAATATCTAAGTTTGTCATTGTGGTTAATTTTTCCTCAAAAAGAGGCCCCCTATCTCTCTGGCCCAATGCATATTTATAAAGGGCAGGGAAGTCAGGCAGAGGATGCTGGATGAAGGGGCGGCTCAGGGAGGGGGGCCCGTGGCCGGTCCCTGAAGCCTGGGAGGCCAGGCTCCTGCCAGAGCTGGTGGCTCAGAGAAGGGTGCAGAGCTCCTCAGAGCCTGGAGGGAAGGAACTGCAGGGAGAGGGGACAGCCTGGTTTGCAAGGGCCCATTTGGGCTAGCCTCTTTCCTGCTCCAGGCCTCAGTTTCCTTATCCATACAAGGAGCATGTGGGCCACTTGATCCAGGCCTCAGGGTCCCAAAGGAACTATCCTCTCCAAATGAGGTTACACAGAGTCAGAGAGGGGAGGGAGAGAGGCTCACATCCATTCAACAACTTTATTATTTATTTATTTATCTATTTACTTTTCTTTGAGATGGAATTTTGCTCTTGTCGCCCAGGCTGGAGTGCAATGGCTCAATCTCGGCTCACTGCAACCTCTGCCTCCCAGGTTCAAGTGATTCCTGCCTCAGCCTCCTGAATAGCTTGTATTACAGGCGCCCGCCACCACGCCCAGCTAATTTTTTGTATTTTTAGTAGAGACGGGGTTTCACTATGTTGGCCAGGCTGGTTCCGAACTCCTGACCTCAAGTGATCCACCCGCCTTGGCCTCCCAAAGTGCTGAGATTACAGGCATGAGCCACCATGCCCTTGTTAAGTTGTTAAGCTTACTTAACAACTTTAGTGGTGTGACTCCTTCCCAGAGCACCTGTGGTGCTCCACGACCAAGTATTTTTATAGGTTAAAAACTCCAGTTATCTTGTAAAAAATGTAATTGCATTATGTTGTATATAATTTGGTGTAAAAAGCGTTAAATTGCTCGTTTTAAATAGGCTACGGTTATTTTTGTTTTCTTTTGTATTTTGTTTTTGTGTTTGACACAGGGTCTTGCTCTGTCACCCAGGTTAGAGTGCAGTGGTGCAATCATAGCTCACTGCAGCCTCAACCTCCTGAGCCCAAGCAATCCTCCCAGCTCTGCCTCCTGAGTGGTCATGACCACAGGTGTGCACCACAATGCCAGGCTGATTTTTTTTTTTTTTTTTGAGACAGAGTGTTGCTCTGTTGCCCAGGCTAGAGTGCAGTGGCATGATCTCGGCTCACTGCAACCTACGACTCCCTGGTTCAAGCAATTATCGTGCCTCAGTCTCCCGAGTAGCTGGGATTACAGGCATGCACCACACCCAGCTAATTTTTGTATTTTTAGTAGAGACAGGGTTTCACCATGTTGGCCAGGCTGGTGTCAAACTCCTGGCCTCAAGTGATCTGCCTGCCTCGGCCTCCCAAAGTGCTGGAATTACAGGTGTGAACCACTGTTCCGGCCTGAGCCACTGTGCCCGGCCCTGGCTAATTTTTAAATTATTTGTAGAGATAGGGATCTCTCTATGTTGCTCAGGATGGTTTTGATCTCCAGTGCTCAAGTGATTCTCCTGCCTCGACCTCCCAAAGTGCCGGAATTACAGGTGTGAGCTACCGCGCCCAGCCAGCTATGGTTTTTGTAACCTTGTTTTGGCATTTTTTTTCTGACTCGTCAAAGAATATTTCGGCAACTTTGGAGTGGCCAGGCTTCCCTTTCCCATGCGCGGCCGGAAGTCCAGGTGGGAATGGGGAGAGGCTGGGAGATCCCTCAGGTCGGTGGCTTCCAGAGCTCTCCAGGCCACGCCTCTCAGTGGCCAGCAGGTGGCAGTTCTGAGCCTTCCACCTGGCCACCCTCCTTCCTCCACCCCCGGGGTGCCCGTCCCCCCAGTCCACATACCACAGAGTCCCAGGTGGCTGGAGAGAGCTCCTGGCTTCCAGGCCCTGGGCCATTCTGAGAAGCTGGATGAGGCAGCCTAGTGGCCATCCAGCTGCCCCTGCCTGGGACTGCCTGCCTACCCCTTCCCATCCTTGGCTCCATGCTAAAGGAAGGTGGGCTTCCTGGAGGAGCTGACATCTTAAGTGAGACCTGCAGGACAATAAAGGATTTCAGGCAGAGGGAACGGAATATGCCCAAATCCAGAGAATCCAGACCCTGTGCTTTCAGGAACTGGCAGGAGGCTGATGTGGCTAGAATGCAGACTGTTGGGCTTGGGAGAGGGACTAGGGAGGCCAGGTAACGCTTGGCACTGTGGGAGCAGCAGGACCAGGGCAGCCTGAGTCTAGACATTATCTTGAGGGCAGTAAGGAGCCCTCAGCCCATTCTAACCCATCAGAGTTGGCCTCCGGAAGGATCGCCATGGCTGCAAACTGCCTAGCCTCTCATCGCCCCTCACCCGCTGTCACTCACACACCTGGGCCTCCTACCGTGCTGGCCAGGAAAGAGCTGCAAGTCCTCGGGCCCGAGGCTCGGCAGGCAGCCGACCTACCTTGCAGTCCTCAGGAGAAGCTGTCCAGGAACCCCACCCTCCCGAGCTCCCGGGGCTTTGGTGGGGAAGGGAGCCTCCCAGGGTCCCGGAGCACTAAACAAAAAGGAGCTGAAGGTCACCACACTTTGGCCATTTGCAGGGAGCCCTTCCCCACACAGGGGTGGCATGTTCCCTTGTGGCTGCCAGGGAGCCCCCAACACCCCTGGGAAGATGGCAGGTCGAGGGGAGGGGACATGGCCTGAAAACAAGGAAGCAGTCTGCAATGGGGAGATGTGGGGCATGGGGCTGTTTTAGACAGAGGAGGCGGCAGGTGCGCGTATGTAGGTTTGAGGTAGATTTTGCTACCCAGGAAATGGGCTCTTGCCTCTTCTACCTGCCTGTGAACTGGCCCTGGGACCCAGCAGGAGAGGCTCCCCTGAGTGACTTGTGACATTCTTTTTTTTTTTTTTTTTGAGATAAGTCTCATTCTGTTGCCCAGGCTGGAGTGCAGTGGTGCGATCTCAGCTCACTGCAATCTCCACGTCCTGGGTTCAAGCAATTCTCCTGCTTCAGCCTCCCGAGTAGCTAGGATTACAGATTACAGATGTGTGCCACCAAGCCTGGCTAATTTCTGTATTTTTAGTAGAGATAGGGTTTCACCATGTTGGCCAGGCTGGTCTCGAGCTCTTGACCCCAGGCGATTCGCCTGCATCGGCCTCCCAAAGTGCTGGGATTACAGGGGTAAGCCACCTTGCCCGGCCAACACATGGTGTTCTGAAACAGCACAGCCTAGTGTAACCTCAATTGGTAATTAATTAATTACACTCCCCAGGTGTCTCCTGGAGTCCTTCCTGTAGGGGAGGGGAGGCTGAGGCTGCAGAGGCCCCATTCAGAGGGCTGTTGAATGACTCATGGCTGTTGAGAAGTAATGTCCACTAAGTAACATCTGATTCTGTATTTAACATTTAAATATTTAATTAACTAAATGGGCCAAATATTTAATCAAGCACCATCAAAGCCACTGTGAGCCTCCACTCTGCATAATTCCAAGGCAGGCCAGCTTCCCTCCGAGTCCCCATCCTCATCCTGACAGTGCTATCGGTGCCCCTGCCTGGTGGGAAACATACCCATTCTGGTACCCAATTCTTTTTTTTTCAGAGACAAAATCTCACTATATTGCCCAGGCTGGTTTCAATTTGCCCAGGCTGGTTTCAAACTCCTGCACTCAGGCAATCCGCCTGCCTCGGTCTCCCAAAGCACTGGGATTACAGGTGTGAGTCACTGTACCCATCCATCCGATACCACATTCCGAGACTCAGGGCATCTCATGTCCTAGGCAAAGTTGCTTGTTTGCTTTTGTTTTGTTTTGTTTTGTTTGTTTTTGAGTCAGGGTCTCTCTCTGCTGCCTAGGCTGGATTGCAGTGGTGCGATCTCGGTCCACTGCAACCTCTGCGTCCTGGGCTCAAGCGATTCTCCTGCCTCAGCCTCCCGAGTAGCTGGGATTACAGGCGCGCGCCACCATGCCTGGCTAATTTTTGTATTTTTAGTAGAGATGGGGTTTCACCATGTTGCCCAGGCTGGTCTCCAACTTCTGGCCTCAAGTGATCCGCCTGCCTCGGCCTCCCAAAGTGCTGGGATTACAGGTGTGACCAACTGCACCCCACCACAGTTGTTTGATTAGACTCCAGGTTTGCTATGCTGGAGATAGAGTTCCCCCATGGCCACCCTTTCCTCTCCTCTTTCTCTTTCCTCCCCAAGTAGACACAATCGAGACTGGCTGCTGGGTTCCCCTGGAGGCAGTGTGATACCACTCTTCCTGCCTCTGATGACAGATTCAGGCCTTGACAACAGGGGTGAACATGTGACCCAGTCTGGACCAATCAGAATTCTTCTCCAGGATTTTTGTAACTGGAGTTAAAGGTGGGAAGACTTTTTTGAGCTGGCCTTGCTCTGTCACCCAGGCTGGAATGCAGTGGCACAGTCATGGCTCACCGCTGCATCAACCTCCTGGGCTCCAGTGATACTCTTGCCTCAGCCTCCTGAGTAGCTGGGACTATAGGCAAGCACCACTGTGCCCGGCTAATTTTTTTTATACAGACGGGATCTTACTATATTCCCGGAGATGGTCCCATGGCATCCCAATCTCTGCATCCAGCTGTTCCTGAAGATGGGCCTACCCTGATCTTTCTGTGGGAGGGCAGGTGAACCAATAAGTGCCCTATGTCTTTAAGCCAATGGAAATCAGTTTTCTATCACTTGTATCCAAAAGTGCCCTGACCAATACATACTCCACCATTATAGTCATGTAGCTTATGTGCAAATAAAATGACTTTTAATTATTTAACTGTAAATAATACTTGTGTTAGATTAGTGCAAAATCTTTGTGCATTTACTTTTCAGCCAAAACCACAATTACTTTTGCACCAATCTAATATCTAATAGCTCATAGCTCATATTCCTACCAGTAAGTTTTTTTGGTTTTGTTTTTGTTTTTGGAGACAGTCTTGCTCTGTCGTCTAGGCTGGAGTGCAGTGGCGCCATCTCAGCTCACTGCAACCTCCTCCTCCCGGGTTCAAGCAATTCTCCTGCCTCAGTCTCCTGAGTAGCTGGGACTACAGGTGTGCGCCACCACGCCCAGCTAATTTTTGTATTTTTAGTAGAGATAGGATTTCACCATATTGGCCAGGCTGCTCTCAAACTCCTGACCTCGTGATCTGCCTGCCTCGGCCTCCAAAAGTACTGAGATTACTGGCGTGAGCCACCACGCCTGGCAGCAAGGTATGTTTAGGTTTCCTTGAATATGTCCTCGGCTCTTCAGAATGAAGGGAGGATCTGAGCCTGGAAGGATGGGTCCCTCTGACACCTGCTATCCTGCTGATGAGGTCAGCGTGCTTCTGGAACTGCTGAATCCTGGGGCTCTGGTGACATCACCATCTCTCTCTCCCTCTTCCTCTCCCCCCACCATGCCTCACCACACCCCACCTCTTCCTGGGCTTTGCTTTTCATTATATTGGCTTCGTTATCCGGCAAGTGTTCTTCCAGTTGTAGCCCCAGCAGCTCCAGGCTTACGCTGTCCTTGCAAGAAATCCCTGTGGAAGAGGGCAGTTTTTTTTCCCAATTGAACCACAAAGGTGGCTAGGCGCGGTGGCTCACGCCTGTAATCCCAGCACTTTGGGAGGCCGAGGCGTGTGGATCATCTGAGATCAGGAGTTCGAGACCAGCCTGGCCAACATGGTGAAACCCCATCTCTACTAGAAATACAAAATTAGCTGGGCATGGTGGTAGGTGCCTGTAATCCCAGCTACTTGGGAGGCTGAGGCTGGAGAATCGCTTGAACCCGGGAGGCGGAGGTTGCAGTGAGCTGAGATCGCGCCATTGCACTCCAGCCTGGGCAACAAGAGTGAAACTCCATCTCAAAACAAAAAACAAAAAACAAAAACAAAAAAACCCACAAAGGTCCCAGGAAAGGCTCTGATTGGATAGACTTGGGTTATGTGCCCATTCCTGAACAAATCACCGTGGCCACAGGGAGAATACATGCATTGGCTCAGCTGAGCAACGTGCCAGGCAGAGGGGGAAATGGAGGAAGGAGCACTGAGAGAGGGGTGGTTCCCCAGGAAAAGTTGCTGTGGTGCAGTTGACCACAGGAAGAATGAGGGGAGCTGGCCAGTCCAGTGACACCCTGCCTAGGAAGCTTCTCTACCCTGGAGACTTCACCCTGCAGAGGGTGTCCTCTGGTGCTAGAAATGGAGGTGGGACTGCTGCAGGAGGGGAGGAAGCATGAGGAATGTGTGTGTTCCACAGTCTAGAGAAGCACCAGGGCTATCACTGCTTATCCTTCCCCTGGTGGCAGAGAGTGGGTGGGAGGGTATTTCTATGCAGACAGTTATATAGTGTGGACTGAAGGGGACAGGGAGAAAGCACCAAGAAAGCCCTTACTGTGTACAGGACAGTCACTCTGAGAGACTTGGGGCACAATTACCTACTGAGCTGCCCAGGGAATTCCCTGCATTTTGGCCATTACCATCCAAGGCTTCGTGAATCCATTTTCTTGCTGGTGGGAGCATAAATTGTTACAACCAGCCTTCACGGGGGGCAACGTGGCAACATTGATTACATTTAAAAATGCACAGACTCCTAGCACTTTGGGAAGCTGAGATAGGCAGATCACTGAGGTCAGGAGTTCGAGACCAGCCTGGTCAACATGAGGAAATCCTGTCTCTACTAAAGATACAAAAATTAGCCAGGTGTGGTGGCATGCACCTGTAATCCCAGCTATTCAGGAGGCTGAAGCAGGAGAATCACTTTAACTTGGGAGTTGGAGGTTGCAGCGAGCTGAGATTGCACCACTGCACTCCAGCCTGGGCAACAGAGTGAGATTCTGGCTCAAAAAAATAGTAATAATAGGCCAGGTACGGTGGCTCATGCCTGTAATCCCAGCACTTTGGGAGGCTGAGGCAGGGGGATCACGAGGTCAAGGTATCGAGACCATCCTGGCCAACATGGTGAAACACCGTCTCTACTAAAAATACAAAAATTAGCCAGGCGTGATGGCACACACCTGTAATCCCAGCTACTCGGGAGGCTGAGGCAGCAGAATCGCTTGAATCCGGGAGGCAGAGGTTGCGGTGAGCCGAGATCGCACCACTGCACTCTAGCCTGGCAACAGAGAGACTCCGTCTCAAAAAAAAAATATATATATATATAGTAATAATAAAAATAAAAAATAAATTAAAAAAAGAAGCTCCCTGGCAATTCTAATGTGGCCCAGACCCTCTGGTCCAGATTTCCAGCCCCTGCAGAATTCCTGGTCTCCTCTTGGCTCCACCCCAGCACACACCAAACCTGGGGTTCGGGGTGCGGCCCTTTCTCCTTGATTTCCCCTCAAAAGTGTCCTTCCCCTCCTGCTGGGTGCTGGGTGAGGCCAGCTCATGGTGGAGTGCTGGGGAAGGAGTAGCTCACCCTCACAACCGCCCATGCAGGAGCCCCTCTCTGTCCTCCCCCTGGAAAAGGGAACTTGGCATTCTGTGTAGCACTGCTGGCCTCAGGAAACCTGGTGGGCTGCATGCCCACATGGCCTGAGAGGACACTGCCAGCACTCAGCAGAAGGGTCACGTTGGCCAGCTCACTCCCTGCCAGCCCCTGAAGTCGAAGCTGCCTGAAACTGCGGTGCTGGTTTGCCACTGCCAGGAGATGCCAGCAGCCTAATTTACATGGCTGTCCAGGGTACCTCCAGCCATGGGACAGCCAGGAAAACTGCACCCCATCTTAGAAAACTCAGGAACCTGAGGGAGGAAGTCCAAACTGAAAAACCTCAATTAGCCAGGCGTGGTGGCTTGTGCCTGTAATCCTAGCTACTCAGAGGCTGAGGCAGGAAAATTGCTTGAACTCGGGAGATGGAGGTTGCAGTGAGCCGAGATCGTGCCACTGCACTCCAGCCTGGGCAACAGAGCGAGACTCCATCTCAAAAAAAAAAAAAAAAGAAGAAGAAAAAGAAGAAGAAGAGGAAGAGGAAAAGAAGAAGAAGAGGAAGAGGAAAAGAAGAAGGAGGAGGAGAAGAAGAAGGAGAAGGAGAAGAAGGAGAAGGAGAAGATGATGATGAGGAGGAAGAAAACAAAAAACAATACAAAACAAAACAAAACCTGTTCTGAACAGCAGGCACTGCTGAGGAAGGAAAAGAACTTTCACAAAAAAGTAAGACAGAGATGAACTGGTAGTTGCATGGTCGGGGAGGACTATCAGGAACCAAAAGAATCAAACGACTTCTCTGTTTAAAAATTCAACTGATAAACTCAGGAAGGGAATGATCACTGCTGAGAAATAAGTTGATACCATGAGAGTTCAGGTGGAAGGAAATCTCACCGCAGTGCAAAACCAGAAAAAGATTTGGAGGACAAACCCTGATGATCTAACATTCAAAAAAGCAAAAGAGAAGGAAAAAAAAGATATAAAGGGAAAATGATAATCAAATAATTAATCAAAGAGCATTATCTTCCTTTCTTTTTTTTTTCAGAGATGGGGTCTTGCTATGTTGTTCAGGCTTGAGTTCCGTGACTATTAACATGTGTGATTGTAGCATACTACAGCGTTGAAACTCCTGGGCTCAAACAATCCTCCTGCCTCAGCTTCCCGAGTAGCTGGGTCCGTAAGCACACACCACTGTACCCAGCTCCTAATTAAAGAACATTTTCTAAGCTGGCGAAAGCCTTGATTAAAAGGGCCGATAGAGTTCCAGGAAGGATTAATTGAAAAGACATATACTTAAACAGACCCTGGTGTAATTCCTGAATTATGAACTTCCAGACAGAAAGTAAGGTTACTTACAAAGGAAAGAAAAATCACGTTGATATTGGCTTTCTCATCTGCCACCCTGGAAGTCAGGAGACGAATGGAACAGTGACTTCAGGGACAAGGACAGTGACCCAGGAATCCTATGTCCACAAAAGATATCATGCATATATCAGGGCAATGGCAAGAGATGTTTCTTTTTCTTTTTCTTTGTTTTGAGACAGGGTCTCACTCTGTCACTCAGGCTGGAGTGCCTGCTGTGATCACGGCTCACTGCAGCCTAGACTGGCTGGGCTTGAGCAATCCTCCCACCTTAGCCTCCCAAGTAGCTGGGACCACAGGTATGTGCCACTGTGCCCCACTCATTATTTTAATTTTTTTTTTTTTGTAAAGACGGGTCTCACTGTGTTGCCCAAGCTGGAAGAGATTTTAAAGTATGCAAAGACTTATATCCTCTCTGAGGAAAATGCTAAATAAATACTACAGCCAAAAACAAATACACTGGGCCAGGCACGGTGGCTCACATCTGTAATCCCAGCACTTTGGGAAGCTGAGGCAGGCGGATCACTTGAGGTCAGGAGTTCGAGACCAGCCTGACTGACATGGTGAAATCCCATCTCTACTAAAAATACAAAAATTGTCCTGGTGGCAGTTACCTTTAATCCCAGCTACTTGGGAGGCTGAGACAGGAGAATCGCTTGAACCCTGGAGGTGGAGATTACAATGAGCCAAGATCTCACCATTACACTCCAGCCTGGGCAATATATCCAGACTCCATCTCAAAAAAAAAAAAAAAAGTCCACAAACCCTTTGATGATCGTCCCTTCAAGATGTGGATCATGGACCTTAATTTCCCTCCCTGGTAGTGTGGGACAGACCTAGTGACCCACTTCTAACCAAGAGAATCTAAGAGAGTGACAGGATGTGACTGAGGTTAAAGCATAAACGGTACCAGGAGTTCCTCTCTCTCTCATCACTTGATCTGAGGGAAGCTGTGTTGTGAACAGCCCCATAGATGCCCTTGGGACAAGGAACGGAAGTCTCCTGCCAACAGCCACATGAATGAGCTTCAAAGAGGATCCTGCAGCCTCAGCCCAGCCTCAGAGGGCTGCAGACTTGGCCGACACCCGGTTACAGCCTCCTGAGAAACCTTGAGCTGGGACCATTGAACAGAGCTGCTCCTGGACCTGACCCGCAGAAACTGTCAGATAACAAACGTCTCTTGTTGTAAACTGCTAAGTTTTGGGGTAATTTGTTACCTGCCATAGATAAATAATACAATCTGTAAAGAAACACAAATTTCTATGTTAACAGTGGAGAGGTACCCATTAAAGGAAATGAAAAGTATTGTGGAATTTCTGAATTAATACGGGTAAAGAATGATGAAAAACCTGAGCCAACCATCAAAGAAAAGTAAATGGGAGAGGGAAAATAACAATAATTTAGTAAGCATAAACCAGAAAAATGTAATAAAATCAGTAAACACACAATAAGATGGAAGAGGTTAAACCCATAGATATCATCTATCATTATAAATTATGAATTTTCCTGTCAAATTGGAAAAAAAGAAAATTCAAGTAGATGCTGTTTATATGAGGCACATCTAAGATAAAGACACAATGAAAAGTTGAAAATTAATTGTTGAGCAAGGAGTTAATGGAAAAATGCAGACAAAAAAAGAAGCATAGTGGCAGTATGAAGATGAATCAACATGGAATCCAAGGGGCGAGGTCCTGGGCAGAGAAGGAGATTATGAAACATGGAAGTGCAATTCACAGAGAAACTAAAGTCTTCAGAAACATGTATGTACCAAATAATGTGGTAGCCAAACACATAAAGCAAAACTCCCAGGAATACACAGAGAACATGGTAAAAATATAATTATAATAGAAGATATTTTAATACAAAGGACTAATTATCTGAGTATCTATTATTCAAGTCCCTGTAATTATAAGACTGCTTTGAAAAACAAAAGTATTCCTGGTACAATTACAGTAGCAACAATAATGATAATAAGAAATAACAAACGTTAAGCTCTTATGATGCGCCAGCCAAGGTTCTAAGTACTTTACATGTACTAACCCTTTTGGTCCTTACCACAAATTATAAGTCATGATTTATTACTATCTGTTAGCCAAGATGACTATAATAATTTCTTCCATCCTTGTATATACAAACTTTTGCAATGTGACTTTATCAATTCCTCTTTTAAGAGGCAGAATGTATTTTTTTTTTTTTTTGAGATGGTGTCTCACTCTATTGCCCAGGCTGGAGTGCAGTGATGTGATCTCAGCTCACTGCAACCTCTGCCTCCTAGGTTCGAGTGATTCTCCTGCCTTAGCCTCCCAAGTAGCTGTGACTACAGGTGCACACCACACCACCACACCCAGCTAATTTTTTTTGTATTTTTAGTAGAGATGGGTTTTTGCCGAGTTGGCCAGGCTGGTCTCCAACTCCTGATCTCAGGTGATCCATCCGCCTCAGCCTCCCTAAGTGCTGTGGCGTGAGCCACTGTACCCGGCCTATTTTTATTTCTTTTTTTGAGATGGGGTCTCATTCTGTCACCCAGGTTGAAGTGCAGTGGCTCAGTCTCAGCTCACTGCAACTTCCTCCTCCCAGGCTCAAGTGGTCCTCCCACCTCAGCCTCTCAGTAGTGGGGACTACAGGTGCGAACCACCAAGCCTACCTAATTTTTCATATTTTTGTAAGAGACAGGGTTTCGCCATGTTACCCAAGCTGGTCTCAAACTCCTGAACTCAGGCAATCCAGCCCCCTCAGCCTCCCAAAGAGAATCTATTTTTATATCCATGAATCTGGTCTGGCTTTGCAACTTGCTTTGACAATGGGATGTTGTGGAAATTACTTTTTTTTTACTTGTGAGTTAGGCCTCAAGACACTGCACAGCTTCCACTCTTGGTCTCTTGGAACACTTCCACCATCGTTTGAAGAAGCCTGGGCTGGGCTGCTGAAGACCTGTGGCCAAACACCCATCATCAGACATGGGGGTGAGGCATCTTAGAACATCTGGTCCCAGCTGAGTTGCTGGATAACTATAGCTGCATTAGTAACCAAGGGCAAGATCAGCAGAAGAGCCATCCAGCTGAGCCCACACCAAACTGCCACACACAGAATTGTGAGAAAACAAAATGGTTTTTGTTTAAAATTTTTGAACTGGTTTCTTTTGCAGAACTAGACAACTGAGAAACCATTCCCATTTTGCAAATGAGGAAATAGAAGCACAGGAAGGTTGAGTAATTTGCCCAAATTTTCACAGCTATGATTATGATTCTCAGTTAAGTCGTGACTTGAATTCAGTTACTAATGAATTGAGCTTTTATAAAATTATTATTCACTCAAACATTCCTCCCAGTTCACTGTTAGCATTTATCCTGGACAAATGCATCAGCATTTTTGATGGTCAGCCTCTCAATAATCGTAGAAATACCCCATAGTACAATATAATTCAAGTCAATTACAAAGTGAAACTACACATTTTGGAAAAAAAAAAAAGGATTTTATGAAATAGCAATATTGGGTGAGGTGCTGGTGGCTCATACCTGTAATCCCAACACTTTGAAAGGCCAAGGTGGGAGGATTGCTTGAGGCCAGGAGTTCAAGACCAGCGTGGGCAACATAGTGAGAGCTTGTCTCAGTACATAAATAAAAATAAATGGTTTGATTATTGTGACAGAAGTTCTCAACTGTTACCCAATATTCATTCTGTTTTCACTGACATGAACCCAGTTTTGCCTAGGGTGGTAATGTACTCAGCTAAAAATTCTCTCCTCCCAGACTCTTCTGCAGCTAGGGGTAGACGTGTGATGGTGTTTTGGCCAACGTAACATGAAAAATTCTACTTGTGGGACTTCTGTGAAAGTTATTGCTCTCCCGATAAATAAGGGGCAGACTAAGGTGGCTGAAACCTTTTTGCCTTGAGTCATGCCCCCTTTGAACTGGAATGTGGATGAGATTCCTAGAGGTGCAGCTGCTACCTTGAGAAAGCAAACAGGAAACCTTCAGGAGGGTGAAGCGGGGGCCAGAAGGGCCACATCTGTGATGTTTTTCGTGTGCAATGGCACCAGCCCATCTGTTTGCCCTTGGATTTTTTTGTCATATAAGAAAAATAAGCTCCTAGCTTGTTAAAGTTGCTAAATTGGGTTTCTGTGAAATGCAACCCTGACTGATACAAATAGCAAAGGATTAAGAGAGGCCCTTAGGACAATAGCTGAAGCCATCAATTACCTTTTGCAAAACACAGTAGTATTGCAGAAGTCAGATGTGAAGTGAAGGGTGTCTTGTCATGACATCACACAATTTTATTAGAAAAATTATACTTTCAAAAAGTCAACATTAGATTTATTATTTTTAAGCAAACTTTTTATTCAAGTATAACATACCTATGGGAAACTACACTGGATTTATATTTGTCTTAAAAATGACATTGTTGCAATTATAACCTAAATTTCAGTGAATATTGGATAAAGTAAATGTCTTTTTTGTACTACTTGGTTTCATGTCTCGGTATAACATTATGCATGAAATTTTGCCCTCCCCCAAGTGGATTCACGCTAAAGTGTTTTTTCTTTTTCCTCTAATACAATTATTTTTGGATAATGATGATGACTTGTATCTCTTTCAGAAAGTAGTAGATTTCTGTAGAAAGGCCTCTGTAGGAGGCCGGGTGCAGTGGCTCACACCTGTAATGCCAGCACTTTGGTGGCCAAGGCGGGAGGATCTCAGGGAATCAAGACCAAAAAAAAAAAAAAAAATTCTACCTGTTATCTTCTCTGATCATATCCTAGTGAAAACAGAAAGCAACAATTAAAAAAAAAATCCCTAACGCGGTGAAACCCCATCTCTACTAAAAACACACAAAAAATTAGCCGGACATTGTGGCGGGCGCCTATAGCCCCAGCTACTCGGGAGGCTGAGGCAGGAAACTGGCATGAACCCGGGAGGTGGAGCTTGCAGTGAGCCGAGATCGCACTATTATTGCACTCCAGCCTGGGCGACAGAGGGAGACTCCGTCTCGGGGGAAAAAAAAAAAATCCAACCCCCACCCCCACCCCCCGGCCCTCCCACTGCGCCTGCCTGCTCCCCTCAAGAATCATTGAGGAAAACAAACCTGTAGTACTTACTTGGAAATTCAACCATTTCTTTTTTTCTTTCTTTTTTTTTTTTTGAGACAGAGTCTCGCTTTGTCACCCAGGCTGGAGTGCAGTGGCGCAATCTCGGCTCACTGCAACCTCCACCTCCTGGGTTCAAGCGATTCCCCTGCCTCAGTCTCCCGAGTAGCTGGGACTACAGGCGCCCGCCACCACGCCCAGCTAATTTTTTGTATTTTTAGTAGAGACGGGGTTTCACTGTGCTAGCCAGGATGGTCTCGTCCTGACCTCGTGATCTGCCCGTCTCGGCCTCCCAAAGTGTTGGGATTACAGGCATGAGCCACTGCGCCCAGCCTTAACTATTTCTTGACATGTGGATCAAAAAAGGAATTAAGGAGAAGAATTTTTTTTTTTTTCTGAGACAGAGTCTTACTCTGTGGCTCAGTCTGGAGTGCAGTGGCACCATCTCGGCTCACTGCAACCTCTGCCTCCTGGGGTCAAGCAATTCTCTTGTCTCAGCCTCCCCAGTAGCTGGGATTACAGGCATCTGCCACCATGCCCGGCTAATTTTTGTATTTTTAGTAGAGATGGGGTTTCACCATATTGGCCAGGCTGGTCTTGAACTCCTGACCTCACGTGATCCACCCACCTAGGCCTCCCAAAATGCTGGAATTACAGATGTGAGCCACCATGCTTGGCCTCACAGACATTTTTAATTGTAATTAAAATTATAGTTACTTTGCAAAACATGTAACAATTTGTCCTCCCACCAGCAATGACCAGGATAGGTGTCCACTTCCCCGCAACCTCATCCACCTTAAATGCTAGTGTTCTTTTGAATTTTTGTCATAGTCACAGGTACTGTTCTGGCAGGAATGTTCCTGACACTTTGAGAGGCTGAGGATCTTTGCACATGCTTTTAGGATGTCTGGAGCTCCTCTTCTGTGAATTGCCTCCTCCTATCTTGGCCCATTTTTCCACGGTGTTGTTTGCCTTTTTGTTATCAGCTTGTAGGAGGCCTTTGTTTATTAAGGTCAAGGAGGCCCAGGAAGTGGAGCCAGCCTTGTGAGCAGGGAGGGTTCTTTCTGGGGCAAGGGGCAGATCAGAAGATCTGATAGAGAGCCCCGCCCCCCCAACTACGTGCTCACAGTGTGTTCAGGACTTACAGACCACAGAGCAGGAATGCACAGGGCTCAGGTCAGCATTAGGGTCAGGTTCTTAGGAAAAGAAAGAGCAAAAACAATGAAACACAATACAAAGTAAAGAACAAACACAGTGAGAAAATATAACATAAAATAAAATAAAGGCAGTAAGGCCCTGGGCCTGAGACCCTGAGAAAAAGCTGGTAGGTCTTAGTCCACACCCTGCCCCGTGTTTCCTTCCTTTTAAATGTCTGCAGCAAGCATTCATATTCCCGTTTAATGAAGGATCCGGCCAAGCACGGTAGCTCCTGCCTGTATTCCCAGCACTTTGAGAGGCCGAGGCAGGCGCATTGCTTGTGGCCAGGAGTTGGAGACCAGCCTGGCCAACAAGGTGAAATCCCGTCTGTACTGAAAATATAAAAATTAAGCTTGAACCTGGGAGGCGGAGGTTGCAGTGAGCCGAGATGGCGCCACTGCACTCCAGCCTGGGCAACAGAGTGAGACTCTGTCTTAAAAAAAAAAAAAAAAAATTAGGCGTGATATAAAAATTAGCTGGGCATGGTGGCGCGCGCCTGTAATCCCAGCTACTACTCAGGAGGCTGAGGCATGAGAATCGCTTGAACCCGGGAGGTGGAGGTTGCAGGGAGCCGAGATTACACCACTGCACTCCCTCCTGGGCGACAGAGTGAGACCCTGTCTCAAAACAAAAACAAAAACAAAACAAACAAACAAAAATCCCCGTGACCCAGCCCAGAGAGGAATGACAGCCAGGAATGGAACTTGAGGTTTCATTCCACACCACAACACTGTCTTTTAATTTTTTATTGTTTTACTTCTCTTCATCGTATTTTGTTTTATTTCATTGTTTTTACCCTTTCTAAGGACTTGTGAATAAATGCGTGGAACTGCAATGTGCATACAGTAGGCGCCCAAGCGGGGGCAGTGCAGCCCCTGCTCCCCGCCCGCGGGTGGCTTCGCTGATGAGCCTGAGGCGGGCAGCCCAGCCCTCCCGCCCGCAGGCAGCCTGACTCCAGGCCAAGGGGCAGCGGAGAGCTTCGGGGCTGCGCGCGGGAGCGCACGGCCAGGTGGGCTTTTTATGGCGCGGGCCGAGGAGGTCATTTTTTTTAGTGGGCTGTACAGCGTCCACCGCGAGGCACTTTATTTTTAGCTTCTTGAAGGCTACGATGGAGCCGCCTCCCCCGCTTTCTCAGTGCTTGCCTCCACCTTCCCCTTGACGCCCGGGTGCCCGCGGCTGCTCCTGGCTGCAGTGTCCCGATCTGTGTAGTGCAGGGTCCCTCTAGAGGTCCCCGGGCACCCTCAACTCTCAGCCCCCGTCCCCTGGCACAGAAGATTCCAGCTCCCGGGTCATGGCCCTCCACCCCCACTCGAACCTCCATCCCGTTTTGCGCCCGTCCTGAATTGCTCTTTAAAATAGTAATAATAATTTCCACTTTGATTTTGGATTCGTGGGAGGTGGAGGGGGTTACACGTGCAGATTTGTTACACCGGTGTACTGTTAGGTTTGGGGTACGAATGATCCCGTTACGTAGGTAGTAAGCATGGAACCCAGTAGGTGGTTTTTCAGCCCTTGCTTCGCCCACACCCCGTGGTAGTCCCCAGT
Organism: Pan paniscus; assembly: GCF_029289425.2. Taxonomy (NCBI): domain Eukaryota; kingdom Metazoa; phylum Chordata; class Mammalia; order Primates; family Hominidae; genus Pan; species Pan paniscus. The sequence continues at coordinate 35,852,438 of NC_073269.2, forward strand.
GTCCGCTGGTCCATCTTTGTGCCCCTGTGCAATGCGTTGCCCTTGACGGGCCAGGTGATCTCCCCGAGGTGGGAGCCTGGCCACCCTCCCCCATTCTGCAGCCTTCACCTCCAACACCCAGCCAGGGCCAGCTCAGAGGCGCCCTGACTTGCCCACGGGGCCTGCACCCATGCTCGCCCAAACCTCTCGCATCCAGCACTGCAGGCCGGGTTCTGAGCGTCGTCGGGCGTGGTGGAGCTCGGCGGGGCCCAGCGCGGGCCTTGCCGCGGGGACACAGGGCAGGGTCGCGCTCTGCCCTCTGCCGCCCCTCCGGGTCAGCATCCTCAGGGCTCGCGTGGGTGACGGCCCCTCTCGTAGCGGGGGTGAGCTGGGCTGGTCCGAGGGGTCGATGGCTGGGGGACCCGGCTCCGGCCCAAGCCAATCAGCGCTTCCTGAGCAGCGTGAGGTGGCTGCCCGAGGGCGGGCGGGGTGCTGCTCGGGCGGGCTCCTGGAGGCCTGGGTGGCGCAGGCCGGGGGAGCGGAGGGAGGAGGCGGCCCTGAGACCGAGCCGCGCGGCGGGTGGGCTCCCCTGACCCGGCTCCGACCCGGCCCCGCGCCCTCCCGGCCGCTCGATCGCAAAGCGTCTGCTGCCATCTGGTGGCGGCGCCCGGGCAGCTGCGGAGCGGGGAGGCCTGGCCAGGCTGGTGCTCAGACCCCCACCCAGCGCCCCCGCGCCCGCGCCGCTCTCCCGGGAAGTCACCAACAGCCTCTGGCTTTGCTCGGCTTCTCCCAGTAGAAACCGAGCCCCACGTCTCCTGGGAGCCAGCGCGCGGTGGCCGGCGCCGCGCCCAGGGGGTGACGTGCGTCCCTCTCTAACCCGGTTTTCTCATCTCTAAAGTGGGGTTCATGGAAGTGCGTGCCTTGTGGAGGCTTCGCAAGGCTCCCACGTTCCCTTAGCTCAGAAATCAGGCCTTACCCCTGAGGCGCGAGGCTGCGGGCACGAGGCTGCGATTTGGCGGCAGCCGTATTTGCACACTGGCACAGAATTAACCTCAGAGCTGGCTCGCTGCGGGTGCTGGAGGGGGTGCAGAAAAGGGGAGGGCGGGCCAGGCTCCCACCAGGAGCACCTGCAGATCGCCCTGATCGTCAAGAGCAAGGCATGACCCCTGCAGAACGGGCTGTAGGCTCGGGGCGAGGGGGGAGGGGGAGGGGACTGTCACCCGGGGGCCAGAATCCTCTGAGCCTGGGGACAGGGGACTGAGCGAGGCAGGTAGAGCCCCAGGCCCAGGCAAGAGCTCGAAGAGTATTAGCTTTTGCTGTTGTAAACCCCATGGGGTGGTCTGCAAACTGCTTCCCAGACTCGCTCCGTCATGCCCTGGCTCGGCTCTGACATCACTGGTGTTGGCCACATCGCGGATTTTCTGTTTCCCCCTCTGTAAACTGGGGATGCCAATGCCAGCCCCCACTCCCGGACGAGGTACCTGGTGTACAGATGGCTCGGCCACTCTGCTGACCGTGCCCCCGACATCATTGTTCCCCCGGGGTTTTCCCTCTAAGCTCCCAGAGGTTAGTTAATTCTCTGCCAGTGTGCAGAGACTCCCACAGCTGCCCCCAAACCTTGAGGTCTCCCCCCATATCCTCCTGCCTTATAGGCAAGGCCTGTTTCCTGGGCCAAGGGAAGGCGGGTGTCTTTCCTGGGAACCCCCTCCGCACGATCACAGACTAGAGAGTCCAAACCACAGATCATGTTTTCTTTCCAAAAAAAGGAGCCCCACTGAGGCAGAAACTTCATTCCTTTAATAAGATGATGGTATATTTAAGGAAAATAAATATTTCTTTTAAAAAAGAAAAGGCGATTTGGATCCACTCACATGCCAAGCACTGTCCCGGAGACCCAGGCTGGGTGCATGGCTGCGGGGGATTCCAGCAGGCATGCAACTCTAATTACTTCTCAGTGTACCACAGAGGTGGCCTGCAGCACCGGGTGTGACAGCAAGGTATGCCACCAGTAAGGGGGATGTCTCAGCAGCTGCCAGCACTCTGCCTGTGAAAACGCCAGCTCCAATTCAAAGGTATCAAATATTTGCCTAGCTGTTCAACATTTCTTCAAATAATATACTCACGACTAATTCATATCTGGACTCGACGTCTTCATCTCTCCAGGCCTCCCTCCTGGATTAGCGTGTCTTGTCTATTCCGGGAGAAAGTTGTCCTACATTCTAAAAATAGAGCTGGGAGCCTGGACATGGGCATGCACAGTCAGGGGAGGCTTTATTTATTTATCTTAAGGGTTGTCCTCTGAAGACAGCTGCAGCTGAGCCTGGGACTCACTCATCAAATAGCCATTCGCGGCTGGGCGCAGTGGCTCACGCCTAAAATCCCAACACTTTGGGAGACCAAGGTGGGTGGATAACCTGAGGTCAGGAGTTCCAGACCAGCCTGGGCAACATGGTGAAACCCCGTCTCTACTAAAAATACAATAATTAGCCGGGCGTGGTGGTGGGCGCCTGTAATCCCAGATACTCAGGAGACTGAGGCAGGGGAATTGCTTGAACCCAGGGGGCAGAGGTTGCAGTGAGCCGAGATTGCACCACTAAACTCCAGCCTGGGTGAAACAGTGAGACTATCTCAAAAACAACAACAGCAAAACAAAAACAAACAAAAAAACAACAACAGAAAACAAACAGCCATTCATAGGTACTCAGCAGAGGGCAGGGCCTTCTAAGAAGTCTGTGCTGGCTGCTGCCTTCCAAAAGAGGCCGTGCTCCACTCCAGGGGATGCTCCGTGACCTCTGAAGTGAGGACACCCTCTCAAATCAGAGGCACGGGCCTCTCTCCTCCATAGAGGGGTTCTTCCGTTCCTGGGGATTAAAAGCCCCAAATGCCCCTGTATCATCCAGGACCCATTGAGTGGATTGCTCAATCTGGCCATCCAGGCGGAGTTTTATAAATAACTGTTTGCATGGGGGACCTCAGGAGGAGGAGTGGTACCCTGGGTCTAGTAGCAGTGGGCTGGTCCCATCCCTGGGGCCACAGGGCTACGTGAGGAGGCGTTCTCTGACGCAGGGCAAGGTGGCTGTGTAGGCAGCACTCCCTGATAGCAGTGGTGACCGAAGAAGGAGGAGGAGCTCAGGGAACCCCCACTCTACGTGCTCTCCTCTGCCCCCAGTCTCCTGCTAGGGCCTCCCAGGTCCACCTGCCCAGAAGGCAGAGCGAGGCATCCACAGATAGAGTCTGTGGAGGGGTACACAGAGCCAGTGGAGGAGGGTGAAGGGGGTGTGCAGGGCAGAGGGGAGACTACCAGCTCCTCTCTCTTTTTTGAACCCGCTCCACCTCTCCAGCCTCCTTCTGTGTCTCCTGTGCTAAGTACCATTTCTCTTTCTTTCTCATGTTTCATCACCTCCGTCTCTCATTGACTCTCCTCTCTGTTTTCCTCTTGATATATCCTCCCCACTTCTCTGCTGCAGAAGAGGCGAGGTGAGTACCATTCACCTCTCCCAAGTGATCCAGTGGCAGTGGGGCCCCCAAGCACTCTACACCGTTGTTGTGTTGCTAGAGGAAGGAGAGCAGCTGAGCCCTGGGGACCTGGGGACCGGCTTCATTTGATTCTCTGCTCTTCCTCCTCTGAACTACTCTAAGTGAAGCCAATCAGGATGACTTTCATTTCATCACTTCAAGGACTTCCTCCTCGGAGTCTTTTCATCCTTCTCCTGCCTTGGCCTAGAATTAGGGAGGGGGAGTTAGCCCCCTCCTCTCTGCAGCCCCTCTGGCCAGCATCAAGCCCTTATTGAGAGCTCCAACTGTGCACCCAGCCTCAGAAATGATTTGGGGTGCCTGTGCCCGGAGCATACAGTCCTGACATGGGTGGGGACCCATGACCCATTCATTCAGTCATCGGACAGAATGCATCCAGGGCCACCCTGCTTGGGCTCTGGGCTAGACTTTTTTTTTTTTTTTTTTTTTTTTTTGAGATGGAGTCTTGCTCTGTCACCCAGGCTGGAGTACAGTGGTGTGATCTCACTGCAACCTCTACCTCCCAGGTTCAAGCAACCGATCCTACTACCTCAGGCTCTGGAGTAGTAGGGACTACAGGCATGGGCCACGAGCACCATGCCTGGCTAATTTTTTTTTTTTTTTTTTTTTTTTTAGTAGAGATGGGGTTTCACCACATTGGCCAGGGTAGTCTCAAACTCCTGACCTCAAGTGATCCAGCCACCTTGGTCTCCCAAAGTGCTGGGATTACAGGTGTGAGCCACTGGGCCCAGCTTTTTTTTTTTTTTTTTTTTTTTGAGACAGCCTTGCTCTGTCACCCAGGTTGGAGTACAGAGGCACTATCATGGCTCACTGCAGCCTCTAACTTCTGGACTCAAAAGATCCTCCTACCTCAGCCTCCTAAATAGCTAGGATTATAGCCATGCACCACCACACCCACTAATTGTTTTTTTTTTCCTTTTAATTTTTGTTGTTGTTTTGTTTTTTGTTTTTAGGCAGAGTCTTGCTCTGCCGCCCAGGCTGAAGTGCAGTGGCATGATCTCAGGTCACTGCAACCTCCGCCTCCCGGGTTCAAGTGATTCTTGTGCCTCAGCCTCTCAAGTAGCTGAGATTAGATTTCGCACCACCATGCCTGGCTCATTTTTGTACTTTTAGTGGAGATGGGGTTTTCCCATGCTGGCCATGCTAGTCTCAAACTTCTGGCTTCAAACGATCCGTTGGCCTCAGCCTCCCAAAGTGCTGGGATTACAGGTGTGAGCCACCGTGCCCAGCCAATCTCTGGCCCTGATAGAGCAGATAGGGAAGATGTGTAGCACAGTGGATCAGTGGATAAGCCCATCCAAGCCTCAGTCTCCTCTTCTCTTAAATGGGGATGAGAATCCCTACTCACAGGTTTGTGTGAAGGTAATATGACCTCACAGAGGGTTGCTTTCTTATTAAGTGGCAGGGACTTCTGCTCTGCCCCTGAAGCCCCCAAATACACATAAAAGGTGTAACCTCAGATGCAAGTAAGGAGGCACCACCAAGAGGGTAGAGGATACAGACCTGAAACACAAGGAGGAGGTTGGCACCTCAGCTGGAACAGATGGGCTTGAGCCCCCGAATTCTGCTCGGGTTTTAAATTGAATAAAATAATCCCCAGAATGAATATCCCCTCTGTGAAGCACATCCACTGTGAGGAAACCCCTAGTAACAGATCTCACCATGGCACAAAGAAAATCCTGCTCTCATAGTCTTGGATGATATATACAGCCAGCTAATGCAAAAAAATTTTCATGTTATTTTTGCTTATTTTTAAGTCCACTGGGTGCATCGTGGCTGATCGCTGTTCTGACATTTTTCTTCCCTCATTAAGAAAGATGCCCCTGGTGAGATACCTGTGCTGGGCTCAGAGCAGAAAATAAATATCGCTGGCATCCACTTTCCTATACTCTCTGGGTGTAATTAAGAAAAAGGCACCTGCAGGAGAGAGAAAGTGCAGGGTAGAAAATGGCCCAGTGGTTACTGCTCATGAGAACTCCCCAGTCTTCATAACCATCCAAATGTCACTCCTTCCATGACATTCTTCTTCTTCTTCTTCTTTTTTTTCCTGAGAGAGGGTCTCGCTGTGTCGCCCAGGCTGCAGTGCAGTGGTGTGATCATAGTGAGCTATGATCAGCCTCGAGTGAGCCCGAGGGAGCAGCCTCGACCTCCTGGGCTCAAATGATCCTCCCGCCTCAGCCTCCCGAGTAGCAGGGACCACAGGCATATGCCACCACGCCAGGCTACACACACACACACACACACACACACACATATATATATATATTTTTTTTTTTTGTAGAGATACCGTCTCACTGTTGCCCAGGCTGGTCTGGAACTCCTGGGCTCAAGCAATCCTTCCGCCTCAGCTTCCCAAAGTCCTGGGATTACAGGCGGGAGCCGCTATGCCGGGCCCATTACAACCTCCTGGATCTGCCGGGGTCCCCCTCCATCTCTGAGCACTAACACTTCCCTTTGGGGACTTTTCCTTTCCATTGCGGTTTTGCTTTTCCCCCTTCACACGTCTCTTATCCCAGCTGTAGTTGGCTGTCTTGTTGTTTGTTTTGTCCAAGTCACCCTGCTTTTCTTTGGAGGACCCATCCATGACTCACAGTCCTTGTGATTTAGGTAGAGCTCCAGCAGGGAGTGGCACCACCCAGGAATGGCCAACCAATGAGGGCACAGAAGTGCAGCTGCAGGCCACTGTGATTGGTTCAGGGGTGGGCAGTGAGCTAAGCTGAACCAATCAGAACGAATCCCAAGATATGGCGGGGAAGTGCTTAACAAGCCCCTGTCCTTGAGCTGAGGCTGGGACTGAAGTTGTGGTCGTCTTTGGCGCCACTGGGGAGAGCCTGCCTGTGAAAGAATTCCACTCCGAGGACAGCTGAGCCTCTCATGACAATCTGGGTCCTGATGCCGCTGTTTGAGCCCCTGGGTGCAGGGCTGCTGGAAACTTCCAGAAGGAGATTGCTCTTCTCTCTGGGAGACGTCCCTGGGAAAGCTTCAGACCCTGCCATCTCGTCCATCCCCACCATGCCCACCACCGCTCTGGGTGAGGCAGCTCCCTGCGGAGTCCTGCTCCGGGCTCAGTCTCCCAGAGAGGCAGAGTCGGGCACCATGGGCATAGGAGACCTGCAGCCTGCCTGGTTCTCAGCTCTCAGGGGCTGGCCAGGGTCACAGTTACTGTAGCCCAGGGGGATTCTGTGAGAGACAGATGGGCTAATTTGGCTCGTTCGTCATTTTTAATGCCCTAATTTCCTGTTTTACACGCAGAAATGGCCCATAAATGGCACAGCAGGCTTCAGGGAGCTGAACTTGTACTTCCCTCTGGGACTGACTTACTCCTACTTTTTGGAATCAGGTGCACCTGCAGCCGTTCAGGAGCTGGCTGGCCGACTGTCCAAGTACCTCCTTGGTCACCTTCATACGGAGCTTTGGTCCTTCAACTTTGGAAAGGGTTTTGATTACCGAATGCCAGGCTCTCTTTCAGTCGGATTTTCCTTTGCCCCACTTTATTTCATTTTGCTTTTTTTTTTTTTTTAATTATTTTCTGGGCTAGGAGCCTGTAATGCTAGCACTTTGGGACGCCAAGGCGGGTGGATCATGAGGTTAGGAGTTCAAGACTAGCCTGGCCAACACGGTGAAACCTCATCTCTACTAAAAATACAAAAATATTAGCTGGGTTTGGTGGTACACCCCTGTAGTCCCAGCTACTCAGGAGGCTGAGGCATGATAATCACTTGAACCTGGTGGGTGGAGGTTACAGCGAGCCGAGATCACAACACTGCACTCCAGCCTGGGCGACAGATGAGACTCTGTCCCAAAAAAAATTATTTTCCGTAGAGACGGGGGTCTTTCTATGTTGTCCAGGCTGGTCTTGAAATGCTGGGCTCAAGCAATCCTCCCACCTTGGCTTCCCAAAGCACTGAGATGACAGGCATGAACTACTGTGCCCAGCCCATTTGCCCCACTTTGCACACTTTCTCCTCTCTTGTCACCTTTCCTTCCATTACCTTCAAATGTGTTCATCAAACCGTGAGCTCCTATGAGGCACTGGGCATGCACACTCTGAGCAGAGGCCTCCCTGATGCTCCACGCCCATGTAGCTTTAGTTTCTGCTGTTCCTCTCTCCTAGGGTGTCTTGTTCCTTCCCTGCATAACCCTTATCATGGTCTGCCATTGCTGAGCATTTTGTTATGGTTGTTTATTGGGTTCACTGCTGTTACACTGTCAGTTCTCAGAAGACAGAAACTGATTTCTTTTTCTCCTTAAGAACGTTTGCATCCAGCTCAGAGACTGGCCCACGGAGGGCCCTAGAGAAACACCCAGGGCGTGACCGAGTGGGTGGGTGTGAGTGTGCCGCGCCCTGGCCCTGGTGCTGGAGGGGAACCAAGCAGAACCTGCCCCAACACTGCTCCCAGGAGGCTCAGCTTCTAGAGGGGTAGTGGTGGGAGAGGGGTTGGTGGGGTGCGGTGAGCTGTCCTAAGTGCAAGTGCAGATCAGAGGCTGAGCTGCAGCTGGGAGAGGGAGACGGGAAGCCTGCCCAGCAGCGGGGAGCCTGGGGTGGACTCTTTTGTTTTTTGTCAGAGACAGGGTCTCACACTGTCACCCACGGTGGAGTGCTGTGGTGTAATCTCAGCTCACTGCAGCCTCGACCTCCCGAGCTCAGGAGATCCTTCCATCTCAGCCTCCCAAGTACCTGGGAATACAAGTGCATGCCACCACACTCGGCTAATTTTTTGTTGTTGTTATTTTTTGTAGAGACAGGGTCTCACTATATTGCACAGGCTCATCTTGAACTCCTGGGCTCATCAAGGAATCCTCCTGCCTTGACTGCCCATAACGCTGAGATTACAGGCATGAGCCACCTTGCCCCGCCTTGGGTGGACTCTTGACTGAAACACAGAACTTTAAGAGAAATGCAGAAATAAGAGAATGGGGGCTGCCATCCAATGCTTGATCATATTCGTCTCCTGCTTTGCTTTCTGATCCTGACTTCCCATGGAGGAATTCAGCCTTAGGAGCAGAAATGGGCTGTGGTTTCTAATCTGCCCCACATCATTCAGCACAGGGCTGGGCTGCGTGGCCTGTGACTAATCAGCGCTCACCCATAAGAAATGGTGTGCATCTGTAAATGTCGAGATGTCCCTTGCAATGCCCTATTTCAGGTCTGCAGTGGGTGAGGGATGGGCAGGGAAGCACAGTGAATTATGTGACACCAGCCTGGAATGGCTTCATCCAACAAAGGGCTGACATTTTCTCTTGGTTTATTTTGAGATGGAGTCTCAAAAATCTGATTACAGATCACGCCTGTAATCTCAACACTTTGGGAAGTCAAGGCAGGAGGATTCTTTGATGAGCCCAGGAGTTCGAGACCAGCCTCTGCAACATAGTGAGACCCTGTCTCCACAGTTGCCCAGGCTGGAGGGCAGTGGCGCGATCTCGGCTCACTGAAACCTCCGCCTCTTGGGTTCAAGCAATTCTCCTGCCTCAGCCTCCCGAGTAGCTGGGATTACAGGCATGCACCACCATGCCTGGCTAATTTTTGTATTTTTAGTAGAGACAGGGTTTCACCATATCTGGTCTCGAACTCCTGACCTCAAGTGATCCCCCCAGCTGGGCCTCTCAAAATGCTGGGATTACAGACATGAGCCACCGGCCCGGCCAGGAGTGACATGTTCATTCCAAGAGCCCATCTCTGTTCCTGTATTATTTACAACGGACGCTGGCCTTTCAGACCCCCAAACATGTAAGTGGTTCTAGCTCAAGGAGAGGTGTGAGGCATGTGCTATGGGTTCAAGTCCCAGCTCTACCACTGAGTAGTGAAAGGCCTGGGGAAGCTCCTTAACTTCTCACAGGCTTACTTCCTGCCCCTGAGAAGTGGGAGCAGTGGGTAGCCCCAGGTGAGGGTGGGGGTTGGGGCAATGACTGGCCCATAATGAAGCACCCTCTGCCGAGCCTCTGCGTGGCTGCCCCGAAGCCTGGGTGCAAGGCCCTTCTGTCACCTCTGGAGTACTTGCCTCTATCAAAGAAGGGAGCAGCTGCCTCCTGCCGGTGTTAGCCAGGCATAGGCTCTCTGCCCTCCCTGCCTGGACTTTGTGTATTCTTGGTGTTCAAAAGGTATCTCTTGAATGATGTGTGAACAACTGGTAGAAACTCATCAGCATTTATGGAAATAGCACACCAAGTTGTCAACTGCCCGTAAACCCTTTGCCATCCCTCGCGTGGCAGCATGTTCCCCGCTGGTGGGGAGAAAGGGCCTTGCTTGGTCTCATGGACCAGCCAGGCAGGCAAGGAGGCCACAAACACAGGACTAATAGCACCCTCGTGGCCTGCCCCCAGCCCTCATTTCAGAACGTGGCCCTTCCTGAAGCCACTTTAGCTGGCTGGGGGAGGGGTGGGGTTGGAGGGGTGGAGACGGCAGGGGTTCTCCACCTTCTCTCTGCCCCACTGTGCCGCCCAGCAGATGGGGAGTTAGCACGTCACAGGTGCAGCTCCACTTTGGTCACCTGCAGGCTCTGCTTGCAAATGTGGGGCTGGTGCTCGGAATTCAAGATGCCCAATAAAGGATCCATCCACAGCGGCTGCCCACGGGAGCCATCTCTCTGTGGCTCCCAGGAGCCAGGAGGGCCTGGAGCTGGGGACAGGGGGAAGTTCTGATTTTAAATTGGGGAATTCTGACATCAGCCCAGTCTCGTTCCCCAGAAAGAAACTGGTCCCGTCTGCCATCTTTCCAGATAGTTCCTTCTGGAGCAGAAGTAGTCCAAATTCCAAACCTCTGATCACTGACATTTGCGGTTAGTTTTTTGGTATTATTTTTATACAGGAAAACTTGTTCTGAATAATGCAACTTTACACAGACACTCTCACCACTGGGCCTCACCAAGTCCTGATTTTCAAAACACTCAGAGCCCTTCCTGAGCTCACCTGAGAGATGCTGTCTTTGGAGTTTGTTCCTGATGAGTTTTAGAGAGCTTTTCTTTTTCTTTGTTTCTTTGTTTCTTTCTTTGTTTCTTTCTTTTTTTATTTTTGGTTTTGTTTTTTGAGATAGGGTCTTACTCTGTCACCCAGGCTGCAGTGCAGTGGTGTGATCTCCGTTCACTGCAACCTCGGTCTCCTGGCTTCTAGTGATTCTCCTGCCTGAGCCTCCCAAGTAACAGGAATTACAGGTGTGCACTACCATGCCCAACAAATTTTTTTTTTTTTTGAGACAGAGTCTTGCTCTGTCGCCCAGGCTGGAGTACAGTGGCACGATCTCGGCTCACTGCAAGCTCCGCCTCCCGGGTTCACGACATTCTCCTGCCTCAGCCTCCTGAGTAGCTGGGACTACAGGTGCCCACCACCATGCCCGGCACATTTTTTGTATTTTTTTTTAGTAGAGACAGGGTTTCACCATGTTAGCCACGATGGTCTCGATCTCCTGACCTCGTGATCCACCGGCCTTGGCCTCCCAAAGTGCTGGGATTACAGGCGTGAGCCACCGCGCCCGGCCTCCAGCTAATTTTTATATCTACTAAAAGTAGAGATGGGTTTTCACCATGTTGGCCAGGCTGGTCTCGAACTCCTGACCTCAAGTGATCCACCTGCCTTGGCCTTCCAAAGTGCTGGGATTACAGGTGTAAGCCACTGCACCCTTCTTTTCTTTCTTTTCTTTCTTTCCTTCTCTCCCTCCCTCCCCTCCCTCCTTCTCTCCCTCTCACCTTTCCTTCCTTCTTCCTTCTTCCTTTCCTTTCCTTTCCTCTCCTTCTCCTTCCCCTTCCCCTTCCCATTCCCATTCCCTTCCTTCTCTCTCTTTCTTTCTTTTCTTCTTTCCTAAAAGCAGGGGTACACAAATTAAGGTGAACCGAATACATCTATATTTAGCAAGTGAATGCTTTAACTTCAACACACATAGATACTTCCTAGAAACCCTCCCCAACACAGCGACAACAGGCTGCATTGGGGGCTCATCAGGAATGAGTGGCCTGGGCAGAATGGCCCTCCAACCCCTCGCACTGCCCTGCCCGTAACCGGCCCTGCCCTTGAGGGCTTTTGGGAAAAGGTAGGAGGGGCAGAAATAACCTTGACTTTCAGACAAGGCAGAAGAGCCAGAGGATGGCTGCTGCCCCTGGCCTGGGCATCTGCGTCTCCTGGAAGCCAAGACGGGCAGGCTTGGGTGGCCGCGGTGAGCAAGGAGGGCAGCCATCCCATGCAGATGTGTGGGAGGGGCGGGGAGGCAGCCAGGAGTAGCTGTGTCAGGCAGGCCAGGCCAAGGTCCTGGACTGGCCTCCTTGAAAAGCAGCCCCTCATCCCTGATAGCCCAGGGTTGCGGGGAGCCACTGGGGGATGGTCTGAGATGATGTCTCCGGACTACGTGCAGGAGTTTTGTTGCGACAAATCTAGTCACTTCTCAGCTCCTAAGGTGACAAGAAGCTCCAGCTATTTTATTTTGTTTTATTTACTTTAGAGATGGGATTTTGCTGTGTTGCCCAGGCTGGAGTGCAGTGGCCCCATCTCAGCTCACTGCAGCCTCAAATTCCTGGGCTCAAGCGATCCTCCCACCTCAGCCTCCTGAGTACCTGGGACTACAGGCATGTGCCACAACGCCTGGCTAATATTTTAATTTTTTAAAAATTTATTTTTATGTATTTATTTTTTGTGTGGAGATGGGGGTATCACTAGGAGATCTGGAATTCTTGGGCTCACATGATCCTCCTTCCTCGGCCTCCCAAAGCACTGGGATTTCAGGCATGAGCCCCACAGTCCAGCCAGCTCCAGCTTTTATTTACTTTTTATTTTTTTCAGACAAAGAGTCTCGCTCTGTCACCCAGGCTGGAGTGCAGTGGTGTGATCTCAGCTCACGCAACCTCCACTTCCTGGGTTCAAGCGATTCTCATGCCTCAGCCTCCAGAATATCTGGGACTACAGGTGTGTACCACTACACCTGGCTAAATTTTTGTATTTTTTGTAGAGACAGGGTTTCACCAGGTTGGCTGGGCTGGTCTCAAACTCCTGGCCCCAAGTGATCCACCCACTTTGGCCTCCCAAAGTGTTGGGATTGCAGGCGTGAGCCACCGCACCTGGCCCAGCTCTAACTTTTAAACCTGCTCGCTGGCTGGCTCTCTTCTCGACTTCTTGGGACCTGAGTTGTCCTTCATCTCTGTGACCTACCTGACAGGGGTTTCTGGGGCCCAGCCTGAAGCACCTGGCTGGTGAGATCAGAGTCCAATTCTCACCCTCTTCCCAGGACCCCCACCCAGCTCCTGAGCCTGTCAACCCTGGCTATGCACAGCCCTCGCCTGAGAAGCGTCTTCAAAATTCTAGTGCCTGCGCCTCCCTTCAATTCCAGGATAATGGCACACGCAGCACCAGTCAGGCCCTGGCCTGTGTTGCAGGCACACCTCCGATACATTTTGACCTGCATGCCAACTGCAGAACCTAAACCCAGGCAGGGGTCACTCCCCAGCAGGGTGCTGAGGTTCAAAGAGCTCGAAGGAAATACCTGCCTGGGAAGACAGGTGACAGGTGACTGAGTTCCTCTCCAGAACTTTCCAGACAATAATCAGGCTGTGTGTCAAATTCACCAAGATTTAGCTCCAGACCCAGCTGATCTGCAGCCAGGATGCTATTGGGAGCATCACTGCTTCCGTCTTTGACCCATCTTTCCACGTGGCCCCCCAGACAGAAAGCACTTCCAACCTATGCATAAAAATACAGGGGGAAGGCCAGGTGCAGTGGCTCATGCCTGTAATCCCAGTATTTTGGGAGGCTGAGGCCGTTGGATCACTTGAGGTCAGGAGTTCGAGACCAGCCTGGACAATGTGGCGAAACCCCGCCTCTACTAAAAATGTAAAAGTTAGCTGGGCATGGTGGTGGACATCTGTAATCCCAACTGCTCAGGAAGCCAAGGCAGGAGAATCACTTGAACCCAGGAGGTGGAGGCTGCAGTGAGCCAAGATCATGCCAATTATACAACAGCCTGGGTAACAGAGCAAGACTCTGTCTCAAAAAAAAAAAAAAGAGGGGGGAGCAGAGCGGGGGAAGAAAAAAAAAAACCCAGAGAGCACTGTTATTTACCCTGATGCCTCATTTTCAAGCATGCATTCTGAATAGAGCTGACCACATTAGCACAGGGCTCACTGTAGGCCTCCAGGAACACCCTGCAACCTCAGTCTGCCCCTCCACATTCATTTCCAGGAAACTGGAGTTGATCGTTAATTCTCAGACATCCTTTGGTGCAGACTGGAGGATATCAATGAGCATGAACACATGCGAGAGTTCCTGTACGGAGCTGTGGACCCTAAACCACGCATGCTGTCCCGGTGGCAAGTCAGGGGGCTTTCTGGGTAGTTCTGCTGTCTCTCTATGTATGGAGAATTCCACAGTGACTCTGGGGCAGGCAGGGTTGAGGGCTCCTTATCAGTCACCTGGCCCCTCCTCTCCTTCCCGATGTCACCCCCATTCTGCTGACCTCAATCCCTGCTCTCCAGCTACAGAGACATTTCCTTGATCTTCACCTTGAAACCTGGGCCTTTGCTCTTCTCTATTCCTGGCACATCCTCCTCACAGATCTTTATATAGCAGGTTGATTCTCACCCTTTAAGTCTTGCTCAAGGTCACCTCCTCTGAGAAACCCTCCCTGACCACCCAGGCTAAAGGAACCCCGCCACCCCTCCCCTCCCACCCGCCCCCCGCCGCACAAAATGCTTCCCACACCTGCCACATCTGTGTCAGTCTCCTGTCTGTAGAGTGCAAGTTCACAGCTCTAGTTACAGCAGCTACAACTGTGTCTGGAGCTGGGGTACTACCCCATTTAACCATCTGTTGATTAATGCACTTGATTAACATCAAAGGACAGTAAGGTCCTCGTAAAGCTAAGAAAGAATTTAGGAGAATGACTAGGGCTGGCCACATTAGCAATGGACCCACAGTAGGAGGCTTCAGGGACACCCTGCCTGTGTCCCTCCAGTATTCACTGCTCCCTTGCATGAGACCCAGAAAGGGGCTGGCACTCTCTGCTTGGGGAAAGGCTCTGCCTCCAGGAGCCTGCTCTGTTGTGTGCAGAACAAGGGGGAAGTGCCAGAAATTAATGGCCCAGGGAACAGACTTCAGCAATGATGAAGAGAAGTTGGATAAGTAGCCCAGCTCTCATGTCTACGGGATGGGTCAAGGCTGGGTCTGCACTGCCTCCCAGAGGCCCCAGTAGAGGGGCTGCCTGCAGCAGTATCTGCTCAGTCATACACTACACGTGTACACTAGGAAGGAAGTGCTGGCTTCCTTCCCTTCCCTGCTGAACACAACACTCCCTGAAACATGCCTGCAAGAACCACCCCTTGGCTCAGCAGCTTTGCAGTGATGAATCCAACCTCTGCAGACAAGGCACCCTGGTGTTCTAATTCCTGGGCGTGGACAAACTGCCCTGAGGAGGATGAGAGGTGTCTCCTTCACCTCTGATGTCGGGTCTCAGGTTCCTGGGTAAAGGGACTCCTTCGGTTTCCTGGCTCCTGCCCCACAGACAAATTAAACTGGACAAGGTGACAAAAGGAGTCATTTGGAAAAGTCTTGGGACAGGGCTTAGTGGCTCATGACTGTAATCCCAGCACTTTGGGAAGTTGAAGCCAGAAGTTTGAGAACACCCTGGGCAACATAGTGAGACTCCATCTCCACAAAATTTTTTCAGACTTAGCAGAGTGAGGTGACATGTGTCTGTAGCTTCTTGAGAGGCCAAGTCAGGAGGATCACTTGAGCCTGAGTTCAAGGCTGCAGTAAGCTATGATCGCACCACTGCACTTTAGCCTGGGCAACAGAGCAAGACCCTGTCTCTAAAAAAGAAAAAGAAAAAGAAAAGTCAGGCCGGGTGCGGTGGCTCACACCTGTAATCCCAGTACTTTGGGAAGCCAAGGCAGGTGGATCACCTGAGGTCAGGAGTTTGAGATCAGCCTGGCCAACATGGCAAGACCCCATCTCTACTAAAAAATAGAAAAATTAGCTGGTCTTGGTGGTAGGCACCTGTATTCCCAGCTAATCAAGAGGCTGAGGCAGGAGAATCGCTTGAACTCTGGAGGCGGAGGTTGGAGTGAGCCAAGATCACACCATTGCACTCCAGCCTGGGCGACAAGAGTTAAACTCTGTTTCAAAAAAAAAAAAAGAGAAGGGCGGGGAAAGGAGGTGAGATGCCTGGAGAAGTTGAGGTCCAGGGAACCAACTCCACCCAGAGCAAGCTCTCTGCAGGCAGGACTCAAGCAACAGCCGCAGATGGGAGCAAAGAAAGTTTTGCTACTCCTCCCTCCCAGAGATATTTCTAAGAGCTCTATTTTCTTGCCAGTTGGCTAAGAAGCAAAAAAGGAACAATAGATTCAAGCTGAAATAATTTGCATTTATGATGAACACAAGGAATATCTACCTTGCATTTTCCTAAAAAAGAAAAATTAAACCCCGTTTTTAATTAACTGATAAACTATTAATCAAATTTTTGCAATGTTAGGTGACACATTATTCATTTAGATAGAATGACTGTGAACTTAAACTAATCAAATCTGATTTGCCCACATAGGCTTGATTGAAATACATTTTAACTAGCATATACAAAGAGAAAATCTTGGATTTCTTACCTAATCTTCAGAGTATACTGCTGAGTTAATAAGGGCAGTTTTTTTTTAAAATGAGACCACCATTTCTTCATCTGCATATCAAAATCAAGAGGAACTTAATTGCAAAACACATATTCCTGAAATCTAATCATTACACTGCTTTAGGGTATTTTATTGAAGCATGTTAAATTATGGACAGAATATTAATGATGAAACTAATCAAACCCAATTAGTCACTTCTAACAATAGTCACATAAATATACAAGTCAGGTACTAAAGTACTGTAGATATGATGTAAAAATGGTTAAAATCTTAAATGTATGGAATATTTATGAAATATTCATGTAGAATTTAAAGCCAAAAATTATTGGGGTAAGTCACTTTAAAGAAAATAAGTTGGGCAGTGTCCTATACTGTTTGACCGGAATTCACAAGTTCCCATTTTCTTCAGGTATCTTTGAATCTAGGAGATTAGTGAGTCTATAATCAATCAATCAGCAAAATTTTAATAAGACGACTTACCATATTCATGACCTAGTATTTCATTCTTGCATCCAGAGACTTTTTTTGGATTTTTGTTTTCTGACTTTTTCAAGGCCTTTTGGAAAGGAGTCACCTGGCCTTGGAAAAGCAGATGGAGTGGTGGATGAAGATTTCTGGGGTTGAGGATTTGCCATCCACACTGTCTCCTTCCCTGCCTCCAGCCCCAGGTGCAGAACTGGCTCTAGGGGCAAAAGCAGTGAGGACAGAACAGAGGAGTCACTGCCCAGGGGGCTCCTCCTCCTCCTCTCATACCTGAGGCTGCAGAGGAAGCTGAAGGGCCCAGGGGAGCTCCTGGCCTTGGCCTGCGAGGAGTCTTGGTGGAAGATTCCAGGCTGGGGAGCCAGGCCAAAGCAGACAGGCAGTACTGGGTCTGGGGTTCCCCAGGCAGAGACCTCCCTCTGCTTCAGTTCAAGCCAGTCCCCTCTGGCTACGTGGGCCCAGACTCCAGCATCCACACATATACAGCCAGCAGTTTCATCACGTGGTAGCTACAGCTGCCTTCTTAATCAAGGAGGTTGTCAAGCCTTACCATTTGCTTTTCTGGCCCTTACCCTGTTCTGCTGTCCACTCCTGATCCCCCATTTCCTCCCTCCAGACTTCTTTCCAGGATGCTGCATTCCTACCACGTGTGCTGGGAATCTCAGCTCCTGGAGAAAGCTGGTCAGCGGCGCTGGGCCCTGCTCTGGCCAGACATCTCAAGTGGAGCACCACAGGAAATAGGAAACATTGTTCATTCATTCATCCATCCATCCATCTATCCCATCCACCCACCATCCACCCATCCATGCATCCATTCACCCATCCATCCATCCATGTACCCATTCATGCACACATCTATCCATCCATCTACCCATGAATCTATCCCATCCATCCATCCACACATCCATCTACCCATTCATCCACCCATCTATCCATCCATCTACTCATGAATCTATCGCATCCACCCACCCATGCATCCATCTACCCATCCTTCTGCCCATCTATCCATCCATCTACTCATGAATCTATCCCATCCATCCACCCATGCATCTGTGTACCCATTCATGCATCCATCTATCCATCCACCTACCCATGCATCTATCCCATCCACCCACCCATCCATGCATCTAGTCATCCATCCTTCCATCCATCCATCCATCCATCCATCCATCCATCCATCCACATACCCATTAATCCACCCATCTATCCATCTACCCATGCATTTATCCCATCCATCCACCCATGCATCCATCTACCCTTCCATCCACCCATCTATCCATCCATCTATCCCACCCACCCACCCATCCATCCATGCATCCATGCATCCATGCATCCTTCCATCCATCCATCCACATACCCATTCATCCACCCATCTATCCATCCATCTACCAATGCATCTATCCCATCCATCCACCCATGCATCCATCTACCAATCCATCCACCCATCTATTCATCCATCTATCCCACCCACCCATCCATGCATCTATTCACCCATCCATCCATCCATGTACCCATTCATCCACCCATCTATCCATCCATCTACCCATGTATCTATCCTGTCCACCCACTCACCTATGAATCCATCCATCTATCCACCCATTCATCCACCCATCTATCCATGGGTAGGTAGATACTAATGCCTCTATCCCACCCACCCACCCACCCACCCATCCATCCATGCATGCATGCATCCATCCATCCATGCATCAACCCACCCTTCCATCTGTCCATCCATCCATCCATCCATCCATCCATCCATCCATCCATCCATGCATCCCATAAACATTTACCAAGGACAAATATGTCCTGGGCCCAGTGCTGGACTCTCCCCAAGCCTGGGGAGCATATTAAAGAAGTAGACTTTGTGTTGCTTTTTCCTGCATGGCATGCATGCTCCTGCTTCAGAGAAAGACATCTGTATTGTCCCTTGAAGGACCCCTCTGCCCCACTTTTATTCCCTAAGGTCTAGGGGGCTGCTCCATCCCCTCAATCCACTGGCCATGTGATCCAGGCCTGCCCTAGTCCCTGAGATGGGCTCACAGGTGGGTACATGACCAGGGTGTCATCCTGGCGCTTTTGCTGGAACTAAAAGAGGAGATAAGCCCTTTGCTGCTTGGGGTCTCTTGGGGGAGAGGTTGGGACTATGACATGGAGATGGCCTGCCTGAGACTGAAGCCGACAGAGGAGAGGAGGCCAAGTCCTTATGACATCGACTGGGCTCCCGGAGCCCACTCTGCCTGGAAGTTTCCACTTACCTGAGCCGATAATATTTTTTCCTTTAGCCAGGTTGAATTGTATTTTCTGTCACTTACAACCAAAGGAGTCTTGGCTCATAGAGAAGATAAACAGGAAAGACACTATCTAGACCCTCAGAGCTGCAGCAATCTGAGGATAGGGCAGCTTGCAGTGTCAAAGGCAGGACACAGCCTTTTGGCTTCTGCAGCTTGAACTACGGAAACAGGAGATTGGAGAGATATTTGCATTGTTCTCAAAGGACTAACAGGGCTGTGTCTTCACCCTTTTGTGATCAGTGAGGGGTGGCAAGTGAAGCGACTGTGGTCACCTCACAGGTGAGGAGGTCCCATGGCCCAGACATGACTGGATGTGGTCACAGATGTGCAGGGGTGGATACATTCTAGCAAGTTTACATGCCAGACCAGTACTGAAAACACAGTATTGCTCTGAAAGTCCTTCTAGCAAGAATTTCTTTCTCACCTGGCATTTGAGGCTTCCCATGGGCTAGTTCCAGCCTATCTCTGCACTGCTCCAGCTGCACCCCTCACTTTGCTAATCCCCAATAACCTTTCTTGCTTTCTGGAATTCTCCATCTTTTTGTCATTTCATTCTGCACAGCCCAGGTCCAATGCCACTTCCTCCATGAAGTCTTCCCTGATTCTTGCCAGCTCCATTGGATATTTTCCTGCTTAGAAGCCTGGTGGGGGAGGAGGGATTGTTCTTATGGATCTCTCATGACTTTAGCTTTTTATGCCTTGGAGTATAAAGGGGAAATCTGGGTGCAAAGCCTGTATATGCATTTGAGTGGGGACAAAGCAGCAGAAAGAAAGATACAGAGTTAAGCACAAGATCTTAGCGGAAGATGAAAACCTCAGCCAAATATAAGTGGGGGAGTCTGCAGTGAGGCCAGTGGACACCTCAGAGGACATGGGAGTGAGAGTGGTGTTGAAATCACCCAGTTCTAAGCTCCAGGGAGAGGGTAGTGCTCTTGGCCTTGGTGCATATCTGTGACCCAGGTCCCCTATCCAACCATGAGCCTCCAACACAGGCAAGAAGCCGGTCTCTTCCTTCCAGCCTCCTGGCACCATCAGGAAGGGTTGCTTGGCAGGCCAGCTCCGGACTTTGATGCAGAATGTCCCCAGGTTCTATAAGCCTCCACCCTCGAGTTCCCAAAGGCTCTACTTGAGATGTTGCCTTGGGTCAATGTGTGGCCTACGTTCCTGGTCCATTGGTGCATTTCCATAGCAGGTTAAGCTGGACCTTGGTAAAGTGTCACATGTACTTTTTTTTTTTTTTTTTGAGACAGTCTCGCTCTGTGTCCCAGGCTGAAGTACAGTGGTGAGATCTCAGCTCACTGCAGCCTCCACCTCCCAGGTTCAAGCGATTCTCCTGCCTCAGCCTCCCGAGTACCTGGGTTTACAGGCACCCACCACCATACTGGCTAATTTTTGTATTTTTAATAGAGATGGGGTTTCACCACGTTGGCCAGATTGGTCTTGAGCTCCTGACCTCAGGTGATCCACCAGCCTCAGCCTGCCAGAATCCTGGGATTAAAGGCATGAGCCTCCACGGCCAGCCTTGAGGCCATTTTAAATTCATCCTATCATCACATGATTCTGATCTTCTTCCCTCCCAAGACTGGGTTTCTTGTAGGAGGCGTGGCAGCTGTGGGTTTCAGGTAAGCAACTTAGCCTCAGTGTCTTTATCTGTGAAATGGACATCATGATGGCTAACCCATGGCATTTAGACAATGCAAGCCAGCTTTTTTTTAGCCTTGTAGGGTCCAGACCTGATGGGTGAACCATAGTCTGTCTCTTTGCAAGCAGTCAGGCCTGGACCTGTGCTCTCATTTTTGTCAAGAAGAAGAGAGTCTGTACTGATGAAATCAGAATCTATTTCAAGTCAAGCAGAACTTCTCCGGAAGCTGGGGTAGCATCCCATGTCCCCACAATTTGCTGCAGGGGGAGCTGGGGTACCCCAAGGAAGGTCCACTTTTCCCTGCCAGGAAGCTGAGGAGGCAGTGGGGTCGTAGGTGCTTCCTTCATCTCTCCATCTTGTGTGGCTGCAGAATTTGTGCACAGCCCTGGTGGCATCACAGTTACTCCTGCCACCCACCTGGCAGGCCTCCATTCCTTCTAAATGCGGTCCAAGCCTCTTTCTGCCCTCTCCCTCCCAGGGCCTGGACAGACCCATGGAGGGGAGGCAGGTCCCAGGGTCAGGGCAGGCTGATACCTTGGAAAGAAAGCATTGTGTCATCAGAGACACACATGGGAGGATGATTTATTTCTGCTCTGGACTGCCACAGCGGTCTGGCCTTATCTCTGGTTTGCAAGGCCCCCCAGGCCCACGTGCTCAACCACTCTGCTTCACTCTAGAAAGAAGAGAACCATTTAGAGGACTGACTGAATTTTCCTGGAAATTTGGGCCTCCATAGGTCTTCCTGGAAACATCTGGAACTTATTTGTAAGCTGTTGAGGCACCATCAAATCCCACATCACAAAGAGATGCACTCTAAGTTTTAAATGAACTTAGAGAAGATTTGGCGAATCCGTACTCCAGTCTACTTAGGCTTTAAACCGTCTTTTTTTTTCACTCTGTCACCCAGGCTGAAGTGCAGTGGCACTATCTAGGCTCACTGCAAGCTCCGCCTCCTAGGTTCAAGCCATCCTAGTGCCTCAGCCTCCCAGAGTAGCTGTGACTACAGGTGTGCACCACCACGCCCGGCTGATTTTTGTATTTTTAGTAGAGATGGGGTTTCACCATGCTGGCCAGCCTGGTCTCAAACTCCTGACCTCAAGCGATCTGCCTGCCTCAGCCTCCCAAAGTGCTGGGATTGCAGGCGCGAGCCACCGTACTCAGCCAGAAATAGGTTTTAAACCTTCCAAACTACTTAATTTTGGAGGATTTTGATTCTATTGCTTGAAAACATAAAAATGCAACTCTTCTCATTCAAGGAGCACAAACCCCGACTGTCGTCAGGGAAGATTGGCATCTGCTGGCCGGATCGTCACAGAACTCTTGGTCCATTTGTATGACTGGTGGGAGGCGTGGTCACTGGGAGGGGAGCACCATGACCCAGCGGTGCCCGGGCTCTGTGGGAGTCACATGTCTCCCTGAAGTGCCTGTTTAGTTATCAAGCCATTAAACCAAGTATCAAAATAAAATGAACTCAGAACCAGGCTTTCAAATTGCTGCATCACAAAGTGTTAATCAAGATTTTCAAAAATAATGAAGCACATTTAATCACATTGCCATTCACTAAGAGTATCATAATTAATATTTGGGTGAGAGTAAAAAGATCGTGTTGTTAATAAATAAGTTATTTTAAATATTGTTTATCTTTAGCTTATCCTTAAAACATCTAGTCAGTGTATGTTTTATTATAAACATAGTGAAATAGTAGCATAGTACATGCGTATTGGTAGCACGTCTTTGAGATCTCCTAAAAGCACACCTGAGATAAGGAATGGGTGCAGGTAGTTTATTTGGGAGTTGATTTCAGGAAGCATGAGGGAGGGAGTAGGGAATGAGGGAGGGAGTAGGGAATGAGACAGGGGGCCAGGCACGGTGGCTCATGCCTGTAATCCCAGAACTTTGGGAGGCCGAGGCGGGCAGATCGCTTGAGGCCAGGAGTTCGAGACTAGCCTGGCCAATATGACAAAACCCCATCTGTACTAAAAATACAAAAATTAGCCGGGTGTGGTGGTATGCACCTGTAATCCCAGCTACTCTGGAGGCTGAAGCAGAAGAATCACCGGAACCCAGGAGGCAGAGGTTGTCGTGAACTGAGATCATGCAACTGCACTCCAGCCCCTGAGTGAGAGAGTGAGACTCTGTCTCAAAAAAAAAAAAGAGACAGGGAGGGTGCATTCAGGACAGGCTCACCCCGCTCCACGGGGCCTTCTGAGAGATCAGGTAGAATGCATTCAAATTGTCCCATTGAGGAATGAGGAAGCTGGGATATCTTCCCCCCATTTCTGTCCTTTCTTGGTGGAGAGTTGCCCTTAGGATAACTCCCCAGTACTTTCAGGCTGCCCTCCATGCTGACTAGCAAGCAAAAATCGTTTAGCTTAAAAATCAGAAGGGAGGCCAGGCACGGTGGCTCACACCTGTAATCCCAGCACTTCGGGAGGCCAAGTCAGGCAGATCACTGGAGGTCAGGAGTTCGAGACCAGCCTGGCCAACACAGCAAAACCCTGTCTCTACTGAAAAAAAAAAAAAGCCAGGAGTGATGGTCCACACCTGTAGTCTCAGCTACTTGGGAGACTGAGGTGAGAGAATCACTTGAACACAGTAGGCAGAGGTGGCAGTGAGCCAAGATCATGCCACTGCACTCCAGCCTGCATGACAGAGTGAGACTGTGCCCCTCACCCCGCCCCCCCCACCACCTACCGAAAAAAAAAGCAGAGAGGAGCAAAAGCTGGTGGTGGGAGGCTTGCATGGGCAGTGTCTACCACAGCTACGGGTGAACCCAGAGGTGGGCTGAGGAGCTGCAGGGTGGGCCAGTGACAGCATCTGCTGAAAGATCTGTGCTTGTGGCCAGGTGTGGTGGCTCACGCCTATAATCCCAGCACTTTGGAAGGCTGAGGCGGGTGGATCACGTGAGGTCAGGAGTTCAAGACCAGCCTGCCAACATGGTGAAACCCTGTCTCTACAAAAATACAAAAGTTAGCTGGGCATGATGGGGGGGGTGCCTGTATTCCCAGCTACTCGGGAGGATGAGGCAGGAGAATTGCTTGAACCTGGGAGGCGAATGTTGCAGTGGCGCATGTCGTCATTGCACTCCAGCCTGAGCGACAGAGAGAGACTCCATCTCAAAAAAAAAAAAAAAAAAAAAAAAGAGAGAGATCTGTGCTTGTAAACATTTGGCTGAAAAGGGTGAATAACCAAACACTAGGTAAGGCTGGCACAGTGGCTCACACCTGTAATCCCAGCACTTGGGGAAGCTGAGGTGGGAAGAGTGTTTTAGAACAGGAGTTCAAGATCAGCCTGGGCAATGTAGTAAGACTGTTTCTACGAAAATTTTGTTTTAAATAAAATAAAAATTAGCAGGGCATGTGGTGCACACCTGTATTCCCAGGTATTTGGGAAGCTCAGCGGTAGGATTCCTTGAGCCCAGGAGTTCAAGGCAGCAGTGAGCTATGATTGTGCCGCCGCACTCCAGCCTGGGTGACAGAGCAAAATCTTATCTCCAAAACAAAACGACAAAACAAAACTGAATGGAGACTACTCATCTTGAGATTTTTATGAAGTGGCAATGAACTGGTGATGGGGAGTAAGTGCTATTTGAATCCAATCTCCACCCTTGTTATTAACAATGAAAGCTCACCAGCGTGCCCCCACCCCCCACCATCCACCCCTTGTCCCTTGGCACCCAGCCCAGGTTATTTCACGGATAAAATCTGTCAAATCCTAAAGGACAAGAAAATAATTGTGCCGCTTTGACTGTCCCAGAGCATAGGAAAAGACCTGCTATGTCCCTAAATGAAGACTTACTGTTGGAATGATGTGCATTCCCCTTGGATTAGTCTACAAATTTAGTGTAATTCCAATCAAAGCAAAGGGAAACTCATTCTGTCAAAATTTTTATGCCTTTCTTTTAAGAGCTCCTGAAAGGCACCCCTCGATGCCTTTGAATTTTATTTTTTTAATCAAGTTAATTGAGGTATAATTTCCATACAAAAAAAAGTGCATCCATTTGTAGTGTGCACTTTGATGAGTTTGGCAGACGTGTGCACCCACCAAAAGCAACACTACGACTGAGACACAGAACATTTCCAACACCCCCAAAAGTTTCTTTATGCTCTCTTCAGTCCCCTCCCCAACACCTGGCCACAGGGACCACTGACCTCCTTCCTGTTACTAGAGATTAGTTTGCATTTTCTAGATTTTATGTAAGTGGAATGATGCCATGTGCATTTTTTTGTGTCTGGCATTTTTCACTCTGCATGGTTATCTTGGTGTTTAGCCATGTGGTCTGTTCACACATATTACCAAGTACTTTCCTGTTGTACAGATATACCATATTTTGTTTGTCAATTCACCTGTTGTTTTGTCATTTATGTTGTTTCCAGTCTTTCTTTGGCTCTTGTGAATAAACAATAAACATTTTAATTTTTATTTTTTATTGTTTTTTTGAGAGAGTCTCACTCTCTCGCCCAACCTGGAGTGCAGTGGTCCAATCTCGGCTCACTGTAATGTCCGCCTCTCAGGTTCAAGCAATTATCCTGCCTCAGCCCCCCGAGTAGCAGGGATTACAGGCATGCACCACCTTGCCCAGCTAATTTTTATACTTTTAGTAGAGAAGGGTTTCGCCATGTTGGCCAGGCTCATCTCAACCACTGACATCAGGTGATCCACCCACCTTGGCCTCCCAAAATGCTAGGATTACAGGCATGAGCCACTGTGCCCGGCTGAACATTTTTTGTTAGTTTGTTCAAAGCAGAAGAAACCTCAGACACTGCATGGTTTTAGGCTTTGGCCCTACCATCCTCGTGAGCTTCCTGTCCAGGAGGATCATGAATGCCCCGGTTCTACTCAGTGCAGACCCCAAGGTCCTTCCCACCCCCGAGCCACCTGAAATTCCCTTGCTAGTCCTAGCAATTGTTTTGTAGAGTCCTTAGAGTTCTTTATGTAAACAATCATATAATTTCCAGGGGATTCTTCCTTTCCAATATTTATGTATTATATTTCATTTCATATGTTATTATTATTGTATTTTATTTCATTTTACTTTATTTTTGTTTATTTAATGTCTAACTGCAATGGCTAAAACTTCCAAGACAATATTGAATAAAAGTGTTAGGAGTAAGCATTCGTACCTTGTCTCCAGTCTTGGGGGAAAGCATTCACTATTTCCCCTTTAAGGATGATTTTATTTTTTATTTTAATTTTATTATGATTTTTTTGAGATGGTGTCTTGCTCTATCGCCCAGGCTGGAGTGCAGTGTCGCGATCTCAGCTCACTGCAACCTCTGCCTCCCGGGTTCAAGTGATTCTCCTGTCTCACCCTCCCTAGTAGCTGGAATTACAGGCTTGTGCCACCATGCCTGGCTAATTTCTGTATTTTTAGTAGAGATTGGGTTTCACCATGTTGGCCAGGCTGGTCTCGAACTCCTGACCTCAAGTGATCCGCCTGCCTTGGGCTCCAAAAGTGCTGAGATTACAGGCGTGAGTCACTGTGCTCGGCCAAGGATGATTTTAACTGTAGGCTCTTCAAAGGTGTCCTTGATCAGATTGAGGAAATTCCCCTCTATTTCTATTCTCTTCTATTTCAGTTTGCTAAAAAAGTTCTTTAAATCATGAATAGATGTTAAAATATGTCAAGTATTTTTCTACATTTATTGAAATGATCATTTGGTTTTTCTGTTATATTCTGTTAACATGGTAAATTGTATTGACTTTTTTTTTTTTGAGACAGGGTTTTGCTCTGTTGCCTAGGCTGGAGTGCAGTGGCGTGATCTCTGCTCACTGCAGCCTCTGCCTCTCAGGTTCAGGCAATTCTCCTGCCTCAGCCTCCCAAGTAGCTGGGATTACAGGGGTGCACCACCACATGGGCTAATTTTTGGTAGAGATAGGGTTTCACCATGTTAGCCAGGCTGGTCTCGAACTCCTGGCCTCAAGTGATCCACCCGCCTCGGCCTCCCGAAGTGGTGGAATTACAGGAGTGAACACTGTGCCTGGCCTTACATTGATTTTTAAATCTTAAATTAAATGTCCTTGTCAGATTTTGGTGTTAGGTGTTGCTGGTTTCAAAGCAGGGGATGAGAAGTGTCCCCTCTTATTGTGTCTGTTTTGGAAAAGGGTGTGTGAGATTGGTGCTATTTCCTCCTTGAAATTATAATAGGCTTCACCAGCGAAGCCATTTGGACCCTGGAGTTTTCTCTCTTGGAGGATGTTTAACTACCAATTCAAATTCATTAGTAGATCCATAGGACTTTTCAGATTTTGTTGCATTTTGTGTTAATTTTGGCAAGTTGTAGTTTTCAAGGAATTTGTCCATTTTCTGTTTGTCTTGATCAGTCTGGCTGGATGTTTATCTGTTTTGCTGCTCTTTCCAAAGAATGAAAATGAACACCTGTGGAGCAGCCATAAGCCAGTGCACATCCAGGAGCCCAGCCCACTGGACCTGCAGCTTGCAGCACAGCCACCCTGCAGAGCGCAGCCTCAATTAGCCAGCTCCCAGCCAACCCACAGAGACAGGAGCCGGGAGAGATGGCTGAGTTTTGGGGGTGGCTTGTTAAGCAGTAATAGCTGACTGCTACAGTTAATGGGTATACACTTTATTTAACCGGTTCCCTACAGATGGACATTTAGCAAAGTGAACTATTTTGAGAGAAGCTTAGCTCCATTTAAAAAACATTTCTGGGCTGGGCGCAGTGGCTCATGCCTGTAATCCCAGCACTTTCGGAGGCCGAGGAGTGGATCACTTGAGGTCACGAGTTCAAGATCAGCCTGGCCAACATGGTGAAACTCTGTCTCTACTAAAAATACAAAAATTAGCTGGGAGTGGTGGTGAGTGACTGTAATCCCAGCTACTTGGGGGATTGAGGCAAGAGAATCGCTTGAAACCAGGAGGTGGAAGTTGCAATGAGCTGAAATTGTACCACTGCACTCCAGCCTGGGCGATGGAGCCAAACTCCTTCTTAATAACTAACTAACTAAATAAAATTTAAAAAAAATTTCTGACCAGGCGCAGTCACTCACACCTGTAATCCCAGCACTTTGGGAGGCTGACGCAAGAGGATTGCTTGAGCTCAGGATTTCAAAACCAGCCTGGGCAACATAGCAAGACCCTGTTTCTCTCTTTCTCTCTCTCTCTCTCTCAATATATCTCTCCCTCTCTTTCTATCTCTCTCATTCTCTCTCTCTCTCTCTCTCTATATATATAAATTCCTTAAGATCTATTTCTAGAAGAATTGCAGTCATGGTTTACATATTTATAATTTTAAAACATATTCCTAAATTATGCTCACCAAAGCTATGCTGTTTCACATTTCAGCAGTTTATAAGCATCAATTTTCCTCATATTTTCCAACATTGAGTGTTGAAATATTTAATTTTCTGCAATCTAATAATGAAATGTAATATCAATTTAAATTTGCATTCCCCTGAGCATTAGAGGAGTTGAATAAACTTTTCATATACGCATTCGCCGTTTATTTTTCTTCTTCCCTGAATTGCCCTTCGTCTTCTTTGTTCTCTTTTGTAGTGTTTTGTCTTTTCCTATTTGTAGGAGATGTTTATATAACTGGATATTAATCTTTTGTCTGCTAAAAGTATTGTAAATATTTTCTTGAATTATAAGAGTTTCTAAAAAAACTTTGTAGCATCTTTTATTGGAGAAAAGTTTATTATATTTACACAGTTAAATCTGATAATTTTTTTTAATGCTATTATATTTGCCTAAGAATATTTTTCCTATTCTGGCTGGGCACTGTGGCTCACTCCTGTAATCCCACCTCTTTGGGAGGCCAAGGCAGGCAGATCACCTTAGGCTAGGAGCTTGAGACCAGCCTGGCCAACATGGTGAAATTCTGCCTCTACTAAAAATAATATGAAAAATTAGCCAGGCATGGTGGTGTGCACCTGTAGTTCCAGCTACTCGGGAGGCTGAGGCAGGAGAGAATTGCTTGAAATTGGGAGGCATGGAGGCTGCAGTGAGCCATGGTTGTACCACTGAACTCCAGCCAGGCAACAGAGCGAGACTCTGTCTCAAAATATATATATATATTTTTCCTATTCAAAAACTATAAACATTAATCATATTTTCTTCTGTTATAATACTTTTTATTGCTTTGGGTCTATAAATTATCTGACACTTATTTTGGGGTTATTATTTTTAGTATAAGATTCTTTTCCAAAACAACAGGCAGTTCTTCCAACAGTGTTTATAATTTCATTACTTCCTCTTTAATTCGAAATGCCAAATTTAAACTAGTTTTTAAATAAAGGTTGTTTCTGGAATTTCTCTTCTACTGATCCCTCATGGCATTATATCAATATTATGCTGTTTTACTGCTGATTTTTTTTTTCTTTTTGAGATGGTGTCTCACTCTGTTGCCCAGGCTGTAGTGCAATGGTGCAATCTCAGCTCACTGCAACCTCTGCCTCCCAGGTTCAAGCGATTCTCCTGCCTCAGCCTCCCTAGTAGCTGGGACTACAGGTGCGCACCACCATGCCCGGTTAATTTTTGTATTTTTAGTAGTGACAGGGTTTCACCATGTTGGCCAGTCTGATCTTGAATTCCTGACCTCAAGTGATCCACCTGCCTCGGCCTCCCAAAATGCTGGGATTACAGGCATGAGCCACCGTGCTCGGCCTGTATGGATGTTTTATTCTGATATTTACTCTTCCAAATGAGCTTGAGAATATTAACAAATTCATAATAAAATGTGCGTGGATTTTGTCTGGGATTGCATCAAATATGTAGACTACTTGTAGAGAATCATAGTTTGATAGCATTGAGTCGTTGCATTTGATTTATATCCTTTTTTTTTTTTTTTTTTTTTTTTTGAGACGGAGTCGCCCAGGCTGGAGTGCAGTGGAGCGATCTCGGCTCACTACAAGCTCCGCCTCCCGGGGTCACGCCATTCTCCTGTCTCAGCCTCCCGAGTAGCTGGGACTACAGGCGCACGCCACCACGCCCGGCTAATTTTTTTTTTTTGTATTTTTAGTAGAGACGGGGTTTCACCATGTTAGCCAGGATGGTCTTGATTTCCTGACCTCGTGATCCGCCCGCCTCGGCCTCCCAAAGTGCTGGGATTACAGGCGTGAGCCACCATGCCCAGCCTGATTTATATCTTGATCTTTAGAATTTCTTATTTTAATGATCTTCAGTAAAAATTATTTGGTTTTCTTACCAAACACAGCATGTTCTCACTCATAAGTGGGAGTTGAACAATGAGAACACATGGACACAGGGAGGGGAACATCACACACCGGGGCCTGTCGGGCAGTGGGGCTAGGGGAGGGATAGCATTAGGAGAAATACCTAATGTAGATGATGGGTTGATGGGTGCAGCA
This sequence comes from Pan paniscus, assembly GCF_029289425.2. Lineage (NCBI taxonomy): Eukaryota > Metazoa > Chordata > Mammalia > Primates > Hominidae > Pan > Pan paniscus. Next base: position 35,882,281 of record NC_073269.2, read on the forward strand.
AACCATCATGGCACATGTATACCTATGCAACAAACCTGCACGTTCTGCCCATGTATCCCAGAACTTAATGTATAATTTAAAAAGATTATTTGGTTTTCTTCAGGTAGGTTTTGCACAATTCTTTTTTTTTTTTTTTTTTCTCTTTTTCAAGAGATAGGATTTTGCTCTGTCACCCAGGATGGAGTGCAGTGGCATGATCATAGCTCACTGTAACCTCCAACTCCTGGGCTCACTCGATCCTCCTACCTCAGCCTCTCGATCAGCTGGGACTAAGGGTGCATGCCACCATGCTTGGCTAATTTTTTATTTGAATTGTTTTAGAGATGAGATCTCTTGCTATGTTGGTCTGGCTGGTCTGGAACTCCTGATCTCAAGTGATCCTCCTGCCTCGGCCTCCAAAAGTGCCGGGATTACAGGCATGAGCTACCACACCCGGCCATGATTCTTGCTAGGTTTAATTCTAGAGTTTGTTTTTGTTGTTCTGTAATGAATCTATTGACATGAAAATCTTTTTCTGACATATTAGGCCAAAACTTAGGTTAATAGCATTCATGATATATTCTAATTTTTGCAAAGACTGTATCTACATATATGGATAGCTGTATATGTAGGAATCTCTAGTTGTAATTTTTTTTTTTTTTTTTTGAGATGGAGTCTCACTCTTATTGCCCAGGTTGGAGTGCAATGGTGTGATCTCAGCTCACCACAACCTCTGCCTCCCGGGTTCAAGTGATCTCCTGTCTCAGCCTCCCGAGTAGCTGGGATTACAGGCCTGCGCCACCACGCCTGGCTAATTTTGTATTTTTAGTAGAAATGGGGTTTCACAGTGTTGGTCAGGCTGGTCTCGAACTCCCGACCTCAGGTGATCCTCCTGCCTCGGCCTTCCAAAGTGCTGGGATTACAGGATAATCGTTTATTTACTTCTCTGTCTCCACTTGGTTGATGTGTTTTAGGAAAGGAACTATATTTTGACGACTTCATGTCTAACACCTGCATAGCACCTGGCACATTGGTAGCTCAAAAATCCTTTTTACATGAATGAATGAATGGAATAAAGGGATAGTGAAGGACCTACATTGAGCGATGACAGTGTCTTTTCCTTCAGTGCATGGCATTTGTTGACTTCTGTATTTCTGCTTCCTTGTATTTTCTGATTTTTCTTTTGTGATGTTGTGATTTAAAGAACAGAAAGAAAAAGATATTCACTTGGAAAAAGTAGAACCATAATGAAAGAGCACCGCAAGGTGTACCTCATATACTACTAGTAAATTTTTTTTTTCCACTTGAGACAGTGTCTCACTCTGTCACCCAAGCTGGAGTACAGTTGCAAGATCTCAGCTCACCGCAAACTCTGCCTCCAGGGCTCAAGTGATCCTCCCCGCTCAGCCTCCTGAGTAGCTGGGACCACAGACACACACCACCAAACCCGGCTAATTTTTTGTAGTTTTGGTAGAGACGGGGTTTTGCCATGTTGCCCAGACTGGTCTTGAACTCCTGAGCTCAAGTGTAAATTTTTAAAATGAGAAAAACAGGCTGGGTGCAGTGGCTTACGTTTGTAATCCCAGCACTTTGGGAGGCCAAGGCGGGTAGATCACCTGAAGTCAGGAGTTCGAGACCAGCCTGGTCAACATGGTGAAGCCCCGTCTTTACTAAAAATACCAAAAAATTAGCCAGGTGTGGTGGTGCATGCCTGTGATCCCAGCTACTCAGGAGGCTGAGGCAGGAGAGTTGCTTGAACCCAGAAGGTGGAGGTTGTAGTGAGCCGAGATCGTGCCACTGCATTCCAGCCTGGGCGACAGAGCGAGACTCCATCTCAAAAAAATAAAAATAAAAATAAAATGAGAAAAACATATGCAGTTCCTAAAATGGCTTAGGGGGCAGGCCGTCACCTCCTGGGTGATTCCCATTTCAGTGGCGTGGCTTTGTGGTCTGTAAATGGGCTTCGTCCTGCCTTGCTGGTGCCCCTTACCACTCCTGCTGTGCAGGGCAAGGGTTGGCTTGCCTGCTGCTCCTGGCTCCAGGCCCTCAGCAAAGGCCCAGCACAGTTCAAAGAGACTAGAGGGAAGCCAGGGAAAGCAATTCTTTAGTCTCCGAGGTTGTTTTAACATTATGATGATATATGGCATATATTGCTACAATGGCTGGGCACATTTACACGGAGGGCAGACTGGGAGGCCCTTAGGGCTGTGAGGGCCACCAGGTCAATAATATATGCAACCGGCAAAAGAAAACATCGACCTCATTTCCTCCAGAGAGCAGACAACTGTAACCCTGGAGTCCTGGTTTGCATGTAAATAATGAGCAAGATACTGCGTGGCCACTTGTATCATTGAGGGGAGAGTGAGACAAGAACAAGAAAGATAAATTAGAAAAATATGAGGGCCACTTATGGATCTGTACAAGGAAGTGTCATTCTTCAGGTTAATTTTGCTTCCTCTAGAAAGCAGCTCAGTGTTGGTATGCTTCTATGTCTGAGATTTTAAAATGGTTTTGGTATGATTACTATCAATGAAATAATGACTGTCAGTAACAAAAAATCAGTTTCTCGAGAGGATGACTGACCTGCGGTTGCAGCATTTGGTCCCGGGGCCCATTAAATCCTGACCAAAGTGCTGAAGAGTTGCCCCACAAATGATTTGGCTACACTGGGAATCACCCGGAAGGAGGCCAAGGGTGTGTAATTCTGGGGAAGTTTGGCGGCAGCCTAGGGCCTCCTCCATCTGAAAGCTCTTGTTTCGCTTTGTAAAGCGTTTGCTTGTTTCTTTTTCTTTCTCTCTTTCTTTCTTTCTTTCTTTTTCTTTCGCCTGCCTCCCTCCCTCCTTCCCTCCCTCCCTTCCTTCCTCTCTCCGTCCCTCCTTCTCTCCCTCTCCTGCCTCTCTCCCTCTCCTGCCTCTCTCCCTCTCTCCCCCTTTCTCTTTCCTTCCTTCCTTCCTCCCTCCCTCCCTCCCTCCCTTCCTCCCTCCCTCCCTTACTTCCTCCCTCCCTCCTCTCCCTCTCCTGCCTCTCTCCCTCTCTTCCCCTTTTCTCTCCTTCCTTCCTTTCTTTTCCTTCCTTCCTTCCTTTTCTTTCCTTTCTTTCTTTCACCTTCCTCCCTCCCTCCTTCCCTCCCTCCCTTCCTCCCTCCCTCCCTCTCCTGCATCTCTCCCTCTCTCTCCCCTTTCTCTTTCCTTCCTTCCTCCCTCCCTTCCTCCCTCCCTTCCTTCCTCCCTCCCTCCTTCTCTCCCTCTCTCCCTCTCTCCCCCCTTTTCTCCCCTTCCTTCTTTCCTTTCTTTCTTTTCCTTCCTTCCTTCTTCCTTTTCTTTCTTTCTCTTTCTTTCTTTCGCCTTCCTCCCTTCCTCCCTCCTTCCCTCCCTCCCTCCTTCCCGCCCTCCCTCCTTCCCTCCCTCCCTTCCTTCCTCCCTCTCTCCTTCTCTCCCTCTCCTGCATCTCTCCCTCTCTCTCCCCTTTCTCTTTCCTTCCTCCTTCCCTTCCTCTCTCCCTTCTTTCCTCCCTCCCTCCTTCTCTCCCTCTCCTGCCTCTCTCCCTCTCTCCCCGCTTTTCTCTCCTTCCTTCCTTCCTTTCTTTTCCTTCCTTCCTTCTTCCTTTTCTTTCTTTTCTTTTTCTCTTTTTCTTTCTTTCTTTCTTTCTTTCTTTCTTTCTTTCTTTCTTTCTTTCTTTCTTTCTTTCTTTCTCTTTTCTGTCTCTCTCTTTCTCCCCCATCTTTTTTTTTCAGACAAGCTAAGTTGCCCAGGCTGGTCTCAAACTCCTGGCCTCAAGTGATCCTCCTGCCTTGGCCTCCCAAAGGAGGAATTATTATCACTATTTTGCCTTAGATGTGATAATGGTTGTATTTTTACATACTTATATTTTGGAGATACCTGCTGAATATTGATGGGTGGAATGATAGAATTTAGGGGATTTGCTTCAAAATAGCTAGGGGAGGCAGTAGGGGGAGGTAGAGAAGAAATGAAATTGGCCATGAAGTGACCATTGCTGAGTCCAGATGATGGATACATGGGGGCTCACTATGCTGTTCTACCCTTTTACTTGCTTGAAATTTTTTATAAGAAATAAAGCTTCCCAGGTGGTTCTGATGATCAGCCAGAGCTGGGAACCCCTGGCTTGGCTGATCCGCAGAGGCTGATTCCTAGCTATTATTCTCTGACCTTCCATGTCGCAGAAATTATGATGGTAATCAGAACTGGATCATGTTTCCTCTCTAGTTTGGAGGAGGTCATGAGATACCTTAACAAGAAAAGGGTCTGGGGGACCGGCATGGTGTCTCACACCTGTAATCCCATAGGCCAACGTGGGTGGATGATGAAGTCAGGAGTTTGCGACCAGCCTGACCAACATGGTGAAACCCTGTCTCTACTAAAAATACAAAAATTAGCTGGGCATGGTGGCACTCACCTGTAATCCCAGCTACTCAGGAGGCTGAGGCAGGAGAATCCCTTGAACCCGAGAGGCAGAGGTTGCAGTGAGCTGAGATCGCGCCACTGCACTCCAGCCTGGCAACAGAGCAAGACTCTGTCTCAAAAAAAAAACATTAAAAAAAGAAAAAAAAAGGGTCTGAAGGGTCTGGGGAAAGGTCCCCTGACAAATCAGTTCATCCAGGACATGAACTGACCTGCAATCCGCTCGGAATAGGATGTCGGATCAAAATTGTCTTGTTCCTTAGAGAAATAGCCTCCTTTCCCATAAAAAGACAGGAGGAGATCTATCTTTATTTATTTATTTATTTTTAAAAACAGAGTCTCACTCTTTGTCCGGGCTGGAGTGCAGTGACGAGATCATAGCTCACTGTAACCTCCAAGTACTGGGCTTAAGTGATCCTCCTGCCTCAGCCTTCCAAGTATTCTTGACTACAGGCATGCATCACCACTCCAGGCTAATTTTTAATTTTTTCTGTAGAGAGATGGGGTCTTGCAATGTTGCCCAGGCTGATCTTAAACTCCTGGCCTGAAGTGATCCTCCCACCTCAGCCTCCCAAAGCACTGGGATTACAGGTGTGAACCTTCACGCCCAGCCTTCTATCTTTATTTTGAAAAGTAAAATAAATAAAAATTATTAGTTCATTGATTTATTGAACTAATTATTTATTGGATTGCTACTGTATGCCAGGCACTCTGCCAAGCTCTATCGAAGTTCTCAAAGTTTAATTTGGGGCCTGGCATGGTGGCTTACACCTGTAATCCCAGCACTTTGGGAGGCAGAAGTGGGTGGATCACTTGCAGTCAGGAGTTCGAGACCAGCCTGGCCAACAAGGTGAAACCTGATCTCTACTAAAAATACAAAAATTAGCTAGGTGTGGTGGCACATGCCTGTAGCCCCAGCTACTTGGGACACTGAGGCACGAGAATCGCTTGAACCTGGAAGGTGGAGGTTGCAGTGAGCCGAGATCGCACTTCAGCCTGGGTGACAGAGTGAGACTCTGTCTCAAAAAAAGAAAAAAAAAAGTTGAATCTGTAGACCTCTGGGATCCCAGAGATTCTTTCAAGGGGTCTACAAGGTAAAAACCATTTTACAATTTATATTTATTTACGATAATACTAAGATGTCATTTACCTTTTATTTTGGTATTTGCACAGATGGTATAAAACCAACAGCGAGTAATACTGCTTGTACTTGACGTTAATTTGTCAGTGGCACTGACTGTACTAGAACTCATTGTATTCTTCACCACTCACAGTTTATTTATTTTTACTTTTTATTGATTTTTATGTTTTGAGATAGAATCTCCCTCTGTCACCCCGGCTGGAGTGCAGCAGCACAATCATGGCTCACCACAGCCCCAATTTCTCAGGCTCAAGCAATCCTCCCACCTCAGCCTCCCGAGTAGCTGGGAATACAAGTGTGTGCCACCACAACCGGCTAACTTATTTTATTTTATTTATTTATTTATGACAGAGTCTTGCTCTGTGGCCCAGGCTGGAGTACAGTGGTGCAATCTCGGCTCACTGCAACCCCCACCTCCCGGGTTCAAGCGATTCTCCTGCCTCAGCTTCCCTAGTAGCTGGGACTACAGGCATGGGCCACCATGCCTGGCTAATATTTGTATTTTTATTAGAGACAGGGTTTCGACATGTTGCCCAGGCTGGTCTCGAACTCCCGACCTCAGGTGATCTGCTCACCTCAGCCTCCCTAAGTGCTGGGATTACAAGTGTGAGTCTACTCACAGTTTAAAACAATCCACTTTCACTTAAGAATGTTCCTAATGAAGCAGTAAGAATTAGTGTTATTAAATTTGAATTCTGGAGTCCACTTCTGAAGATTGTGACGGAGTGAACACAGAACAGGATTCCGCCACACACTGGGTACAATGGCTTTTCAAGGTGAGACACTGGTGCAGTTGCTTGAGTTGCGAGCTGAACTAGCTGCTTTTTATCATGGCACACTGTTTTACTTGGAAGAAAGTTCTGACACATCAAAGCACAGATATTCAGACTCTGGTATTCGGCAGACATTTTCTCAAAAATGAACAAAATGAGCCCGTCACTTCAAGGGAAACAACTGGCAGTATGTTTTGCCAATGATAAAATTCAAGCTTTCAAGTTGAGCATTAGGATTTTGGGAAAACTTGTTATCTGCCACCAAGAGCTTGACAGCTTCTCAATTTCTTTCTTTCTTTCGTTCTTTCTTTTTTGAGATGGAGTTTCACTCTTGTCGCCCAAGCTGGAGTGCAATAGCATGGTCTCGGCTCACTGCAACCTCTGCTTCCCGGGTTCAAGCGATTCTTTTGGCTCAGACACCCAGGTGGCTGGGATTATAGGCGCCTGCCACCATGCCCAGCTAATTTTTGTATTTTTAGTAGAGATGGGGTTTCACCATGTTGGCCAGGCTGGTCTCAAACTCCTGACCTCAAGTGACCCACCCGCCTCGGCCTCTCAAAGTGCAGTGCTGGGATTACAGGCATGAGCCACTGCGCTTGGACAGCTTCTCAATATTTAGATACCTTTTAGATGAGATCACTAGTGATATTTTTAAAATGTGATTTTTGATATTGTATAATAAAACTGACATTTGGAAGTTTTGCATAGCTTGGCGAACCAACATTTTCCAAATGACCAATGCGTGATGTTACAAAATCATTCAAAGTGCAAGATGGATATTACCAAGTAATCCTTCTCCCACCTAGGACACAGTAAGGGAGAAACAGCATTTGTCCCACCCTAGCAAAAGCAGGAAAATTGCAAAAGCAAAGAGCCAGGAAACCTCAAAAGCAAACTTTTTCTTGAACCTACTGGAAAGCTGAAGGGGCAGGGCAACTGTGTAGCCTGAAATCTAAGGAAAGACAGTTGCCTCCCCAGTGATAGATGGGACATGAGCACCAGCTTACCTGTGTGCAGTACAAGAGGAAGAAGTTCCTGGTGCCATGCACGAGAGAAAACATTATTTAGCTAACATTTTTAGCAAATTTGCTGGAGCCTGAGTGCAAACTAGAGTAGGCATATAAAGTCCTGGGCACTGCAGACTCAAGGAGAGTTTTCATAGACCTCCAGTTTATGAGAAAGACCAGGAGCAGAGCAGGACACCAGAGACCACCTCCCTCGTTGGTACAGGGCTAGAGGATAGTGACAACTGAAGACAACGAGGCTCATTTGGAAAGGAGAGCTTTATTTCTCATAAAGGGTTGCAGCCTGCAGAGTGGCCATTCTGACAGGCTGGGAAGCATAGCCTCTGGTCACAAGCCAGAAACAGTCACTTCAAGGGAGGGGCAAAGGGAATAGGAATTTATGCTGAGCGGGATGGCTGAACATACATATTTAATAAGATATAGGAGTCATGAATATTTATGAAAGGAGAAACACATGTGCAAGTGAGCTTCATGTCCCTTCATGGGTCCCATGTACAAAAACATGGCAGTATCAGCCTGATTCAAGGGTGGAGTTTTCAGCCTTCTGATATCAAAAGGTGACATGAAGATGCAGAAACCTTTACTGAGCATTCTCCATGGACTGACCAGACCATGGAGGTCTCTTATCAGGTAAAAAAGAAGGAGCAGCCTCAGGTGGTTATAGGTGATATCAGTGTGGAGTCTTTTGAAAGGGCTGGTTTCTGTTTAGCCCTTAGGGAAGAAAATCTAATTGTAGTTAGTGATGAAGGGAGCGTTAACAATGAGGTGCATCAGACCCCCCATCCCATCATGGCCAAGCATTCTGTTTTCAAGGTGACTCTGCATTCCCTTGGCCAGGAGGTGGCCCATTCAGCCAGTTGGGCGGGGGTGGGGGGCACTTAGAATTTTATTCATATTTCTCGATAGGATTGGCCACATTCGTGGGAAAGGCATAAACACCATCCAGACTCTTCATTTCTTTCTTTTTTAAAAAAATTATTATTATACTTTAAGTTCTAGGGTACATGTGCCAACGTGCAGGTTTGTTACATATGTATACATGTGCCATGTTGGTGTGCTGCACCCATTAACTCATCATTTACATTAGGTATATCTCCTAATGCTATCCCTCCCCCCATCCCCGACCCCACGACAGGCCCCAGTGTGTGATGTTCCCCACCCTGTGTCCAAGTGTTCCCATTGTTCAATACCCACCTATGAGCGAGAGCATGTGGTGTCTGGTTTTCTGTCCTTGCAACAGTTTGCTCAGAATGATGGTTTCCAGCTTAATCCATGTCCCTATAAAGCACATGAACTCATCCTTTTTTATGGCTGCATAGTATTCCATGGTGTATATGTGCCACATTTTCTTAATCTAGTCTATCATTGATGGACATTTGGGTTGATTCCAAGTCTCTGCTATTGTGAATAGTGCCACAATAAACATACGTGTGCATGTGTCTTTACAGCAGCATGATTTATAATCCTTTGGGTATATACCCAGTAACGGGATGGCTGGGTCAAATGGTATTTCTAGTTCTAGATCCTTGAGGAATCACCACACTGTCTTCCACAATGGTTGAACTAGTTTACAGTCCCACCAACAGTGTAAAAGTGTTCCTATTTCTCTACATCCTCTCCAGCACCTGTTGTTTCCTGACTTTTTAATGATCGCCATTCTAACTGGTGTGAGATGGTATCTCATTGTGGTTTTGATTTGCATTTCTCTGATGGCCAGTGATGATGAGCCTACCTCCATTTATTTTTTGAGTTGGAGTCTTGCTTTGGCACCCAGAGTGGAATGCAGTGGTGCAATCCTGGCTCACTGCAATGTCCGCCTCCCAGGTTCGAGTGATTCTCCTGCTTCAGCCTCCTGAGTGGCTGGGATTACAGGCACACGCCACCACACCTGGCTAATTTTTGTATTTTTAGTAGAGACAGGGTGTCACCGTGTTGCCCAGCTGGTCTCAAACTCCTGACCTCAGGTGATCTGCCTGCCTTGGCCTCCCAAATGGCTGGGATTACAGGCGTAAGCCACTGCACCTGGCCCAGACCCTTCATCTCTACTCCCCTAGAAAACAAAAACTATAAGCTGCCATAGGGAAGTGGGGAGGGATTACTGAGAAAGTTCTACCTCTGAGACCCAAGGACACAGGAAGCATGAAGTAACAAGTAACTGCAGTTTTCCCATTAGGAGGGGCAAGAGTGTGGGGAGAGCCCCTCGAGGCGTGAGTGCACAGAGAAGACCAGAAACTGAGGGTGAGGAAGAAATATTAAGAACGACCCTTGGGAGGTAATTCCAGGGTTTTGGGAGGCTGAGGCAGGGAGATTGCTTGAGGCCAGGAGTTCAAGATCAGCCTGGGCAACATGGCAAGGCCCAGTCCTGACAAAAAAAATTTAAAAATTAGCCAGGTGTGGTGATGCACAGTTGTAGTCTCAGCTACTTGAGAGGCTAAAGTGGGAGGATCAATTGCTTGAACCCAGGAGTTGAAGGCTGCAGTGAGTTATGATTGCAACCACTGCACTCCAGCCTGGGTGATAGAGGAAGATGTTGTCTCAAAGAAAGAAGGAAGAAAGAAAAAAAGAAGGAAGGAAGGAAGGAAGTGTTAGATATGAGTTCTAAATTTATTTTCAAAGAATCAATATGTCAGTATGTTCAATTCTTTACCTTCTACTTTTAAACTTAACTTCCTTATAAAGCAACCTTTTTCGATTACCTGCTCCACCCTGACTCATTTCAATCACCTGCTCCACCCTGACTCATTCTGATTACCTGCTCTGTCATAACCATTTTTCCTGCCAAAGCACTCACCCCGTTATTAGCCAATCAGAATTAGTTTAGCCTGTGCGGTCTAACTCTACCAATAGGGGAACAACACAGCAGCAGGGGCCATGTGGGTCACGGATAAGAACCCCTTCCCCTCCCTTGTCCAAGTGTGCGCTCGCCATTGCTCTATCTGTAAGGGTGCACCCTTCTATGGAAGTACCTTGCCTTGCTGAGAATTAAAAGAAAATTTTATATTTGAGTGCAATTGGTTTTGCGGCACTGAAACTTTACATATAACAGGAGGAAGGAAAGAAGGGATGGAGGGAGGGAGGGAGAAAGAAAGACACTGAAGCAACTCAACCCCCATCTGAAGCACAAGGTGATTCTAGAGGAATTTGAACCTAGTGTTACACTGACGGAAACCATGGCAATAACAAAAGCCAAACCCAGATTGACTCCTGACTGGATTGCCTCAACTTCCCATTGGTTGCTTTCCACAACCAATCAGACAGATTTCGGGCCACCACTTGGTTTACACGAGTTGACCACCAAGTGGCCAATGGGAAACCTGCAGGGAGTATTTGGACCCAAGAAGATTCTGTATCCGGGCCCTTGAGCCCCTATGCTCGAGCCCGCTCCTGCACTGTGGAGTGTACTTTCATTTTCAATAAATCCCTTCATTCCTTCCTTGCTTTGTGTGTTTTGTCCAATTCCTTGTTCAAGGCACCAAGAACCTGGACACCCTCCACCGATGACACTGAGAGGTGTTGAGGGAACTCCCAAATTTGTGTTGATTAATTTTTGTATTTTTAGTAGAGATGGGATTTCGCCATGTTGTCCAGGTTGGTCTCCAACTTCTGACCTCAAGTGATCCACCTGCCTCAGCCTCCCAAAGTAAGACCGATGCCTCAATGCTGTGCCTGCAATTGCCTGTTCCTGCTGTTTCAGGGTAGTTTTGTTTGTGTCCGGTTCCTGCTGTCCTCCCTGCCCCACACAGGAGGCCTCTGTGCAGGACACACAGCCGTTCCTCGAGAGCCACTCTGCACTTGCTGTCTACACTAGCTACAGAAGGGTCCAGATGAGTGTCTGCACAGGTAGGTCTTGCCGCTGAAGACTAAGCCTTGCAAAGCAAACCAGGAGAAATGGATTTTGGTATGTTAGACAGGCAGGCAGTCTTCGTCCTAGTTTTGTTTTGTTTTTTGCTTAGTAACTGCTATTGCAACCATAATATTTTCATCCTTCTTTCCTTCTGAAATTGTGCCTCAAAGAGTTAAAGAAATCAGTAACTCTGGGCACAGTGGCTCATGTCTGTAATCCCAGCACTTTGGGAGGCTGAGGCAGGAGGACTGCTTGAGCCCAGGAGTTTAAGACCAGCCTGGACAACACAGCGAGAACCCGTCTCTACATAAAATAAAAATTAGCTGGGCATGGTAGCGCATGCCTGTCATCCCAGTTACTCAGGAGGTTGGGGCAAAAGGATTGCTTGAGCCCAGGAGTTCAAGGCTGCAGTTAGTCACGATTGTGCACCACTGCACTCCAACCAGGGTGACAGAGGGAGACCCTGTCTAACAACAACAACAACAACAACAACAACAAAACCAGTAAGTAACAGAAATTCTTGAGTTTGCAGGATAGCAGATAAGGAAAGAAACAACTTGCTGAAATGCTGAAACTCCTTTCATTTGTAAGATAATAAAACTGGCTGAAATCAGTTGGAACGAATGTGGCCAACTAGAGTCTGTGCAGAACCAGCTTGCTGACATCACAGCCTGAATTTCCATCACGTTTCAGATAACTCCCTCTGAATTTGCACACGCGAACCATAAGTTAGCATGAGAAGATAATCATGAATCCTCAAGGATTCTGCCCATCTCCCTCTTCCTTCCACCAATCACCTGCTAATCCAACCCCAAACCTTGACTAATAAAATGACTGCCTTAAAGCCAGGAGGGAGACAGATTTGAGCTGGATGCATGTCTCCCTGGGAGTCAACTTTTCTTTTTTCCTTTTTGTTGAGAGAGAGTCTCACTCTGTGCCCAGGCTGGAGTGCAGTGAAGCGATCTCTGCTCACTGCAACCTAGGTTCAGGCGGTTCTCCTGCCTCAGCCTCCTGAGTAGCTGGAATTGCAGGTATCCACCACCACACTCAGCTAATTTTTGTATTTTTAGTGCAGACAGGGTTTCATCATGTTGGCCAGGTTGGTCTCAAACTCCAGATCTCACCTGGCTGACCCTTTTAAACTTTACCTCAAATATATAGTGGTGGATCTTTTCGATTTCTGTATAAATGGATTCACACTCTAAATATCCTACTATGACTTGTTTTCTTTCTTTAACTATATGAATAATTGGCCGGGCGTGATGGCTCATACGTGTAATCCTAGAACGTTGGGAGGCCAAGGCGGGCAGATCACCTGAGGTCAGGAGTTCCAGACCAGCCTGGGCAACATGGTGAAACCCTGTCTCCACTAAAAATGCAAAAATTAGCCAGGCGTGGTGGTGGGCGCCTGTAATCCCAGCTGCTCGGGAGATTGAGGCAGGAGAATCACTTGAACCTGGGGGGTGGAGGTTGCAGTGAGCCAAGATCGCACCATTGCACTCTAGCCTGGGCGACAGAGTGAGACTCCATCTTAAAAAAAAAATATATATATATATATATATATATATATATATATAAAATTATTTTGTCCTGGAGGTTATATTTTGTTTTACTGTGACATTAGTAAAGATACAGCTAGTACAGAAGTCAATGATTTCATGAATATTATTAAATCAAATCTTTACATTAAAAATATGAGTTGGGGCCAGGCGCGGTGGCTCACACCTGTAATCCCATCACTTTGGGAGGCTGAGGCAGATGGATCACCTGAGGTCAGGAGTTCAAGACCAGCCTGGCCAACATGGTGATACCCTGTCTCTACAAAAATACAAAAATTAGCCAGGCATGATGGCAGGTGCCTGTAATCCCAGCTACTCAGGAGGCTGAGGCAGGAGAATCACTTGAACCTGGGAGGCAGAGGTTGCAGTGAGCCAAGATTGCGCCATTTTATATATATATATATATATATATATATATATGTATGTATATATATATGAGTTGGAGCTGGGTGCAGTGGCTCACACTTGTAATCCCAGTACTTTGGGAGGCCAAGGCAGGTGGGTCACTTGAGGTCAGGAGTTGGAGACCAGCCTGGTCAACATGGTGAAATCCTGACTCTACTAAAAATACAAAAATTAGCCAGGTGTGGTGGCGCATGCCTGTAACCCCAGCTACTCAGGATGCTGAGGCATAAGAATTGCTTGAACCCGGGAGGTGGAGGTTGCAGTGAGCCAAGATTGTGCCACTGCACCCCAGCCTGGGTGACAGAGTGAGACTCTGCCTCAGAAAAAAAATCTACATATATATGTATGTGTGTATGTGTGTGTGTGTATATATATATATATATATAAAACAAGCACAGAAGTCAATGATTTCATGAATATTATTAAGTTAAATCTTTACATTAAAAATATAAGTTGAGTTTTGCACACATCGCCACTGCCTCCAGGGGCCCCATACTGTCAGCTATGGTCAACCCCACCAAGTTCTTCAATGAGCCCTTGGGCCGCATCTCCATCCAGCTGTTTGCAGACAAGTTTCCAAAGACAGCAGAAAATGTTTGTGCTCTGAGCATTGGAGAGAAAGGATTTGGTTATAAGGGTTCCTGCTTTCACAGAATTATTCCAGGGTTTATGTATCACGGTGGTGACTTCACACACCATAATGGCAGTGGTGGCAAGTACATCTATGGGGAGAAATTTGATGATGAGAACTTCATCCTGAAGCAGACAGGTTCTGGCATCTTGTCCAAGGAAAATGCTGGACCCAACACAAACGGTTCCCAGTTTTTCATCTGCAGTGCCAAGAGTGAGTGGTTGGATGGTGAGCATGTGTTCTTTGGCAAGGTGAAAGAAGGCATGAATATTGTGGAGGCCATGGAGGGTTTTGGGTCCAGGAATGGCAAGACCAGCAAGAAGATCACCATTGCTGACTGTTGACAACTCTAATAAGCTTGACTTGTGTTCGTTTTGTTTTGTTTTTGAGACAGTTTCACTCTTGCCATCCAGGCTGGAGTGCAATGTCACAATCTCAGCTCACTGCAACCTCCGCCTCCCAGGTTCAAGTGATTCTCCTGCCTCAGCCTCCTGAGTAGCTGGGATTACAGGTGAGCACCACCATGCCTGGCTAATTTTTGTATTTTTAGTAGAGACGGGGTTTCACCGTGTTGGCCAGGCTGGTCTTGAACTCCTGACCTCAGGTTATCCGCCCACCTTGGCTTCCCAAAGTGCTGGGATTACAGGCATGTGCCACTGTGCCCAGTCGACTTGTGTTTTATCTTAACCTCAAGACCATTCCTTCTCTAGCTCCGGAGAGCACTCCTCCACCCCATTTGCTCACAGTATCCTATAATCTTTGTGCTCTCACTGCAGTTCCCTTTGAGCTCCAAGTTTTCCTTATTCCCTTCCATGCCTAGCTGGATTGTAGAGTCAAGTTTATGATTATGAAATAAAAACTAAATAACGACAACAAAAAATATGAGTTGATTTAAATAAAAATATTAAGTAAATATTAGTATAGGTGGCAAGCGGATATGGCAAAAAAAATCAATAAAATTTGAATGCGAATGGCTAAAATTCAGGAAATATGGTTTTAATAAAAACAGATACAAGCTGTGGCACATGCTTGTAGTCCCAGCTGACGCGCAGGAGGGAGGAGTGCTTGAGCCCGGAAGTTCAGGGCCAGCCTGGGCAACATAGTGAGACCTCGTCTCAACAACAAAAATGAAAAAAATCAACAACAACAGAAACACAGATACATCTAAAATTGCTCTGGATCTTTGGAACAGGTCTGCCCTGAAGTGGTGTTTTATGGGCCTGGGCACTCTGGCACAAGCCCTTTCTGGGCACAAGGCGAAGTTGATGAGACTCATGCTTACTGCCAGCTTGCTCCAGGCCACTTTCAGCCACCAGCACCATGGCCTTCTGCCTCCTTAGTCTCTGTGCCTTCCCTGGGATATCCCCCAGGCTTGACTCTTCTCCCAACTCCTCTGTGCATGGCCTGAACTTGCCCTTGCAACCTGGCATGGATCAAGCTGGCTTCCTAGTTTCTGCCCCCCAGCTCCATTCACCCTTGGGTACTGGCCTCGCTTCATCACCTCTTTCTGTATCTACACCCTTTGCCACATCACTTTGCAGTGCCCTGTCAATGTGACTCTGGGCTGGCCATGAGACCTGTGTTGACCAACAGAACCAGGCTGAAGTGACAGTGCACCAGTTCCAGAGGCCCTGAGTGTCTCTATGCCATCTTGTGCATTTCTGCCATCTCTAAGATAAGGACGAAATCAGCAGGTCCTAGGATGAGGGTAAAATATGTGGAGCAGAGTTGCCTCAGCCAAGCCTCCAACCTCCAGCAGCACTCCAGCCCTCCCACAAACTCATGAAAAATAAGACATTATTGTTTTTTTTCAGCCATTGAGTTTTGGAGTGTCCATGTATCGGTTAGCTATTGCTGCGTATTTGTTGCACATCAATAGCTAACCGATACATGGATACAAAGCAGCAGCCCCTGGCCCCCACCCCTGTTCAGTGACTGCTGTACTCACACACAGAGTAGCAAATGCTTGCACAAGTGGGATCAAGCATTTTCCCACTTTCATAACCATGCCCCATGGCGTTGCCACTGATATTGCCCTGCCTAACACTGGGAAGAGGAGGTAGTGAGGGCAAATGGAACCTCTTTTGCTCAGTCCAGGGAGCAATAGGCAGCTGTCACCCACAAACGACATGGCTCCCACAATCTACTTCCCAGAACATAGTCCTGCCTAGCTGGGACTGGAGGTAGAATACAAGTTAGAGGTGTATTCCAGCCCCAGGGTGCTGGGTGAGGCCTGGGGATGTGTCCCTGCCCACAAGATAGAACTGGAATCTTCATGTCCACCAGATTCTGGGCCTCTCTCCTATGTCACAGATGGGAATTCTTCCCACATTATTCCCAGTGGATCTTCTCACTCTTTTCCAGGCTCCTTGGAGGTCACTGCCCTGATGACAACATGGTCTTCCCTTCAAGGAAGCCACGTTTCTAAGAGGGCTCTGGCATATGCATTGGTGAGTTGAAGTTTGACTGTGTTATAGCTTCTCTGCTGTTAGTGTGAGGTTTGAGGATTTTACTTTAACCACATGGATTAGTCAGAGAAACAGAATGAACAAGATACAGATGGCGCTGTAGACATAGCTATAGACCTGGAAGAGGGGATTTATAATGGAGATTGGCCTGAGTGATTAGGAGCCTAAGAAGTCCCACAGTATGTCATCTGCAGGTTGAAGAGCCACGGAAGCTGATGGTATCATTCAGTTTGAGCCTGAAGTTCTGAGAACCAGGAGCTTCAACGTCCCAGGGCAGGAGAAGGCGGATGTCCCAGGTCCAGAAGAGAGTGAATTTGCTTTTCCTCTGTCTTTTTGTTCTATTTGGGCCCTCAGTGGATTGAATGTTGCCCACCTACATTGGTGAGGGCAGATGTTTTTTACTCGGTCTACTGATTCGAGTACCAATCTCTTTGAAAACACCCTCCCAGATGCACCCAGAAATAATGTTGCACCTGCTATCTGGGTATCCCTTAACCCAGTCAAGCTGACAGCTAAAAGCAACCATCACACCACACTTTCACAAACACCTGGGTGCTTGCGGACTCACCTTTTACAATGGTTTTACCAGCCTCCTCCACAAGCACAGGCAAAGTCAGTTTCAAGGACAGGAGTCCCCCACTCTTGCTCGGTGTACTGGCGATCTAAACAAACACGTGCATTATAGGGGGTTTCTGTCATTTTTTAGCCACCTCGCTTTCATCCCTGGTCCTCATGACCCCTTGATTTCTTTCTGAGGAATTCCCTCCCTCCCACTGTGAGAACAGAGGGGCCAGGCCCTCCGTCTGTCTCCCAGCTCTAGGAGAGCCAGGGGTTGAGCCCCAGGCCAGAGCTCAGCCAATCAGAGGCTGTCCTGTGAGCAAGTGATACCGGGACTGATGGGATGGCTGGAGTGTGTGTTGCACAGATGCAACAGCAGCACACTGACCAGACTGTGCCCCTGTGAGAGCCGGGGTGGGGCTCCACTGCTCCCTAGGGCTCCCAGGAGCTCTGCCTGCCCTCAGCTTCCTGTCCAGGCTCTCTGAACCCCCTCTTATTATTTTGTTTAATTTTTAATTTTTTTTAGATGAAGTCTCCCTTTGTTGCCCAAGCTGGAGTGCAACAGTGTGATCTCGGTTCACTGCAACCTCCGCCTCCTGGATTCAAGTGGTTCTCCTGCCTCAGCCTCCCAGGTAGCTGGGATCACAGGCATGCACCACCACGCCCGGCTAATTTTTGTATTTTTGGTAGAGACGGGGTTTCACCATGTTGGCCAGGCTGGTCTCGAACTACTGGCCTTAGGTGATCCCCCTGCCTTGGCCTCCCAAAGTGCTGGGATTACAGGCGTGAGCCACCACACCTGGCTGCACCCTCTCTTGTTGATCCTTCTTGCTTGGTTAGGCAGAGACAGCCTCCAATTCTTGCAGCTACAAGGCCCGCACATGAAGGACAAAATGTTTTGGTTAATAATGTCTTCATGTGTGTAAGTCCTGTTTTTGTTTTCCAGTTGAATTGAGAGTTCCTTTTGGGCAGGAACTCTTTTTTCCCTTTGTCCTGGGTCCGGTACCTGGCATGCAGTAGATTCTAGGGCAGAGCTGGAGGCAGGGGGAGGCTGCCTAGAGCCAGAGGGCTTGTGTGTGAGGTCCGCCCCTGCACTCACTCACTGGGGGACCTTGGCTGAGTCCCGCAGCATTTTCAGTCTAGACATTGCATCAATTAAACAGGTGTGATGCTTATAATGATCACCCTCCTTCTTGGCCTCAGGGCCTCTGTGAGGTTTTAATGAATGAAGGCTGAAGAAACTCCACAGAGATGGTGACTTTCCCCCAGCACAGCTCTTGCCCTCAAGGAAGAGACACTCGAGCAAACAGGCAACTAGAAACAGGATGGCTTCGTGGGCGTGTGTGACTTACACAGGGCTCTGCACTCAGAAGAATCCCGTGACTGACTTAGGCTCTGCAGCTGCCATCTTGAAATTCTTAATAACTTTTGAATGGTGTTGGGGGTGGGGTTGGAGGGGATGGTCCACACTTTCATTTTGCACTGGGCACTACAAATTATGTAACCGGCTCTGATTAAAATGCTACAAGAACTAACATGAAACTGGACACAGAAACCAGACCCCAGAGCACATACCGTATGAGTCCATTGGTATGAAGTTTAAAAACAGATGGCACTAGTCTAAAGGATTGGAAGTTGGAATAGTGGTTACCAGGGCTGGCGGGAGGAAGGGATGGTGGATGGTGAACAAAAGGACCTTGGAGGGCTCCTGGGGTTCTAGGAATCAATCTTCCTTCTTTCTTTCCTTCCTTCCTTCCTCTTTCTCTCTTTCTTTCTTTTTGTTTTTATTTCAATAGGTTTTTAAGGAACAGGTGGTGTTGGTTACATGAATAAGTTCTTTAGCAGTGATTTCTGATATTTTGGTGCACCCATTACCCGAATAAAAATGTTCTCTCTTTCTTCCTCTCTCCTTCCTTCCTTCCTTCCTTCAACAGAATCTTATTCTGTTGCCCAGGCTGGAGTGCAGTGGTACAATTATAGCTTTTTGCAGCCTCAACCTCCTGGGCTCAAGTGATCTTCCTGCCCCAGCCTCCTGAGTAGCCAGGACTACAGGAATGTGCCAACATGCCTGGCTAATTTTAAAAATTTTTTTATAGAGAAGACGTCTCACTATGTTGCCCAGACTAGACTTGAACTCCTTCCCTCAAGTGATCTTTCCGCATCAGTCTTCCAAAGTGCTGGGATTGCAGGCATCAGCCACCTCACCCAGCCTTAGAAATGTTCTGTTTCTTGACCTGAGAGCTGGATATACAGGCTTGCTCACTTTGTGAAAATTCGCTAAGGATTTGTGCACTTTTCTGCATATGTGTTAAACTGCAGTACAAGGTTAAAAGAAAATGTGTGAAATGACCTATACATTGCAAAGGAAAGGCCAGGGTGTTGAGCTTGACCCACCTTGGGGATGCTCAGAGAAGGCTTCCCTGGAGAGGGGTCTGGGTCAGGTCCTGAAGGAGGAGCAAGGGATGGGGGTTGGGAAGTTTTGTGGCTCCCTACCAAGGGATGACGTGCCTGTCTGGCAGGAGCTAGGCTCATGCATGGCTCGGGAAAGCACCTGCTTGTACTGAGTCTGGCTCTGCCTGGGAGCTTGAGGATGCGAATGAATTGGAGACACAAAGACCAGCTTGTGGGGGCCGTGGACTCCACTCTCTGGGCTCGAGACTCCAGCTGCAGTGTGGAGGACAGCCTGGGGTGGGAGATGGGAGGCAGGGAGACCCTGCAGAGGCTACTGGACTTCCCAGGTGAGCAGTGATGGTGGCTTGGGCTGGGGGAGTGTAGACAGGAGAATGGATTCTGGAGACTTTATTCCAGTGGTAGCTGTGGTGGTCTTCATATAGGATCACAAATTCCTTGGCATTTGTCCCATCAAGAGATGAAGTCTCATTTCATCCCTCTTTTTTTTTTTTTTTTTTTCTGAAATGGAGTCTTGCTGTCTTGCTCAGGCTGGAGTGCAGTGGTGCAATCTCGGCTCACTGCAACCTCCGCCTCCCAGGTTCAAGTGATTCTTCTCCCTCAGCCTCCTGAGTAGCTGTGATTACAGGCACATGCCACCACACCTGGCTAATCTTTTATTTTAGTAGACACGGGGTTTCACCATATTGGCCAGGCTGGTTTTGAACTCCTGACCTCAGGTGATCCACCTGTCTCGGCCTCCCAAAGTACTGGGATTACAAGCATGAGCCACTGCACCCGGCTTTTTTTTTTTTTAGACAGAGTCTCACTCTGTTGCCCAGGCTAGAGTGCTGGAGTGCAATGGCGTGATCTCAGCTCACTGCAACCTCCACCTCCTGGGTTCAACCAATTCTCATGCCTCAGCCTTCCCAGTAGCTGGGATTACAGACGCCTGCCATCATGCCCAGCTAATTTTTGTATTTTTAGTAGAGATGGGGTTTTGTTATGTTGGTCAGGCTGGTCTCAAACTCCTGACCTCAAGTGATCTGCCCACCTCGGCCTCCCAAAATGCTGGGATTAGGCGTGTACGGTGCCCGGCCTAATTCCATCCTTCTTGAATGTGAGCTGGCCTTAGTGACTTGCTTCTGATGAGAGAATGTGGCTGAAGGGATACTACACGACACTCCAGGCTAGATTAGAAAAGGCCATGCCACTTCTGTCTGGCTCCCTTGGAACTCAACAGGCGTGCTGCAAAGAAGCCCAGGCTATAAGCCAAGGCCACATACAGGTGATCTGGTTGACTGCCCTACTGAGATCCCAGGTGATAGTTAATCTCAAGTCCAGATATGTGCAAGCAGAAGTTTTCAAGATGACCTCAGCTGCATGAGCCTCTGAATGAGAGCTGCCCGGCTGCCTGGCTGGGAGCGGTGATTTTTGCCACTGAGTTTGGCTGGTTTGCTAGCAGCAAGAAAACAGCAGCCTAGGCTGTTTCGAGGAATCACTAGAGAAGCTTAAAAACTTCCCACCGCCCAGGTCACGCCCAAGCATTATTTTTCGGAGCTCCCAACATGCGTCCAAGGTTGAGAAGGAGTGCAGGAGGCCAACCCTGAGGCCCCTGAGCCTCAGTGGAGACAGCAGTCTGGGCCGATGTCACGAAACGCCCCTTTCCTTTCCACCACCTCCCTTCACTCAGCTCTCTTTTGTCCCCGCCCACTTGTTTCCATCTTCAGTTCCTGGTAGATGAAAGGGATCCATTTAAGTGGCAGGGACTTTGAAATCAGTGTGTCAGTCCCTGATGCTTGTTTATTTTCAAAGCAACATAGGAGAATGGATGTGGAGGGGAAGCGGGGAGGCTCTCAAGGGCAGTAGTGGGAATAGGATTGCCAGATAAAATACAAGAGGCTGTATTAAATTTGAATTTCAGATAAACCATGAATTTTCTTTTCGGTAGAAGGGTGCTCCAAATATTACATGGACATACTTATACTAAAAGATTACTTGTTGTTTATCTGAAATTCAAATTTAATTGAATGACCTATATTTGTATTTGCTAAACCTGGCAACTCTAAGTGTGAAGCCAGGTCAAGGTGACATCCAGAACTCATTTAGGGACATTTGCAGACTCCCAAGTTCCTTCACCAGCAAAGTAGGAAACCTCTCAGGAATCTTCAGGCTCTTCCTCTTATTTAGAGAAAGTGAGGCTCCAAGACAGGAAGTAACACATTCAAAACAGGCAATTCTTGGTTTGCACATTATCATGGTCACTAAACACATGTATATTGAAACCGTGTTCTTGCTTTGCTGCTATGAATATTTGCATAGAGGTTTTTGTATTGACACAAATTTTCAACTCAGTTGGGTAATGCCTGGGATTGTGATTGCTGGGTTGTATAAGTCTATGTTTAACTTTGTAAGAAACTGCCAAACTGTCTTCCAGAATGGCTGTACCATTTTATCTTCCCACCAGGAATGAAAGAGAGTTTCAATTTCTCTACATCCTTGCCAACATTTATTTTCCATTAATTAAAAAAAAATTTAAGGCTGGGTGCGGTGACTCATGCCTGTAATCCCAGCACTTTGGGAGATTGAGGTGGGAGATTACTTGAGGTCAGGAGTTGGAGACCAGCCTGGCCAACATGGTGAAACCCCATCTCTACTAAAAATACAAAAATTAGCGGGGTGTGGTGGCAGGTGCCTGTAATCCCAGCTACTTGGGAGGCTGAGGCAGGAGAATGGCTTGAACCCAGGAGGTGGAGGTTGCAGTGAGCTGAGATAGTGCCACTGCACTCCATCCTGGGCCACAGAGTGAGACTCCATCTCAAAAAATTAAAGAAATAAAATAAAAAAATAAAAAATAATAGCTATCCTAGCAGCTGTGAGATGGTCTGTCATTGTGATTCAGATTTGCATTTCACTAGTAATTAGTGATATTGAGCATCTTTTCATGTGCCTATTGGCCATTTGTATATCTTCTTTGGAGAAATAGCTATGCAAGTTCTTTGCTCATTTTGGGGTTTTCCATGAAACTCCTACAACTCAACGACAACAAAAAAACAGTGCAATATATATATGCTTGATATTAAACCCTTATATATAAGATACAAGATTTGCAAGTGTTTCTTCTCGTTCTGTGTGTTATCTTTTCACTCTCTTGACAGTGTCTCTTTTTTTTTTTTTTTTTTTTGAGACGGAGTTTTGCTCTGTCTCCCAGGGTGGAGTGCAGTGGTGTGATCTCAGCTCACTGCAACCTCTGCCTCCAGGGTTCAAGTGACTATCCTGCCTCAGCCTCCCAAGTAGCTGGTACTACAGGTGCCACCCAACACCAGGCTAATTTTTTGTATTTTTAGTAGAGATGGGGTTTCACCATGTTGGCCAGGCTGGTCTTGAACTCCTGACCTTAAGTGATCTGCCCACCTCATCCTCCCAAAGTGCTGGGATTACACGCATGAACCAATGAGCCCAGTTGATAGTGTCCTTTGATGCATAAAAGTTTTTAATTTTGATGACATCCAATTTACAGTTTTTTTCTTTTGCTACCTGTGCTTTTGGTGGCCTATTTGAGAAACCATTGCCAAATCTAAGATCATGATTGCCCCTATGGTTTCTTCTGAGTTTGACTTTAGGTCTTACGTTCAGGTCTTTGATCAATCTTGAGTTAATTTTTATTCATAGTGTAAGGCAAGGGTCCAACTTCATTCTTTTGCATGTGGATATCCAGCTTCCTTGGCACCATTTGTGTTTTTTTTTTTCCTTTTCCATATATATTCTTCTTACGTAAGGCACCATTTATTAAAGAGACTGTCCTTTTCTTATTGAATGGTCTTGAAATTTTCATCAAAAATCAGTACGCTAGAGGGTTTATTTTCTGGGCTCTTTATTCTAGCCTATTGGACTATATGACTATCTGAGACCACAATGTTTTTTGTTTTTTTGTTTTTTGAGACAAAGTCTTGCTCTGTCACCCAGGCTGGAGTGCAGTGGTGCGATCTCGGCTCACTGCAACCTCTGCCTCCTGCATTCAAGTGATTCTCGTGCCTCAGCCTCCCAAGTAGTAGACAGGAATACTACTAGCTGCCACCATGCCTGTCTTTTTTTTTTTTTTTCTGTAGTTTTAGTACAGACAGGGTTTCACCATGTTGGCCAGGCTGGCCTCGAATTCCTGACCTCAAGTGATCTACCTGCCTTTGCTTCCCAATGTGTTGGGATTACAGGCATGAGCCATCTGCCTGGCTTCATAGTATTTTGATTACTGTAGCTTTGTAGTAAGTTTTGAAATCAGGAAGTATGAGACCTCCAACTTTGTTCTTCTTTTTCGGTTATTTTGGTTATTTGGGGTCTCTTGAAATTCCATACAAATTTTAGGACCAGTTTGCCTACTTCTGCAAAAAAAATGCCATTGGGATTGGATAGGAATTGCACTGAATCTGTAGATGGCTTTGGAGAACATTGTTGTATTAGTCTGCTTAAACTGCTATAACAAAATACCATGACAGGTGGCTTAAACAATAGAAATTTATATTCCTCACAGCTCTGGAAACTAAGGGTCCATGATGAAGGTGTTGGAAAAGCCAGTTTCTCATGAAGTTTCTCTTCCTGGCTTGTCCATGACCACCTTCTTACTATGTCCTTGGATGGTCTTTCCTTGCATGCAGAGCAAGAGAAAGCTCTCTGGTATCTCTGCCAGGATAGGGACACTAATCCTATTGAACCAAGGCCCCACCTTCATTTAACATTAATTACTTCCATAAAGGCCCTATCTTCAGAAACAGTCCCATTGGCGGTTAGGGCACTGACATATGCATTTTGGAAGAACACTAACATTCAGCCCATAACAATTGTCATCTTAACAATATTGTCTTCCAATCCATGAAGGCAAGATGTTCTTCTGCATATTTCTGTTTAATTTCTTTCAGCAGTGTTTTGTAGTTTTCAATGTACAAACTTGCTCCTCCTTGGTTAATTTTTTACTAAATATTTTATTCTTGATGTTACTGTACATGGAATTGTTTTCTCAATTTTCTTTTCAGATTGTTGTTTCCTACTACTTAGAAATATATATCCTACTATATAGAAACTGATTCTTGTGTGTTGATTTTGTATCCTGCAGCTTTGCTGAATTTATTAGCTCTAACAGTTGTGTGTGTGTGTGTGTGTGTGTGTTGGGTGGGTATTCATTAGGATTTTCTACATATAAGATTATATTATCTACCAAGAGAGATAATATTACTTCTTCTTTTCTAACTTGGCTGCCTTTCATTTCTTTATCTTGCCTAGTTGCTGTGACTAGAACTCTTAGTACTACGCTAAATAGTAGTGGTAAAAGTGGGCATCCTTGTCTTGTTCCCAATTTAGAGGAAAAAAATCTTCAGTCTTTCATTATTATGTTAGTTATGGGCTTTTCTTATATGGTCCTTATAACGTTGAAGAGGTTCGTTTCTATTCCTACTTTACTAAGTGTTTTATCTTGATGTTGGATTTTGTCAAATGCTTTTTCGGCATCATTTGAGATGATGATTATGATGATGATGATTATTATTATTATTATTTGAGACACAGTCTTGGTCTGTCACCCAGGCTGGAGTGCAGTGGTGTGATCTCAGCTTACTGCAACCTCCGCCTCCCGGGCTCAAGTGACTCTCCTGCCTCAGCCTCCCAAGTAACTGGGATTACAGGTGTCTGCCACCGCACCCGGCTAATTTTTGTATTTTTAGTAGAGATGGGGTTTCACCATAATGGCCAGGCTTGTCTTGAACTCCTGACCTCAGGTGATTCACCTGCCTCGGCCTCCCAAAGTGCTGGGATTACAGGCGTGAGCCACCGTGCCAGGCCCATTTGAGATTATTATGTGGTTTTCCCCCCTTCATTCCTTTTTTTTTTTTTTTTTTTTTTTAGACTGAGTTTCCCTCTTGTTGCCCAGGCTGGAGTGCAGTGGCACGATCTCGGTTCACTGCAACCTCTGCCTCCCGGGTTCAAGCAATTCTCCTGCCTCAGCCTCCTGAGTAGCTGGGATTGCAGGTGCCCATCACAACATCCAGCTAATTTTTTGTATTTTTAGTAGAGACAGAATTTCACCATGTTGGCCAGGCTGGTCTCGAACTCCTGACCTCAGGTGATCCACCCGCCTCAGCCTCCCAAAGTGCTGGGATTACAGGTGTGAGCCACCACACCCGGACTACATCGATTTATTTTTATATGGTGAATCACCATTGTGTCTCTGGAATAAATTCCACTTGTTCATGGTATATAATCTTACAAATACGCTGCCAAATTCGTTAGTATTTTGTTGAGAATTTTTGTGTTTATGTTCATAAGGAGCAGTGGTCTGCAGTTTTCTTTTCTCTCAGTGTCTTTGTCTTGCTGGCCTCATAGAATGTGTTCTTTCCTCTTCAATCTTTAGAAGAGTTTGAGAAGGATTTGTGTTACTTCTTTAAATGTTCAGTAGAATTCATCTTGAAACAATCTGTTCCTGGGCTTTTTTGTTGGAAAGTTTTTGATTACTGATTCAATATCCTTACTTGTTATAGATCCAATCAGATTTTCTATTTCTTCTTGAGTTAGTTTTGGTAGTTTGTGTTTTTCTAAAAATTTGTACATTTCATCTAAGGTTTTCCGATTTTTTGGAGTACAATTGTTTATAGTATTATCCAATTTATTTCTGCAAAACAGTACTGTCTCACTTTCATTTCTGATTTTAGTAATTTGACTCTTTTCTCTTTTTTTCTTAGTCAATTTTGTTGATCTTTAAAAACATCAACTTTTCACTGGGTGTGGTGGCTCACTCCTGTAATCCTAGCACTTTTGGAGGCTGAGGTGGGTGGATTGCCTGAGCTCAGGAGTTCAAGATCAGCTTGGGCAACACGGTGAAACCCTATCTCTACTAAAATACAAAAAAATTAGCCAGGCGTGATGGTGTGTACCTGTAATCCCAGCTACTCAGGAGGCTGAGGCAGGAGCATTGCTAGAACCTGGGAGGCGGAGGTTGCAGTGAGCCGAGACTGTGCTACTGCACTCCAGCCTGGGCAACAGAGTGAGACTCGATCTCTTTAAAAAAAAAAAAAATCAACTTTTATTTTCATTGATTTCCTCTATCATTTTTCTATTTTCTGTTTTGTTTTTCTCCACTCTAATCTTTGTTATTCCTTCTTTCTTTTTCTTTTCTTCCCTTTTTTTTTTTTTTTTTTTTTTTGAGATGAAGTCTTGCTCTGTCACCCAGGCTGGAGTGCAGTGGTGCCATCTCGGCTCAGTGCAACCTCTACCTCCCAGGTTTCAGTGATTCTCCTGCCTCAGCCTCCCAAGTAGCTGGGATTACAGGTGCCTGCCACCACGCCCGGCTAATTTTTGTATTATTAGAAGAGACGGGGTTTCACCATGTTGGCCAGGCTGGTCTTGAACTTCTGACCTTAGGTGATCCACCTGCCTTGGCCTCACAAATTGCTAGGATTACAGGCATCAGCCACCATGCCTGGCCTTATTCCATCTTTCTGCTAGTTTTGGTTTTAGTTTACTCTTCTTTTTCTAGTTACCTAAGCCACATAGTTAGGTTATTGATATGTTAGTTTGCTAGGGCCATGATAACACTTTATCACGAAGTGAGTAGCTTAAACAATGGAAATTTATTTTCTCACAATTCTGGAGGCTGTAAGTCCAAGATCAAGGTGTCAGCAGGGTTGATATTTTCTCAGGCCTCACCCCTTGGCTTGCAGATGCTGCCTTCTCACTACAATCCCACGTGGTTTTTCTTATGTGTACACACATGCTACTGTTCAGATCTCTTCTTCTCTGTTATGACATGAGGTCTTGCTCTGTAGCCCAGGCTGTAGTGCAGTGGTGAGCTCATGGCTCACTGCAGCTTCGACCTCTTGGGCTCAAGCAATCCTCCTGCCTTAGCCTCCCAAGTCGCTGTGACTACAGGCATGTGCCACCAAACCTGGCTTATTTTTATTTTATTTTATTTATTTATTTATTTATTTATTTATTTATTTATTTATTTATTTTTAGAGACCAGGTCTCACTATGTTGCTCAGGATAGTCTTGAATCCTGGGCTCAAGTGATCCACCTGCTTTGGCTTCCCAGGGAATTGGTAGCATAAGTGCTTGGATTACAGGCATGAGCCAACATGCCCATATTATTTTCTTACTTTCCATCCTTTCGAATCTTTTGATCCAAAGTAAGTCTCTTGCAGACAGCATATAAATTAATAATTTTTAGAAATCCATTCTATCAATCTCTGCCCTTTAATTAGACAGTTTAGTCCATTTACATTTAAAGTAATTACCAATAAAGGATTTAATTCTGCCATTTATTTAATAGCTATTTGCTTTTCTGTACATTTTTTTAACTTTGTTCCTCAATTCCTCCACTACTACATTTTTTTGGTATTTAATAGATTTTAGTGTATCATTTTGATTCCTTTTTTCTTTCCCTGTCTGTATATTTTTTAGTTATTTTCTTAGCGGTTACCTTGGGGATCACAATTAGCATCTTAAATTTATAACACCCTAATTTGAATAATACTAACTTAGTTTTAAGAGTATACAAATACTTTGCTCCTATACATCTCTTTCCCTCCCTCTTTATATTATTATTGTCCCAGATCATATCTTTATACATTCTGTGCCCATTAACATAGATTTATAATTATTGTTTCATGCATTTGCCCTTTAAATGATAGGTGAAAAACAAAGTATTATGAACCAAACCTACAATAATACTGGCTTTTATATTTACTGATGTATGTAGTACTACATTTTTTTGGTATTTAATAGATTTTAGTGTATCATTTTGATTCCTTTTTTCTTTCCCTGTCTGTATATTTTTTAGTTATTTTCTTAGCGGTTACCTTGGGGATCACAATTAGCATCTTAAATTTATAACACCCTAATTTGAATAATACTTAGTTTTAAGAGTATACAAATACTTTGCTCCTATACATCTCTTTCCCTCCCTCTTTATATTATTATTGTCCCAGATCATATCTTTATACATTCTGTGCCCATTAACATAGATTTATAATTATTGTTTCATGCATTTGCCCTTTAAATGATAGGTGAAAAACAAAGTATTATGAACCAAACCTATAATAATACTGGCTTTTATATTTACTGATGTATGTAGTTACTATTTTTATCAGTGTTCTTTTTTTTTCTCATCATGGCTTTGAATTACTATCACGTTTCCTTTCATTTCAGCCTGATGGATTCATTTTAGCAGCTCTTGTAGAGCAGGGCTACTAGCAATGAGCTTTCTCTGCATTTATTTATCTGAAAATGTCTTAATTTCTCCTTTATTCCTGAAGGATAGTTTGTCTGGTAGGAAATTCTTGGTTGACAGTCTTTTTTTTTTTTTTTTTCTTTTCCCAGGACTTTAACTGTGTTATTCCACTGCCTCTGGGCCTCTGGTTCCTTTTCTTTTCTTTTCTTTTCTTTTCTCTTTTCTTTTTTTTTTGAGGTGGAGTCTCACACTGTCATCCAGGCTGGAGTGCAATGGTGCCGTCTTGGCTCACTGCAACCTCTGCCTTCCAGGTTCAAGCAATTCTCCTGCCTCAGTCTCCCAAGTAGCTGGGATTACAGGTGCCCGCCACCACGCCTGGCTAGTTTTTTGTATTTTTAGTAGAGACAGGGTTTCACTATGTTGACCAGGCTGGTCTAGAATGCCTGACCTCATGATCCACCTGCCTTGGCCTCCCAAAGTGCTGGGATTATAGGCGTGAGCCACTGTGCCCAGCACTTAAAAAAATTTTTTTTTGAGATGGAGTTTTGCTTTTTTAGAGTTTTGCTCTTGTGCCCAGGCTGGAGTGCAGTGGTGCAATCTTGGCTCACTGAAACCTCCACCTCCCAGGTTCAAGCGATTCTCCAGCCTCAGCCTCCCAAGTAGATAGGATTACAGGTGCCCACCACCGCATCTGGCTAATTTTTGTATTTTTAGTAGAATGGGGTTTCGCCATATTGGTCAGGCTGGTCTTGAACTCCTGACCTCAGGCGATCTGCCCACCTCGGCCTCCCAAAGTGCTGGAATTACAGGCCTGAGCCACTGCACCCAGCCCCTCTATGGTTTCTGATGAAAGCTTAGCTATTAATGTTACTGAGGACTCCTTGTACCTTACAAGTTGTTCCTCTCTTGCTGCTTTCAAGATTCTCTTTTTGTTTCTGATTTTTGACAATCTGGCTGTGGGTTTCAGTATGAATCTCTGAGTTTCTCGCGCTTGTAATTTGTTAAGCTTCTTGGACGTGTATGTTCATATCCTTCATCAAATTTGGGAAGTTTTCAGCCATTATTTCTTCAAATTTCTTTTTCTGTCCCTTCCTGTTCCTCTTCTCCTTCAGGAACTTCTACTATGCATATGTTGATATATGCTTGATGGCATCACATGGATCTATCAGGCTCTGTTCATTTTTCCTTTTCTTTTTTTTGAGATAGAGTCTCACTCTATTGCCCAGGCTGGAGTGCAGTGGCATGATCTTGGCTCACTGCAACCTCCTCCTTCTTGATTCAAGTGATTCTCTGGCCTCAGCCTCCCCAGTAGCTAGGGTTACATGTGCGCGTCACAATGCCTGGCTAATTTTTGTATTTTAGTAGAGATGGGGTTTCACCATGTTGGCCAGGCTGATCTCAAACTCCTGAATTCAAGTGATCCACCCTCCTCGGCCTCCCAAAGTGCTGGGATTACAGGCATGAGCCACCATAGCCAGCCTATTTTTCGTTATTTATTTTTCTCTCTTTACAACTGGACAATTTCAATTGCCTTATCTTCAAGTTCACTGGTTCTTTCTTCTTCCTGATTCTTCAGATCAGCTTTTTGATCTCTCTAGTGAATTTCTAAGTTCAAGCTATTGTACTTTTCGGCTCCAGGATTTCTATTTTGTTCCTTTTTATAAGATTAAACTATCTCTTTATTGGCCTCCCCTATTTGTTCATATATTATTTTGGTTTCCTTTAGCTCATTGGGTGTAAGACAGTTGATTTAATGTCTTTGACTAATGTTTCCAATGTAAGGGCTTCCTTGGGGATGGCTTCTATCGAATTCTTTTTTTCCCCCTGTGAATAGGCTATACTTTCCTTTTTCTTTGTATGCTTTGTAATATTTTGTTGAGCACTTGGCATTTTGGGTATTATTGTAGTAACTCTGAAAATCAGATTCTCCTCCTCTTCAGGGATTGCTGATTTTTGCTTGTTGAGGGTTGCAGCCATCTGTTTGTTTAGAGACTTTTCCAAACTATGTTTGCAAAGTGTGTAGTCCTTATTGCATGTGGTTACTGATGTTTTTGTTTCATAATCTTTACAGGCAACCAGTGACCTGGAAATGATATCTGTAAATTTCTGGCTACAAAAAGGTGTTCTTTACTTTCAAATCTCCTGATGGATGCTGCCATAGGAAGCACAAGAGGGCTGAAACCAATACAGGAGTCTGTGCTAATCCCTCAGGACTCAAAAATCCCCCAATTTTTGGAGGACAAGGGTCATCTTGCCCACCTTGCAACCAGCCAGCCATTCCAGGAAAGCTATTCCTGCAGCCTCATGGTAGGGTGAGGGCTGAGAAATGGGGCATGGCAGCTGTTTTGCATCCACCCTGTTGCTGTTCTCTTACTAACAACCAGCAGCCTCTTTTTTCATCAAGAACTCCCCTGGCTGTTTATTCATGTCTCATGAGGTTCGCCCGTCTAATTTTTTGTATCTTTAGTAGAGATGGGGTTTTACCATATTGGCCAGGCTGGTCTCGAAATCCTGACCTCAGGAGATCCATCTGCTTTGGGCTCCCAAAGTTTTGGGATTACAGATGTGAATTATTGTGCCCAGCCAAGGCTGGGTAATTTGTAAAGAAAGGAGGTTTATTTGGCTCACAGTTCTGTGGGCCATACAAGCATGTGGCACCAACATCTGCTTGGTTTCTGGTGAGGCCTCAGGAAGCTTCCAATCATGGTGGAAGGCAAATGGGGAGCTGCACGACATGTGGCAAGTGGAAGTAAGAGCAAGGGAGCAAGAGAGGAAGGAGGAGGTGCCAGGCTCTTTTAAACAACCAGCTTTCATGTGAACTCATTACTGCAGAAGAGCAGCAAACCATTCATGAGGGATCCGCCCTCAAGACCCAAACACCTCCCACTAGGCCCCACTTCCAACATTAGGGATCACGTTTCAACATGAGATTTGGGGGAACAATATCCAAACCATGTTAGTGGCCCTCTATTGACTCCAACATCTATGAACAGGGCTGGTGCTTGCCTTGGTCAACTCTTGTCTCCCATTCCCAGTGGGGGGCCTGGCACATGAAGAAAGGATTAACCAATAATAAGTAATAAAGTAATAAGGTAATAAAATAATATTTACTTTTTTTTTTTTGAGACAGAGTCTCACTCTGTCACCCAGGCTGGAGTGCAGTGGCACCATCTCGGCTCACTGCAAGCTCTGCCTCCCGGGTTCATGCCATTCTCCTGCCTCAGCCTCCCGAGTAGCTGGGACTACAGGTGACCGCCACCACACCTGGCTAATTTTTTGTGTTTTTAGTAGAGATGGGGTTTCACCATGTTAGCCAGGATGATCTTGATCTCCTGACCTCGGGATCTGCCCACCTCGGCCTCCCAAAGTGCTGGGATTACAGACATGAGCCACCGTGTCTGGCCTACCATTTTTTTTTTTTTTTTCTGAGAGGAGTTTCACTCTTGTTGCCCAGACTGGAGTGCAATGGCATGATCTCGGCTCACTGCAACCTCCACTTCCAGGGTTCAAGTGATTCTCCTGCCTCAGCCTCCCCAGTAGCTGGGATTACAGGCATGCACCACCACACCTGGCTAATTTTGTGTTTTTAGTAGAGGTGGGGTTTATCCATGTTGGTCAGGCTGGTCTTGAACTCCCGACCTGAGGTGATTTGCCTGCCTTGGCCTCCCAAAGTGCTGGGATTACAGGCGTGAGCCACTGCGCCTTGCCAAATTTTTTTTTTTTTTTTTTTTTTTTTTTTTTTTTTTTAGACGGAGTGTCATTCTGTTGCCCAGGCAGGAGTGCAGTGGCATGATCTCTGCTCACTGCAACCTCTGCCTCCCAGGTTCAAGCGATTCTCCTACCACAGCCTCCCGAGTAGCTGGGATTACAGGTGTGTGCCACCACGGCAGCTAATTTTTGTATTTTTAGTAGAGATGGGGTTTCATCATGTTGGCCAGGCTGGTCTCAAACTCCTGACCTCAAATGATCCACCTGCCTCCACCTCCCAAAGTGCTGGGATTACAGGCATGAGCCACTGTGCCCGGCCAAAGCTGATCATTTGAAAGTGTGATAAGTGCTACAAAGAAAATTTAAAAAGTGAGGTGAGGGCAGATGCCTAGAGGAGAGGGGAGGGGCTTTTGTGGACAGGAGATCAAGAAAGCCCTGTTATTATTTGAACTGAGGCCTGAGTAATGGCAAGGAGGCAACCATGGAAAGATATGGGAGAAATATTGCAGGCAGAGACATCAGCAGGTGCAAAGGCCCTGAGGCAGGAACTAGTCTGGAGTATCTGAAGAAGAGAGAAATTGTTGTGGTTGGCTTGAGTGGTAGGGGGCTTGGTTGGAGGTGGGGAAGGTGGGTCCGACAATGCTGAATACTAGTAGGATGTCTGGATTTGATTCTGGTTGCTGTGGGAAGCCATGGAGGGCCCTAGAAGGGAGACTGACATGACCTGATCCCCTTTGAAAAGCTCACCCAGACTGCTGAGTGGATAATAGTTTAGGGGTGTGCGAATTGGATGTCTTTGGCTGCTCATGATAGAAAATTGTCCTGGTCATTTAGAAAATTTACTGGCCTTTTAAACGGGAAGTTCAGAAGTGATGCAGACTCCAGAGCTGGTTGATTCAGCCCTGGATCAAGTTCTGTGATGCTGTCAAGGATTGGGTTCTGTTCTCAGCTCTGCTGACCGCAGATCGCACTTCATTCTGAGTACTGGAGTGTCTAGGTGGTCTGGGGGGCTGTCTGATACACATGGGGCTACCTGCTTTGCACTTCCTGGCCAAGGGGATAGACTGATTCCTTATGGGAGCACTTTTGAAGAATGAGGAAGAACCTTCTCAGGAGAGGCGTGGTGGCTCTTGCCTGTAATCCCAGCACTTTAGGAGGCCAAGGCGGGTGGATCACTTGAGACCAGGAGTTTGAGAACAGCCTGGCCAACATGGTGAAACCCTGTTTCTACTAAAAATACAAAAATTAGCCAGGTGTGGTGGCGCGCGCCTGTAGTCCCAGCTACTCAGGAGGCTGAGGCAGGAGAATTGCTTGAACCCAGGAGGCAGAGGGTGCAGTGAGCCAAGATGGCACCATTGCACTCCAGCCTGGGCAACAGAGGAAAAAAAAAAAGAACCTTCCCAGAAGCCTCCAGGAAGTCTCTGTTTGGACGACATCGCACACCCATTCTTGAACCAACTATTTAGAAGGGAGATGCATCACCCCCTTTGCCTGGAGCTAGGGGGTGGGTCAGCTTCCTACAGGCACAGGACTATGTGGTCGCGGGTTAAGCCCCTAAACGAGGGGAAGTGGGGTGGGCAGCAGCCGATCTCCATTACAAGGGACAAGAGTAGGGGCAGCAAGGCCAGATCAATGGTTGCTGAGGTGGCTGGGGATGGAGAGAGGATGGTGGTGGCAGAAGAGGTGGTAACAATGGTCAGGTCCTGGCTGTTCCAGAGGTGATGATGGTTGGATGTGCAGTGAGGAAAAGACAGGAATGAACATTTATCTTTTCCCAAGTTGTCCTTGCTTTCTTCCTTTGAAGCCATAAAAAGGAAAAAAAGGGTGGATCTGGACTTGGGAGCTGGGCAGGAGTGAGGGAAGAGAAGCAGAGCAAGCAGGCACACCAGGCTGTGACTCTGCAGGCATCTCTCTGCCTAGACCTGTCTGTATGACGTGGAACGAACACGACCCATCTTTACTGCTAGCGACTGCAGCAGATAAGGCAAGGCCACTTTCACGCAGTTAGGTTAATAGGAGGCTGTACAAAGGGCTGTAGGAGGAAGTGGGCACAGGAGTTCTAAAATAATTGGAACGGCCAGGTGTGGTAGCTCACACCTGTAATCCTAGCACTTCAGGGAATCCAAGACAGGAGGTTCGCTAAGACAGGAGGCTCGCTTAATGTCAAGACCAGCCTGGGCAACATAGTGAGACCCCGCCTCTACAAAAAATAGAAAAATTAACAGGATGTGTTGGTGCGGGCCAGTGGTCCCAGCTACTCCTGAGGCTGAGGTGGGAAGATCGCTTGAGTCTAGGAGTTTGAGGCTGCAGTGAGAAATGATGGCACTACTGCACTCCAGCCCGGGTGACAGACCAAGACTCGATCTCTTAAAAAAAAAAAAAAAAAAAGTGGGGGCAAAGTTATCCTTGGAAAATTTCTTAGTCCATTCATAGCAGCATATTAAAATTAGTACAGTAGCTTAATTTATATAAGAGAAAATACAATGTGTACAGTAATTAATGAACATGCAAAATATAATTGTATATTTCAACTCACTAAAAAGGCACAGGAAGAGTTGAATTTGCTAAAATTAAATGTGCTTATGAAACAGCTCTAGTACATGAATTAAGCTCCTAGATACAGATACAGATGCAGCGCCAAACGACGGGGAGGGAGATGGGGCACTCAAGGCGACACGCGGCTCTTGTTGCCGAGCGTTTCCTGGGCGTGGAGCTTCTATAGAATGTAAGCTTTTTTTTTTTAAGGTTTCAAAGCCTATATTTAGTGCTTTCATATACGTAATCTCAAAAAAAAAAAAGAAAGAAATATCGGCATAAAATGTAAGCTTCCAGAGGGATGCAAACGCAGCCCGGCAGCGGACACCGCCAGCCCCAGCCACGCGGTTCGCATCAAGCGCCCTCCCCTGGGGGCGGGGCCTGCGCGAGCTGGGCGTGTCGGGCGCGGGGCCTGCGCGCTTGCTTCCGGCGTGCCAGAGAGGCGGGGCGTGTGGGGAGGCGCGGCCGCCACGGGACGCCTGGCTGGGCCCGCACCGGAGAGGCGTCTCGGTACCTGGCAGGCGGCCTGCTACTCGGAGCCCGCTGCGGGGCGGCGGCGGCGGCGACATGCACGTGTGAGATGCGGCAGCGGGCGGCGGCGGGCGCGGCCTCCTGGGCGCGGGGCGCGCGGTGCCTGAGGGCGGGCGCGCGGGCGCTGGGCAACCGCCGGCCGCGCCGCCTGCGCAGGCGCTGGTTCAGGACTCACACGCCGCGCTGAGGCCCGCGGGCCCGTCATGGAGGCGCCCACCGTGGAGACGCCCCCCGACCCCTCGCCCCCTTCGGCCCCGGCCCCTGCCCCGGTTCCGTTGCGCGCCCCGGATGTGGCGCGGCTGCGCGAGGAGCAGGAAAAGGTAACTAGCAGCCCCGCGCCGCTTCCGCCTCCGCCCGCCGGGCTGCCCCTGCCTGTGCTCTGGGCCGCCGCCCCGCGTGGCCTAGGCCCAGCTGCCCGGGCCCCCGGAGGGAACGGGGAGAAACTTTTGTCACGTGCTTCTGTTGTCTTTGTCTGCAGCCCTTTGACCTCGCAGCGGAGTGAGGGGTGTGCAGCCCGTTCGCCTGCCCAGGAAAGGGGGCTTCTGAGCTGAAGGCGTGCGGCAGCGCGTGGGAATTTGGGGGCGGGGGCAGCACGCTGTCAACGGAAGCGTTGGCCTTAATATTTGTAGCTTGTAATGACCTAAACATTGCTTAAAATGTGTACTGTTTGTTGCTCTTTGATTGCACGGAAAAGTTTTACCGCGTTTGTCATGATAATGCTTCCTGTGCAATATTTGGTTATTTAATATTTGTCACAATATAATGCCATTTAAACATTAAAAAAAAAAGAGAGTCTCACTATGTTGCCCAGGCTAATCTCGAACTTCTGGCCTCAAGCGATCCTCCCCCTCCTACCCTTCTCCACCTCGCCTCCCAAAGTGTTGGGATTATAGGCCTGAGTCACCGCACCCGGCTCATTTTTACAAATTTTAATTTCATCGTAT
The DNA here is from genome assembly GCF_029289425.2 of Pan paniscus. Classification (NCBI taxonomy): domain Eukaryota; kingdom Metazoa; phylum Chordata; class Mammalia; order Primates; family Hominidae; genus Pan; species Pan paniscus. The sequence goes on from NC_073269.2 coordinate 35,918,399, forward strand.
AATAAATGAGTTTTAAACTACTGGTTAAAAGGGTACAAAGTTTTGTGTTTCCTAGTGGGACTTTATATAAAGAAGTATTCCCAATTTAAGAAATAGTTTTATTGTTAAATCTGATTTTTTCTGTGGATTCTGTGGTCTTTCAGATTGGTTCTGTCCCCTCAAGTGCCTTGAAATTGTTACTTTGAAAAGCAGTATTTAATTTGCTTAAAATATTTTATGTCATTTTTGGAAGAGCATGGATTATAAAGGGTTAGGAAGTTGCTTCAACACTATAAGCAGTTTAAAAGTTCTTAACTTTTTAATTGAACATTCCTTTATAAGAACGACTTTACATAGATACAAAAATATACTCAGTTCTACTAGATGGGGGTTTTGATAGAACTTAAGAAACCCTCGTTTGCTTGGAAACCACCTGTTGGGATGAACTGCGGGAATCTTCCTTTGTTCTGGTTGGTTTAAATTATTTTGTGGGTTGGATTTGCATTTCTTAGCCATTTTTCTCTAATAACGCAACTGTTAGGTTTGGAAGCCATGTTTTCAAGATGAAGGTTTAAAAATCCAGTGGCTAGGGTGGTGACTCAAACCTGTAATCCCAGCTGCTTGGGATGTCAAGGTCGTGGAATTGCTTGAAGCCAAGGAGTTCGAGACTAGCCTGGGCAACACAGGGAGACCTCCGTCTATATAAAAAAATACAAAAAATTAGCCGGGCCATGGTGGTGCACACTTGTAGTCCCACGTACTTGGGAGGCTGAGGTGAGAGGATCACTTGAGCTCAGGCATTTGAGGCTGCAGTGGGCCATGGTCGTGCAACTGCACTTCACCCTGGGCGACAGAGTGAGACCCTGTCATTCATATATATATGTATATATATAAAACTTAACTAGTTTGGCGTCTTTAAATTATAAGACATTAATGTATTTTTTTTTAAAGAGAAAGATAGAAAAAGAAGAAAGAAAAAACAGCCCCTCATGAAATCTTACTCCTTTTGCCAAAACTTGGCGTTTTTTATTCTTTCAGAGAATGTGACACAGACCCTCAGAGGATGGTGTTTCTATTGCCTTTCCTCTGCTGCAGTGGGTTAATTTCACCTCCTTCAGTGTATAATACGTGCATAATGCTGACTTGATATATTTTCTGCCATTTGGCATATTAAAAAGATATCCTTAGTTTTATTCTGATGTTAGTGTGACTGAAATGCAAAGGATACTTTTTGGGGTGCTCTGAACAGCTTTCTGGTATCGTGTTGAGTTACATTGGAAGAGAGAGTAACTGCTTTTTCAGTTACAGTCTTGTGGCAAACTGAATGACTGTTTTCTGTAGACATTGACTGTGCTACCAAATTATTTTTCTGTGTTGTGTTAATGTTAATTCGGCACACAAAATAACCACGTATATCTGTCATGGGTGTGTAAAATTATCCCCAGTTCAGGAAAAAGCGCGTCAGTATTTAATCTATCTTTATTTAATAGAAGCATTTGCTTCAGTGGACAGGAGACCCACAAGGCCACAAAATAAACTGATTAGATAGCTGCACTGTAATTATAGTGTAGTACAGGAAAACTACCCAGTAAATCGGCAGTGAAAATTTTTTGTGAAGCAATTTATTTAGGCTTTAAAGCTGGCCCAGTTGTGGGAGTACAGTGAGTTCTAGTAAAGTAGAAGCGTAGTGACATCCTGAGTGTAGAAGGGGAAAATGTCATAGTAGCTTCATATGTGGCACTTAGTATTCCTTTATGAAAGTTGAATCAAACATGCTTTTAAGCTCTTGGCCTTTCCCTACATGGGTTTTGTGAGACAGAGTTAAACTCTGCAGAAAATGATTTGAATGACTGTTCTCAGTTTTCCCTGGGAGGGTACCTACCTAGTTGGCTCTAGATGCAGAGAGAGAAATGAGTTCCTTACACACAGTGGGTGCCTTAGGCTTAGGGCATAATCTTCTCTGGGAGCCTTGATTGAGAGGGGCTGGTAGGTAATGTGGCTTAAATGTTGCTCATTAGTTTTGCTCTTTCTTTTTTTCCAAATTCAGCTAAGGAGTATAACAAGTTTTACGCTCTCTCTCTGTTTTTTTCTTGTATGTTCTCTGGAACATGGAATAAAAAGGACAAAAAATTGGCAACCTGAGGAAGAGGACAGACAAGGGGCATGAACAAGCCACAGCCTCTAAGTGACGACATCTGTAGTCAGCGGTTAGGATCAAATATTTTAACATTGCTTTCACTTACAGTCAATGGTGAAACATTTCCAAAACAATTTATTTTAGTTAAAACTTCGGTTTGTTTCTATTTTGATCTAGCAATAAAACATGTAAGAAACATTCCCTGCAGCGTTGTTTATAATGAGAAAAACTAAAAGTCTGACATTGGGGGATTGGTTAAATAAATCAGGAGCTATTATGTAGGCATTGAAAACTAGGACAGTATGTATAGGGTGGTTCCAGTTATGTTTATATAAATATTTACACATTTTACATAGGAAAACACCATTGTTTTAAAAGTACACAATTTTATTATTTTACCTAAAAGTTTGTAAAATTGGATGGGATTTTTTTTTCCAAAAAAAGCTATTGATAAAACTTATTTTAATTTTAACGAAAATTGGAATGTTATTTTAATTGCAAAACACTTTCTGAGCCTGAAAAATGGCTCTTGGCTGGTTTGAATGCCGGTTAGGCAGGTTTATTTCTTGGTTACTTCAGAGCTGATATATATAATTTATTCAAACAACCATCTTCCAGTTGATTTCCTTCCCCCCCAAAGGTTTTATTTAATCTTCATTTGTTATAAGATACAGGGAGAGGAGAGAAATTCAGATCATCCTTTTTTTGTCTTTAAATCTGTTTTTACTAACAGCAGTAAAATATTTGTTGGAAAAATGGAAGCTTAACCTGTCTAGACTGTGACCTATACCATAAAATGTGTGGTCTAGGACTGTTGTGGAGTGTCTTGGGCTGTTCAGGGAGGTTTCCTTGTACTAAGATCTTGTTAAATCTGAGTCTAAGAATTGCATTATGTTGAAATTTTTGTTTCTTGGCTAAGGTGATGTTTCTGAGATATCTGTATTTTATCTCTAGATACTATTAGCTTTTATTAGCAGAACTACTGAGATTTTATTGTAATATTTTAAAAAGTGGTGGATCCAGTATCGTTTTTATAGGCTTATTTGCAGGATAATAGTAAGATTAGAAAATTCATTAGGATAATATATTTATAATTGAGTGCCTCATGTAGTTCTCACTTGGAATTTTGGAATAGCTTATACTTCCTGATATAGATCCTTGGGAAATTAAATGCATTAAGAATAAATATTTTAAATTTTTTATAAAGCAGAACAGCTAATTTAACTTAATGGAGGGTTTTCATATTTCTTGTGATAAACTAAACTGCACATAGTTTAAAGAACTGTCAGCCACGTAGGCCATATAACAGCTATTCTTTCCAAGCCTAGAATCCATGCCATAGAATTTATGTAACAAATATTTAATGAGTATCTACTACATGCCAGGCATGTTCTGCTGAGTGTGCAGTAATGAACAAAATACAGCAAGTTCTTTCTTTCATGGTTACACTCTAGGGGTGAAGGCATGCAGTTACATAGCCTTACCTTGGGTGTTTGGTAGGTAAGGCTAAGTAGAAAAACAGGAAGGTAAGAGGCGTGTAGAGAATGAGGGATGTGAGTGGAGGGATGGTGTCTTCTGTAAGCCATCAGAGAGGGCTTCTCTGTTAGGTTCCATTTGAGCAGAAACTTGAAATAAGTGGGGAGTGAGCTGTGTGGATATATGGAGGATATTTTAGAGAAGAGCTTTCTAGCCAGTATGAGAGCAGTACCAGATCATTGTAAGAGTTTTGGTTTTCATATTTGTGAGATGGGAAACCATTGGAATGTGTTTTGAGGCTGATCTTAAATTATATCCATTTGTCATGCATATGTGAAGAAATGGACGGATGGAATTCCATTATAGGGAGCAACTCTGTGTGCCACGCATTGTGATAGACGTTTACAGATCCGATCTTAGAATTTTCATTAATACTGTTTATTTTTCAAATGAACAGTTTGTTTCTAGTTTTTGCCTGGAACTTTCTCATGGCGCGTTTGTGTCTTCAGTTCCACTTAGAATGCTTTTTCTAAGGTGGTTATACCAGTTTACCGCTTGCTAGCAGTGGACAGAAGTTCTCCCTGCTTCAGTCTTTACCATCATGTGTCTTTTCATATTTGCTAGCCAATCTAGTGATGAGTAATGAGGTTGATGACCTTTTCAGATGTTTATTGGCTACTTGGATTTTTGTGTTTTGTTTTTGTGAAATACCTGCTCATCTGTTAACTACTTTCTGTTGGGATGTTAGTTATATTCTAATTGATTCATAGTAATGACTGCCTTTCCAATTATATATTGTAAGTTTCTTCCCTGGTCTGTGGCTTGACTTGGAGCACTTACAGTGGTGTCTGTCCTTTGATCAACAGACATTTTTAATTTTAACAATTGTTTCCTTCATGGTTAGTGTTTTTTGTCTTATTTTTAAGAGGTCTTTCTTACTACTTTTCTGAAGATGTCCTCTTATATTGTCTAGTAGAAGCTTTACTGCTTTGCTTTTCACATTGAGAATCTACATTCTACCTGGAATTGGCTTTGTATATGGGGGGGATTGAGGTCAGGTTTCATTTTTACTGTATGGATACCTAGTTGCCCCATCAGCATTTATTGGAAAGAGTGTCATGTCTCCACCGCATTGTCATCTTTGTCATAAATCAGGTGACTGTGTAAGTAGATCAGTTTCTTGACTGTTCTGTTGGCTTGTCTGTTCTTGCAGCAAACCTACACTGTCTAAATCATTATGACTTTGTGTTATCTTGGTACCTGGTACATGGTGGTGTAGTTTTAGTTGTGGTTCCTCAAGATTGCCTTTATTTTCTCCTTTCCAGTCCGTATGCTGTTTCTTTCTTTTTCTTGCTTTTGATACTGGCCAGTTCAAGTGCTGGTAGTGGGCATCAGGGGTCAACTTTTAAACATTTACCATTAAGTGTGATATTTACTGTGAGTAATTTTTGTATTTGCTTTTATCAGATTAAGGAAATTTCATTATATTCCAAGTTTGCTATGAGTTTTTATGAGTGGGTGTTGAATTTTAGAAATGCTTTTTCTAAATTGATTAATTATAGGTAATTTATTGAAAAGAGTATATTTGTTCTGTAAGTTCTGTAACTTCAATAAGTAATGTTGAAGTTACTTTTTTTTTTTTTTTTTTTTTTTGCCTTCAAGCATCTGTTTAACAAAGCACATCTTGCACCACCCTTAATCCATTTAACCCTGAGTGGACACAGCACATGTTTCAGAGAGCACGGGGCTGGGGGTAAGGTTATAGATTAACAGCATCCCAAGGCAGAAGAATTTTTCTTAGTACAGAACAAAATGTAGTCTCCTATGTCTACTTCTTTCCACACAGACAGCAACAATCCGATTCCTTTATCTTTTCCCCACATTTCCCCCTTTTCTATTCGACAAAACCGCCATCGTCATCATGGCCCGTTCTCAATGAGCTGTTGGGTACACCTCCCACACGGGGTGGTGGCCAGGCAGAGGGAGTCCTCACTTCCCAGAAGGGGCGGCCGGGCAGAGGCACCCCCCACCTCCCGGACGGGGCCGCGGCCGGGTGGAGGCGCCCCCCACCTCCCGGACGGGGCGGCTGGCTGGGCGGGGGCTGCCCCCTGCCTCCCTCCCGGACGGGGCGGCTGGCCAGGCGGGGGCTGCCCCCCGCCTCCCGGACGGGGCTGCTGCCGGGCGGAGACGCTCCTCACTTCCCAGATGGGGCAGCTGCCGGGCGGAGGGGCTCCTCACCTCCCAGACGGGGTGGCTGTGGGGCGGAGGGGCTCCTGACTTCCCAGACGGGGCGGCTGCCGGGCGGAGGGGCTCCTCACTTTTCAGACGGGGCGGCTGGGCAGAGACGCTCCTCATCTCCCAGATGGGGTCGTGGCCGGGCAGAGGTGCTCCCCACATCGCAGACGGGGCGGCGGGGCGGAGGCGCTCCCCACATCTCAGACGATGGGCGGCTGGGCAGAGACGCTCCTCACTTCCTAGACGGGATGGCAGCTGGGAAGAGGCGCTCCCCACTTCCCAGACTGGGCGGCCGGGCAGAGGGGCTCCTCGCATCCCAGACGATGGGCGGCCAGGCAGAGACGCTCCTCACTTCCCAGATGGGGTGGTGGCTGGGCAGAGGCTGCAATCTCGGCACTTTGGGAGGTCAAGGCAGGCGGCTGAGAGGTGGAGGTTGTGGCCAGCCGAGATCACGCCACTGCACTCCAGCCTGGGCAACATTGAGCACTGAGTGAACGAGACTCCGTCTGCAATCCCGGCACGTCGGGGGGCCGAGGCTGGCAGATCACTCGCGGTTAGGAGCTGGAGACCAGCCGGGCCAACACAGCGAAACCCTGTCTCCACCAAAAAAATACGAAAACCACTCAGGCGTGGCGGCGCGCGCCTGCAATCCCAGGCACTCTGCAGGCTGAGGCAGGAGAATCAGGCAGGGAGGTTGCAGTGAGCCGAGATGGCGGCAGTACAGTCCAGCTTCAGCTTGGCATCAGAGGGAGACCATGGAGAGAGAGGGAGAGGGAGACTGTGGGGAGACGGGAGGGGGAGGGGGAGGGGGAGGGAGAGGTTACTTATTTTTTAAGAAAGGCACAGTTGTAAGAATATGTTTGCTTGTATAGCCGAAGGCACATTCCGTTTTGTAGGTAGGTGAGTTTTCAGAACTCATTACTTGTAAGTTTTATTTTAGATAAACTTGTTGTTGGCACTTAGTATTGTGCCAGTAATGTGCCATAAGAAGAGACAACTTTGGTTTTAGTTCTTCGGAAGTTGTCAATAAACATAAAACAGTATTTCAAGGAGGAAAAAACCCATTTTCATTGTTTTAGGCTTCTCTAGATTGGAAGAAAAGATGGTAATGGTCCCAAAACACTGGGGGGAAAGGGGGAAGAAGGTGCGTGGAATCTGTGATTTGGCCATAACTGCTTTATTTTGTTTTACCTGTTGTTTTCATTTTTAGTTTAAGAACCTTTTAGCTTGTATCACTTGCCCTTATCTCCAGAGTGGTAAGTCTCAATCTTTTTAGTCTGTCATATGCAGTTTTCCCCCCTTAAACTACAACTGTTTATTTGAAAAATTATAAAAGTACAGGAAAGGTGAAAGAACAATATGATGACCACTGTTTAGAGTAATCAGTTAGCATTTTGTCCCATTTGCTTTTCTCCTTATATATATTCCTTTTTTTTTCCCTTTTCCCCCTGCAGAACCATTCAGAAGTGAATTGCAGACATCATCACATCAGTAATACTGAAGCACTTATCATTTTACATCAAGGTCATTCTTCTACATAACCATATCTTTTTTTACACTCAAGAAATTAACATTGACATGTACCATATTCACATTTTCTCAGTTTTTCTAAAAATGTCCTTTATAACTCTCTTTCAATGCAAGAGCCAGTCAAAGATTACTATGGCATTTGACTCTCTTAGCTCCTTAATCTTCTTTCATCTAAAATTATTCCCCGCCACCTTCTGTCTTTATGAAATTGGCATTTTTGAAGCGTTAGATCAGTTTTCTTGTAGAATGTCCCACAATTTGGAGATGTCTAATGAACATAATCATGAAGAAACAAACATTTTTGGCAAGAATACTACGTAGATAGCTGGTTGGTGGCACAAGCCTGTAGTCCCAATTACTCCAAAAGCTCCGAAGGCTGAGGCAGGAGGTGGAGTCCAGCCTGGGCAACAAAGTGGTAAGGTCCTGTCTCTAAAAACATACACACACATACACGCGTGATTACATAGATGATGATGACTTTCCATTGCATCACATCAGGAGACACATAATGTCATTTTTGTCCCATTATTAGTGTTGCTAACCACTTGTTTAAGATGTCAAGTCTCTCCATCATACAGTTACCTTTAAATGGTATAGTACTTCAAGACAGTGTAAATATCCTATTCCTCAAAAGCCTTTTGCCATGGATGATCCTTGCCTAAATCAGTTATATTGGTGTTTGCTAATTAGTGATTTTCTAACAATGTATTTATTAGTTTATGTTTTTCGATCAACAAGAACTCTAGCGGCCCCCCCCCCCTTTAGTTTCACAATAAACTCATTTTTTTGTTGTTTCAAGTTGAGAGTGATGTGATTTCTTCATTCCTTTTGATGTTCAAATTGTTCTAAATTTGGCCAATGGGAGCCCCTTCAAGCTGACTCAAGCATGCATTCTTTTTTTTTTTTTTTTTTGAGACAGAGTTTCTTGTTGCCTAGGCTGGAGTGCGGTGGCACGATCTTGGCTCACTGCAACCTCCGCCTCCTGGGTTCGAGTGACTCTCCTGCCTCAGCCTCCACACCAAGTAGCTGGGATTACAGGCCTCTGCCACCACACCCAGCTACTTTTTTGTATTTTTAGTAGAGACGAGGTTTCACCATGTTGGCCAGGCTGGTCTCGATCTCCTGACCTCAGGTGATCCACCTGCCTCGGCCTCCCAAAGTGCTGGGATTACAGGCGTGAGCCACTGTGCCTGGCTTGTGCATTCTTTTTTCATTATTTGATCGTTACCTTGCTTTCTGGCACAGGATGTTCCAGGCTTGCCCTGTAGTTTGCCTTAGTCCTGAAATTGACTGTTTCTTCCAAGAGCCTTATAAAATAAGAAATGCTTAGAAACCAAGATATGGACACAAGTAGTGCTGATTGCTGCTGGGGTGTTAATTGCATCAAGCAGACAGTACTAAGGAAATATATTAACCTTCAATATACCAGAAAAAGCAGTCATCACCATTTACCGTCTAGGTCCAGTGGATCCTGTTTACTGTTTATATTTTTAAGTAATTTTTGCAAATAATTTACAGGTCTAAGAATAAGGGTTAGTGAAAAACAATTTTATTGGAAAGTTTAATCAGAATTTAAACACAGCAGTTCTCTTTATATTAAGCAAATCTTGATGCACAAAGATTATAAGAGATTTAAGAATACTGCCACATGTCCTCTTAGAACAATGAGATTATCCAGGTTCTTGTTGCAAATTATTGCATCATGAAGTCTTTCCTGTTGAATGACTGACTGGATGGGAATATCCTATTTCCTTTTTGTTCTTACAAGTATAGTGTTCACTCACGGATTCTTAATTTTTCCTTATTCTAATCAGTCAACTCTTTTTTAACATTCACTAAGTTCAGATGCATGTAGTTTTCTTCCTCCATTGGCATGGTTTCTTCTAGGACTTAAAACAATACAGAGATAAACCATTACAGAATGCCTGCTTTAAGAACCTATTTCTGGTGTCTTCAGGGTTTTTTTCTCCTAGCCTCTGACCTCAAGAATTTAAAGAACTTACAGGAGTAGAAGAGGAAATAGAGTTTAGAGATCTTTTATTCTAGCAATCTTGTTTTATTATGGTAAACTAAATATATTTAATAAAATCTGCCATTTAACATTTCTTGTGTGTATACTTTTCAGTGACATTGATTACATTCACTGTTAGGTAACCATCACTATTCTTTCTAAAACTTTTTCATCACCCCAAACAGAAACTCTCTACCCATTAAGCAATAACGCTGTCATTCTTCCCTCCCCCAAACCCCAAGTCATTTATGACTATACATTTTGTTGCTTGTGTTTTTTGGTGTCATATCTAAGAATCCATTGCCAGATCCAAGGTCTTGAAGATTTATACCTATGTTTCCTTCTAGGGATTTCATGATTTTAGCGCTTATATTTAGGTCATTGATCCGTTTTGAGTTAATTTCTGTATATTCATTGATTGTTGATTTTGCGAAAATTCATCTAGGATATTTTCATCTGAAGGCTCATAATCTGAGATTTAATTTATGCTCTCATTTCACCATCATCACGAGTGTCTTTCTGCGCTAACCAATGTGGTAGCCATTAACCACATGTGGCTATTATACTTAAATTTAAAATTCAAATTAATTAAAATTAAGTAAAATAAAAATTCAGTTTTTTGGTTACAATGGCCACATCTCAAGTGCTCATTAGTCACATTTGGCTATTGACTGTTGTATTGGTCTGTGCTGATGAAGATTCCCTTCATCAAAAAAAAAAATTATTGGACTTCATTGGTCAAGAGTGCTACTAGCTCTTTATATTCATAATCTGATTCATTTAATAATTGTGAAGTATCTTTCCATCACTTTTTTCCTCTTTCCATTATAGGCAGAAAGTAAAAACAATCTGAATTCTCAACTGTGTTTATTGAAAGCGAAAAGCAGAGTACAAAGATGGTGTCTGTTATCATTTATACTGTCTTGAAAGATGATGCAATATCCTAGGCAATGCAGTAGAAAACGGAAGGATGATATTTTGCTGTTGATTGCATCATCCTTCTGAGTGATTCCATAATTCTTCCATTTTCTCATTTTCTTATTAGTTTTTTTTTTTAGAGCGTAGTTAGGAATAGTTGATCATAAAATAATTACTAAGGTGATGATGAAATGGCAAGATGCAGGAAAAACATAATCACTAGGATCCTGTAGTGTATCTTAGACTTACAAAGCCACTGTACTCATATGGTAATTGCAGAATAAAATGAGTTTTTTTTTTCTTAATAGGAAAATTTTCTTTTGATTCCTTGGAAGGCCTCTAAGAGAAGATAAAAGGCATGAAATATTAATCCTTGCAATAGTTAGAACTACTCAAGAAAGAAACTAAAAAAATAAAACTGGGTTCAATGGACCCTGACTGTATACCCTGATACTTTGAATTCAAATCCATTACCACAAGGTTCTTCTTAAATTTTCCCCAGTCTATATTTGAAACTCCCCTTCTTTCATAGTGAAAACCTTGGTTCTCAACATCTGCATTTATTCATTTGTTCTATCCTACAATATATATAAAATAGCTTCAGAATTACTGCATTAATACCACTGCCAATGGCAAACCTGAAGTAAAGTTCAAAATGTCTTTGCAGTTTCATTGGCTTTTGTGTAATTAATGCTTTTGGGGTGTACAGTTAGGGTACTGATCCCAAAAGTCACTTGAATTACTTTTTTTCTGTGCAGTTATACCTTGGATTTTTATTTATATTGAATCTTAGTATTTGTTTTTTATCTTTTTCACTTAATTGCATTTTATGAATACATGAAAACATTTGCATGGTTCAAAATCACAACTAAATCAAAAGTTATCCCTACTGAGGTAATTCTGATTCATTCCCATTCCTGCTCTTACTTACCCCTACAGATAAACTTTTTTTTTGAGACAGAGTTTCACTCTTGTTGCCCAGGCTGGAGTGCAGTGGCGCAATCTCGGCTCACTGCAACCTCCACATCCCAGGTTCAAGCAATTCTCCTGCCTCAGCCTCCCAAGTAACTGGAATTACAGGCGCCCACCACCATGCCCGGCTAATTTAAAAAATATTTTTAGTAGAAATGGAGTTTGACCATGTTCGCCAGGGTGGTTTCAAACTCCTGACCTCAGGTGATCTGCCCGCCTCAGCCTCCCAAAGTGCTAGGATTACAGGTGTGAACCACCACAGCTGGCCTAGATAACCATTTACATTCACTTTTGACCTGTCCTTCCTCTGTTTCTTCTTCAAAAATACATGTGTTCACTTTATCTCCCCTCCATACTGCTTTCTTATACAAAAGGCAGCATATTTTGCCTTTTGTTCATCTCATTAAATGATAAACCTGGGAATTACTCTGGTTCATAGAGATATTCCTCATCTTTTTTTTTTAATTTTTTTGGAGATGGAGTCTCGCTCTGTTGCTCAGGCTGGAGTGCAGCGGTGCATTCTCGGCTCCGCCTCCCGGGTTCATGCTATTCTCCTGCCTCAGCCAAGCTAATTTTTTTTTTTTTTTTTTTAATTTTTTAGTAGAGACGGGGTTTCACTGTGTTAGCCAGGATGGTCTCGATCTCCTGACCTCGTGATCCGCCTGCCTCGGCCTCCCAAAGTGCTGAGATTACAGGCGTGAGCCACCGTGCCCGGCCTCCTTATCATATTTTGTGGTTGCATAGTGCTTTATGTCTGTGTCATCAGATATTCAGCTGATATCTTATTGATGGGCATTTGGTGTTTTTTAGTCTCTTGATAGCACAGATAATGCCTCAGTAAATCACTTTATGCATATGTTGTTTCTCATTTGTGAAGTAACTTTGGGTAAAGTCCTAGAGTTGGATTACTGAGTCAAAGGGTAAATTTGTTTAGCTTTATCCATATTTATAACCACCCTCTCAATGATCTATTATGTTTAATTTAATTTATAATGTGAAATAAAAATACATAAGAGAAATAGAAGAATATTATATCTGAAAACTAGGAATTCCTTGAATTGGCTGTTTCCTGTGATCTTCATTGCCATTTTCCCAGTTACCATTTTTTTCTTTTCTTTTTTTTTTCTTTCTTCCTGGGTTCAAGTGATTCTCCTGCCTCAGCCTCCCAAGTAGCTGGGATTAACAGGCACCCACCACCGTGCCCAGCTAATTTTTATATTTTTAGTTGAGACAGGATTTCACCATGTTGACCAGGCAGGTCTCAAACTCCTGACCTCAGGTGATGTGCCCTCCTTGGCCCCCCAAAGTGCTGGGATTACAGGCATGAGCCACCGTGCCTGGCCCAGTTATCATTTCTTACAAAAGAGGCAGTAATTCCTGGCTGGCCTTGGTAGTTCCACTTTGTTCCTCTTCTATCTATTTCCCAGAGTAGTCTTTTTTTTTTTTTTATTTTTTGAGATGGAGTTTCGCTCTTGTTGCCCAGGCTGGAGTGCAATGGAGTGGTCTTGGCTCATTGCAACCTCCACATCCTGGGTTCAAGCGATTCTCCTGCCTCAGCCTCCCATGTTGCTGGGATTACAGGTGCCCGCCACCACACCCAGCTAATTTTTGTATTTTTAGTAGAGATGAGGTTTCGCCATGTTGGTCAGTCTGGTCTCAAACTCCTGACCTCAGGTGATCCACCTGTCTCGGCCTCCCAAAATTTTACAGGCATGAGCCACGGCGCCTGGCCCAGAGTAGTCTTTTTTTTTTTTTTTTTTTAAGAAGGTCCAAATCAATAGGTCTTTTATTGCATCATTTAAATATCACAAGTATGTCTTAGGAGTCATCTGGCATCTTCTTTCTGTAGCTGGATAACTCTTAGATCTGATTCATCAACCTGCTGAACAGTTCCTTTTTCAGAGACATAGATACCATCCAAAAATTTCCTGATATCCTTGTTTTTAACTGTTGTGGCTTGCTGAATCAAAGCTGCTGAATTTGAAACAAGCTCAATGTCATTTCCTTCAAGGATTAATTCGTCTTTCTGGGCTTGAGGTACTGAACAGGCAACACCTGGTCTCATCTGAACCCTGCGGATGTATTTTTCACCCAAGAAATTTCGGATTTCAACAAGAGACCCATTCTCCTGGATAACGACGTTGATGGGGAAGTGAGCATACACAGACCTCATCTTGTAACGGAAGCCCAGTGTAACACCCTTGATCATGTTCTGTACATGACTACAAATAGTCCGAACGGTAGCCAGTTCCTTTCTGTTACCCCACCATTTGTCAACCCGGAGCCTCTTTTTTTTCTTTCCAAGGAGTCTGAGTTCTACGTTGATGTGATTGAAGTCCTTCCGCAGGGTTCCTCTGGGGCCCTTTATGATAACTGTGCGTCCCTTCAGAGTAACGTTGACATTTTCTGGAATGTCGACAGTCTGATTGCTGAGAATGGTCTTCATTCTCACAGTAAACGCAGCAAAAAAAAGTGGCCCAGAGTAGTCTTTTTAAGAATGCAAATTGGATGATGTCATTTTGTCATTTTCCTGCTTATAATTCTTTTGGATTTATCAGCAGGAAAACCGTAAAAGAAATACAATTTATGTTTTGAAATTTTAAAATGGATTCCAAGTTTCTGTTGACATCTGCAACTTTTCTTCTGTTTTCATGAATGTGTTAATCATAAAGTCTATTATATTTTATAAATGCAATATGTCAATCAAATGAAGGTCTGCTTTTATTCCTTCCCCTTGGTTTCTTTATAGCCGCTTCTGTTTTTATAGATTGCCTTGTACCTTGTAATTTTGAACTGGATGCCAGATATTGTAACAAAAAATTCTAGGGATTCTGGAGGGGGTTAAGCTTTCTTTTAGCAGCCAGAGTAATCCTTATGGAGTATGTTGTCTGTTTCATAAATTATGTGATTATGTGTGTGTAGCTCTGTTTCTCTATTCTGTTCCATTGGATTATTTGCCTGTAATTGCACCAGTATCACACTCTTACTATTTTAGCTTTATAATAGGTCTTGATATCTAGTAGTAAAATTCCTCTAGCACTTTGTTCTTCAAGATTGTCTTTACTATTCTGACCCTTTGCTTTTTTGTATATATTTTAGGATCACCTTTCCAATACTCAAAAAATAACATTACTGGGGTTTTGCTTGGAGTGCACTGGATCTAAAGATCGGTTTGAGGAGAATTAAGATGTTTACAATATTAAGTTTTAAAATCTATGAACATGGTATATCAATTTATTTACTTCTATAACTTTTTAGTATTAGCTTTTAAAAGTATATAAATCTTCATGTGTTAGATTTATTTCTAGATACTATTTTTTATTGCCTTTTGTAATTTACTTGCTATTCATTTTTTTTTTTTTTTTTTGCTGGTAACATACTTGATTTTTACATATTGACTTTGTTCTAAAATTTTTTGTTGTTGTTGTTAAAAAATAGAGATGAGTTTGCTGTGTTGGCCAGACTAGTCTCCAACTCCAGGCCTCAAGTGATCCACCCGCCTCTGCTTCCCAAAGTGCTGGGACTACAACAAGTGTGAGCCACCATGCCTGGCCTAAATTTATTTGAATTCTAATTACTTGCCTGTACATTCTGATAGTATCTGTGTAGTTACATACAGGCATGTTGTTTGTAAATACTGACAGTTTTATTCATTCCAGTTCTTAAGTTTTTTTTTTATGGTTGTTTGTTTTGTTTTGTTTTTTGCCCTATTGTATGGGCTAGAACCTTTAATATAATGTAAAATAAAAGTTAGGACATTGGGCTTTACATACCAGGAGGGCAGTTTTAAGTATTTCACCATACAGATGTTCGTAGTTGGCTTTTTGTAGCTACTCGTTATGAAAATAAGGACATTTTCTCCTGTTGCTAATTTTATCATTAATGGATGCTGAATTTTATCAAATGTATTTTCTATGTTTCTTGAGATAACAATATGGTAAATTACTTTGATTCTTTAAAAATATTCAAATGCCATTGCATTCCTGCAGCAAACCCATTTGTAGAGGATGTGTTTACCTTGTTGTATATTGCTAGATTAAATTTGATAATATTTTATTAAGGTATTTTGTTCTGTTACATGAGGCAAAATTCTGTAATTCTTTCTTTTCTTTTCTTTTTTCTTTTTTTTTGATTAACTCTACCAGGGTCCTGCGGCTCACACCTGTAATCCCAGCACTTTGGGAAGCTGAGGTGGGCGGATCACGTGAGGTCAGGGGTTTGAGATCAGCCTGGCCAACATGGTGAAACCCCATCTCTACAAAAAATACAAAAATAAGCTGGGTGTGGTGGCGGGGGCCTGTAATCCCAGCTACTCGGAAGGTTGAGGCATGAGAATTGCTTGAACCCGGGAGGTGGAGGTTGCAGTGAGTTGAGATCACGCCACTGCACTCCAGCCTGGGCAAGTGAGACTCCGTCTCAAAAAACAAAAAAACAAAAAACATTAACACTACCTTAAACCTATGATTTTCTTTTCTTGTAATGTCGATGTAAGGATTTGGCTTCAGAATTAGGCTGGTCTCATGAAACAACTCCCATTTTTGTATATCCTATAAAAGAGTTTGTACACTGTTGTTATTGGTTTTTGTGTGTGTGTTTTGTTTTTGTTTTTTTGAAACAGAATCTCGCTCTCATCCAGGCTGGAGTGCAGTGGCCAATCCTGGCTCATTGCAGCCTGGAACTCCCAGGCTCAGATGATCCTCTCGCCTCAGTCTCCCCGAGTAGCTGGGGCTATAGGAATGCGCCACCATGCCTGGCTAATTTTTCTGTATTTTTTGTAGAGACAGAGTCTCACTATGTTGCCCAGGCTGGTCTTGAACTTCTGGGATCAAGCTATCCATCTGCCTTGGCTTCCCAAAATGATGGACTACAGGCTAGTCAGCCACTGTGCCTGGCTCGTACTGTTTCTAACTTAAATGTTTGGAAGAGTTCATCAACAAAGCCGTCTGGGCCCAATATTTTTCTTGGACATTTTGTATGGAGATTTTAAGATACGACCTCAATTTCTTTGAAAGTTCAAAGACTATCCAGATTTTCTGTTTCTAGTTATATCATTTTAGAAAATGTGATTTTCAAGGAATTGTCCTTTCTAAGTTTTCAAGCTTGTTGTCCCTCCGAGTTACCATAATATCCTTTTATCTTTTTATTATCAGTAGATTTGGTGGTGATGTCCTCTTTTTAATTACTGTAATTTTTAATTTGTGGGTTTTTTCCTCCCTTGATTTCTCTTCTTAAGGGTTTATCAATTTTATATTTTATATTTTTGCCTTGGATTTTTTTCCTCTTTTCTAAGTCTGCTTTCTACTTTATTGATTTCTTCTCTTTTTTTTCCTGTTTAAGATTTTCCTTTGCCTGTAATTTTTCTAGCCCTTAGAGATGATGGTTGAGCTTACTAATATTAACCTTTCCTTATTATAAGATATGCATTTTGAGCTTTAAATTTTTCTCTTAATCATTGCCTTAGGTACTGCACACATTTTGTATGTCATTTTCCTTATCAGTCATTTAAAAATAGTTTCTAATTTCTATTGTGATTTGCTCATTGACCCATAAATTGGAAATACATTCCTTTTCAAACATTATTTTCTACTTATTTTTCTGTTTCTCTAGTGTGGTCAGAGTACACATTCTGCATAATTGAAATTTAAGTCTTGCCTTTTGACCTAATGTTTTTTTTTTCTTGGTAAATTTGTCATAATTTACTTGGAAAAAAATGTTAATCCTGCAGTTTTTGGGTTCAGTATGTGTCAGTTCAGGCTGCTTGAATATGTTGTTCCAGTATTTTATGTCCTTGTTAATTTTTTTGTCTGCTAATTCTATCATTTATTGAGATATGTATTAAAATAGTCACTAGGATTATAGATTTATTTTTCTCTCTTTTTTTAACCTTTGCTTTATATATTTTACAGCTATGTTATTCATTGTATGCAAATTTAAAATTGTAATAACTTCCTGGTCAGTTGACCTTTTCACCATTCTGAGATATTTTTATCTCTAGTAATGCTACTTGCCTTCAAGTCTCCTTTGTTGGATATTAGTATTAGTATGGTCACACCAGCTAAATTTGTTTGTTTTGTCTATCTTTAAAAAAAAATCTTTTTAACTTCAGTCTTTTGGGTTCGAAGTGTGTCTTATAAACAGCATATTGTTGTGGTTTTAATATTCAGTCTAGATATCTTTTCCTTTTATTTAGAGTATTTTAAGCCATTATATGTAGTAGGATTCCTGATATATTTAATTTTATCACCTTTCTATTAGACGTACATTGTATTTATTTTTTATTCAAAAAATTGTAGTAAATATAACAAAATTTACCATTTTAAAAATTTTATTTTAAGAGACTGTGTCTTGCTTTGTCACCCAGGCTGGAGTGCAGTGGTATGGTCATAGCTCACTGCAACCTTGAACTCCTGAGCTCAAGTGATCCTGCCTGAGTCTTCTGAGTAGCTGGGACTACAGGTACATGCCATTGGGCCTAGCTAATTAAAAAAAAATTTTTTTTTTTTTTTGTAGAGACAGGGACTCACTATGTTGCCCAGGGTGGTCTCGAACTCCTGGCCTCAAGCGGTCGTCCTGCCTTGGCCTCTCAAAGTGCTGGGAAATAGGCATGAGCTACCATGACCAGCCCATTTTAATCATTTTTAAGTATACAGTTCAGTGGCATTGGGTATATTCACGTTGTTGATCAACCGTAATTACCATCCATCTCCAGGCCTTTTTTTTTTTTTTTAAATCTTGCAAAACTGAAACTCTGTTCATTAAACAATAACTCTCTATTCTTCCCCTTCCTGATCAGGCTACCAGCATTCTATTATACTTTTTGTCTCTATGAATTTGATTACTCTAAGTACCTTTAAGTGGAATCATACAGTATTTGTCCTTTTGTGATTGGGTTATTTCACTTACCATAATGTCTCAAGGTTCGTCCACGTTGTGGCACATATCAGAATTTCTTCCTTTTTAAGGCTGAATAATATTCCATTGTATTATAGAATGTATTATGCAGTGTATTATACATTTTTGTTTATTTTAGCATCCATGGATACTTGGGTTGCCTCTACCTTATGGTGATTTTGAGTAATGCTGCTGTGAACATGGGTGTTTGGTTTAAGTATCTGCTTTTGATTCTTTTTTTTTTGTTTTTTTTTTGTTTTGTTTTGAGATGGAGTTTCACTCTTGTTGCCCAGGCTGGAGTGCAATGGCACAATCTCGGCTCACTGCAACCTCTATCTCCTAGGTTCAAGTGATTCTCCTGCCTCAGCCTCCCAAGTAGCTGAGATTACAGGCATGCACCACCACCCCTGGCTAATTTTTTGTGTTTAGTAGAGATGGGGTTTCACCATGTTGGTCAGGCTGGTCTCGAACTCCTGACCTCGGGTGATCCACGCACCTCAGCCTCCCAAAGTGCTGGGATTACAGGCGTGTGCCACTGCGCTCGGCTGCTTTCGATTCTTCTGGGTATGCTCAGAGGTGGAATTTCTGGATCATATGGTAATTCTGTGTTTAATTTTTAAGGAACTGCCACAGTGCTTTCTCCGGTGACTGTACCATTTTACATTCCCGGACAAATTCACAAGGGTTCCAGTCCACATACTGGGCAACTTTTGGCATTTGCATTGGCTGTTTTTGTTTTCTGTAAGGACCATCCTCATTACTGGAGTGTCAAATGGTACCTCATTATAGTTCTAATTGACGTACTTTTATGTTCTTTTTTCTCTGCTTTTTTTTTTCCTTCCTTTGGATCAAACATTTTGTATTGTTATTTCCTCCTATTAACTTGTTTGTGATACATTATTTTTTACTACTTTTATACTGTACTTATGGTTTAGTACTAAATATAATATGTATTTATAGTATCTTTTTTTTTTTTTTTTTTTTTTTTTACAATTCCTTTTCACTAAGTAAGTCTCTGGTGTCTCTAGAGATCATAGCATTCATTCATTTATCCAGCCCACCTCTTGCATGATTGCTCCCATGCATTTTAATTCTACGTATTTTAAACACCACAACACTGTATTTAATTGTTCTGTGTGGTCAATATTGATTTATCTTTACCCATCTTTTTTATTTTTTATCCTGTACCTTTACTCTTTAATTCTTTCTGCATTTATATTACTCTGAAGAGTCCTTTTTGTTGTTGTTGTTGCTGTCTTTTTTTTAACCGATCACACTTATTTAATAACAATATCTAGTTTAATAATTTTTTTGATAAGACATTTTATTAACAACATGTCTAGTTTAATAAACCGTATTTCTTTTAATGAAAGTCTGCTGGTGCAGAATTCTGTTTCTGTTGAAAATGTTATTTTTTCCTTCATGTTGGAGGATCTATTTGCTGTGTATGTCACTATAGATTTTCAGTTATTTTTTCCAGCATTTCAAGATACTCTGTTATCTTTCACTTTCTGTCATTGATGTTGAAGTTAGCTCTAGCTCTAAGTCTTGTCACTCCTTTGAAGGCTGTGAATCTCCCCTGTGCCGCCTCCGCCTACCCCCAGCTGCACATAAAGTTTTCCCTTTTTCTTTGGTTTTCATCACTGTAACTATGTTGTGCCTTGAAATTTTCTTTGTGCTTCTCTTGCTTGGGATTCTTGGAGTTTCTTCAGTCTATTGGCTGATACTTTGATATCAGTTTTAGAAAATCCAGAATTCAAGATCTTTTCAATATTGCTTCTGCTGCATTCTCTCTTCCCTTTCTGGATCTTGCACTTACACTGTGTTTCACATGTCTCTTATTGGTCTTTTCTGTATTTTCCATGTTTTATTTTTGAATCTCTGGGCTTTAATTTGGTGTTTTCTTTTGACCTGTCAAGTTCAAAAATCCTGATTTCTGCTGTTTAATCTTCTTTTAATGCCATTTATTTTAATTTTTGGTTCTTCAGTTGTACAATTTTCATTTGTTTCTTCCTGTAGATTTTAGTTCTCTAGTGAAAATTGCTATTTTTAAAATATATTCCTTTTATCTTTTCCTCTATTTCCTTGAACATATTAATCATTATGTTTGTTAACACCAGTATCTAGATTGCATGTGTGTTTGGTTCTGTTTTATATATTTTTTCTTTTGACTTTTGGTCATATGATCCTGTTTCTTGGCATCCTAGTTATTTTTGACTAAATCCTGGGATTGTGTCTTTAAAGATTGTAGATATTCGTGAAGGTGATAACTTCCTCTGGAAAAGGCTCGTCCTTTCTTCTACTGAAGCAGATGCAGTGGGAGCTGGTCACCTTACTCCAGGCAGGTACTGGGTGGAGTGAAGGCCAGGTTGTTGTTTTAGTAAGCCATCTGCTGCTTCTGGTTTCTTCAGGCTTTCATCTGGAAGCTTGATTTTGCTCACTACACCATATTTCCTTGGAGGCTTCTGAACTAATTTTTGTTTGATCCTGAGCTCTGCTTTTCAGAGTTTTAGTTTATCTTTTTGGCCTTCGCAGCTCAGAATTTGACAGATACCATGGGAGGGAAAGCAGTTGTATGCTTAAGACCTCTCTTGCGCTCTCATTTTACTACCATATAGCCTTGTCAGACTGCGCAAGTTCTGCTTGTTTCTTTCTGCTAGCCATGGCTGTCTCCTCAGGGCCCAACATAATTCTCAGCCTCTTGCCTGTGCCTCCTGTTGTCTGAGAAAAAAGTGGCTTCAGATGATCAGCTCACTTCTCCATAGTTCTCCCCTCTCTGAATCCTTGGTCCCTCTTGTCCTCACTGCTTTGGCAGCTCTTGGGTGCCTTTAAAGAGATAATTTTTGTATTTATCTGTCTGTCTCTTCTACTTTCTGAGAGTTAACAAGCTTTTTTTGTCCTACTTGGAGGTATTACAGAAGTCTAGACTGAGTTTTGAATTTACATAGCTACTTGCAGTGATTTAGTGTGATTTGAGATTTTTACTACAGTCTCACTGACAGTGGTGGTTTCTTTTGTTTTTGTTTTTTGTTTTTTGTTTTTTTTTTTTGAGACGGAGTTTTGCTCTCGTTGCCCAGGCTGGAGTGCAATGGCGTGACCTTGGCTCACTGCAACCTCTGCTTTCCAGGTTTGATTTTCCTGCCTCAGCCTCCTGAGTAGCTGGGATTACAGGCGCCTGCCACAATGCCTGGCCAATTTTTTGTATTTTTCGTAGAGATAGGGCTTCACCATCTTGGCCAGGCTGATCTCAAACTCCTGATCTTAGGTGATCCACCTGTCTCGGCCTCCCAAAGTGCTGGGATTACAGGTGTGAGCCACCACGCCCAGCCAGTGGTGTTTAAAATAAAAATGTACTTCTTTAATTAATGCTAAATAAGATTGCTTTAATTTGACTTTTTTGTTACCTGGGAGTATATTTTCCTGTTTTTTTTTTTTTTTTTTCCTTCTATTTGTATTTACTCTTCAGTGGACTGTTTGTTTCCTTTGAGCCTTTCACAGGCACATTCTCCTCCTAACCTGTGTGGCAAGTTTGCTACTCTAAAGTTTTCTTAGTTGCAAATCATACAGATGCTTAGGAAATTATGAAATAATTTACTGTAAGAAGTCAGGAGGGAGTCAAGGGTAGGAGTTTTTTGGGTCTCTGTGTTTTGTTTTCTTGTACATTTATGTTGTTTCCTGTACCAGCTGCTTTAGATGGCTGGTTAGCTTGTGCAGATCCTATAGTGGTCTTTCTTTTAGGACGAGAATCTGTAATCACCTCAGGCTCTGATGTCCAAAGTAAATGAGGTTGGTCCAGTTAGCAGCAGGTATCTATCCTCTCCCTTTATTGTGGCTACAGATGGAGAAATGGGATTCTTTACCCATTCTTTATGGGAGAAGGGCAGTGTTTCTATGAGGAAGGCATGTGAATGGAGAAGAAATGATTGATAATATCTGATAAAACAGTGGGCATGCAAGGTGGAATTCAGGCAGTATTTCAGATTCAGAAATGTAGGTCACAATTTCTCATCTGCAGTTCGGAAGCCTGAAAAGCACTGAAAACACAGTTATTCTTAAGATTATGGCATATTCATTTTTGACAAAACTGGAACTTGTATGGGTGAGGCATTTATTACATTTTGAATATTCATATGTTTCATTGCAAATGTTATGTTTACTACATGGCCCTACCTCATGGAGCTTTCAGCCAGAACAGTTAGAGTTCCTGGATCTCTAGTTCAAGTCACCCCCAAAACCCTCCAAACATGTAAACGTCTTCATTCTTAGAAGTATTACTGAATGTATGTGTCACCACTCTTAAAATATTTCCAATAGGAGAAAACCGTAATAGAATACTTAAGATAGTGAGTAATGATTACTGAAAGAAAAAAAGAGCCCAGTTTGTAGGTAAAGCCAACAAGGGAGGGAGATGTATAGTGCCAGAGCACGTTAGACATAGTCCGATATTTGTGTAAAATGAGACTAGATTGGCATACAGGAAAAAATGCTTAGAAGCCTGTGTAGGAGGAATCTGGCTAAAACATAAAGGTAAAGATTAAGGAGACTTTTGATTCCATCTTAGCTAACATTTTAAATAAGAACATGTAAGTGTTTTCAGAAGTGGCTCCATATAATTGGACTTAGCTTTCATTAGCAGTTTTGCTTTGCATCATATTTGGAACATAATTTGTTTAAAATTGAAATGGTTTTCTTTACTTTTATGGTGGTTTATTTATTTATTTATTTATTTATTTATTTATTTATTTATTTTTGGGGACAGGGTCTCCGTCTGTCTCCCAGGCTGGAGTGCAGTGGTGTGATCTCGGCTCACTGCAACCTCCACCTCCTTGGTTCAAGCAATTCAAGCTACCTGAGTAGCTGGAATTACAGGCATGCACCACCACACCTGGCTAATTTTTGTATTTTTGGTAGAGACGGGGTTTCACCATGTTGGCTAGGCTGGTCTGAACTCCTGGCATCATGTGATCTACTGGCCTGGGCCTCAAAGTGCTAAGATTACAGGCGTGAGCCACTCTGCTCAGGCTATGGTGGTTTTTATACAGCAACACTCAATTTATTACAGTTTATCCCAGTGCTTATTGCATTTTTTTCTGTTAGGAACCTGTAGTCAATTCCTCCCTTCTTTGCAAGGGGGTTTACTTAAAAGATTTGTAATTTTTGTAAATTTTGTTGAAAGTACACTATTTGTATACTTTGGTAATGATATTTATACATCTACTTGACAAATCTATCTTTTAAGAAATTATTTTCAGCTTTTAAGTAACTGTCACATAACATGTATGTCCAGTATCCATTGGCTTCAGCTCCCACTGATACTATTTTCTTTTTGACTCAGCAGCTTTAAAACCAAAATAGTAAGATCTGTCTTGAAGCCACAGTCTAGCAGGAGAAGCAAACTATATAAATTTAGACAGCTCTGATTAGCACAGTTCCCAAACTGTTATATTATGCATTAACCCATACAGGAAGAATTTAAAATTGCAGTATGGTGAGACAAGTTTTAGAAGTGAAGCATTTTTGAGAAAAGTATCAAAGATGAAGAAGTACTCTTGACCTTTTAGGCTTTCTGTTCCAGTCTAGTTTTAGTGTGGCATTGTATTTAACTTGCCTTAGAAACTCATAGGTTTATGCCCTCTTGTGGTCTGTCACCAATATAAATAGCACAAATAAAAATTTTAAGTACTGGAGATCTTACTGCATGTTACTGCTCTCCTTTATAAAATAATTTTTAAAAAGCAGCTTCTGAGGAACAACAGCTAAGAAATTATTATTCCTGTCTTCCATATAATGTGTGGAGCTTAAAAGTTACCAAATGTTATTTTAACCCTTGGTAACAAAATGTATGTGTATGTTAGGTGGACACTAATGAACAGAAAAATATTTTTGGATGGGCTGTCCATCATTGTCCTTCTAGGTGTCTAACCCTATTAATTTATAAGTGTCTTAAAAATATGATGAGGTGTGATAGTAATTGTAGGGCTAGCACATTACCCTTCTACCTTCACCTAAACATACACAGATATACTAGTAAATGATGCTTGGGAAATGTGTTTATACTTGTTTCATCTGAAAGGGTCAGGAGCTGTAGGAGGCATTGGAAGAAATAAGGATTATAATGTTAGTGAATTGGTGAACTTAAGCTTACAGAATTTGCTTTTACTGACATGATTGGCAAGGTCTTATTCGTGAGTGTGGGACTGAGGAACTAACTAGTGGAGGAGAGACAGCAATAGCAGTCAGTGTTTTAAGACTGCAGCTGTAACCGGTGTTTTTCTGCTGTTATCCAGTAAGCCGCATGATGGTTGGAAGCAGGCTAGTATAGGGACTGTGCACTTTAGGATTAGATAGAATCCCTGTTAGAAAGACTTCGTTTTAAAACTGGTCTCATCTCTTATCAGTTCCTGGACAGTTGTGTAATATTAAGTAAGTTACTTCATCTCTGAATACAGGTTTCCTCTCCAAATAAAGATTTAAACCGCCTCCATTGAACTCTTTGCAGTTCGTTTTGTCACATGCAGCGTTGGCATATACTCCTGTTGTTATTGCTCATAGGTTAAAGACAGTTTTGTGTTACAAAGAATGGATACCATATGACTTTGTAGCCACTGGGTTGTTGGTGAAGACTCCTAAATAGTGGCAAATCAGCTCTTAGTTCTTTTTCTTTACTGTGGACTTACTGCTGTACTTCTATGTAGGTACATACTTTATTATAAATTCTTGAGCGTAAACGAGGTCATTATATTAAAGAATTTACTAGTTCAGTTATTTTAAAGTTGAAGCCTAGTAACTATTTTTAAGAAAAATGAAAATAATACAATAAGTTTTTTTTCTTTAGGGGCACTATTTGCATGTTTTGGCAGGTTTAAAAAATAAACAAAAACTAGTTTTGTTTTTCCATTGTGGTCTTACTTTTGTGGAGGACAACAAAGTAATGAAATGTTTTTGTTTCTTTTGCTGTGTTTTTCAAGTGTTGCTTGTAGAACAAGGCTCGCTGCCTTATGGTTACTTTAAAAATTTAATACTTAAAGTAATTAATCTGAGTCCCCTTTCAGGAGAAATAAGATTATTTAGAATAATTTAACTTAAGGGAAAAATATTTGTTTTTATGACACCTTCTAAAATTTCTAAGTTGTAGAAATTTACTAATTTTTTCCTTTTTTTTTTATTTTTGAGATGGAGTCTCCTTCTGTTGCCCAGGCTGGAGTGCAGTGGCGCGATCTCGGCTCACTGCAAGCTCTGCCTCCCAGGTTCATGCCATTCTCCTACCTCAGCCTCCCGAGTAGCCAGGACTACAGGCGCCTGCCACCATGCCCGGCCATTTTTTTGTATTTTTAGTAGAGATGGGGTTTCACTGTGTTAGCCAGGATGGTCTCGATCTCCTGACCTCGTGATCCACCCACCTCAGCCTCCCAAAGTGCTGGGATTACAGGCGTGAGCCACCGCGTCTGACCAAAATTTACTAATTTTTTCTTTTGAATAACTTGCTGTGAAATAGAAGACAACTAAAAAAAAAAAAACCCTCTAAATATAATAGAACTGCTTGGGCTTAAATCTTTTCTGCAAGTAGGTGGACCATAAATCATATAAACAAAGATAACCTAGACATGCCATCAGAAGGCTAGTCTATATATTTTTATATCTACCTCTTTCATCTTTCCCCTTATTTCTGATTTCCCAAATGTCACTTCTTTAGTTTACATTTGGATAGTGCTTATTTGAAGTCTCTGGTATTCTACACACTATATGTAACTAATAAAGACTTTAAAATATAAGGCAGCATTTTGGTAGTGAAAATTTCTCTTGTACATTGTGAAATGGATTTTGTTGTTGGTCTATCTTCCTAGGGAGACTGTTTAAGGGAAGTAAAAGGAACAGGGCAAGAATGGCCAGAACAAAGTGGAGGGTAGACTATGGGGAGTGATGGCAAGAACACATGCTATTCTACCAGTGACTTGTTTCTTAAACATAAAAAGCATATGTGCCAAATTTGCATATTTACTAATTAAAAAGGCTTCCTGGAAACATTAGGTAGACTATCTTCTATAACCTTTAACACCGTCACTAATGGATATAGCTTAGAAGATTTCCTCGAAGGTCCTTTAAATAATGTAAATGATTATGAATGTGTAACTAGTTAATATGCAGCTATGAAAGGATTATCATGTAGAGGTTAATGAACATTCTGCTCTTATGGTTTGCAGGGCTTTGCTTTCTGTGCTTTTGGCTCTCTTCATGCTTGGAAACACATGCATTGGGATTGGAAAACATCCTGACTGTTCTTGGGTCTCATCTTTTAATGGGGTTGTTAAATAGGAACTTTATGAAAAGGATTTCATGAGCATTTTTTTCCTTTTTCAATTTACATTTAATTCTATTTGTCTATTTTGTAATTACTGCCAAATCAGAAACAGTGAAATGGATTGATGTAGTTTTAGCTTGGCTCTTCCAGATGTAAAGTCAGTACTCTATTATATATTGCCACTGTTATTAAGTGTTGCTATGTGATTGATACTTACTGAGAGATCTTCATTCTAAAATGGACTTTTTATGCTGAGTTAATGTGTAGTATGGTTGGGTTTCTGATTATAGCATGTATTTTGGTACAGAATTTCTGTCTTAGTATTTAAAATGTCCCAAAAGAGGACATTTATTTCAGGAATTAAATGTTATAATAGAGGAATTTAGTGACAGGTCTAAAAAAAAATCTTGTGTAATTTTTTTTTTTTTGCTGGGACGGGATGGTGAAACATTGAGCATATACAAGAGACAATATTGGTATTTAGAGCAGTGAACTAGAGCAGCGTTTTGCAAACCAGATAATGCTGCTGTCTTTTTCTCATGGCCTAGTCTTAAGCATTTTGGCTTTCATCCCCTAGTTTCTCTGTCTCTAAAATGGTATATGGTATTCTAGACTGCTGTTGAAAATTTTTATTAATAGGTAATTTAAAAGTAGATAATTAGCAATCCTTGAAAACAGTGTTAATTCTTAAATTGTCATTCAAAAATAGTGTTATTTTTTTAAATTGCATTTTTCTTTATTGTCTAGTCTTCTTATTTTCTGAGCATTTTGAGAATCTACTGACATATCTCCAAGGAAAACAAATAACTTTTGTACTTAAATTCATTGTTTTAGTATTATAAACATAGTTTAAACTGGCTGTGAAGTGCTTACAGTCTTTATCATAATTCACTGGGGAACAAATGAGCTGTTCAGAGCATCTCCTTATCCCAAGTATTTCTTCTTGAAAATGTAGTAGAAAAATATCACTGAATTCATTTTTTAATGCGTCAGAATAAAAATTACAGGTGGAAATGTTTGGAGATATACTGACAAAATAAAATATTGTCACTACCATCATTTTTTTTTAACTGACGAAACGTGGATGTTACATTGGTTTCTTGTTATTTGTAACATTTATGTATTCTACAAAATATGTAATATTGAAAACAGGTCTGTAGATTGTACAAAATACTAGTTATCTTATATCATATGTCACCTAATAGTTATGAAGCGGGTTTTGTACCAAAGTATGAATCAGAAAGCTGTAATTTGTTCTGCAGTTATCAGCCTGCATTAGAGGGTTATGATAAAGTGTGCTGCTTAAAAACTAGCATTCACATCTCTGTTCATTTGACAAATAAAAATGTATACTGAGATGCTATTAAATCTGTAAAGCCAATGTTCTAGTTTTCAGATACACTGATTTTTGTAGCTCTGTGCATAGCTCTGTTTTTTCATGAGTAGTTATCTGTTTTCATGACAGGTGGTCACTAACTGCCAAGAGAGAATCCAGCATTGGTGAGTGAAAGATGGTTTTATTACACTTCTGAAATACTGATGGGGTAACCTACTTGTGTTCAAATAATGTGTTTACTGTTTGCGTGTGTGTGTATGTATGACTAGTAATTGAATTCTTCTAGTAGTCTCCATTTTGAATGCCTTTAATACTAATTTATATTGTCTTTGACTCTTTTCTGAATTATACATTTCTGATTTCCTGACGTTGTGTTACCACTTGTATTTATTCTAAGTGCCTTCTTTTCTTTTCTAAGAATAATATTAATATCATTATGAATTGGAGACTGAGACATTTTTGAATGTGACATAGCTCTATTTTGGGGATATTTCTTACATTTTAGTAGAAAAATAATGGGAATCAGTTACTTTAAAATAATGATGGAAATAGGGCACAGAAATGTTTTCCCAAAGTTTGAAAAAAAAATCTAATTTTCTACTTTTCAGAGCTTGTTTTATTGACTGTACTTTTTTTTTTGAGAGAGAGAAAGCATATCTATTTTAATGTGCTAATCTATAGTTAATAGGACCATGTTTGGTAAATAACACACTTTCCTTTGGCTTCTGAGGAAAATGCTCGATTTAATGGTGAATAGAATCTTATATTATGAGTTGTCATGAAGTATAGCTGTTGATCTTACAGATATCAAATTACAATATATCCATGCTGTGCTTACGAAGGTTTTACTGAGAGAACAACAGGAGCTGTCTTGATTATTGTCTGCAGGGTTATTGCAAAAATCATGGTAACTGCCCCTTTAGTGGTGAGATTAAACCTTCGGTTATACACCATCAAGCATATAATATTTTAAATTTATTTTAAGAGGCTTTTTCTTCATGCCTGAGAGATCTCCAAGGAAATAATTTATAGTTAGTGTATATCAAATGTTTTTTGGTTTAAATGCACATAGGCTGCAGGCAGTGGATAAGAGTGAAAATTGGTGCAATCTGTACACATCATCTTATTAAATTTTGACTATTGGCTTGCAGAAAATAATCTAAAACTAATAATATCCACTTTATAAGTAAAAGTTCAGGACTTCATTAATTTTCAATAAATGCATCGTTGTAGTTGCTTCCACTGGTGGTGTAAGTGTGTCAGCATTTCCATAATGGACCATTCGCCTTTCATTATACATTCAGTTCAGGTTAAAACTTGAAATACAAGTCGTTGGCCAAAGAATTTTTTCCCCTGCACATTTAGTCAGAGTGGCCCATTTTACAAATAATTTCCAGAGGAAGTTTATTAACGTGGACTTCTGTCTGTTGGTTTTGGTAAGAAGTTCAGGAAATTAGAAAGGTATTCACTGGAAATAGATGCTAGTTTACATAAATGGGTGAATGGTAACTTGCTTCTGGTTTGTTTTATAAGATTCTTATTAGAGTTCTTTAAGGATAAGGGCACGTTTTCATCCTTTTATTCACAGCCCCTACTGCTATGTTTGGCACAAAATAGGCACTTGATAAATGTTTGAGTAAATGACCAAATATGTGGTTATTTTCTATATAACATTTTAGTTTACAAATACTCTAGTAGTGCACAAGTCTAGTGAGCAGTGACAGAAATGTGACATTTACTTCATGGCAGGTTCATGTGACCCTCAATTTCACTTTTCAGTTTTGTAAAACCCTCTAAACTGTAGAAGCTTAGCATATTTGCCTACACATATCTTGAAGTAATATAGTACTTTATACATTAAAAAAATTATTTTTTTCCAGTTAAAATTTGCATTTTCCTCTGAATCATTTCTGGTTTGGTTCAGGAAACAGACTTTTCTCTTTGCTTTTAATGAAGATCTATACATGGTATATTGCTCAAATCTGAATGGCCAGTAAATTAATCAATTCATTATATCAAAAAATTGAAACCAAAGTGTCACCATTTCCCTGAAAGCAAGGAAATTGCTGTTTGGGAGAGTCGTGGAATTCTTGTGATATTTTTGCATTCTCTTAATTCCTCAAACAATGGTTGAGTTTCTACCATATGCCAGTATTGTGCTGCTGTTTGGAATTGAAAGACCCTGCCATAGAAGAATTCATAGTCAGACATATAACGGGGAAATCACGATAATTTTGTGCTATTTGCGGAGATATGAAGCAACTACAGGAGTTCAGAGGCTGGAGCCGTTCTTAGGGTGTCTCACACACTACTTTTAAAAGCATGTTGCTTTAATTCCTACTTAACCCTTGGTATTAGCCTAGTCTAAAATATAATTTCTGTTAAGCCCCTATTCTTTATGAGTACGCACCAGTATAATAAGAACAAAATATATGGTTTGAAAAATGCATTCTTATGCTGGTGATGTTTATGCTTGTTTGTATAATTTTTAAGGGATTCTTTAAGGAACAAGTATATGTATTCTAGGTTCAGAAATAATCTAAATTGGTTTTTGTTTAAAAAAAAAAGTAGGACAGGGAGTAAAAATATTTATAGAAAAATAGGAGTGAAAATGGTCTGGGACCACAGGATCTACCCAAAAAAATCTTTGAGAAAATTAATTTAAATCCTAGAACTTTGGTGAACGAAGAAATTTATAATATTTGTTTAGTTAATAACATAAAAAGGAAAGATTCAAGCCTATTGGATGAGAATTTGTACATTATTTTAGAGCTAATAATAATGGTTTTCAGTTTAGTGAGGATTTAAAAAATGTTTTTGAATCAAACTTTTTTTCTTTATAATCCTTTTTAACTAACTCAGGAAATAAGGTATTATGAAATCCACACACTGTTACCTCCTTAAAGTATGAGGATACTTCCCACTGTTTGGTCCACTAGTGGCTGATTATTTTGTTTGTGGATTATTTGTAATTTTCTTTTTAATTCTTCCTTAAAGAGCATGGCGTTTGGAGTCACAGACCTATATTTGAATCCTGTCATTTACTAGCGTTTTGACCTTGAACAATTATGCTCAGAGTCTCAGTTTTTTCTTGTAAAGTGATGATGATACTACTTAACTCACAGGGTTGTAGTGAAGATCAAATGAGATCATGTCTATAGAACACCCTGCCCGGCACTCAGTAAGTATTAATAGGAACCCATATACCTCTTTTGAAAATTTTAATTGTCAGACAAAAAAAAAAAAAGCCAGTGCTTTGTAAATATTCGTGAATATTTAGTGTTCATTCTGTTTTTTGTCATGATGGAGAGAGAGTTGGGTTTCTGTGAATTACTGTTACAGCTTTACATTAATATTTTTAAATCACTTTTTGGTATGAAGAATTTCAAATGAAAGGTGATAGAGTAGTATAGTGAATCCTCATGTACTCATCAGTCGGCTTTGATAATCATCAACTCATGATTTTCTCTAAACTGTTCATTTCAACATCTTATCTTGCCATCTACTCCTACCTCCAATTTTTTTTTAACTTTTATTTTAGATTTGGGAGGTACATGTAGAGGTTTGTTGCAAAGGTGCATTGCATGATGCTGAGATTTGAGGTACAATTGAACCCATCACCCAGATAGCATAGTACCCAGTAGGCAGTTATTCAGCCCTTGCCCCTGCCCTTTCTCACCGCTCTTGTATTCCCCAGTGTTTATTTGTTCCCATCTTTATGTCCATGTGTCCCCAGTGGTTAGCTCCCACTTATAAGTGAGAATATACAGTATTTGGTTTTCTGTTTCTGCATTAGTTCGCTTAGGATAGTGGCCTCCTGCTGCATCCATGTTACTGCAAATATTTCTTCTTTTTTACGGGTGTGTAGTAGTCCATAGTATATATGTATCACATTTTTGTTATCCAGTTCACTGTTGATGGGCACTTGGATTGATTCCATGGCTTTACTATTGTGAACAGTGTGGTAGTGAACATACAGGTGCATGTATCTTTTTGGCAGAATGCTTTTTTTTTTTTGGGTGGTCTATATTCAGTAATGGATTGCTGGGTTGAATGGTTGTTCAGTTTAGTTCTTTGAGAAATCTCCAAACTGCTGTCCACAGTGGCTGGACATTCCCACTAACAGTGTAAAAGCATTCCTTTTCTTTGCAGTCCTGCCAACATCTGTTCTTTTTTGACTTTTTAATAAAAACTATTTTGCCTATCCCACCTCCAATTTTGAAATGAATCTAAGCCGTATCATTCCATCTGGAAATATTTCAGTATATATCTTTAAGAGACAAGGAAGACTATATATTAACTTTTTAAGATTTAAATAAAAAATATTTAATGAGACAATACATTTACATGTTTCAAAATTTAGGAGGTATGAAAGGATATAAATGATGTATAGGTTCCTCCTAACTTTGTCCCCTAATTCTCAGTTCTGTTTACTTTTTTTTTTTTTTTGAGATGGAGTCTCACTCTGTCATCCAGGCTAGAGTGCAATGGCATGGTTTCGGCTCACTGCAACTTCTGCCTCGCGGGTTCAAGCTATTCTCCTGCCTCAGCCTCCGAAGTAGCTGAGATTACAGACGCGTGCCGCCATGCCTGGCTAATTTTTTTTAGTATTTTAGTAGAGGCAGGGTTTCACCGTGTTGCCCAGGCTGGTCTCGAACTCCTGAGCTCAGGCAATGCACCCTCCTCGGCCTCCTAAAGTGCTAGGATTACAGGTGTGAGCCACCGCACCCGGCCCCTCAGTTCTGTTTTCTGGAAGCAGCAGTTTTTTACCAATTTCTCATAAATCTTTTCAGAAATGGTTTGCATAATGTGTTTGTGTATGTATGTGTGTGTGTTGTGTGTGTGTATTCATCTACATGTTTATATACGGCTCCCATCCTTTTGGACAAAAATGAAATCAGATTGTACCTGTTCATTTAATACTATACCTACCCTGTATCATTAACTAACAGTTCCTCTTTACCTCATTCCATACATTTCGCTGTATGTCAGACATTTAACTTTTAGGATTACTAAATGAGACCTGGAACTATTTTTTTTTAAATAAATAATTGCTACATCACTGAGAGTATAGCTCTGAACTCAAAATATATCCTTGCTAAGATGATATATCTGTTATTTTACTGCTCCTTAGTAAAATTACTGCAAAACTTAGTGGCTTGAAACAACCACCATTTACTTGCACATGATTCAGTGGGTGTGCATATTAAGCTGGGCTCACCTGTGTGGTTCTTCTGCTAGTCTTGTGTGGGCTCACTGCTTTGGTTGCAGCCAGTTGGTGGCTGGGTCAGCTTTGTTGTCCAGAATGACCTCACCCTCAAGTCTGGTGGTTAGTGCTGTTGGTTGAGCCTCTGCCTCCATGTGCTCTTTTGTCCAGCTTACTTTCTGTGGGCATCTCAGAGCAGCAAGAATGGAAACTGCAAGGCCACGTTATGTTGGTCAAAGGAAGGGCCAGCGCAGATTCACAAGGTGGGAAGATAACACCCACCTGTTGAGAGGAGGCGTGAAAAAGAATTAATGGTCATTTTTAATGCACTGCAATGACTTTATTGAATAGGTCCTACACACACAAAAAGGAAGTCTCCGTCCTTTATGTTGACTGGTGAGAATGAAATGAAATAGTACATGTGATGCCTGGCAGTTCATCTTTATGTTAGGCATTACTTACAATCGTAAATCGTATGCATGTGAGTTGTAAAAAATTTATTGCCTTGCTTCCTTTATTTTAAAAGGATTTTTGGTAAAGGTATCTTTGAAATTACATGAAGCAGACTTAAATATAGAAGAAGATACTTTGTTCAGGTGTTTAATTTTGGAAAGAATACTTTAAATTTAGACATAAAAGTTCTAAAACACTTTGGCATGTGAGTTTTGAGAGAGTCTAAAGCAAATACTCAACATTTTTTTATTTTTCAAAGGAAACTGGACAAAAATAATTGTTCAGAGGAAAAGAGTAACTAGCTTCCGTTAGAATTTATAGTTAAAGTATATAGTAGGAAATAACAAAGAAAGCGTACCTGTATAGGTAAAAATCTCAGGTGAAGATTTGATTTTCTCTCTCTCTCTTTTTTTTTTTTCCTGTTGGAGCTACTCTTTCCTATCAATCGGGATGGAGAGACCTGCTTTATGCACACATTGTATATCTGTCTATATGTCTCATGTTTTTGAGGCATTCCTTGTGCACAGAAGCACTGAACTATATCATTGTAACAATGCCATGGTTTACAGTATATTTCATATGAATACCTGAAACTGTTTTCTTGAGTTGCCTTCACATGCTATATAAAATTTATTTTATTATGTATAATATGTGAAATATTGATCTGCATACCTTTAAAACTTGTAAAAGCCAATGACTTTGTTCTACAGTGTTAGGTAGATTTGTAAACTGTGTTTTTCAGAGTCCGTATTTTACTGACTACAAAGTTTTCAGTTACTGTTTTGTAGAGGGCCTTCTGTTTGGGCTTTTTCTTTATGTTATTTTTTCTTTTTTTTTCCCTCCTCTTGAGTGGAGCAGAGAGCAACTTCCAAACTTTCTGGAAATTTTGCATGTTTTTATTGTTGGAGTTTCTGTAGTTGTTTGTGAAAGTCTTAGGGATAAGGGGGAAGAATCATATATGTCAAATCTTGTCATTAAGTTTCTGCACAGTTTTAAAAAATGGTGTGAGTTAGTACATGCGCTAGTGATTAAGTGAGTTTGGAACTCGTGTGTAATGTTTCAAAGCAAATTAAGAGGCAAAAAAAAAAGGATTCAAGTTGAATGTTTAAAGAATTTTTTAAAAATCTGAGTTAGGTTTTTAAATGTTTATTCTGAATATAAAATGAATGCATGCTTAGTTATGGAAAAGTTGAAATAAGAAAGGAATAAAGATAAATTTACTCATAATTGTAAAGAGAAGCTAATTCTCTCCCTGTTTTTAAAACATTCCCTTTTATTCCCTCTAGCTTCTTAATTCTGTATGTGTATTTATGTGACTAAGGTCAAACTGTAAATGCTTTTTTCTTTTCCTTCTCTTTTTAAAGAGTTAAATGATTTTTAACTTGTAATTAGAATTTATTACTTGTAGGAGTCCTCAAGCTTTTATATCATGTTTTTGGAAGCAGCCAGCTAGTTTAACGCACTTCTGAAACTGAAAGGAAAACTTACATGTTATAGGAGAGTTTTTTTCCCCTGAAGAGTTTTAAACTATTATTTAAAAAAATCCCTAATCACATTTCATCACCTAGAATAGTCCTTGATGACGACGTGTTTCCAGTGTCAATATGGTTTGGTTCAGTTTCCCATGACCAGCTCAAGTCCAGTATCTGACTGAGGCAAAGGGCTTAGGGCTTACTGCTTTGGGCACACCTCATGATTTTTTATCTTTGTCTCAACTGTATTAGGTTTGAAAACTGTACTTCTTTGTACTTTTTTTCATTTTCCATTTTTTTTATGAAGAGTAACATCCAATAAAACTCTTAAGCACAGAGTCCTGTTTGAGGATGAAGATGTAAATATTGCAACAACCACAGTGCTTGTCTGAGATGTGCATCACTTGGTGATAATCCTGAGTGCTTGTTCTTATTTTGAGAAATATAAGTCCAGATTCCACTATACCAAAGACAGATTGGGGTGGGTATCAGTGTAAGACCTGAGAGAAATGTAGGCTGTGAAAAATGGAGGCATGCCTATAATTTACTTTTTACTAATTCATATTGAACTCATGATCAAATTGGTGAGGGTTTTCACATTTTTCTTTTATTTTTAAGTCAGTTGATAATTTTGAGGATTTTAAATATTTGGTAGGTTCAAAACCAGGATTGCCATTTTTCACTGTTGTAAAACCTCTTGAGAAACTTTAACCCGGAGCTATCTATGATTGGGCCTCTGCTGAAACTATATGTAAAATATGAGTTCTTTCTCTCAGGGAAGAGCCTAGAGTTTTTCTAGTTTCTCATAGGGATCAGTGACCTAAAAGGGTTTTTTAATTGCTACTGTAATTAAGAAAACCCACAAAATTACTTTTTTCTAAAATATGCTTTAGAAAGAAAATATAGAAAGTGTAAAGTAGCAAAACCTATGAATTACGGTAAGATTTAAGTAGAAATTTGCACAAACTTTCAAAGCTTAAGTCAGCTATAAACTCATCACACCTTTTCTAAAAGGTCCTTTCCTTTGATTTGTAATAGGAATTTATATTAGTTATAGAAAATTTGGAAAATAAAAAGAACAAAAATTACATATAAACTCATCAGTAAAAATTAACTAGGCACTTTAGGATATTTCTTTCAAACTTAGATGAATGTGTTTTTACATAATTTTAAAGGTTTTTTGCTTTGAATTCACATCTCATTTTCTTAGAGCAAAAGATTAGTAATGAGTGAAGAAACAGGCACCTGTGATAACTGACAAGTCTTCAAACACATGTGTATGGTTGTTGTAGAGAGAACAGTAGAACAGATTTTTCTGTCCAGGCTTACTATATATATCCATTGCACTGTTTTCTCATTGTTGAAAAGTTAAATTGAAGAAATCTAGTAGAATGTTAGCTGCATCTCTCTTTAGATAATTTTGTTTCATTGACTTGAAAAATTATGTTTTTATATGTGGGTTAATCTTGGTATCTATGTCTAATAGTAAAGTTTTCTGATGGACTCATAAAATATAAAGAACATAGATTATTTCATCAGCATCTTCTGATGACATAAATTCCTTGGTATAATAGAGTTATAAAAAAGGAATATACCACCATTCTGCCTGAATTTTGTGGTACATTTCAGTTACTTATATCAATTGAAATTACTGAATATTTTGCCGTGACCATTTAGAAAAAAAGTGTAATGCTGTTGATTTAATTCAAGTACATTTAAATTTTCCATGAGGAGTGTTCCTTTTCCCACCAAATTGCATAAAACATAACAGTATAGATCCCTTTTTCAAGAATTTTTAAATAAAATGTAACTTTTATCAATTTGTTTAGATTGTTTAAAAGGATACTTTGAAAAAAATCATTATTTCTTGCTTTAGTAACTGGAGGACATCTCTTTATCTATATAGAATCCATGCCCAAACTTAATATTCCTCTATTTTCTTGATTTTAGAGGTGAAAAGCCAGGCATCCTTCAAGCTAGTCGATCTTTGACAAAGATGCATTGCAAAACAATCAACAAACAATCAGAAAGGCATGCTATGTGTCAGTGATGATCCCTGCAGCATATGCCATAGGCTTGTTGTAGAGGAGCTGCTCAGTAAATGGTGGATTCAATTGAAACAAGTCTTTTTTGGATGCTTAATGGGAAGTTGTAGGGTGGGTATGATGGACTAAAAATTATTTCTAAAGAAGGTTATATATTGTATATATTCCAGAATCTTCGGTTTTTATCGTTTCTTAAATTAAAAAATAAAAATTTAACTCTGTCCCAGGTTAACTCAGATGTTAACACTTATATAGAAATTTTTTTCCTTTTTCCCCGTTAGGCATCTCACAGTATTTTCTGCTTGTCTGTTTAGGATGTTAGGTAGAGGAAAAGAGAGTGATAGAAGATTTTTTTCTTAAAAACAAACAAACAAACAAACAAACAAACAAAAAAAAACTGGGCCAGGCATGGTGGCTCACACCTGTAATCCCAGCACT
Source organism: Pan paniscus (assembly GCF_029289425.2). Taxonomy (NCBI): domain Eukaryota; kingdom Metazoa; phylum Chordata; class Mammalia; order Primates; family Hominidae; genus Pan; species Pan paniscus. The sequence continues at coordinate 35,955,797 of NC_073269.2, forward strand.
CTGGGAGGCTGAAGTGGGTAGATCACGAGATCAGGGTTCGAGACCAGCCTGACCAACATGGTGAAACCCCGTCTCTACTAAAAATGCAAAAATTAGCCGGGTGCGGTGGCGCGTGCCTATAATCTCAGCTACTCAGGAGGCTGAGGCAGGAGAATCGCTTGAACCTGGGAGGTGGAGGTTGCAGTGAGCCGAGATCACGCCACGGCACTCCAGGCTGGGTGAAAGAGTGAGACTCCATCTCCAAAAAAAAAAAAAAAAAAAAAGTTCAATGTTAGTATTTGCTGTCTATTTTAACTTCTTACTTTAAAGTAAAATTAGCAAAGTCTTATTGTTTCAACCTGATTTAAATTTTATCTCCCTTTTTTATTATTTAAAGGTTGGAGTCTTTATCACTGGCCTCAAAGGATGTAGACTTTTTTTTTTTAATAGAGATTTTTATTTTCGTCAGTCACTTTTAAGAGGATTAAAAATGTTGATCCCTTTCATATTTCCTCATCCCTTTAAAAATATTCTATTATGACAAATTTCAAACATACGGAAGAGTGAATCTTGATCACCTGTCTGTACCCTAATCCGTTAATCCATTTTTTTCTGATGAATTTCAAATTAAGTTGTGGACATCTGTGTATTTCACCCCTAAATACTTGAGCATATCCCTCATTTAACTTGATTTCTCTCTTACTTTCTACAATTTTATGCAAATGAGCTGTTTCCCATAGGGTCTGTCTTGATCTTAATCCTTTAAGGGTAAGGCTAACTTGTGGTTGTGTTAATGGTCTTCATCGCTGCTGCCTATTTTTTTTTTTAATTTCCTTAAAACAAAAGATACCCTCAAAAGGCATATTGCACATGATTAGCAAGATTCAGAAGGAAGTGGTTAAAGTTTCTTACATGGCTTATACCTATGCTTTTAGTTCTTGTTTTGTATAAGGAATGTTGCATGAGGATATTGGAAAAAACTTTAAAATTAAGAGTTGAAGGCGGAACCTGATCTATAAGGATCCATTATGTTGAAGCCAAAGAAGCAGGTCTAGCTATTCTAAGTAAGTAGGCTGGAGAGGTGTTTCTTAACTCTATCTGGGTTTTGTTTTCCATTTGAAGAAAAATTATTTTAAGCAATTACCATTTTTGATTACTGTAATGACTCCTGTGTCCAAAAATTAATTACGTTTCTAATTATTAAAATAGAAAAAAAATCTGTTCAAATTTTGTTATAAATAAAGACCCCAGACTTAACCTCAGTAATGCATTAGTTCTTAGCATAACTTTTGTATTTTCTGTTTCATAGGCTTTGTGATCTTTAACAGGATTATTTAAGCCTGAAATAATAGAGATACTATTTGGAGATCACTGTTTGACTAAGCCCTGAACATTTCCACGAATGTAGCCTTTAGAGAGAGAGGGTTCCTCAAGCTGTAGTTTCTTCCAGAGACATTGCTTGACTCCTCCTGGCCTCCCTTCATAAAGGATTTCTACATGGGCTGCATTTTAAGTGATCTTCTACTTTTGTATTTTTAGAAAATAATTCAAAATTTATAAATAGCAACTCTAATCTTAAACTGCTCTCCAGTATGTCCGCATTTTTATTCCAGAGAGAATTATTAATAAGTTGAAAACTGATTATATTTGACTTGAAATATTGACATTGATCTCTGGTATTACCTGTTTTTGAACGTACTGTTCTTTTAATGTACAAAATAGATGTTTTTTGTGAGGAAGTTTTTTTTTTTTCTCCTAAGCATTGTTACCAAAATAAGACTTATTGAATGGTAACTTTAATACTAGCTTCTTAATATTCATAGAAATATTTAGATATCTAGGCTGGTGTATTTAGTCCTTGAGCATTTGCAGAATTACTTATCTGAAACATAAATAAGCTGTTAGTGTTATGTTATTAATAGTGAGTGTTGACTGTCTAGGCACTGTACCAGTCAGTCCTATGGAGACATTCTCCCATTGATTGCTCACACCAGTCCTGTTTCCAAAGCCCCTGAATGGTTACATTCAGCTGTACTGTCTTTCAGCAAGTTATACTATTTGTATCAAATTGGTTAGTGAAATCTTGTAGGTAATAGTCTTTCTTGAAAGTTTTGGAATTGATGTTTTTTGATGCTTCATGAAAAAAATGAGTTTTGAGTTTTGGAACCAAAATAGTAGTTGCTCCATGCTGGGCAGTGTGTTAGACCTTTTATATTTAATTCTGTTGAACCTGTGAGATAAGTATTAGTCCAATTTTGCCATTGAAGTTACTAAGACTAAGGTGAATTTGTGTAAATTGCATGTAGAGCTTGGGATTCACTCTCTGGTCTGACTTCAAAGCCATGTTCTTTCTGGTACATAGCCTTGTGCATGAAGTTTTTTTTTGCCATTTTATCCATATAAAAATTTTCCAGGAGGAGGATTTTTGCCTTAAACAAAAGAATAAAACATGTTTCGTATTTATTTATAGAAAAGGATTTTTTTTGGGGAAAGTTATAAAGCATTTGCACACTAGAAAATGAGAAAGCTTTCATGAAGGAATGCAGGTCAGAAGACCTAGCTAGGTTAAACTCATTGCTTACCTCATCTTGATAGAGGAGATCTGGCTTCTTGCTATGTGGTTTTTCCATCTTCCTTCTACTTTGTCTTCTGTAAGAGAAAAATACTGATAAGTGACATTTATTATAGGTTATGTAAAATAATATATATGTGAAATTCCTTAAGATCTTAAGACTGAGCTAATTTTTTTTTTATTAATTATGCTACTGTTGCTTCAGGGAACTAAGCAGTAAGCTGAAACCAATTCTGTGATGTTTATAGTGCAGTCATTTATATTATCTGGAGAGTTGTTACCTACATTGCAGTTTATCCTGATTTCAATTTGACAATGTCTACATGTTCTTTTAAATTACTAGCTGAGTTGGTGAATTTTTGTTTCTGTTATTTTTAAAAACTGACAACATCCTTCTGCTTAAAAAAAATTCAGTGCTGTATTCTGCTTGCAGCCTGTATCTTAGCAGGGAACCCTTTGGAAACCCAGTCTCCAGAGAAAGTTTGAAAATGGGCATCTTGGCATAGGCTGCTGCCTGGTATTACTCAAAAAGAAGGGCTGTTCATTTCCAGCAGGTGTTAAGAGCTGAGTAAGGCCCATAGCATGGAAATACGATCATCTCTGCCCCTACAGAGTTACATATACCCTTTGGTTGTTTGAAATTACTTATTTGGTAGCTCTGTTTGATGTAACAAGAAACAGACTCCTAAGCCAAATTGAAACGCCTTTTGTATTATCTCTACTTAATTTCTTCTACCCCCAGTTGATTCTCTCTTACCTTAATCACATTATTATGAATAATTGAAGAGCTGATGATGCATTTTTCAGCCTAAGGTTTTCTGATGAGGACTAAAGCATCTGATAAAATTTCATGTTCATGATTTCAACTTCACAGCCAGTATCTATTCACTCAAAAGCTTTTATTAAATCTCTTCTTTCGGCCGGGTGTGGTGGCTCATGCCTGTAATCTCAGCACTTTGGGAGGCTGCGGTGGGGGGATCGCTTGAAGTCAGGAGTTCGAGACCAGCCTGGCCAACATGGCGAAGAAACCTAATCTCTATGGAAGATACAAAAATTAGCTGGGCGTGGTGTCATGCGTCTGTAGTCTCAGCTACTCAGGAGGCTAAGGCAGGGGAATCACTTGAACCCAGGAGGTGGAGGTTGCAGTGAGCTGAGATTGTGCCACTGCACTCCAGCCTGGGCAACAGAGAGAGACTCTGTCTTAAAATAAATAAATCTCTTCTTTTTTCATCTTGAGTCCCTTCTTCTCTCCAAATATCAGGCCCTCTTTTACTGTCTCCCTTAATTTTCACATTTTATTTGGTCCAGACAGTCTTGTATCTTAAAAAACAGTAATTCTCAAAATTTGAGTATTCTGCTTCTAAATGCCAGAGTCCCTGAAGAGTCTTAATTCTTCAATAAATGCATGGTAGAATAATGCCATTGCTAAACTGTATAAAAACAGGATTTTAAAACTAAAAATAAAACCACATTAATCTTGAATTTGCTAAAATTATGTTTTTGATTAGCTTGTTTTATGATACCTGGCCTACTGGGCCTCCCAAAGTGCTGGGATTACAGGCGTGAGCCACCACACCCGACTGGAAGAAGAGATTTAATAAAGCTTTTGAGTGAGGCCAGGTGCAGTGGCTCACGCCTGTAACTCCAGCACTTCGGGAGGCTGAAGTGGGAGGATCATGAGGTCAGGAGTTCAAGACCAGCCTGACCAACATGGTGAAACCTCCTCTCTACTGAAAATACAAAAACTAGCCTTGCATGGTGGCGCACACTTGTAATCCCAGCTACTCAGGAGGCTGAGGCAGGAGAATTGCTTGAACCCAGGAGGTGGAGGGTGCAGTGAGCCGAGATCACGCCACTGCACTTTAGCCTGGGCGACGGAGCGACACTCTGTCTCAAAAAAAAAAAAAAAAAAGAAAAGAAAAATAGTTAATAATGTGTGTATTTGGTGTTTTCTGTCAACAGGAAGAAGGTAGATAATGACTATAATGCCCTTCGAGAAAGACTCAGCACCTTGCCTGATAAATTGTCTTATAATATAATGGTATGTTTGGTGTGTTTCTTTTAAAGTAATAGTTGTTTCTTGTAAACATATTAACTATGTGTTGGTTCACAGAATGTCAGGCTGATGGACTGTGTCCAAGGTAACTATGTAGCAAGGAAGATTTGTTTTGTTTTACTTTATAAGAATACAGTAATTGTAGTAATTGTTGGTATTTACCTTTTTTTCAGAATATATATGGTGACACAAATGACATAAATATTAGCACAAAATTGGACATATTTCAAATGGAAACTTACTATATAAAAAATGTAATTATGACAGAAATATGGCACTAAGTCGTTTCTTGTTAGCCAGAGCAGGAATAGGCCACAATGTTTTGTAATTCACAGAATTAAACCTTAGGACATTGATTTTTATATAAAAACGTGCTGCTAATTTTTGTTTTAATGATCTTCACATCGACATAGTGATCTGTTCATGAGCCCTGGATTAGAGCCTTTCATTGCATGAATGTTCTTTCTTATGAAGACTTTGTTCTTTTATACTAGTCCAAGTATTTTGTATATATAGCTAGATAGATCCATTAAAGCTATTTGTTTACTAATTCCTGCTTTGCAAAAGTGGCTACTTTATTGAAAATAATTTTTAGTTTTCTTTATCAAAAGTATTTTGCATTGACAGTGTTTCACTACTAGTTGCTTTCACTTAGATTTGCAAGTGAATGAAAAGTATAAACATGCCGAGACAGTACTACTTTCTTTAAGAGCTATATGTAAATATGGTGTGGATTTATTTTCCTGTTTTAACATTGATTTATGAACATAAAGCAATTTTCTTTAGATTTTCTTAGTAAAATTTTAATATAGTGTTGAATTTCTGTGAAGCTGGCATTTTATTTTTCCCAATGTATAAATAAAAAAATTCAGTTATGTAAGGCTTTTAATGCAAAGTGTTTTATAAAATGTACTTTTCAGTGTTTTACGTTTTTTCCCTTTTTTCTTTTTTTTTAAACAATAGGTACCATTTGGCCCTTTTGCCTTCATGCCAGGAAAACTTGTCCATACTAATGAAGTCACTGTTTTACTGGGGGACAACTGGTTTGCAAAGTGCTCAGCAAAACAGGCTGTAGGTTTAGTTGAGCACCGGAAAGAACGTAGGTACCCATTTTAAATGATGTTTCTTTGTTGTATATGTATCCATTCACAGATTGCCAAGCTGAAGGGCTGTTTCTTACCAAAAGTACCTTCCGTGATCTATGAATCCAGGCTGTTTGTGATTCTGTTGAATTGTAGGTAGTTTGAGTAGAACCAACATTTGAGAATGAGCTGGAGAATGGAGCATCCGGGTTGGAAATGTCACCTACATTGGCATGTTTTCAGAAGTTACAAAGTTTCAAAGTCATTATGTGATTTTGTAGTTAGAAGTTGGGAAGACATAAAAATTGGAGTCATTTTATACCTTATAATTTTGTTTAGTTGCTATTATAGACTTATTTTTGCACTTAATACTTTAGTACACAGAAATAATGTGTTTTCTCCTTAGTGAACTAAGAGAAATACCTGTTTACGTAAGTAGACAATTCTTAAAAATGCTTTTTGGTTTGGAAAAAAAACCATATTTTCATTTGATAGAGGAGACCAGGTGTGAAAAGGTGCTACCTACAACAGCACCCTTATCCTTTTTCAGTTGTTTGAGTTCTCTGCATCCCTTTATTAAGGCAGCTCTTGAGTTTTGTTTATCCGTGCTATTATCTGTAGGTGTATAGAAGCCTACATACACACACACAACACACACTACACATTTTGCAGTTGGATGAGCTAGCTTGGGTTCTAGCTTAGTTATATTTTAAAATTAGGTTCAGTTTATAATCTGTTGTTATTTCTGTAATACGTATTTAGATTGAGAGTATAATATCCGCCCTACCTGCTTTTTAACCTTTTAGTTAAATGTGTATTTGAAAATAAATGATGGGAAGATCCTTTTTTATAAATAAGGTCATACTAAACAGAAAACAGCTGAGTTTTCTAAAGCTGAACTTGATTTCACTTATACATGAATGAGTACTAGAGAACTCATTTACTCAGTGAAATTCTGGGAACTATATTTGGAGACTCTAATTGCAAATCAACTCCTATAAGTTTATAATTGATATATATTTTGATCTTTTGTGACACTAATCAGAATCTTATTGTTAGGCCTGTATGTAATTTCTGGCAATGATAAATCTTTTGGCTTTGCTGCATTATTTTTGTCATGTATATTAGCGAAAGAGAATGGGCATACTTTTTTCTTAAAGACCTTACTGAAGACGAAGCCTCTCTTTATATACTGAAGTAGCTCTGATGTTATGAAATGAATCCATAGCCTGTTGAAGTTTGTTCACATTGATTTTCATATTTCAGTGAAAAAAATCTTTATAATTAGTTATAACTTAAAATATTAATGGGAATACTTTTACTACAATAGAATAGAGCTCTAGAGTAGAGAAACATGTTTTTGTAAATCACTTTCTAGTAGTTAAATATGATTTTGGAAAGTGACCAAACATAGATGACTTTTGGGATCAATATTTATCTAAAATAATTTTCAAAGTACATATTTCCTGTTACAATAAATTCTAGGCCGGGCGCAGGGGCTCATGCCTGTAATCCCAGCACTTTGGGAGGACAAGGCAGGTGGATCACCTGAGGTCAGGAGTCCGAGACCAGCCTGACCAACGTGGTAAAACCTCGTCTCTACTAAAAATACAAAAATTAGCCGGGCGTGGTGGTGTGTGCCTGTAGTCCCAGCTACTTGGGAGGCTGAGACAGGAGAATCACTTGAACCCAGGAGGTGGAGGTTGCAGTGAGCTGAGATTGTGCCACTGCACTCCAGCCTGGGCAACAAAGCGAAATTTTGTCTCAAAAAAAAAAAAAAATTACATAAAGCTCTTTTATTCACATGGTTTTATAATTTATACCCGAAGAAAATACTTAGGTATATTGTTGTACTTAACATTTATTAAGAAAAGGTACTTTATTTTTCTTAAGGCAGAGGAAATATAACCAGTTAAACACATAGTCATCTATGTCATGGTTGATTGGGGTAATTGGGGAAGGTCTGAGTTACAACACGGGTCATGATTTGTTTAGCCAGCACCACAGTCAGGACATGGAATAGGATACAAGATACTGCTCTCAGGACTCAGCTCCTATCAAAACCTCCCTCACACTGCCCCTTGGTGGTCACACCCTACTGCTGCCTCTAAGGATTGACGACTTCATGTCTGTGTCTTTTGAGATTAGCGTCTTCACTTGCTGTAACGCCTCATCCAGGTGGTTCTGTGTATTCAAAGTTCATTTCTTTTATTGCTGAGGAGTGTTCCGTTACATGCATGTCTATTAAATGCACGTACAGCAGTTTTTCCATTCACCTTTTGAGGGACATTTGGGTGCTTCCATTTTTTGGCGATTAGGAACAGAGCTGCTGTAAGCCTTTGTGTACAGGTTTTTGTGCGAACATACATTTTTATTGCTGTTGGTAAATACCTACAAGTGAGATTGTTAGATCATATGATAAATGTATGTTCAATTTTTAAGAGACTACCAAGCTGTTTTCCAAAGTGGCTGTATGATTTACATCTCTTTCAGCAGTGTGTGATAGTGGTATCTTTGCGTCTCTACCAGCCCTCAATATTGTCAGTTTAAGAAGTGTAGCCATTTGAATAGGTGTATAGTGATTTTAGTTTGCATCATTGCCTAATGATGTTGAGCATTGATTCATGCACTTATTTTATCTTTGTGTCCTCTTTTACCTGTTGAACTCTTTTGCCCATTTTAAAATATTGGGTTATATATGCTTTTTTTTTTTATTTTTTGAGATGGAGTCTCACTCTGTCACCTAGGCTGGAGTGCAGTGGGGCGATCTTGGCTCACTGCAACCTTAGCCTCCGAGGTTCGAGCAATTCTCCTGCCTCAGCCTCCTGAGTAGCTGGGATTACAGACGTGCGCCACCATGCCCGGCTAATTTTTTTGTACTTTTAGTAGAGATGGGGTTTCACCATGTTGGTCAGGCTGGTCTTGAACTCCTGACCTCAGGTGATCCACCCGCCTCAGCCTCCGAAAGTGCTGGGATTACAGGCGTGTGCCATCGCACCTGGCCTGGGTTATATATTTTCTTTCTTTTTTTTTGAGATGGAGTCTCACTCTGTCGCCCAGGCTGGAGTGCAGTGGCGCGATGTCGGTTCATCGCAACCTCCGCCTCCCGGGTTCAAGTGATTCTCCTGCTCAGCCTCCTGAGTAGCTGAGATTACAGGTGCGTACCACCACGCCCGGCTGATTTTTGTATTTTTAGTAGAGACAGGGTTTCACCATGTTGGTCAGGCTGGTCTTGAACTCCTGACCTCATGATCTGTCTGCCTTGTGGTCCACCCACCTTGGCCTCCCAAAGTGCTGAGATTACAGGTATGAGCCACCGCACCCCGCTGCATCATATATTTTCTTACTGTCGTTTTGAGAGTTTTTTTTTTTAAATATATTCTGGATTTATGTTAAATAGGTGATTTGCAAATATTTTCTCCCACTTTGCATCTTGTCTTTTCATTCTCTTAACAGTGTCTTTCCAGAGCAAGTTTTTAATTATGAAGTTCAGCTTTTAGCTTTTTTTAATGGATCATATGTGTGGTGTCATATCTAAGAGCGCTTTACCTAACCTTAGTTGTTGAAGATTTTCTTCTGTGTTTTCTTCTGAAAGTTTTATACTTTGATATTTTACAATTAGATCTGTGATTGATTTTAAGTTAATTTTTGTTCGAGGTGTGGGGTTTAGGTCACGGTTCATTTTTCTTGCATATGGATGTCCAGTTGCTCCAATACTATGTTGAAAATACTGTTCTGTCTCCATTGAAATGACTTTGCACCTTTGTCAAAATGAATTGGCAACAAGACCATCTTAGATACCACACTAGGATGGTTATAATAAAAAAGACAGTAACACTTGTTGGTGAGGATGTGAAAAAATTGGAACCCTCATTCATTGCTGGTGGGACTGTAAACTGGGGAAGCCACTTTGGAGAACAGTTTGGAATTTTTCAGCAAGTTAAACATTGTGTTTTACTGTGATCTAGCAGTTCCACACCTAGATAGTATTCTACCCAAGTGAAATAAAAATGTATGTCCACAAATACTTGTACATGAATATTAAGAGCAGCACTGCTTATAGTAGCCGAAACATGGAAACAACCTAAATGTCTATCAACTAATAACAGGTGAATAAGTGTCATACATCCATACAGTGGAATGTTGTTTGGCAATAAAAAGATGTGTACCTTGAAAACATTAGAATAAATTAAAGAAACCAGTCACAAAAGACCACATATTGTATGATTCCATTTACATGAAATATTCAGAAAAGGTAAATTTATAAAAGAAAGGAGAGTAGTGGCTGCTTAGGGCCAGGAAGGTGTGAGAGAGAATGGGGAGTGACTGCTAAAGAGTATGGAGATTTTTAGGGGCAATGAAAATATAAAAATACAGATTTTGGTAATGGTTGCACAACCCTTTGAATATACGAAAACCATCAAATTGTGCATTTTAAATGGGTGAATTGTATGGTATGTGAATTATAACTTAAATTGTTAAAAAACGAATGAGCCATTTTGTGTAATTGTGTTTTTGGACCATCTATTCTGTTTCTTTATCTATGTGTCTGTCTCTTTGCTGATGCCACTCTGTTTTGATTACTGTAGCATTATAGTGTTCCTTACAGTGTTACTTAAAGTTGTTAGTACGGGTGCTCTAAGTTTATTCTTTCCAAATTGTTTTGGCTGTTCTACCTCCTTTGCCTTTCCATATACATTTTAGAAACCACTCGCTTATGTTTACAAAAACTCCTAGTGGGATTTTGATTGGAATCGCACTAAATCAACACATTAATTTGGGGAGAATTGACCTCTTAACTATTAAATCTTCCAGTGTGTAAATACTTACAGCCTGTAAATACAGTGTATCTCTGTATTTAGGACTTCTTTAATCAGTTTTGTAGTTTTTGAGCATACAGGTCATATGCGTTTTGTTAGGTTTATATCTAAGTGTTTCACCTTTTGTGGAGCTGTTGTAAATGATGGCATTTAAAAATTTTGTTTTTCAAGTGTTCTAGTATATAGAAATAACTCTTTTTAAAAAAGAATTAACATTGTATCCTCCATTCATGCTGACCACATTTGTTCTCTGAACTTTTTTGGGGTAGATTCCATGGGATTTTCTATGTAGACAATCATGCCTTTTGTAAATAGCTCCTATTTTTTTTATTCCTTTCCAAGGTGTATACACTTCATTTCTTTTTCTTGCCTTACTTCCTTGGCTAGGACTTGCAGTATAATATTGAATAGGAGTGGTAAGAGTAGGTAGGTGTCTTTGTCTTGAAACTGATCTTCTGGGGAAAAATTTGGCATTTTATTGTTAAGTGTGTGTTAGCTGTAGGTTTTTTTAAAAAATTAATACTCCCTATAAGTTTAGGGAACTTTCTACCTGGTTCTAATTTGCAGCTTTTTTTAAATGAAAATATGTTGAATTTTGTCCAATGTATTTTCTGCATCTATTGATATGATCTTGTAGTTTTTCTTCTGTATCTGTTAATGTGGTGGATTATATTGATTGATTTTTCTTCCCTGGATGAACCGCATTTGATCATGGTGTATTCTTTCATGTATTACTGGATTTGATACATTGAGCTTTTTTTGTTTAATATTTGCATGGCGTATATTTTTCCATTTCTTTTACTTTTATGCTAACTATATCATATTTAAAGTGGGTTTCTTTTTTTTGTTTTTTTGAGACAGAGTCTTGCTCTATTGCCCAGGCTGGAGTGCAGTGGCCTGATCTTGACTCACTGCAACCTCCACCTCCCAAGTTCAAGTGGTTCTCCCGCCTCAGCCTCCCAAGTAGCGGGGATTACAGGCGAGTGCCACCATGCCCAGCTGACCTTTGTATTTTTTATAGAGATGGGGTTTCACCATGTTGGCTAGGCTGATCTCAAACCCTTGACCTCAAGTGATCTGCCTACCTTGGCCTCCCAAAGTGCTAGGTTTACAGGCGTGAGCCACTGCGCCTGGCCTAAAGTGAGTTTCTTATAGGCAGCATGGATCTTTCCTTTTTAATTGATTCTGATAATTTCAGTCTTTTAATTGATGTATTTAGACCATTTACATTTAATGTAATATGTTTGGATTCAGGTTTGGCATTCTCCCCCTGTTTTTGTTCCTCTTGTTACCCTTTCTTGTCCTCTTTTAGATTATTTAATATTTTTAGTATCTTATTACTCTGTTGTTGCTGAAATAGGAACTTCTTAAAGTATTTTTAATGTTACAAATTAGGGATTAATGTATTTCACGTGAACTTAAAAGTTTTACTCTAAATACTTGCTTTGAGATTTGCTGAATTCTTTTTTAGGTTAGAGAGCAATTTTTGGCTTAGAAAGGAGTACATCTTCAATGAGACTAAGTGAAAAGACCAGGATTTAATCAGAGGTTTCTACAGTATAGACAAGTTTTTGGTAATTTTGTTTCTGCATGTCTCTGTAATCTACTTTTGAACACCGGTATATAGAATGACTTGAAATTCTAGTATCCAGGCACCATGTCTTAGAATTTTTGGCTGTGACAACAGGCATTTGGCCACATTTCTAGTCATTAGTCCAGTGATTAATGTTAAACAGTTTTACTTATAGGATGATCTTAATAGATTTTCCTTTCAAAGATAATGTGGGGAGAATTATTTTACCGTGTGTCTTTTGTTCAGAATTGTATCTGACACATTTATTTTATCTTATTTTTACTTTTGTCTTAAAAATGCATACTTAGTCTTCATTTTTACAATAAAGTTATTTTTATTAAATGGAAGAGTGGACGTGAAGGGATAAGAGCATGAACTAGGGGTAATGGCTATAGGCTTAGAGAAGAGATCAGAAGCAGGAAGAATTTCTGAGCCTGATAGGACTTGGCAACTGATTGAATGTGAAGGTTGAGGGGAAGCATTGGATGAGCGGTGACCTAGAGGCAATGTTGTTAACATAATCAAGTAAGTTTGTAGATCACTGCACACTGCTTTCCCTCTACCAGAGAGTAAAATGCACATAGGCACGTTACTTAGAAGCCCTGTAATGAAAAATATCCCTTTAGTCTTGTTTAATGTTGTGGTTCCCAAACTTACTTGATTTTGAGAAACTTTTAAAATGTAATGTCTGTTATCTTACAGAGCATTCTAAAGAAAATCTTGATTTAGGAATACATTTTTAGGCAGATTTCAGAAGAAAGTGGGTGCTAAGATGTTAGCACCGAATACAGCTTTTTTTTTTAAGTGATAGGAGAAGAAAGATTGTATGAGGTGCATCAGGTCATTCACAAGATGGGCTTTTTTAAAAATTTTTTTTTAGTAGGTTATATATGGACATGATACAAAATCTAAAGGATATTTATTAAAAAACAACTATGCTTCCTTTTCTTGTTCTTTAACATCCAGTTTACCTCCCTGGAGGCATCGCTGTTATCAGTATCTTACTCATTATTCTAGGGATATTCTGTGCATTTACAGCCATAGACTTATGCATTCCCACCCCACCCTATACACCTCCACTCAAATTGTAGGCACACTTTTATTTTTTTGTTTTGGCAGCTTGCTGTCTTATTCTTTTCATGGCTATATAGTATTATATTATAATCTATTTAGCCAGTCCTTTACTGATAGGCCTTTAGATCATCTTCCTTTTTTTTTGCTGTTAAAATCAATGCTGCAGTGAATAACCTCTGTGTGTATGTGTGTGTGTGTGTGTGTGCGTATCATTTGTACTTGTGTGTATCTGTAGGATAAATGACTTAAGATACAATTGCTGGCATGAAGTGAAGTAGATTTTTAACTTTGACAGTGCTGGCTTTAGCAGACTGACTACACCTTTGCCAACCCAATGTGTTTGCAAACTTGTTTTGAAACTGATACCTTATTGTAGGCCCCCTGGCACTGCTAACTAGCTAACTTACTGTCTTTTCTTCCTTTTCCTCCCCTCCCCTCCCTTCTCTTCCCCTCATTCACATGGTTGGTCAGCTATAACCACCATCCATCTCCAGATATTTTTCATCTTCTCAAATTAAAACTGTACCAGTTAGGTGATAACTCCCCATTTTTTCCTTCCTCCCCCCATCCCCTGGTAACCACTATTCTACTTTGCATATGAATTTGGCTATTCTAGATACCTTACATAAGTGGAATCCTACAGCATTTGTCCTTTTGTGTCTGGATTATTTCACATAGCATAATGTTTTCTAGGTTCATCTGTGTTGTAGCACGTGTCAGAATTTCCTTTTTTTTAAGGATGAACAATATTTTATTTTGTGAATAATGTGAATTATTCTGTTCGCTATTGTGAATAGTGCTGCTATGAATATAGGTATGCAAATATTTATTTAGTTCCCTGCTTTAAATTATTTGGGGTGTATATCTGAAAGTGGAATTGCTGGATCATATGGAAATTCTGTGGATTTTTTTTTTTTTTTTTTGAGGCAGGGTCTCACTCTGTTGCCCAGGCTTGGAGTGCAGTGGTGCAATCTTGGCTCACTGCAGCCTCCGCCTCCCAGGTTCAAGAGCCTTCCTGCCTCAGCCTCCTGAGTAGCTGGGACTACAGGTGTGTGCCACCATGCCCGACTAATTTTTGTATTTTTAGTAGAGACAGGGTTTCACCATGTTGGCCAGGCTGATCTTGAACTCCTGACCTCAGGTGATGCATCTGCCTCAGTCTCCCAAAGTGCAGGGATTACAGGTGTGAGCCACCACGCCCGGCCCTATGTTGTATTTTTTAAGGAACCTCCATTCTGTCTTTCACAGCAGCTGTACCATTTTATATTCTCAACACCAAAATACAAGGAATCCAGTTTTCCCACATTCTTGTCAACACTTGTTACTATATTTTTTATATATAAAATAAATATATTTTGAAGTGGCATATCATCAAGGAATATAGTTTGAAGTGGATTTGAAGTGATATATCAGCAGGGTTTTGATTTGTATTTCGTCAGTGATTATGTTGAGCATCTTTTCATGTGTTTATTGGCCACATATATATCATCTTTGGAGAAATGTCTATTCAAGTCTTTTGCCCATTTTTTATTTGGGTTGTTTGTTTTTCTTGTTCAGTTGTAGTTCTTTATATATTCTGGATATTAGTCCCTTATCAGAAGTGTAATTTGCAAATATTTTCTCCTGGTCTGTTGGTTGCCCTTTTACTTTCTTCTTTTTTTTTTTGTCTTACTTAAAAAAAAAAATAGCTGCCAGGTAGAGTGCCCTTTTACTTTCTTGATAATGTTGTTTGATGCACAAAAATTTTTAATTTTCACTGTCCAGTTAGTGTTTTTTTGTTTTTGCCTATGCTTTTCATGTCATATCTAAGAAATTGTTGCCAAATGTCATGAAGCAGCTTCCCTGTGTTTTTTTTTTGAGTTTCCTAGATTTAGCTTTCATTTAGGTTGCTGTATCCATTTTATATATGCTTGTAAGGTAAGGGTCCAACTTTATTCTTTTGCATGTGGTTCCAGTTTTCTCAACATGATTTGCTGAAAACACTGTCCTTACCTTTTTGAATGGTTTTTACACTCTTGTCAAAAATCATTTGGTCATACATTTATGAGGTCTTATGTCTGAGCTTTGTATTCTATTTTTTGGTCCGTAAGTCTGTATTTATGTTGGTACCACATTATTTTGATGAGGGTAGCTTTATAGTAAGTTTTGAAAACAGAAAGATGAGACTTACAACTTAGTTTTTCTTTTTAAATATTGTTTTGGTTATTGGGGAACCCTTGAGACTCCATGTGAATTTTAGAATGGGCTTTTCTGTTTTTGCAAAAAAAAAATTACTGGATTTTACTAGGAGTTGCACTGAGTCTGTCGGTTGCCATGGGTAGTATTGACATCCTAATTATTAAATATATTCACTCCGTGGACATAGGATATCTATTTATTTGTGTCTTATTTGTTTTAGCAACACTTTATAGTTTTTAGTGTGCAAGTCTTGCACCTTCTTAAGAATTTAGTCCTTTTGGTTCTAGTTTAAATGAATTGCTTATAAATTTCCTTTTTAGATTGCTCATTGTTAGTGCATAGAAATGCAATTGATTTTTGTGTGTTGATTTTGCATCCTGCAACTTTGCTGAATTTTTTTTATTAGCTTTACCAGGGTGTTTTGTGTGTGTGTGTGTGTGTGTGTGTGTATGTGTATGTGTATGTGTATGTGTATTCTTTAGGGTTTTCTACATATTACATATAAGATTGTATCATATGTTGGTAGTAGAGAGAACTTGACTTCTTTCCAATTTGGAGGCTTTTTATTTGTTTTTCTTGCTTAATTGCTCTAGCTAGAACTTCTAGTATGTTGTTGAATAGACATGTTCATAGTGAGCATCCTTGTCTTATTCCCAGTCTTAGGGGAGAGACTCGCAGTCTTTCATCATAGAGTGTGATGTCAGTGTGGGGTTTTCATATATGGCCTTTATTATGTTATGGAAGTTCCCTTCTGTTTCTAATTTATTGAGTTTTTTTTTTAATCATGAAAGGTTGTTGGATTTTGTCAAAGGCTTTTTTGGGTTCAATCGAGATTACCATGTTTTTTCCTCTTCATTCTGCTAATGTAGTATATTACATTGATTTTTATATGTTGAACCCATCCTTGATTCCAGGGTGTGGCAGAGATCATTCTTGGTCATGATGTATCATTCTTTTAATACGCTACCGTATTTAGTTTGCCAGCATTTTGTTGAGGATTTTTATATGTATATTCATAAGAGAAATTAGCCTGTAGTTTTCATATTTTTATCTGGCTGGCCTCACAGAATGTGTTCCCTCCCTTTTCATTGTTTAGAAGAGTTTGAGAGGATTGGTGTTAATTCTTTGAATGTTTGGTAGAATTCATCTGTGAAAGCATCTCTTCTTGGTCCTTTCTTTGTTGGGAGGTTTTTGATTACTGATTCAATATGCTACTTGTTACAAGTCTATTCAGATTTCAGTTTTGGTAGTTTGTGTTTTTCTAGGAATTTGTCTATTTTATCTAAATGATCAAACTTGTTGGCATTCAGTTGTTTGTACTATTTCTGTATAATCCCATTAATTTCTGTAATAGTTTTTATTGTTCCACTTTTGTTTGTGATTTTAGTGATTTGAATCTTCTCTTTTTTTCTTAGACAGTCTAATAAAGATTTGTCAATTTTGTTGATCTTTTAAAAAACCAACTTTTGGTTGCATTAATTTTTCAGCATTTTATAAAAATTCTGTTTTGTTTATCATCCTCTAATCTTTGTTATTCCTTTATTCTGTTAGCTTTGGGTTCAGTTTACTCTTTCTTTTTTTTCCAATTTCTTAAAGTGTACAGTGAAGTTACTGATTTGAAGTATTTCTTTTTTTTTGATGTAGGTATTTACAGCTATAAGTATCTTTCTCAGCATTGCTTTGCTGCATCCCATACATTTTTGTTGAGTTTTCATTTTTGTTGGTCTCAGGGTATTTTCTCTTTTCTTTTGAGACAGAGTCTCACTCACTCTGTTGCCCTGGCTGGAGTGCAGTGGTGCAATATCGGCTCACTGTAACTTCCATCTCCCGCGTTGAAGGGATTCTTCTGCCTCAGCCTCCCTAGTAGTTGGGACTACAGGTGAGGGCTACCATGCCTGGCTAATTTTTGTATTTTTAGTAGAGTCGGGGTTTCACCATGTTGTCCAGGCTAGTCTTGAATTCCTGGCCTCAAGCAATCTGCCTGCCTCGGCCTCCTCAAGTGCTGGGACCCACTGTGCCCAGCCATATTTTTTAATTATGCCTATGATTTCTTCTTTGACCCATTGACAGATTATTTTGTAAAATTTTCATATATTTATGACTTTTTCCAATTTTCCTTCTATTAATGATTTTTAATGTTATTGAGCATTCCAGTTAGAAAAGATACTTTATATGATTTCAATCTTGTTAAATTTTTTGAGACTTATTTTGTGGCCTCTCATATGACCTATCCCAGTGACTGTTCCATGTTTCCCTTAGAAGGTGTGTATTTTTCCTGTTGTTGGGTGGAGGTTTCTATATATGTCTATTAGGTCTAATTGGTCTTTAGTAGTGTTCATGTTCTTTATTTCCTTCTGGCTGTTCTGTCCTTTATTGAAAAGGGGATATTCATGTCTCCAGCTATTATGGTGAAATAATTTCTCCCTTCTGTTGTGTACATTTTTGCTTTGTACATTTGAGCTCTGTTAGGTTTGTATGTATTTATAATTGTTGTATCTTGATAGATTGAACCTTTTATCAGTGTGAAATATCCTTTGTCTCTTGTGACTTTTTAAATTTAAAGTCTATTTTGTCTGATACTACTATAGCTACTTCATTTCTTTTTTGGTTACTATTGGTATGGAATATCTTTTTCATTCCTTCACTTTCAACCTATTTGTGCCCTTAGATCTACAAGTGAGTCTCTTATAGACAGTATATAGTTGGATCCTTTTTTTAAAACAATTGATTCTGCCAATTTATGCTTTTTGATTGGGAAGTTTAATCTGTTTACATGTATAGTAATTACTGATGGGGGAAAGACTTTTGCTATTTTGTTATTTTCTGCATGTTTTATAGCTTTTTTTTGACTAATTTCTATATTACTGCCTTCCTTTGTGTTTGATTTTTTTTTTATGGTGAATGGTTTTGATCTCCTTTTCACTTCTTTTTAAAATATAGGTATTTTCTTTGTGGTTACCATGGCGATTACATAGAACATCCTAAGGTTATAAAATGTATTTTGAATTTATACCAACTTAACTTCAATCACATACAGAGGCTTTATTCCTGTTCAGCTCCTTCACCTCTTTATATTATTTGTGTCACAAATTACATCTTTATACATTGTGTCTCCATTAATATAGATGTACAGTGATTTGTATTCATTTTTCTGTATCACATAGAAAAGAAAAAAGTGGAGTTACAAACCAAAATGACAGTAATACTTATTTTTGCCTATGTGTTTACCTTTATCAGAGATCTGTGTTTTCATATAGCTTTGAGTTACTGTCTTCATTTCTACCCGAAGAACTTCCTTTAGCATTTCTTGTATTGCAGGGCTAGTGGTGAGGAATGCCCTCAACTCTTGTTTATCTGGGAATGTCTTAAATTTCCCCTCATTTTTAAAAGACTGTTGTTTTGCTAAACATAGAATTCTTGGATGAAGTATTTTGTTTCTCTCTCAGCACTTTTTAAATATATGTCATCCCATAGCCTTCTGTGCTTCAGGGTTTCTGCTGAGAAATCTGATAATCTTATTGAAGATTTCTTGTTTGTGATGAGTTGTTTTTCTCTTGATGCTTTCAAGATTCTCTCTTTGTTGCTGTTCAACAGTTTGATTATAGTGTGTCTTGGTGTGGGTCTGGGTTTATCCTACTTGGATTTCGTTGAGCTTCTTGGATTTGTAGATTCGTACCTTATCAAGCAATGTGTATGCTCTTGAGTATCTCCAATAAGGCATTTCAAAATACACATTTATGATTTTAGTTTATGATAGATGTATATAGCTTTAAATAACCACAAACCATCTTAAGACGTTATTTAAAAAAAAGAGCAGCATTCACTTATCCCTTTTGGCTCACAGTTCCCATTCCTCAGATGTAATTACTTTCTGTTTTTGGCTGTTTTTACTCTGCTCTTTTTATTCATATTTTCCAGTGGTTGGCATATCCTGTTTTTGTTTACTTCTTTTTTTTTAATTTTATGTATTATTAACTACCTGTCTATAATTTAAGAGGACCATGTAGCATTTTTACATGTCCTCCCTGTCTCTGCTTCTCTAATCTTTTTGCTATTGTTGTATCACAATTTTTGTTGAATCAGTATTCATGCTTAGATATTATGTAATTCCATTTTGTTCTTGTACAGGCTTTTAGTTGAATTTAACTGCTTTTTTTGTTGCATAGTTTTCTATGTGTCTGTCATTAATTCAGTCAGATACTTTTTTTGTTGTTAGAAATTTTACTGCTGGAGTCTTTCATTGTCTCGCTTCAATTTGGACTGGCTTCTCTCCTGATCAAAGGAGAGCCGTCTTCCTGATGTCTTCTTACCCTGTTTTTGCCTTTTATTTATTTCCTGTTTTCTGTTTCCCAAAGCACCCTTTTTTCAGGTTCTATTTAGTTTGTTGGAATATTGCTTTAAGTAACTTTTGGGAACCTGCTCGGAGGTACTTCTTTGAATTTTTATGTATCTGAATAACTCTTATATTCCTTATACTCCTGCTTCTTATTGTTAAGTAGACTGTTTAGAATTCTAGGTCTTAAGTAATTGTTGCCCTCAGAATTTTGGATACATTATTCTGTTACCTCCTGTCTTTAAGTGTTGCTATTGAAAATCTTGATGCTATTTTCGTTTTCTTTGTATATAACTTCTTTTTTTGTTTTTAAAGCTTTGAGGTTCCTTTTTGGTCTTTATTCCCCATGATCTGGAATACAACAGTGGTACACCTTGAAGCCGTGCTATGGATCCTTTAAAATTTGTTTGCTAGTGCTTAGTAGGCCTTTTTTGAGTGGAGGCTTAAGTCCTACAGCCATGGGAAATTTATATTATTAATTTGAAAATTTCCTTTTCTTGTTGCCTATTTGTTTGTCCTTGTTGTAATTTTTGAAGTGATTTCTTCTGCATACTCTTTTAAATCATGTATTGACTTTAAAATTTTCCTGTACATAGTTTCATTTCTGGAAGCACTTTTTTTTGTTCTTTGGCTGTTTCTTTGTTACAGCATCCTGTTCTTGTTTCATGGATGGAGGGTCTTTTTTTTAAGGAGTATTTGTTTTTTCTTTTAAAGTTTTCATCTTTAAACATTTCCTCCATGTTTCTTTTTTCTTCTCCCTCTTTTCTCTCTTGCTCTCTTTTTTTGGTCTCTAGCATTAATGTTCAAGAATTTCTTCAAATGTCTAGTGATCCTTGGCTAACCATTTATACTTGAGTTGAGTACTGTCAGGAAGCTCTGTGTGCATAGGCAAGGTTTGTTGACTGATAGGTATTTTTTGTAGGGATTTAAGGTAGCAAGCTGATTTTTTTTTTTTTTTTAATTTGAGCAATCTTTAAGTATCAGCAGATTCTACAAAAGAGTCTTCTGATCTTCTTCATCTAGTGTTCTGAGAACCAGGCTGGGCGTTTCAAGGTTCAGTATGTTCACTTGGAATTAATCCTCCTGGTTTCACTAAGACATTTTCTATTCTCTTTCCACTTCCCTATTCCCTACCATCTCTACAAACCACTCTAAGCTGTGAATCTTTTGTTTAAGCAAGAAAGGAGAAACCTTTCTTGTGAGATTAGGGTTTGGGGACCTGTTCTTTTCAAACTTTTATCTAGATCTTTGGTTAAAGTTCACTCTTCTTTTGGAAATACTCTCAAGTGAATTGCCTTTTCCAGGTCCGATATCCCAGATCGACTTGTAGCAGCTTTTCCCTGCCACAGTTAGGTTCCATTTTTTTCTGTTGTGCAAAGTCCATTATCAGTTGTGCAGTTTCCAAAATTTGGTTGACATTTCTTGTCTATTTTCTCTTCAAATGTATTTGTCTTTATGGGTTTATGCCTTTAAAAATTTCTAAGGTATAGGGGAAAGGCAAATACTAAGTACGTGTATTCAATGTGCTATTTTAAAGCAGAAGTCCAAACCTTTGTACTGGTTTAAGAAGGAGTACATCCTGTCCAGAGGTTTGTGAGTATTTCCACCAGGGGGCACGTCCTGTTGAAGCTGTCGAAAGAATATTTAAAAATTCCAGCACACAAAAGAAACGAGGTTGAGAATAGAGTGGTCACAAAGGATTCAGTAGAGAATTGCATATTTACAGGCTTCATACTATTCAGTACATATGAATATATGGCTAAGTAAAAAAGACTCCTTTCACGAATGATGTTCATAACTTTTATTAGTGTTTTGCAAATAATTTTTATTACATCTGCAATTCTGTTCCTTTCAAATATATACAATTCTACAAACTGTTAACTAAATGTTTCTAAATATTTGGTCTTACTTAGTGAGTAGGCATATCGTTTATCTTTAGGTGAAAATGACTGCTTAAGTTCTTATGAGGTTTTAAATTTTCTTTTTTGGTTTAAACATGTCTTTGGAATTTGCACTGTTAATTTGCTTTAAGTCTCC